>NW_023604295.1:93843590-94443590 GCF_014898055.3 Talpa occidentalis
TCATCTCAGGGCTGACTGTCTGGGAAGTGGCCCAGTTCTGAAGGTCTGCAGGTGAAGCTTTGGGTAGTACACAAAATGAGCCTGGAACTAATATTTAAGGACCCATCTGGTGTTCCAAGGTAGAGCATAAATACTGTCCCCATGGGTAGGGGAAAATGGAAATGAACAAATATTTTTGAGCTCTCTTTGGATTCTGCTGAATTCCTTTCCAATAAAGCAATGTTTAGTAACCAGAGTAGAATCTTCCTCTTGCATCTGAAAACCCTGCTCTCCATCATAGCCCACTATCTTTTGGGTTGTGAAATGCAATGCTCTTTATTTGCTCTGGATTCAGAGTGTGGGTGAATATAAGCACACATGTCAGAGTTTGGGATAAGCAAAACTTTTTTTATGACTCTAGAACAAATCACCAATGAGATATTAAAAAAGAAATATTTCAGATATTATTATAGAATATGAAGAAAGGAACTACCATTGCTGATGATCACTTAATATACCACATGCTTATATATGTTATTCAAGCCCCAGAACAGCTTTCAAAAGAAGCATTAAGTAGATACCACAGAAAATTTCAACATGGCCAGAGTTGTGCAGGTACCCACTAATTGCCATTTCTTGGAAACTTAAATCTCCATTTTATGTAATATTCTCTCGCTCTGATACCTTAATTCATGTTTTAGCTGGCATCTTTGACTTTTTCACTGTATTTAACGCAACACTTCTTACCTAGTAGGCCTCAAAAATGTTCAACAAACAGAGCTGGATTCATATGCCATCTGCTACTCAGAACTGCCTTTTACAAAGTAAAAAGCTTCTTTGTATTCACTTTGCATACTATAGCAATGGATTTTCATTTGCTTATGGACAAGCATAGCTTGTACAAGCATAGCAATCTTGATGTCTCATCAAACTTGTTAAAAGAAGAATTTACCTGTCTGTATATGTCTGTGCATGTATAATAAGTCTTTTGTTTTGGAAAATGACAGAGACAATGATAACTATCTGCAAATCACTGAAATGACTGCTCTATAATTAACACTCATTTTTATGTTGTACACCCAAAGATTCCCATTTGATTTTAACCCATTGTTACTATTTATGTGCTATTTGTTCTTCTCATTGTAGGTTGGAACATGCCAATTAGATTTACTTACAGGTGGATTATTTTATGAGATAGTTTGGTGTTTCCTGCCCCAGCACCTCCAAATGGTGCTGCATTCATTCATGTAGTAACAATTTATGGGGCACCTGTTGGGTGTCAGGCACTGTGGGGGGGCTTTGGTATTTTGTGGGCCTCAGTGAATTATAAGCATTGGCTTGATCCTTCTTGATGGCCATTGATTTTTATATTAGTTACATGAAAATCTAAGTTGCTGTAACAATGAACCTAACAAACAAACAGATTAAGGAAGGTTATTTATCTCACCTAATGGTCTGGAATGGGTAGGTGGACTCCTCTATCCTATGTGGCCCTTGCAGGACCCAGCTTCCTTCCCTCATGCTTTCACTCTCGGTAGTCGCCAATATAGACATGGTTAAAGATAGATCACAGGTACCTCCCTACAGCTCAGGGGAAAGAAAAATGGGGAGAAGGTTGTTTGCAATATTTTAGGTGACACATATCACTTCTATTCACACTTCAGTGGCCATATCTAGATGCCAAGGGACACGGGACATAGTAGTTCATTTCTAAGTGGGCACAGGTACAACTGCATTCAGGAGGAGGCGGGGAGGAGTGGATGTGGCTTCAGCCTCAGGACACTCAGGACTCTGTGTGTGCTGTGCTCTGTTGCCTGGGGGAGCGGCCCACCACTTTTTTACAATTACTGCCTTGTAGCCATTCTAAGACCTCATTTTTGGAAGCATAGGTTTTTGATCACCAAAAACTTCAAGGTTCTGTTGAACTTCATGTTGGTCCAGGAAAATACCAAGTTTTGTCCCCATCCTTGATAGAGCACCTTTTATTTTTTCACTTTCCTGGTCTCATTCCTAACTCTGACCCCAAACTAACCCAACTCTACCACTTCTCATTTTTTCTAATTTACTCTCTTAGAAATCTAATACTGTTAAAGCTAATCTTTTTGTGGCAGGATATTAAAATATTTATTAAGATATTAATTGGTGGGCCTCCCCTGGTGGCGCAGGCGGTTGAGCACAGCGCTGTGAAGTTGTCCGCAGCCTCTGCAGGACAGGTTCCAACCCGGCTGGCCGGCGAGGGTCCCACATGGTGCAGCAGACCTCTCCTGTCTCACCCACTGCTTCCCTCAACAGTGTATTTCATCAGTCTGCCTGTTCTGTTCCCCGCTCCGTCTCTGGTGAATCCTCTCACCCTCCCATGCATCTGGCCTGTGTCCCAGTTCTTGTAAAATAAATAACTCTTTAAAAAAAAAAAAGATATTACTTGGCATATTTGCTTTCTTATTTTAGAAAAATCAGAAAGATAAATGCATATGTGTTGTGTTTAGTGTTTATTTTCTGAATAGTTAGGTCACTGCTTCTCTTGCCTTGAGTAGGTTGGGGTCAGGGATAGAGGTGCTATATTGAAGGCTATAAACGCAAGTTTCCTGGTGGTCTCCGTTTGCAAGGTCTGAGGTATTGAATGGGCTGAGCTAGGCCAGTCTTTCTCAAAATGTATCTTCCCATCAGACTTATATGGAGGGATTATTAATAAACACTGGCCGCTGGGTCCCAACCTCCAAGAGCCTGTGGATCTGGGTAGGACCTGAAAACTTGCATTTCTAACAGGTTTCTAAGTGCTGCTGCTGCTGCTGCTGCTGCTGCTGCTGCTGCTGCTGCTGCTGCTGCTGCTGCTGCTGCTGCTGCTCTGAGGATCATACTTACAGAACCCCTGTGAGAGAGGTGAGGTGAGGAGGAGGATGTCCCAAGAGTACTGCAGAAGCAACATAAGAAAGGAAAACAATTTCCTCAGGGTGAGAATGAGCCAAGGGTCCTGGGGACTTGTGGCCTGCAAGGTGTACCGAGGAAACTTCTGATAATTGCTTCCATCAGCATCTCCTGCTTTTGCCCAAAGAGGAGCTGTACCCCTGACCTCAAGGGACCATGTGACTTTTGCTAACATGCATAACAAAGACAGACTGGATTCCTGGCTGCTTTGCAAGCCTGTGAAGTGTTCTCTACTGAGATCCCCAGGATCTGCCCATGATCCTGGAGAGCACCAGGCTTAGTAACCCTGAGATTGAATTTTCCAACAGCTCTGAAAGATTATGCGTAGAATGAGATTGAATTAGTTTTAAATAAAGAGACATGGCATTCTGGCATGTCTGGGTCTGCAGGGTAAAATTTCTATCTGCTTCATTGACTAGATTTCTAGCCAGGTATTAAATTAGGGCCCTACCTTTCTCTTTATATCTATAAAATCTTCCAAGACCACAGGGAGAGTACATTAGAATGTCACTTATAAATCCTGTCATTTAGCTCTGAAGGGGATTTGGGCAGAAGAAACACATCTAAAGGTCATGTTCATGACTTTGAACTTTTGTCTATCCAGTGCAGCCAGCACAAGACTTCTGAGGTTATAAGTGAAATGACCTGGTAGCCAGTTCTACAGATCTCCGCTAACTGCAGACCTCATGGTTATACTTTGCTGTTGTACTTCTATAAATACTTTTCATTTAAGCAATAGGTGGAAACTTTTTACAAATATTATTTTCCCTTGGTTCTCTCAAACAAAAGGCCATTTTACATACACCAAAATGTGTAAAGCAAATATTCTTAATCAGAAATGTTTGCTATCCAAGCAATGTAAACAAAGAAATTTTCAAATTTCCATGTATTTACCCCCCAAAAAGTATTTTCTGGGACAAAGTTTCTTCTGGGAAACATGTGTCAGGGAACTCTGAGTATCTGGAGTATATCATACAATGTTTTTTTTTCTGTTCTTTCAAGGTTCCATTTCATTTTGGCCTTGAACTTCTAAACATAGCCAAGAATAATGTCTGTTTTTTAAATCTATTTCTGACTTTTTATAGGAACGTGGAAGGAAATGGTCACTGTATTTAAAGGAACTGACAATGGAAAGAGAGGGTAATATAAAGGTTTAGGTACTTATTGGATGTTGTCAATGAGACAAGCCACTATGAAAGAAAGTAGAAAACATTCCTGTTATAAAAGCACTGTATTCGTATTGGATCATTAATTCATATCCCGCTTTCTACAAACCACATCATTACTTGACACAGAAATGGCCAAGTTTAGTCTCAGGCTAAACTTTATAATACTTGTGGAGAAACCACAGAGCCTCACTTTTTGCACATTGATGAACTCATTCAGGTGATCAGCACTGTGACTCTGTAGGGTGTGGCATAAATAGAAGTCAACATGTAGTGCCCCTTCAAAAAGATAACACTGATTTATTGCTTATGTACACTTAGAGATTTGGCCAAGTGCATTTTGGGACACAAATTATCAAATGTGTAAGAATAACTGCACACTGGACACTGATACTGCTACACAGTTTGAAGTTCAAAATAAATTGATAAAAGTAGCTGTAGCTGTTTCTGTTTTTATTTTGGTAAAAGCACCACTGGACCTAAAACTTTCATCAATGGGAAAGGAGTAAATTATATAGGGAATCAGTCTAAGTCCACTGAACCACTGCGGTTTCAGATTTTTTTTTTGTTTTGGTTAAAATATAGGGAGTCTTGGGCCTCCCATGGTGGTGCAGGCAGTTGAGCGCAGCGCTCTGAAGCTGTCCGCAGCCTCTGCAGTGCCGATTCGTTCCCGGCCAGGCAGCAAGGGTCCCACATGGCGCGGCAGAGCTCTCCTGTCGCGCCCGCTGCTCCCCTCAGCAGTGTAATTCATCAGTCTGCCTGTTCTGTTCCCTGCTCTGTCTCTGGTGAATCCTCTCAACCTCCTGCGCATCTGGCCTGTACCCCGGTTCTTGTATAAATAATAAATAAATCTTAAAATAAAATAAAAATAAAATATAGGGAGTCTTATGTGTGATATTTGGCTAAAATGTAGGGAATTCTTGACATTGTGTTAGGAGATGTACACATATTTCTCATTGAAATGACCCCAATAATACTATAAAGTTGTCATGTGTCTTAGTTCAGGCACATTAATAAATTTGTTCATCATAGCAAAATACCAAAGACTTGGTGGTTGAAAACAGATTTATTTCTTATTGCACTGGAGGGTGGCAGTTCAATATCAAAGTGTTATCAAAGGTTGGTATTTGATGAGATTTTCCTTGGGTTGAAGACTGCTTCTTTCTCCTTGTGACCTCAAAGGGACTTTCTTTGGTGCATTTAGGTAGAAGGAAAAGAGAGGGAGGGAGGAGAGAGAAAGCAAGGAGAGAGGAGGATGGGGGAACTATTCCCATTTTGAAGACTCAACCATATGACCATATCGAAACCTAATTATCTCCCAAATGTCCCATCGCCTAAGACCACCATATATGAACTTTAAGAAACAGAATTCAGGGCCTCCCCTGTGGCGCAGCGGTAAACGCTCGGTTGCGAGGCTGCCGGCAGCCTTTGCAGCGCCGGTTTGATCCCCGGCCACCACCGGGCGAGGGTCCCACATAGTGCCCAGACCTCTCCCGCCGCCTGCTGCTCCCCTCAGCAGTGTATTTCATCACTCTGCCTGTTCTGTTCCCTGCTCTGGCTCTGGTGAATTCTCTCACCCTCCCTCGCTTCTGACTGTACCTGGTGCTTGTATAAATAAATAAATCTTAAAAAAAAAAAAAAGAAACACAATTCAACCCATACAGAACTATTGTTATTCCCCTTTTATAGATGGAAAAATTATTTTTTAAGGATTTATTTCATTCATGCTGACAAGAACCCGTGTACAGACCAGATGTGCAGGAGGGTGAGAGGATTCACTAGAGACAGAGCAGGGAACAGAACAGGCATATCTACTGAAATACACTGCTGAGGGGAGAATGGGGCAAGACAGGAGAGTTCTGCTGCACCATGTGCACAAGATAGAAAAAAAAAAGAAAGTATATACAGCTACAAATTATGACCCATGTTTAGAGAGTTTCAAATCTATGTAGTTGCAAAATGCAGTAAAGGAGTGTACTATGAAAAAATATCCAAAATTTGAAGCCCAAATCTAAGTTAGCTAGGATCGACACTGCACTGCAAAGGCTGCCCACAGCTTCACAGCGCTGTGTTCAATGGCCTGCACCACCAAGGTGGCCCTATATGCAGGAGAAATTAAATCTCAGACAGGTTCAGCTAATCAATGGAAGACACAAGGATTTTTTTTCAGATCCTAATCCCTTGAAATCCATATTATCCACATGGAGCCAACCTTGGGACATCATTACTCCCTAATGTCAGTGTCATTTAAGTGACATCCCCCAGACCTCAACAACTGTGTGTATAAATAGAGTCATAACAAGAACCTTTCTTGTCTTCCTTATTCAGGTTCTTATTTCTTATCATTTGCAGCCTCCAGTCCTTCTGGGAGATGACAGGCAGATATCTCCAGTGGGTAGCAGTAATTCAGTTTCAGACACCTGCCTTCTCCATTCCAGACCCAATATCTCACTTTGGGCTGAGATCCTGGAGTCTTTAAGTTTCATGCCTTCCTACTGGAAAGTTTTATTGAATGTCTTCTGTGTTCCTGGCACTGTGTTTTGGCACTGTGCACAAGATAAGGAAAAAATGAAGAAATTATATACATCTACAAATTATGACCCATGTTTAGAGAGTTCCAAATCTGCTTAGTTGCAAAGCATACCTTTTCTCCCTCTTTTCTGAGTGTGCTATGAAAAAATATCCAAAACTTGGGGAAAAAAGGGCAAAAAGGTAACATTGTATTTCAAAATCATACTAGACTAGTGATTCTGAATCAGGGCAATTTTGTCCTCCAAGGGTCATTTGGTACTATCTGGAGATGCTTTATTGCTATAATTGGTAGGGAAGGAGACACTGGAATCTCCATAGAACCATCAGGACAGCCCCCCACAACAGTTATCCAAGTTATCTGGCCCAAAGTTACAAGAGTGTCAAGGTTAAGAAACCTGCACTAGACCGTTATTTACCAAGCCAGATTCAGGGTCATCTGATGCTTGCGGGGGACTGTAACTTTGACTTTCTATTTACTACTGCTTTGGTCTTCGACTTTGTAAAGTCGGATGTTAACTTGCAGAAGATTTATAAATGATTTATAAGTACAAAGTTTTTATCGTCCTCTTGGTTTTTGATCAGTATTCATTTTTAAATCTAACCCAATATTCTTTATTTCTCTCAGTATATATTCAGCCATGCTCATTATTTGTCATAGTTATGTTCACCAAAGTTATTGTGAGCACTGAACTAGTGAAGACTGATCCATTATTCATAGAGGAAATACAATTAGGTTTCTTCAAGTTCCTAGTCACACCATTTTCATCAGTTAATCAATATTTGACCTAAATTTGTGTTTCCATTTGAAGACCCCTTATTTAAGAAATGCAATTGATTCATTAATGTTAAACTCATGGCTAAAAGTTTTATAATTCATGCCTGGATGAAGCCTATCTAACGTACATGTATAAGCATATCACAAATTTCTTGTGCTTAAAAACAATAGGCAATATCCCAACACTGCCTGGGGGGAGTCCCTTGGGACAGTAAAATCACTAATGAAGAAACAAAAAGACAAAAAAATATGATAATAAATAGACTTCCAAGAGGGTAGGTGCTTACAGTATGACAGCTGGAACTAGGATTCATCTTCCCTCCGTTGGGAATGTGTGTTGACTTACACTGACATCTGCATGTCTTTAACACACCACAACTATTTGTGAGATATGGACTTTGAGAGTTTGTGAGAAAATTCACATGTCTGTAAGCTGGAGGTGCTACATTATGTGAATAAGCTGCTAAGAGGAAGGCTGATGTCTTGAGAACCAAAAGTGAGTTTACAATCGCTGCATGCTTAGAAACCAACTGTGTTTTATTTTTTAAAGCTATTATATATTTTCTGGTTGGGGAGTTAAATTAAAAATGATATTAAAAACCCAGCAAGAGATTTAGTAGTATATTCCTTTTCTTTTACCTTTCTTAACTTTCCTCTTTTCTTACCCTTTAACAACTTGCATTGACCTTACGGTCTGTGAAAATTACAGGGAGAGTGTGTTTTCATCATTTAGAGCAGTGGTTCTCAACCGGGAAGAATTGCGGGCCCCCAGAAGACAGTTAAGAATATCTGGAGACACTTGATAAACAAGGTGAAAAGATAATGCTCACAAAAATCAGTAGTGCCAATGTTTTGAAACTGGTTTATCTAAGTGTGAGCAAACCTTTTCTATAAAGAAGCAGATAGCAAGCATTTCAAGCAAATTCTATTGCAACTAATAAACTCTAGTATATTGGCTTTGGACAAAGTGTAAATAAATGAACCTGGTTATGTTCCAATAAAACTTTTCTTATGGACACTGTTAAATTAAACAAGGAGGCCATTAGACTGAAGTGGTTCTCAGACCAATGTGGTCTACTTAATGAAGCCCAAATCTAAGCCTGCAATACCTCAAGGTTATGAAACTGAAACCCAAGGTACAAGCTAATCACAGCCAACAAGGCTTCAAGCTATACTCAATCAACAATTTCCTTACTTTCATCTTTTCTCTATACAGTGCTCCCCAGTAGCTTCTATTAATGGAGTGCTTCTGTTTTACTTGAACAAGAGCTACTTAAGGGATCCCAAACTATTAAAAGGTGTACACTCTTTTTTTAAAAAAAAAAGATTTATACAAGAACCTGGGTACAGGCCAGATGCGCGGGAAGGTGAGAGGATCCACCAGAGACAGAGCGGGGACAGAACAGGCAGACTGTCAAAATGCACTGCTGAGGGGAGCAGCAGGCGAGTCAGGAGAGGTCTGCTTCACCACGTGGGAGTTTCGCCGGCCAGCCGGGATCAAACCTGCGCTGACAAGGTTGCGGACAACTTCACAGCGAGGCACTCAACCACCTGCACCACCAGGGGAGGCCCAAAAGGTGTACGCTCTTAAGGGATCTGCCATCCATTGCACAAAGACAAAGTAAGCAGACTTTTAGTGTAGTAGATCTTTGTTCTTTTAAAGATTTATTTATTTATGCATACAAGAACTGAGGTGTAGGCCAGAGGTCTGGGGACTGTGAAAGGATTCACCAGAGACAATGAGGGGGAGGACAGGCAGATATACTGAAATACACTGCTGAGTGGAGCAGCAGGAGAGGCAAGAGTGATCTGAGGTCTACTGCGCCATGTTGGTCATCCCCCTGGCTGGGGATTGAACTCGTGCTGCAGTGGCTGCCTGTAACTTCATAGCACAGTGTCTATAACCCCTGCACCACCAGGGAGGCCCAAGTGTGGTAGATCTTTTATAGAATTATTGTGCATAAAGGAAAAAGGACATGCTTAATCAGTTTCCCAGCACAATACCCCAAATAACCCAACCACTCATTGACAAATGCCCACCCAAACAGGTTCAGCATAAAGTAAAGCTTCTGAGGCCCAAAAGCTTGCCACAAATCTAAGCACCTTCTGGTGGAGAGCAACAGCAAGAAAGGGGGTAGCAGTACCCAGGAAGCTAGGATAAGAAGAAAAATGCAAAAATCAAAGTATGAATCAAGATAATGGCTGTCATTATATCTGCCAATAGCCAGCAGCAGCCTCTCCACATGTCTTTCAACCACATGTCTTTTCCAAGTGTTTCTGCACATCTTTCCTTTATGCATCTCCATTCAGTAGTATCTCTTCCCCAAGTCTCTGAGTGCACCTTAAAGCCAGAAAAACCAGCAAAGAACCCAGAGCCTACCTGCCTTCCCTGACCACTCAGATCAGCCCCCATTTCCTAGTAGTTCTCATGCTTAGTGGGAAGAAATAGTAGATGAGGCTGGAGGAACAGGGGGTAAAAGATTCACCAGAGACAGGGAGAACAGAAAACACAGATTTATTGAAATACACAGCTAAGAAAAGCAGCAGGTGAAATGGGAGTAGTTTTCTCCCAAAGGAGAATTTGAGGCTCTTTTATACTCTGCTTTCACGGGTTTCTGACCTTGGGCTGCTAATTTGCACATGTTTCCTGCTGGGAGGTCTGGCCTCAGGCACTGGCCTTTGACACAGAAACATGTGGTGGTCTCTGCTCTGCATTCCTGGAACTGGGCTGGTTTTTCTGGTCATGGTGGTCAGTCTTACGGCCTTGTCCCCAAGACAATCTTATAAATTCTTTATCTACTCAAGCCTCCCAAATCTTTATCTGCTGGGCAAGGAGTGAGGGCTTAGTTTTTAACCTTATTAAATTGTACCCTGGGACCTCCCTGGTGGCCCAAGGGCTTAAGCACAGCACTGTGAAGCTACCTGAAGCCTCTGAAGCACAAGTTCAATACCTGGCCTGCCAGGGAGCTGCCCACATGGCACAGCAGACCTCTCCTGTCTTGCCCGCTGTTCCCCTCAGCAGTGTATTTCAGTCAGTCTGCTTGTTCTATTCCCCACTTTGTCTCTGGTGAGTCCTCTCACCCTCCTGCACCTCTGGCCTATACCCCAGTTCTTCTATGCATAAATAAATAAACCTTTTAAAAAAAAATGTACTCTGATAGGAAGTCCAGTTCATGGCACCCTGGGACCTGTAATCTGAGGGGACCACATCTAAGTGTGGGTGAGGAAAATGGCACCTCCCCTTCCCTGGGGTGTATCTGTAACATAATCACTTGTGGTTTTGTTACAGGGCAGGGAGAGGGGCAGCCCAGACCCCGCAAAACTGCCTGCTCTAAATGGGTTCTGCCATCCACCGCATCAACACAAAACATATGAGACTTTAATGGAAAGGAACTTTAATACAATTAGTAAACAATACAGGAAAGGCAAAGAATCTCACTTCTAAATCAAGCACCCAAAGTTAGCCATCCCCTCTTGGGTAAAAGTCCACCCAAGCAGGATTGGCCCAGAGCAAGGCCCCAAAGTCTGCCACAAGTCTAAAGCATCTTCCAGTGGGGACCCACAGAAAAGGATCAGAAACAACCAAACAAGACTGGAAGGGAAAGAGCAAATTCAAAATCAAGACAAAAACTACCATTGTCACCTCCCCAAGGGTCTCTCACCCGCATCTGTTTCACCCAGTCCACGGCCAAAAGGCAAGTGTAGTTTCTTCATGTGTCTCTCGGCAAAATGTGCCTCCTCCAGGTCTCCTTGTGGCTCTCCATCCTGCTTCCTTCCTTCCTCAGTCTCCTCTGCAGCCTCTTCTCTCTCTCTGCTCATCTCCACCCTCCCTTGGGTGGGACAGGAAACCTGGAACCTCCCCCTTTAAGGGAGGAGGCACACAAGAACAGAAACTTGGTTCATAAAATGCCAAGAGCTGGAGGTGGGGGAAGAATGGATTAGCATAGCCATTGACACAGCTATGGAAACCAAGATCCTTAGTTGCCAATACCCAGATTACAAAGCATAAGATCCAAGCAGGTATCAGACTGCTGTAGGGAGTGTCAAGAGCACAGGCCCAAGGGTAAAGACAGGGAGATTGAGCCCACAGACCTCAAAGGTAAAGATATGGAGATTGAGCCCATTGTGGAATCTCCTGTCCCTTTCAGATTCTGCATAGTCATCCAAAATCAGCATCTAAATGAAGGCTCACAAGGAGTTACCCCTCCCAAACAGAAGAAGACTATATCAGTGAAGCCTCCACACTGGCACAGGGTAGCAGTCCATCTGCCTGCCTGTGCCTATGCAGGTGCTTCTTTTCACCTACTCCTCCTGCTGCAGGGTAGCAGCCTATGACCTGTACCATGCTGGGACTTCTCTTCACTGACCTCCCTCAGTAGAGGCAGCTCTCTTCAAGGCCGCCCTCCTGTGATCCTGCAGGCCTCTCTCAGCAAACCTGCCCCTTTCGGGGCAGCTCTTCCTGCCTGCTTGTATCTATGCAAGTTTCTTTCATTCTGTTATGGGGCAACCCCGATATAAAATGGGTAGCCTGGCTGTTGGTCCTCACCTGCTGTGTCTGGCTTTGTACCAAACCTGGCTGCTTAACCCCACCCTCAGGTCCCAGCCACCTTCCCTTTGGTGGTGATGGGATTTGGAGTTCCCAGTGTCTTTGGCTTTGGTCTGGAGGGGGGGTGGAGTCCACAAAGCCTGTATGGAATTAGCTTTAGGACATCCTTTTCCCCCTAACATTTCCTCCATCCCTTTTCCTAATAAACCTGTTCTTTAAATATAACGTGTCAACTTCCGCACCTCTGGCCTGTACCCAAGCTCTTGTATACATAAATAAATGAATCTTAAAAAAAAATAAGAAGTTGTTTTAAGAAGAAAAAAGAAAAAAAAAATAACTCCTCTGTGTCGTGGAGAAACTCGCCTGGGAAACTCACCACGTGTTGCTGAAAGGGGAGCTCTGGTGAAACCTTCCCCAGAGTGAACCCAAGGACCCCACCACCACAGACTCCAAAACTCACAGACTCCAAAAATGACAACAATTCAAATAGATTTTTTTCCCCAAACTAACATTTTTAAGACATCAATTAATTTTAATACATATGCCTTAGCTTATTCTTTTAAACTAACATTTTTAAGACATCAATTAATTTTAATACATATGCCTTAGCTTATCTTTTAACAACAGTGAAATTTATATTTCATATACTTTTTTATTAGATAACATTGGTTTAGAACGCTGTAAGAATTTCATATACTTTCCATATATAACAATGTGTTATTCATTTTATTTTTGCCCAACAATTTACACAGATTAAAAGAAAATTCCTAGCTGCAATTCATACAATAAAAGTTGGTGGGCATTGAACAGAAAGCCTTTGTTTCCATCTATTTTGGAAGAGGAGTAGTATTTTCATTCAGCTAAACCATTTATTCCTTTTTTTTTTTCACTTGCAACATTTTAATGTATGATTTGTGTTGTGTGTTAAATCCTAGTGATTCAGCTAAGAACTGCAGATGAAGAATAGTCCTTTTTATGTAAGTTATGATGTTATGTTCTGGTCAATAAGAACTGCATTTTTAATAGGCTCACAAAGTGAGGAAAATTATTCTTTTTCTAAAGTGTTTATGATTTGTTTATTTAATCCTGGTCTCCGCTCTCAACCTTCTTGTCTACTTTTGGCTCAGTACTGGATTTTCAGAGTGAAGCAGACCCAATTTTCTGTGGAGCTGAAATTTCACCAGGGGTGAGTTCATTCACATTCTGGGTCATTTACATTTCAACTCTGCAATTTGATCTGATGATCACTGACTGAAAGAAACACTGAGAGCTTTATTATGTAGGCTGAACTGGATAACCCATCCCAAAGGCTGGGGTAAAACTGGGAGAAGTTAGCAGTCTGGCAGATTTTTGCTTTTTGTTTATTCTTTTTTATAGCAGGGGAACATCACGGAGAGTTTTACAAACACCATTTTACAAAGAACAACTAAAATTTTAACTGAAATATCAAGAAAAAAAGAAATACTTCCTGCCTGGGTGGAAAGGAAAGAAGAATGGCTGGGGAACAGAAAGGGATTACTGTGGGATAGGCTGAGACAGGCCTGAGAAAAGGAAGGGGGTAACAAGTACTTGATAAATCTTCTAGAACTGAGGGCCTCCCTGGTGGCACAAGGGGTTAAGGCGCAATCTATGAAGCTGTCTGTAGCCTCTGCAGCACAAGTTCAATCCCCTGCCAGTCAGGGAGCTATCCACATGGCACAGCAGACCTCTCCTTTCTCACCTGCTGCTCCCCTCAGCAGTGTATTTCAGTCCATCTGCCTGTTCTGTTTCCCACTCTGTCTCTGGTGAATCCTCTCACCCCCACACACCTCTGGCCTGTATCCCAGCTCTTGTATGCAAAAATAAATCTTTTTAAAAAGAAGGGTTCTTGGGGCCTCCCCGGTGGCTCAATGGTTGAGTGCCACACTGTGAAGCTGTCCACAGCATCTGCAGCGCTGGTTCGATTCGGCCCCCCCCACCCCTCCAGGGAGAACCCCACATGGTGGAGCAGACCTCTCCTGCCTTGCCCGCTGCTCCCCTCAGCAGTGTCTTTGGTCCATCTGCCTGTTCTGCACCCTGCTCTGGCTCTGGTGAATTCTCTCACCCTCCCAGGCTTCTGACCTGTACCCCAGTTCTTGTATTAAATAAATAAATAAATATTTTTTTAAAAAAGCTTCTAGAACTGATAAGAAAGTTTGATATAGCTGTCAGATACAATATAAAATTGAAAAATCTATAATTTCTCTAAATTTACTTATCATAAAAGATGATAAGGAAAACAAAGATCCCATTCTCAATGCCAACAAAAGATGTTAAATAGCTAAGAGTAAGTCTATCAAGAAATGTGTAGGCCTCCCTGGTAGTGCAGGGGTTAAGACGCAACCTATAAAGCAATACGCAGCCACTGCAGCATGAGTTCGATTCCTGGCCAGCCAGGGAGAAACCCGCATGGCAGGACAGACCTTTCCTGTCTCACCCGCTGCTCCCCTCAGCAGTGTACTTCAGTCGGTCTGCCTGTTCTGTTCCCTGCTCTGTCTCTGGAGGGGGGGGGGTGAATCCTCTCACCCCGCATCTCTGGCCTGTACCCCAATTCTTGCATAAAAATAAATAAATATTTAAAAACAAAAAGAAATGTGTAAAACATATATGATGAAAAGTATGTTTAATTGAGAAATATAAAGAAAAATTGACAAGTGGAGAGACGTACTGTGTCAGCATTCTGTCAGTAACGCACAACCATTATGAGTGATGGAGAATAACGGACTTACCCAAGGGTTAGACCTTATCCAACTGTAGAAACTAGCTGAGGAGCCAATGAAAGGCAGCTGTTTCTGCATCTGGCACTGAGTTCATGGCAACAGATTTGGCAAACGAGAAAAAAAAAAAAAAAGGTGGTTCTAAGTGGGGGAGAACAAAGAAAGCGTGGTGATCCATGTCAGTTTTTGGAGTTAATGGGTAGGTGGATTTGGAGTGCCGGGTCCTTGGGTTCACTCTGGGAAGGGTTTCACCGGAGCTCCTGTTTCAGCAACACGCTGCGAGTTTTCCAGGCGAGTTTCTCTACAACACAGAGGCATTATTTCTATTTAAAATTTAAGAACAGGTTTATTAGGGAAAAGGACAAAAGAATGAAGGACACTTGCATTGACACAAGTGAGCAGGAAGAGCTGCCCCGAAAAGGACAGGTTTGCTGAGAGAGGCCTGCAGGGTTGCTCAACCTTGAGGAGAGCTGCCTAAGCTGAGGGAGGTCAGTGACGGGAAGCCCCCGCGTGGCACAGGTCACGGGCAGGCAGGAAGGTGCTGCCCTGCAGAGGGAGAGAATTGGTGAAAAGAAGCACCTGCATAGGCACAGGTGGGCAGAACTCCTGCCCCAAGCCTGTGCGGAGACTGCCCTAATAGTGTCCTTTTATCTTTGAGAGGGGCTCACTCCCTTGTGGAGTGGCTGTCCCCTGCTGATTTTGGATAACTGCAGAATCTGAAAGGAACTGGAGATTCCACAATGGGTCCAATCTCTATATCTTTTTCTTCAGATCTGTGCTTTCTAGACATGCCCTGCAGCAGTCTGATACGTCTGTGTCTATGCCTTGCGATAAGGCAGTGATGCCTAAGGATCACGACCTCTACAGCTGGGTTAATGGTCATGTTATTTCCGTCTACCCCCACCTCCTTGTGTGAGTCAGGTTTCTGGTCTTTTGGCTCCTCCTTTCCAGTTTTCTATTCTTTTCTCCATCAGTGATTATGAAGTCAGTTTTGGAGAGGTGTTCTGTTCGAAGAGCAGAGTTCCTGAGTTAACTCTGGGAAAAGTTCCACCAGAGCTCCTTTTGCAGTGGCACCAATGAGTTTCCCAGGTGAGTTTCTCCACGAGGTAGAAGTGTTCGCTATATCCAAAAGGGCAGGCTTATTTTTTTTTCCCCAGAGGTTTTTTTTATTTATTTATTAATTTTTCATTTTATTATTTTTAATATATTTTTCACATCATTGTTCAGTTTTAAACAATCTTTGCTTCCCCCCAACCCCTTCAGGTGTAGTTCCCATACAGTTTCCTTCTCCAATGCTCCCGTGCACCTTCACCTCAGTCCCCTGTGCTCCTCCCTCCCTCCCTCTGATCCCTCTCCCTCCTCCTCCCCTGCAGGATGTCTCTGATTTATAATTGTCTAGTTTTGCTTTGTTGTGTTTTGTACCATTATTATTTTTTCCCCTGATATCTTATTTGGTTCCCCTAAATTTCTGCTATAAGTGAAACCGTCCAATAATTTTCTTTTTCCTTCTGGCTTATTTCACTGATCATAATTCCTTCTAGCTCCATCTGCATTGCTGTGAATGGCATGAGTTTATCTTTTTTGATTGCTGAATAATATTTCATTGTGTATATATACCACATTTTCTTGATCCAGTCATCTATCTTTGGGCATTTGGGTTGTTTCCAGGTTTTGCCTATTGTAAATAGTGCTGCAATAAACATAGGGGTACAGGTGTTCTTTTGAATCAATGTTTTTTTATGTCCTTTGGGTAAATCCCTAGCAATGGAATTGCGGTGTCATATGATAGCTCCATTTTTAGTAGACTGAGGAACCTCCAGACAGGGGCAGGTTCATTTTTTTTTTTTTAAAGATTTATTTATTTATTTATTTATACAAGCACTGGGTACAGTCAGAAGCACAGGAGGGTGAGAGAATTCACTAGAGCCAGAGCGGGGAACAGAACAGGCAGACTGAAAAAATACACTGCTGAGGGGAGAAGCGGGCATGGCAGGAGAGGTCTGTCGCTCCATGTGGGACCCTCGCCGGGGGCCAGGGTTCAAACCCGTGCTGCAGAGGCTGCTGCGGGCAGCTTCACAGCCCAGCGCTCAACCGCTGTGTCACTAGGGGAGGCCCAGGGGGCAGAGTCATTATAAAAAAAGGTGGGGGGAGAGAATAATGACACTTGCAGAGACAAGCAGGTGGGTAGTGAGAGCGCTGCCTCAAGCCTGTGCAGAGATTGCAATGATATAGTCCTTTTCTCTTTGGGACGGGTCACTCTGTGGAGTGGCCTGCTTGTTGCCGATGTTGGGTATCGGGGAAAACTAGAAAGGGATCAGAGCTTCCAGGGTGGGCCCAATCTCCGTATCTTTACCCTTAGGCCTGTGCTCCACTCCTTATAGCAGTCCGATCCTGCTTGGGTCTCATGCCTTGTGATAAGGCACTGGTGCCTAAGGGTCATGACCTCTACAGCTGGGTTAATGGTCATGTTATTCCCCTCAACCCCCACCTCCTTGTGTGAGTCAGGTTTTAGTCTTGTGAGGCCTCCTTTCCAGTTTTTCTGTTCTTGTCCTCCATCATAAGCACTTTGCCCATACCCTGTGTCAAGGTCAGAATGTCCGTGGACTTTGTCACTACCCCCAGCTGAGAGAGTTCCTCACACTACAGCCTTCTCATTTGATCCAGGGTCTTGAGACTCCTTCCTTGAGGTTTCATGCTGCTTTTGCATGGCACACCTGAGTGATAAGGCTTATGAGGTTGTTCTCAGGTGCTTATACTTATATTCCCCCAACATCTGCTGCCTTACCTCTCCCACAGCTAGGTTGGAGAAAGTAATGGCAAACTGGCAGTTTTCCCAGGGTCCTCACAAGGAAAGAAGGAAATTTGTCTGACTTCAATTTTCCATAAACTGTCCTCCTGGGAACTTTGGAGACACTTGCTTTCTCATCAATTCTGTTCCTCCAGTCAATTGAGCTTTCTCCTTTTGAGCTATGTCCTTTCTCTTTCTTGTTTGCTCTTTTAAATTTTAGATTTTTAAATATTTTTTTCATCTTCCACCAAACCACTTGTGCCCATACCCCACGTTCCTCTTGGCCCTATCATCTCTTTCCCCATACCACCTTTCCTCTGATATACAGATATCTGATGGTTTCACTCATCTGTGGAATATAAATACCCAAAAAACATTTATACACAAGGAATAGTAAGAATAAATTCTAAACTCAACAAAAAAGAATATAATGGCTACCAGACACTTCAAATCTTGATGTGTGAAAATCCAGCTATGAGATAAGATCATTGACACAAATAGGTTATTCAGAGAGGGGGAAAAGATTTCTCTAGGGAAATTCTTCAAAGATCTTCTTAACTAAAGGTGTTACTTTCCTGAATTAGTCTTTATGATGAGCTGAGGAGGAAAATTCCACCTAATTTACACATAAAGGGTTTTGGATAGTACTTGGAAACATCACCTTGCTCCTTAAATTCTTTAATGCTGAGGGATCCCCTCTAGCCCAGCCATCCCCACCTGGAAGCACCCCTTCCTGTCTCATGGGTGGTCTGGCTATTTTAACTCCCTTGTCAACAGTCTCTCAGGAGTTATTAATATTTAAGTTCTGCTGTTTGCATGGATATTTGAAAGGCTGTTGGGATTCAAAGAACCCTTAAACTCTGCGTGGGTAGAAGTAAAACCTTTAACATAAAAAAAATGACATCTTAGCTACAATTTGTTTATGTGTGGCAGGTGAGAGTGGGGAAAGAATTCAGCCAGGGCTGAGAGCCTCCCTGGTGGCCCAAGGGGTTAAGATGCAACCTATGAAATTATCCACAGCCTTTGCAGCACGAGTTCGATCCCTGGCCAGTGAGTGACCCACATGGCACATCAGACCTGTCCTGACTCACCTGCTGCTCCCCTCAGTAGCATAGTTGAGTCAATCTGCCTGTTCTGTTCCTGCTCTATCTCAGGTGAATCCTTTCACCCCCCACACCTCTGGCTTGTACCACAGCTCTTGTATGCATAAATAAATAAATTAAAAAAAAAAAAAGAATTCAACCGAGGAACCAATGGAGAGCCTGTGGGACCTTGTAGGGTAAAGAAAATATCAGGCTTTTCTGCCCTTCCACCATCAGGACAGATGATGGATCCTTGTCCTGAATGCATGCCTGATGGCGGGCACCTGGAATAGGGTGTGGGCATAGGTAGATGGGATTCAGCTGAGCTAAGACTGGGCTTTTAAGGGCGGCGTCACGGGGACGCCAGCAGCAGCAGCAGAAGCCGAAGAGAAGTAGCAGCAGTAGAAGCCGAAGCAGAAGCCGAAAGAGAAGCCAAGAAGCAGCAGAACGAACGCTAGAGAGCCCAGATAGAGTGAAGACTTGCTGGGGGCTGGGAGGCTGTAGGGTAAAGAAAATATCAGGCTTTTCTAACCTCCCGCCATCAGGATAGATGATGGATCCTTGTCCTGAATGCATGCCTGATGGCGGGCACCTGGAATAGGGTGCGGGCATAGGTAGATGGGATTCAGCTGAGCTAAGATTGTGCTTTTTAAGGGCGGCGTCCTGGGGGGATGCCATCAGCAGCAGCAGCCGCAGCAGCCGAAGCCGAAGCCGAAAGAGAAGCCGAGAAGCAGCAGAACGAACTCCAGAGAGCTCAGGTAGAGTGAAGACTTGCTGGGGGCTGGGAGGCCTGCCAGCCTCCCAGCCCCCCAGCCAGCACCACTGCCTGCCATATGCCTGGTGAACCCCAATAAAAAACCTGCAAAACCACTGAGGACTCTGACTCCTCCTTTACCCGGTCTGCATGGGATCAGAAAACCTGCACTGTGTCCTGTTCCTGCCCTTACAATTGGCGTAAGTCGGCAAGATCCATGTAGACGGGTATTGGAGCCCTCCGAAGACCTGGAGGGACTCAGGAGAACAGGCTGCTTGCCTGTGACGACACTGGAGGCGCCATGGCGGCACAGAAGGTGGATACGGTCCAGAGCTGTAGGATGAGACCTCGCATGGAGGAGATGCCCGAGAGGACCAGCCAACGATACCGGAAAGGACCAGCCAATGACCCCTGAGGCAGCAGGCCGTATTTAAGCAGGGAGAGGCCAATGGACTTGAACTGATGGACTGACGAACTTGGACTGACAATCCTGCCAGAAGGCAGAGGACCTTGGCAGGTTATGGTTTTTTTTTTGAGAATCTGGGGGTGGCCAGTGGGCCTAGATGGCCAAAAGCAGCCTGTGTATGCCCAGCAGCCAGGGGGAGGAGAAAAGCCAACTAAGAAGGCAAAAGCTGGTACTGATGCTAAATTGAGAAGCCCTAAGCGGCTGGTAAGCAGCCTGGGTATGCTGAAGCCCTGTGAGTCTCGTAAAATCACCTGTGGGTGATGCCCTGCTCATTCTCGAGTGAGGGTGAGGAGCTGAGGAACCTGTCCTTGGGGGACGGGTGGGGAATGTGGCTTGGGGTGGAGCCCAAGCCGCATGTAGAGTTTGGATCCCCAACCCAGGTGCTTGTGCAGTGGGTTGGCTTGAGTGCAGGGGTCTGCGAGTCGCATGGGTGGCCATGAAGGCCAAGTGTTGGAGCGACTGCAGACAGAAACCCTGAGGGTTGGCGATTACCCCCAACAGAATAAAATTGCCAATCCCAGAGCTAGTGCATCCTGGGGGTGAATGCGGTGTGTGGCTTGTAGCCGAGACTACAGCCAGAGAAGGCCAGGAAGCCTGACAGCTCCTGGCGTGTTGCAATAGATGTCGTGAGTGATTCCCCTCCCTCGTATGAGCAGTGCCTTCGGCAGCAGATTTGGTGGCTCATCTGCTGGTACCAATAATTGTCTTTTGCACTAGGTTGGTGCCCTGCCTGGACTTATTTGTGTTCTGTTGTATTTTGTTATATTGTATTTTGTTATATTTGCTGTATTTGCTTTTGTGGGTCATGGCTGCATTGTTTGTTTGCTTAGAAAATTGTATACATATGTATAGACTGTATGGCAGAAAACCCTGAGGGGGTGGACTGTAGGGTAAAGAAAATATCAGGCTTTTCTGCCCTCCCGCCATCAGGATAGATGATGGATCCTTGTCCTGAATGCATGCCTGATGGGGGGCACCTGGAATAGGGTGTGGCATAGGTAGATGGGATTCAGCTGAGCTAAGACTGCTTTTAAGGGCGGCGTCACGGGGGGACGCCAGCAGCAGCAGCAGCAGCAGCAGCCGAAGCCGAAGCCGAAAGAGAAGCCGAGAAGCAGCAGAACGAACTCCAGAGAGCTCAGGTAGAGTGAAGACCAGCCAGCACCACTGCCTGCCATATGCCTGGTGAACCCCAATAAAAAACCTGCAAAACCACTGAGGACTCTGACTCCTCCTTTACCCGGTCTGCATGGGATCAGAAAACCTGCACTGTGTCCTGTTCCTGCCCTTACAGAGGCCTACCAGCCCCCCAGCCAGCACCCCTGCCTTGCACGTACCCGCTGAACCCCAATAAAAGACCTTCAAAACCACTGAGGACTCTGACTCCTCCTTTACCTGGTCTACATGGGATCAGAAAACCTGCACTGTGCCCGGTCCTGCCCTTACAGACCTTCAGCAAATGCCCAAATGATGCGCTTCTTTCTTTTTTAAAAAAAGATTTATTTATTTATTTACACAAGCACTGGGTACAGTCAGAAGTGCGGGAGGGTGAGAGAGTTCACCAGAGCGGAGAGCAGAACAGGCAGAGTGATGAAATACACTGCTGAGGGGAGCAGCGGGCGGCAGGAGAGGTCTGCGCGCCATGTGGGACCCTCACCCAGTGGCTGGGGATCGAACCGGTGCTGCAGAGGCTGCGGGCAGCTTCACAAGCCAGCGCTCAACTGCTGTGCCACCGGGGAAGCCCGATGCTCTTCTTTCTAATATGACTGTCCCTGTTGCACATAGGGTATGTTGTACAAAAGATATGTTTGCCATTTTATTATGTATGGGAGACATGACACTAACAATAAGATCTAGTTACACCTTTGATTTTGTCCACATATGTAGGTTCTAGTTTATGGTTTCCTCACCCAGAGGAAATAAGCAATGATCCTTTTTATTTATTTAATTATTTTTTTAAGATTTATTTATTTATTTATACAAGCACTGGGTGCAGTCAGAAGTGCCGGAGGTTGAGGGAATTCACTAGAGCCAGAGTAGGGAACAGAACAGGCAGACCGATGAAATACACTGCTGAGTGGAGCAGCAGGCGCAGCAGGAGAGGTCAGCGCTCAACCGCTGCGCCACCAGGGGATTTCCGATCCTTTTTATTTATATGTGTTCAGATTCATATTTTTTAACTCTGTTCAACTTGTAAAAATTTGATGCTGCTGTTATTATTTGGAGACTAAGTTATATATAAATAATAAATTTGGATCCCCCTCCTACCACACAGGGCAATTGGAATGACAAGACACAACAGATATAAACTAATAAGTTTGGGAGTTACCTGAGCTCCAATTCTGCCTGGTAAGTCTCCCTCAGGAGGGAGTCAGGTAAGTCTAGTAAGTACTTAAATACTTATAAGTATTTACAAGATCCCCTGGGAATAGGCTTGAGGCAATGGGAAAGTGTTTTTGCCTCCTCTTTGTATTTTCAGTGTCACTTCCTATTCTGTCCCTCTAAGCAAACTTGGTCACATCAAGAGCAAGTGCATTGTGATCTGATAACACTACTGCTTTCCTAGCCATTTAATTTAGTTGCCAATCACCTCCTTCTCCCACATTTACTGTCAAAGAGCATCCCCAAACTGTTGCTGAATGGATCTCCTTCCCTGACCAGATTTTTAATGGATGAAATCCACAGAATTGTATTATATAAATTTACATACAAATACATATATATTCCAGCATGGGAACACTCTTAGGTAAATAAAAGTGAACAAAAAGCAAACAAAAGCCACAGATTGTATTTATAGTGGTAAAAAAAGAACAAGAAGAATCATTTTTATTTAAAGATTTATTTATTTATGCATACAAGAACTGGGGTACAGGTGATAGGTGTTTGGGGGGTGAGAGGATTCACCAGAGACAGACTGGGGAACAGAACAGGCAGATTGAAATACACTGCTGAGGGGAGCAGTGGGCGAGTCAGGAGAGGTCTGCTGCACCATGTGGGTATCTCCCTGGTGGGGGATCAAATTTGTGCCGCAGTGACTGCAGATTGCTTCATAGGTTGCTTCTTAACCCCTTGCGCTACCAGGGAAGCCCAGAAGAATCATTTTCATTCAGGTATGGTTATAATAATTTTAATCAAAGCCATTTTGATTAATAGTTAATAGTCCACACTCCTATAAAATTAATTCACTTTGTTGTTTTAAATGGTTCAACTAAAAGGAAGACAACTCTTCCAGAAATATTACCCTATCCTAGAGACAAAATTATAGAAATTGAGGGTCTCCCTTGTGCCTCAAGGGATTAAGCACTGCACTATGAAGCAATCCGCAGCCTCTGCAGTATGAGTTTGATACCCGGCCAGCCAGGGAGCAATGCACATGGCACAGCAGACCTCTCCTGCCTTGCCCGCTGCTCCCCTCAGCAGTGTACTTCAATCAATCTGCCTGTTCTGCTCCCCACTCTGTCTCTGGTGAATCCTCTCACCCCCCGCATCTCTGGCCTGTACCCCAGCTCTTGTATGAACAAATAAATAAATCTTTAAAAAATATTATAGAAATTGAAAGTTCATCAAAGCTAGCTTCTGCTGGTCTTATTCCTTTTTCAATCTTCCTCCTTTGAATATTGTCAGGTAGTGGTTCCTTCCTTGAAGTGACAGCAAACAAAAAGTTCCCCTTATCATTGGCTCATTCAGAAGCAATATAAAATTAAAAACTAACCCTTTAAAATTTATTTTTTTCTTCTCATGTTCATCATTATAAGGTCTGTGCATACTAGGTCTTGTCATTGTCCCTGCTATTACTTCAGAACTGGGAGAAGCATTTAGGGCAGTAGTTATAAGCAACTGTCAATGGGTCAGAAGATTCATTGCAAGAAACAAAATAGCAGTACTTATCGTCAGCATAGTATTAGTAGCAATAGAAATAGTAATAATAATAATGAAATATTTGCTTATTAAAGTAATTTTGGGAGGCAAAGATTATGAGCATACAGTTTAAAGACAAGGAAATATAAATGTTTCTTAATTTACACATGCACAGCTGTTCAGCACCATTCCTAATGAAAGAAATGTGTATTCCTCACACAGATAAACAGTTTTGACCCAGTAGGTGGACAAAGATCAGGAAGTCTGATAACACACCGTGTTAGGAAACATGTTAGAAAACACTCTCAAATGTGGTGCTGATATTTGGCAAAATCTAACAAATTGCCAACATATTTAGTAATTGATTCATGAATCCCTCTTCTAATAAACTTATTCTTAAATATAATCACATGTATACAAAATGACAGATACAGCTGATTGTTTACGGCCATTGTCTATAGTGGTATTTTATTGGGAACAATTTTCAGTATTTACTAATCAGTGACTGCTTGCATACACTATAGTGTATCCCTCCATTAAAGTACTAAGTAACATTAAAAATACTGAGAAAATACATGGTGGTATCTATGATCTCTAAATATAAGTGCAAAGTGCAACTGAAGGAGGCTACCATTTCTATAGAGTAGTTGAAGATTAAATATATGTATATGCACAGCCGTTATATAGAGCATAAAAAATTACTCTGGAGGGCCTCCCTGGTGGTGCAAGGGGTTAAGTTAAGATGCAACCTAGGAAGCGGCCGGCAGCCACTGCATCACAAGTTCGATCCCTGGCCAGGATGCTGACACACATGGTGCAGCAGACCTCTCCCGACCCATCTGCTGCTCCCCTCAGCAGTGTATTTCAGTCAGTCTGCCTATTCTGTTCCCCACTCTGTCTCTGGTGAATCTTCTCACCATCTCCGCCCCACTCCTCTGGCCTGTACCCCAGTTCTTGTATGCATAAATAAATAAATCTTTTTTAAAAATTACTCTGGAAAGTCTTATAGGAAACTGATAGCATGTGTTGCCCCAAGAAGGGGATCTGAAGGGTTTAGGGAAGGGATTGTGTGACATTTTTCACAATATTTTATCTACTTATGCACATGTACACACACAAACAAGTTTTTGTTTGAATTTTGAACCATACAATATATTATAAATTTTAAAGTTAAACAGACTCTTGTTTATAAGTAGCAAACGCTTTTATTTTTAAGGTACTATTAATTCTTTCTATTCACAGTGCAACTAATCCAAATGTGTGCTGTTTTCCCAACACCCACAGATTCTCCCAAGTTTCTGGATATCAGCTGCGTGTTGTAAGGCTCAGAACATGCCACCTCCAAATGGGACACTTTAGTATACTTACTATTTTATTGAAGGTGTTAGCATGCAACCAGGAGGTACCTGGTGAACCCCAAAGTGTTAAGGAGTTCGTGTTTTAATAAAAGGAGTCAGACCATCCACTGAACAAAAAGACAAAGGAAGCGGACTCTTAGTGTGAAAGATATCTAATAGAATTGGTGTGCAAAAACAGGGTAGAAAGGATTTCAAATAACAGATTCTGAATAAAACTCCCCAAATTACCCATCTTCTCACTGGCAAATGCCCAAACAGGCTTGACCCCAAGTGGGACTGCTGGGGCTAAAAAACTTGCCACAAGTCTAAAGTAGCCTCTGGCAAAGAATACAAGAAAGGAGTTTAGAGGGTCCTAGAGAGCTGGGACAAAAGAAGAGACTCAAAATTCAAAATGTTCCACATAATAATCCACCATGAAGTCAGGATAACAGTTACCATTGTCTCTGTTAAGGACCATGAATTTCTCACCCATTTATCTTTTCCAAGTTGTCTCTGCATGTTTCCATAACTTCCTCATGTCACCTCCCCCCCACCCCATTTTTCTTTCAAGTGCCTCTTCCCTTTGTTACATCTCTCTTTAAATGTCCATCTTTGTTCTTGCCAGTTGCCCCCCACTCAAAAAATCTGCCTCATGGAACACTGGGACTTGTAGTTCAAGGTCACTGCATGTAAGCGGGGGTGAGGAAAATAACATCCATTTTAGGCGCCTCCCTTTCAAAGGCGTGTTTCTGTGATAAAGGTATTTGAGAAACAGTCAGTGTAAAGACACTCTGAGCTTCCCTCATTTCCCTGAAAGCAGGAGTTAAATGTTCCATGTGAAAGTTACCTTCTGTGTACCAGGCATGAAGAAGATAAGCAGAGACAGGGTGGTAAGAAGGCCAAGGGCTAAGAAGATTGTATAAACAAACCTTGCTAATTTTTAATCATTTTACCATCCTGAACTCAAAGCTCTTTGTCTTATCAATTCATCACATGCTACTGTTTCTTTGTCTACAATTTATAAAAACTTCCTGCGTTGGCCACTTAACTTTATGTCTCAAATCCTTATGGGGCTCCTATAATTATCTATTATGATTAAGTTTTTTCTCCTGTTAATCAATAAGATTTCTTTCAGAAGCCTAGAACAATAGAGGGAAAATTAATTTCCCCTCTTCTACAATGTTCTGCAATCCATTCCATTCTGACACTACTTGGAATTAGCTCTGAGGAACTGCCACAATATTGCATGTCTTCAAGTGCCAGTTCCAAATCCTTGGCCACCTGTATGTCCAATTAATTGTCTGTAAATTGGGGATGCCCATTATTCCTTTCTCGGGTTCAATAATTTACTAGGATAACTTGTGGGACTCAGGAAAACACTCACGATTATGGGTTTATTATAAACAATACAACTCAGGGTCTGCAAAATGGAAGCCATACACAAGGCACAGTATGAGGAAGGGGAGTATGTGGAGTTTCCTTGTTCATTCTGGTCTTGCCAACCTTTCAGCATTTCTATGTGTTTGGCAACTTAGAAGCAATACAAACCCCACTGTTTAAGGGTTTTTATGGAAGTTTCATTTCATAGGGATCATTGGTTAAATGACTGTTCCTTGGTAATTGACTATATCACTAGCTCTTACCCCAGCCTAGAGGGGAGGTGAGAGTGAAGGTTTCACTTCTCTAATCAAACTTTGGTCTTGCTGACAACCTGGCCCTATGCTGAGGCTTCAGCCACCAGCCAACTCACTCCAGAGAAAAAATCAGTGAACATTTCTGATAAGATCTCTGGGGTCTAGTCAAGGAAAAAGGCCTTTCAAGGAAAAAGGCAGGAATACAACTAGGTGACACAGCCAGGATCAGATGGTTCATGTCTGGATTTCCCGTTTCTCTATGTCAGTTTCTCCCTATCACTGTCCATTAATTATTGCTTCTGCTCTTTTCCTTGGTATATTTTTTCAGGCCATGTGGCTTCATTTGCATGGTATGCTTCCCCAGTCCCAATTCCCAGCTTTGTCACCTAAGAACTAAGCTTCTTTTCTTAGTTACTATTCACAGGTCCTATGACCTTGGACTAATCAAAATGGGTCCTCAACTAATCAGTTCCTAGAGGATCGTCCAGAAAAATGGAAATATTTTCTGAAAAGGGGAACTTATAAAATGAGTAATCCTCACTTTTGACTCTGGAGTTACGTTTAAATTGTCCCCAATGTGAGTTTAAATCTCAGAGAGATTTTCAAGCAAAAAACAGTTCTAATTTTATGACAGAAATCATAGGCAAACAGGATTAACTGGATAGAAATTCTTATAACAGTTCTATGTTGGCTTATTTCTATAAAAGTTATCAAGATAGATTGATTAGGGAGCCAGCAATATCTTGATGTTAAACTGAAAGAGAAATGTTTAAGGACAAATTCCTTTAGAGTGTCTTTATATTTAAACTAATCTTGTGGTTTAGAGTTGTGGGACCTGGATTCTGGAGTCAGACAGTTCTGCTAAATATGCCTTGACCGTTAATATCTTTATAGCAAGGAGTAAGTAATTTCTCTGTATCTCAATTTCCTTATGTAAACATTGATAATTACGTTTTCTGCTGTGTGGAATTATTGTGATTTTTAACAAGCTACGTATAAAGCACTAATAAATGTATCTGTCATAAAATATGTCCTCAGTAAATAATGACTTATTTTTTTAATATTCCAGATACCAAATCTAATATCCTGGAGGATTTATCCTGAATTAAGCCTTTGTCATTAGAATATATGACCAAGTTACATTCATGAGGTGCTGGTCAAAAGCTAAATTCTTTTTTTTCTTAAGATTTATTTATTTATGCATACAAGAGCTGGGGTACAGGTCAGAGATACAGGGGGTGAGCGGATTCACCAGAGAAAGAGTGGGGTACAGAACAAGCAGACTGACTGAAATACACTGCTGAGGGGAGCAGCAAGTGGGACAGGAGAAGCCTGCCTCACCAGGTGGGTTGCTCCCTGGCTGCCTGGCGATCGAACTCATGTTGCAGAGGCTGCGGATTGTTTCGTAGAGCGGTGCTTAACCCCTCGTGCCACTAGGGAGGCCCCTCAAAAGTTAAATTCTAATGGAAATTCCTTTCTGTTGCTAGCCCTTTGGTCCTTGGCTCCTGATCACCTTTGGGAGAACTAGCAATGTTGTGGAAATCACAGTTTAGCAGTCAGCATTAGTTTCAAACTCCTTTGCATGTGCTGAGAATTGTGTAGAGGCTGGCATTCCAAAACCTACTTTTCCCCAACTTGACATGCATGCCAGTTTGAATGTCCATTTGGATGCACTTTTGCAGCGTTTCTAAGATGATGTGAGGAGGGGAACATGATGTTGCTTTGACTCTTTGTAAATGACCAAAACCCCCACCCTCAGAAGGTCAAACTCTGAACCATGAGGGATGTCCTCACATAGAGGAGTTTATCTGAGAAGGTCATCAAGGGAGTTGGTGAGATAGGCACCCCAAAACAAGTGACTCCCCAAATGGGCAGGCGTTCTAGGATTCTATAAGGAGGAAGAGTGTGCAGGGCTTCACATTTCCAGGTCTGAGGAGGATACTGGGCAATCTAGAGAGGGTGTCTCCTCAGCACTCAGCAGACGCTTGTTTCTGATGCCACTATCCCCTCTTGGGGACACAGAGAATCTTACTAGGAATGTAACACAGCCAACTTTCCAACTTCTCAGGAAGGTAGGTGGAACCAGTTAATGGTTAATCATGAGGAGGGGGGACAGTAGAACAAAGAGGTTAGAGTTTAAGTCACTTATTATAATTTTTAGGCTAGGGGAGCTTTTCTGTTGCAAAATGGAGGGTATCTGGCTACAATTCTACTGGGAAAAAATGGTTCTAAGTCTTTGGGTTTTTCTTGAGCAGAAGGTCACTGTCCCTTCCCTAGACTGATGTGTGCTAAAAGGCAGTTGTAATCACAGCATTGACATTAAGTTTTCAGGTCACCAAACCAAAAGTTATCTCCTGAAGTCCCACATTTCTGAAAGTGTCAGAAGTAGCAACTTTTTTGGTAGAACTGTTGTATGTTGGTTGGGAGTCATTTCTGGACTTCTCCAGCCCTCCAACATCTAAATTAACACCCAATTCCCTTTATTGCAAACTTTTTATACTTTCTTGCAGCTAAATTCTGATTAATTCTGACAGGGAGTCACAGAAGTTGTGTTCCCCATGTCAGTCCTCGGTCATGACACTACTTTTTCAGTGCATTCAGTGTGACCTTGCTGAGTTTCTCTTTATAATGGAGAACAAAAAAAGAAGGGTGCAGTTTGAGGTGATAGACTGCTAATAAGATACAATTTTTTTTAAGATTTATTTATTTATGCATACAAGAAATGGGGTATATGCCAGAGGTGCAGGGGCGGAGGGGAGGGGAGAGAGGATTCACCAGAGACAAGAGTGGAGAACAGAACAGAGAGACTGACTGAAATACACTGCTGAGAGGTGCAGTGGGTGAGACAGGAGAGGTCTGCTGTGCCATGTGGGTAGCTCCTGGCCAACCAGAGATCGAACTCATGATGCAGAGGCTGCAGATAACTTCACAGTGCTGTGCTTAACCCCTTGCACCACAAGGGAGGCCCAGGTACTATTTCTTAAAAGCACACAAATTCATCATGTGCACATGGCGGAGAGCCATTCTGCAGCAGCAACATTATGAGGATGAAATGAATTCCTGCTAGAAAGACAAAGGGTACCTCTCTGTGTGGTCACATCTGTCAAAGTTCAGTTTAATTTACCAGTCATTGTTAGATTTTTCTGGCTGTGCTGAGAGACTCAGATCTGTTTTGTTTATTTTTTTTTAAAGATTTATTTATTTATGCATATATGAACTGAGGTACAGGCCAGAGGTATGGGGGGTAAGAGGATTCACCAGGGACAGAGTGGGGAACAGAACAGGCAGATTGACTGAAATATACTGCTGAGGGGAGCAGCTGGTGAGACAGGAGAGATCTGCTGAGCCATGTGGGTCTCTCCCTGGCCAGGGATCGACCTCATGCTGCAGTGGCTGTGGACAGCTTCATAAGTTTGTCTCAATCCCTTGCACCACCAGGAAGGCCTGACTCAGATCTATTTTAAGAGAACTGGCTTACTATGCCTTGCATTCTTCAATAACACTAGCATTGCTTCCCCAAAGCTCTTCTCAACCCCCTTGTTCTTGTTGCCTTCTCCCTCTGCATGGCCTATGGAGCCATAAATCATTGCACTCCCTTCTCAAACCCTAGCAGAGTCATATGATCCAGTGCTAGTGGGCCTTTGCCTATGATAGCTTCTGGAAAAAGTGTTTTCTTCTTTATGAAGGAAGAGATGTGGCTAATGGGATTCTCTTTTTCCTTTCCTCTTAACTTGTATATAAATATGGTTTCTAGAGCAATAGCAATCACTTTGTGAACATGAGCTGACAAGCCAATTCACCAAGAAGAGCAGAGAGAAAGACAGATCCTAAATCTCTGATGACACCATTGAGGCTCTGCATCTGCCTGGAATTTCTTAATCCTGAGCTTTTCCTTAAGTGAGAATAATAAGCCTCTATTTGTTTATAAGCATTCTCTGGGTATTCTAGTTTTTAAAGCTTCATTCCACAAAAGATACTGTATTTATACCCCCTGTGGTTTTTATGAGAATCTAATGAGATAACTAGTATGGAAACACTATAAGAAAAATGAACAAATTTTATTCTTATTTTATTTTATTTTATTTTTTATTTATACAAGAACTGGGGTACAGTCGGAGGTGCAGGAAGGTGAGAGAATTCACCAGAGACAGAGCAGGGAGCAGAATAGACAGATGGAACGAAGACATTGCTGAGGGGAGAAGCAGGCGTGGCAGGATAGGTCTGCCACGCCATAGGTTTCTCCCTGGCTGGCCTGGAATCGAACCCATGCTGCAGAGGCTGCGGACAGCTTCACAGTGCGGCGCTCAACCCGCTGTACCATTGGGGAGGCCCTTTATTACTTTTTTTTAAGGTTTATTCGTGCATGCAAGAACCGGGGTACAGGCCAGATGTGCAGGAGGGTGAGAGGATTGACCAGAGAGTGGGGAGCAGAACAGGCAGATCTACTGAAATACACTGCTGAGGGGAGCAGCAGGCAAGACAGGAGAGGTCTGCTGCGCCATGTGGATATCTCTGTGGCTGGCCGGGATTGAACCTGCACTGCAAAGGCTGTGGACAGCTTCACAGCTCTGCACTCAACTGCCTGAGCCACCAGGGATGCCCTAAAGTCTTATTTTAAAAGGAATCAAATGCTTTCTGAGTAGTTGAAGGCAGAAGTTCAGTGAAATGATAAATGACTGAAATAACTATAGCATATATTCCTTACAACGCAGTTGAAGATTTGCTTTTCTCTTAAATTATTAATAGCACCACTTAGTACATTCAAAGTGCTTTGCCACCATTTGATATTTAATCCTCAGAACTTCTCTAACAGATTGTAAGATATCACTTTACAAGGGAAGAAGCAAAAACAAGGTTTTTCAAAGACTTTCTCAGGGGCACATATGCCAGCAGCTGACTTGGAATTAAAAAGATTCTAACAGTTTGGTAGTAATTGACTTTTTCATGTAAGTTTGATATGCACGGTATTATATTCCAGGGAGGTTGTAGGCATTTAAAATTTTATCTTATATGTGTGTTCAAAATAAAGTCCAGCCAAGCATATAAGATGTTTTATATTTGTGAATAAAATGTCTTTATGCACAATATTAGAAATGAGCATAGAGAAATATCTTCTACCAGTAAAGAATGTAAGTTACTTACACGCCACCATGAACTTTGTAAGCGTTTTGCATCCCTCTCAAAATCCATGTGTTGAAACATAATAATCAATGTGATATTGTTTGAAGATGGGGCCTTTGGAAGGCGATTAGGTCATGAGGCAGAGCCCTCATGACAGGGAGTAGAAAAGCAGTCCCACAGAGCTGTCTAGCCTTTCTGCCACATGAGGACACAGTGAGAGGATGCTATCTATGAAACAAAAGGAGGTGTCACCAGACAATGGATGTGCTGGCTCCTTGATATTTAACTTTCCTGCCTCCAGAACTGTGGGAAATAATATTCTGTTATTTAAAGTAAAAGAGCAAACATTTCTGAAATTTATATGGAACCACAAAAGACCTTGAATAGCCAAAGCAATCCTGAGAAAAAAGAAGAATGGAGATATCACATTCACAGATTTTGAATTCTAACACAAACTTAAATGATCATAAAACAGTAATGTGTTGGAGTAAAAACAGACAAACAGATCAGTGGAATAGAATTGATAGTAGAAATAGGCCCACCCTTATATGAATATTTGATTTATAACAAAATAGCCAAGAGCATAGAGGAGGGAAAAGGAAAGTCTCTTCAACAAATGGTGTTAGGTAGTCTTCATTAACCACATACAAAAATGTAAAGAGACCACTCTTTCACATCAGACACAAAAAATAACTCAAAATGAAGTAAAGACTTGAATGTAAGACTTGAAACCATACAGGAAACAGGCAAAATACCTTGAGACTTTGCATTTAGTGACCTTCCTTGGTGATTCAATTCCAGCAACAAGGGAAACAAAAGCAAATATAAATGAATGGGATTATATCACACTGCAACACTATTGCACTGTGAAAGAAACTATCATACAATGAAAAGCTACTCTACTGAGTGAGAGGAAGTATTTGCATATCATTCACTGGCAACAGACTAATAGCTAAGATATACAAAGAACACATACAATTCAACAACTAGAAAACAAATAACCCAATCAAAAAAATGGGCAGAAGAACTAAGTAGATACTTCTCCAAGGAAGACATACAGATGGCCAAAAACACATGAAAAAAAGCTAATCACTTATCAGGGAAATTCAAATCAAAACCTCAGCAAGAGGCCTCCCTGGTGGCTCGGGGGTTAAGCATTAGCAATATGAAGCTATCCGCAGCCACTGAAACACAAGTTCACTCCCCGGCCAGGGAGGTGACCCACATGGTGCAGCAGGCCTCTCCTGACTCACCTGCTGCTCCCCACAGCAGTGTATTTCAGTCAATCTGTTCTGCTCCCCAGTCTGTCTCTCCAGTCTGTTTCTGTTGAATCCTCTCACCCCACACAACTCTGGCCTACACCCCAGCTCACCAGAGACACAGTGGGGAGCAGAACAGGCAGATCAACTGAAATACCCTGCTGGGGGGAGCAGGGGTTGAGATAAGAGAGGCCTGCTGCACCATGTGGGTCACCTCCCTGGCCGGGGATTGAACTTGCACTGCAGTGACTGGTGATAGCTTCATAGTGCTGTCTTTAACCCCTGAACCATCAGGGAGGCCCAATAAATAAACCTTTTATATATATATATATATATATATATATATATATATATATATATATACATTAACCTCAGTGAGATACCACCTCACACTTGTAAAAATGTCCTATAAAAAAGACCAGAAACAAATAATGATGAGAGTGTGGAGAGAAAGTAAGCCTCATTCATTATTTGTGGGAAGATAGACTGGTGTAGTCCCTCTGGAAAATGGTATTGAAGCTTCTCAAAACATTAAAAATAGATCTACCATATGATCCAGCAATTCTACTCTTAGATGTCTACCCAGAGAATTCATTAACACTAATTTGAAGAAAAACGTGCACTCCTTTGATCAAAGCAGCACTATTTACTAAAGTCAAGTTATGAAGACAACCTTAGTGTTCAAGGTCAGAGTGGATAAAGAAGATGTAACATATATACATAATAGAATATTGTTCAGAAATTTTTAAAAGGATGAAAATTTGGCATTTTGGAAATTTTGACATTTGGAATAGAACTGGAGGGGATTATTCTAAGTGAAAAAAATCAGAAGGAGAATGATAAATGTTATACAATTTCACTCGTATGCAGAATAAGAAGAAAAAAAGGCACAGACAAAATTAAGCCAGACAATGCCTGACTGCAGAATTGAGGCTGCCAAAAGGATAAGTGAGGGGTGAGGAACAATGAGGGGAATGGATTCAATGGACTGTGGTATAAGGTTGTGGGTACTTTGGTGGGAAGCATGGTGCAAGCACACACTCTTGAAGAGTTGTTCACATGTCTATACCCCTAAATCATGTATAGTGTAGTAAACTATATATGTAGTAACCTCCATAAAAAATAACATAATTAAGACAATAAAATAAAGTGTATATTTAAGGCTGACAAATAGTAAAGAATCAAACTTCTGTTGTTAATAACTTACTCTATGGTTATTTGTTACAACTTGAGCTAACTAAACTGAACGCCGAGAGCCTCATCCAATCCTGACATTAAAAGAAATGGGGTCAGATTTCTTCATTAATTTTCTGATGTGCATCATTTTAAGCAGTGAAAGGATGATTCTTTCCTTTTGTCCAAAAACAAAAACAAAAAAAATCCTAAGGAAACATGTACCTGCCTAAGCTGGAAGTGGATTCATGCTTGCCCTTGAAAAAAAGAAAGCAAAAATCACTTTAGTGATCAAAAATTCATTCAGAAGTTTTGTGCTCAGACTCTTCCTCCACATTCAACCCAAGAAAATGTTCTGGCAATTTTAATCATGTTTTGTTTGATGAAACAAAAATTTAGTGTTGAGTTAATATTATTTTCAAGTACAGGATTATGCATTTCAAGAAATTTTATGCAAATTCTGATTTAGTAAGATTTACATGATATGAAATCAAAATGAAGAAAAGGATAAAAGAGCTCAAGCAGAAATACAAAAATCCTTAATTAAGTCTAGTATTACTACCTTTATCTTCAATTCCAGATATAGATAAGGTAGAAACTTCCTATCCCAGCTCCATTTTACCTAACCATGGGACTCTGTGCAAGGTATTCCCATTATATTTAATTTCATGTAATGAATGGGCATGGGAATATTGACTTTACTGGAAAGTTGAATGGATCTGTGAAATGGTGTGATAACAAGAACATTCGCTATTACTATATGCAAGTCATAAAACAGTGGCATGGCTAAGAGTTGAACTTCTAGCCTGATTACAGTGGTGTTGAAGGTATCTTTGATTTCAGTTTTGACCTCTTCCCTTTGGGATTTTAAACGACCCTTACTTAGATCTGTCCTCTGGACTTGGAATTGTTAACAGTCCCCTAGCAAAACCTATGTCAAATACTCATAGAATATTCAGAAGCAGATTTTTGAGAGGTAACCAACAGCAGTTTTGGGTCAAGTTCTGCCATCCTTAAAGGCAACAACAATAGGCACTACACATTGAAGGGGAACAGTGTTTGCATTAAGGAATTTGAAGAATCAGGAGGATGGTGTTTCGCAGAAACTGAAATTTTCCTTGTATGAGAGAAAATTATCAAAAATTTTGAGGAATTGTTACTTGTCACAATAAAAACAAATGCTCAGAAATATGCTTTCCAAAAAGCCTGAGGGGTAGAACAGCATAAGTAGAAGCCCTCTGGATTTCTCGTTGAGGCTTCCAAGTTTATGGGGACAGTACACAGCTTGGGAAATTGAGGTTTCTGTAAGCTGTTTAAAATCACCTATTGATTTAAAGGCTATTGAATATGTATGCTTTATTTGTTCAATAGCTCTTCTTCAATAGTTTTATAGTAATAATAACAGGGTGTAAGATTATAATCTTGCCTGTTTCATATAACAGGTATTCCCAGAGGATAGGGGGTTGGAATGGGAGAGAGATAGGAAAATGAGTCTGCAGAAAATGAGTGCTTGAAACTGGAAGAAAGGATAGAGGAATAAGAAACCATTGTTTGTTGTCTCAGACGTCCAGACAATAATTAATCATCGTTATGTCTCTTGTGTCAAAGCTCTTCTTGACACTGTGGGCAGAACCACATGCAATATTAGTTCAAAAAATGATGAGTTTTGATGAGCAGAATTTATGAAGAAACGGGGAATCAGGTCATGATGGAGGAGGAGGGAAGCAGCCAGTCCTGTGGGACACTGCAAAGAGAGGCTGACACTGAGTCCTTGGGGATGGAAATGATGCAATGCTGTGAGAATGAAGAAGGATGTTTACTCTTTTTTTGCTCTGTAAAAAAATAAAGAAACAAAGAAAAGTACAAATACATAGTTACACACATTTTTTAAAGGCCATGTTGACATCAGATTTTTCCATTACTGGGTGAAATAATTGTCACCTTGAGGATTTGGCTTTGATGTGGATAGCATTATTTGAATGTGAGGTTACACACTATTTATTTTACTATTTTGAAACCAGACTTTAGCACTTTCTTGAGTGTATTGGCTCCTTTCAGTCTATGATGAGTCATTTAATTGTTCAATCAATTTATACATCTATCAAGTCAACTCTTAGAATCATTATTCTCTAACTTTGGTGAGCATGAGAATCATCTGGAGGGCTTATTAAACACAGATGTCTGGACTCCACCCCACCAGAATTTCTGATTCAGTGGTCTATGTTGGAAGAATCTGCATTTGTAACAAATTTCCTGGTGATGCAGGTGCTACTGGTACAGACCTCACTTTGAGAACCATAATACATTAAGGTATTCCTTACTGAACAGTATAGCAAAGACTAGTACTACAGAGAAATTGAAATACAATATTATATTCCAAGGATGGAAATTTTAGAGTTAGAAAAACTGTGAAAAGTGGTACTAAAAGAGCTATCAATTATAATACTCTATTAGTAGTAAAATGAAAGAATTCTGTGAGGTTTTATGGGAAATCTTTTTTTTTTTAAAGTAATCATTATTTATTTATTTATTTATTTTGTGGGACCCTTGCCGGCGGCCGGGGAGCGAACCGGTGCTGCAGAGGCTGCTGGCAGCCTCGCAGCCCAGCGCTCAACCGCTGTGCCATCAGGGGAGGCCCTTTATGGGAAATCTTAATTGGTGACTTTCTTTAACTAGATGACTCACTTGCCTGTCCAGCCCTTCCACTGTAGTCTCTTCAATTTTAAACCCTCAAATTTAAAATTGAAGTTGTGGAGGAAAATTTATTTTCTTCACAAGAGCTCATTTTGACCCAGTCAAAAGGACACATTTTTTAGCCCTTCTTTTCTCTTGGAATAGTCCTGATGAAGACTTTTCTGCTTCCATCCCCGACCCCTCCAGACAGAATGTGATACCCTTCCTTTATAATGAATCTTAAACAAGGGAGGGAGCCACTTTTTTCTCTTTCTGGGAGACTTTCAGGTACAAACAGGCTCGCCTTCTCTCTGTAGCTGAGCAGTAAGACAATAAGCATAGTGCTCTTCCAATGGCAGTGACCCCTATTTGGAGACTGTATAATGCAGTCTTGTTCTTGCAGTCAGTTGTACATTATCTGCACTTTGGACACACCCCAGTGTGAATTTGTAGATCCAAGGTCTAAGAAAACTTCAGATCTAAGGTACATTCTCTTAGAATACTTAAGCAGTTGGCCTGCTGAGACCTTAATACAGTTGGGTACTTGTTCTTTGAGTGTTTTCTTCATTAACCCATACACTGGAAGTGGGAGACAATTTCAGACCAAATATGTGCTGAGAAACAACTATATACACAAAATGGACAGTAACATTCAATGTAGGGAAATGGAGAATCTATGATTCGGTGGCTGCTTGCGCTGAAGTAGCTCAGTGACTAAAACATAGTTGCATCAGGTATAGAGGTGTCCAGAAGCAGAGTGCCATTTAAGTGCCACCTCAAAACAGGAGGTCTTTACTGTGTGAGGCTTTTGTAGATGTTTGTGCTTTCATGATGATGTTTTCCCTATGTAATATTTCTCAGATAGGTATACAAGGGTGGTTAAGATCCCCATGGGGCATAGAGCACTAATGGCCATACTGACCTTCAGTTTGTCAGCATCAGACCTCAGTAGCAGCTCTAAATCAGTTGCTCCAAATCCTGACTTTTTTTCCTTGCTTTAAACTACAAATGCATTAAGCACCATATACAGGTTCCCCCACTATCCAAACATAGAATATTCTTTTTTTAAAAAAAGATTTATTTATTTATGCATACAAGAGCTGGGGTACAGGCCAGAGATGTGGGGAATGAGAGGATTCACCAGAGACAGAGTGGGGAGCAGAACAGGCTGACTGACTGAAATATACTCTGAGGGGAGCAGCGGGCGAGTCAGGAGAAGTCTGCTTCACCATGTGGGTTGCTCTCTGGTTGGCCGCAGATCGAACTGCAGAGGCTGTGGATTGCTTCATAGTGTGATGCTTAACCCCTTGCGCCACCAGGAGGCCCCAAACGTAGAACATTCTCATTGGTATGATTAGTAGGCTATTTTGGGGGTCTGGGAATGCTGCTACCATTAATTTATATGGAAAAAATTATAAATTTTCCCAGAACCCAAAAATGATCCACCAAAATTCATACCAAATAGGAATGTTCTACTTTCACCAAAAACCTATAGTTTCTGGGCTCATATGGCTTTTGCATAGGGTTCTGGAAAATCCAGCATCTATATCTAGATCTTTCACTACCTCTAAACTGCATGTTCTCCATCCCCTTCTCCCCTGACAAAATTAAAATATCCTTTTCTGGTTCATGAGCATGATGATTGAATGGGTATTCACACCATTGTGTGGTATGTGCCTCCTTTAAACCTTTTTATGGCACATTTCCCTTCTGATGTGAAAATAAATGAAATTAATTTAAAAATAAGCTGTATATGTTGAAAAGACTGCTCCTGGGTACGAATTTCAGAAACTCCAGTTATAATTTTAACCACAGAAGAGGTAGAGCAGACAAAAAGTAATATAGGCTTTTTCATATAGGACCTATGTTATAATTTTTATGTCACAATAAATGCTGGGGAAAAAACGCTATCTTTATTGCAAATCAAAGGCTAAGAAGAATAATTTCAAGATATCTGTCCAGAACACTTTCTTGTTAGGGATTTTCTTTTTGGTAACATCAAGAAAAGAAAACTGTTCAGAAAATTTGACCTTGCAATTAGAACATCAATGGGAAAAAGTGATGAAGGGATAGATATTAAGAAAATGATAAAAAGAAGTTTGTTCACTCTGGAAAAAGATTGAATTCTTGGGGGGAAAATGAGACTAGAAAAATGGGACTAGAAAAAGGGAAATATTTTACTTATTACTCAATCAAGAAGTTTCGGGAGCTCAAGAGAGCAAAAAAAAAAGGAAGTTAGAACAAGAGAGTTAAGTGGGTTGAGAGTGAGAGCCTAGTTGAAAACACTATTAAGATACTCTTCTTCAAAATATATTTTAGCAGAAATTTTCTAAACTACACAAAAGAAGAAAGACTAATATGGGTGAACCCCTATATGCATGGCATCTCTCAGTGTCAGAAATTATCATATGACCATTCTTGTTTCATCTGTGCCCCTTTACTCAGCACTAGCTGTGTAATTTAAATGTCAATTTCAGGCACCATATTATTTCCTCTGTATTATTTTAAATAAATAAAGATTTAAAAATTCTTTTAAAAGATTTATTTACTTATGCATGCAAGAACTGGGATACGGGCCAGAGGTGCAGGTGGTGAGAAGATTCATCAGAGACAGAATGGGGAGCAAACAGGCAGACTGACTGAAATATACTGCTGTGGGAAACAGCAGGAGAGGCAAGAGAGGTCTGTTGAGCCAGGTAGGTAACTCCCTGGCCAGCAGGGGATCTAACATGTGCTGCAGAGGCTGTGGTTAGCTTAACAGTTCTGTGCTTAACCCCTTGCACCTCCAGGGAGAGTTAAGATTTAAAATAATTAACCAGGGCCTCCCCTCGTGGCGCTAGTGGTTGAGTGCAGCACTGTGAAGCTGTCCACAGCCTCTACAGCACCTGTTTGATCCCAGCTGGCCAGGGATCCCCTCAGCAGTGTATTTCAGTCAGTCTGCCTGTTCTGTTCCCCGACCTGTCTCTGGTGAATCCTCTCACCCTCCAGCACATCTGGTCTGTACCCTGATTCTTGTATGAATAAACAAAAAAATAAAAAAAATCAAAATATTCTTTTAACTCTAAAAATATTAATACTCACCAAAATTTTTAAGTGATTCATACCAAAGGTACAGGAAAAAAGTTAATATTCAAAAGTCAATCACTTTTCTATATACAAAAAATGAACAACTGGAATTTAAAACAAAAACAATAATGTTATTAATGTAAGCAAGAAAGTAAGCTTTCTTGGGTAAGCACCCAAGAAAATTAATAATTAGGAATAAATCTAACAAATACATTATTACAAATCTAACAAATATGTTAGGTATAAATCTAACAAATATGTACAAATCTTATTGTGCTAATGAGGCATACCTTAAGCATCTAATGAATGAAATCAGTGAAGAACTAAAATATGGAGAGATATTCCATGTTCATGGGTAGGAAGACAATATTGTCAGATGTTTGTTCTTTCCAACTTGATTCATAAATTCAATGTAATCTCAATCAAATACCAGCAAGTTGTATAATGAGTATTGATAAACTGATTCAAATGTTTATATGGAGATGCAAAAGACAGATTAGCCAACATAATATAGAAGAATAAAGTTAGAAGACTGATGCCACCAATTGTGAGACTTACTGTAAAGTTACAGTAATCAAGGCAGTGTGGAAATGGCAAAAGAGTAGATGACTAGATCAGTGGAATAGTACAGAGTCCAGAAATAAACCTCCATAAGCACAACCAATTGATTTTTGACAAAGGAGCAAAGCCAATACAATGGAACAAAGTCTCTTCAACAAACAGTGTGGGAACAAGGTTAAAAAGCTCTACACTTTTCACAAAAATTAGCTCAAAATTAGAGATCTAAATGTAAAATAAAAAACCATACAATTCACCAAAGAGAAGATAATAGAAGAAGTGGAAACAGTTCATTTCTTTTTGCAGGAAAATTGAATTCTTGGGGAAAAAAAGAGATGGGTCTAAGTAAAAGGGAAATAGTTTACTTGTTAATCAATAGGGTGATATCTTTTGAGATATAATGCCAAAGACATGATCCATGAAATAAGTAGTTGATAAGTTGACATTGCTTTTAAAATTATAATATCAAGATAATGAGAAGATTAACCACAGACTGGGAGAAAATATTTGCAAAATACATATCTGATAAATGACTATTTCTAATACATATCAAAAACTTCTTAAAACTCAACAATAAAGGTATAAATAGCCTACTTAGAAAATGGTCAAAAGATTTGACAGATACTCTAACAAAGAAATACAGAAAGCCAGTCAGCATATAAGAATATGTTATCAAGGAAATGCAAATTAAAATAACAATACTGTGTAGTGAGGTCACTATTGTTAATAATATTATATTATATTTGAAAGTTGCTAATAGTTACCACAGAAAAATAAGTTTTGTAGTGATGTGTACTTATGGATGATAACTAGACTTATTGTGGTGATCATTTTGCAATATATGCAAATATTGAGTCATGTTATAAATCTGAATTAATGTAATGTTGTGTGTCATTTTTTTCTCAATAAATAATAATAAACACAAAAACAATAAGATAATATTTCGTATCTATTAGACTTGTCAAAATTCAAAACACTTGGTGAGGATAGAAGTAACAGGAATACTCATTTATTATTGATGGGAATGCAAAATGGTACTTTGGAAGACAGTTTGGCTATTTCTTCCTAAACTAAATACACTCTAACTGCATGGCCCAACAATTACGTTTCTAGGTATTTATGCAAAAGAGTTGAAAGTTTATATGCATACATAGTACTGCACGTAGATATTGAAAACAGGTTTATTCATTACTTTCAAAACTTGGAAGCAACCAAGATATCCTTCAGTAGGTGAGTGACTAAATAAACTGGAATATCAAGAAAATAGAATATTATTCAGGACCACAAATAAATGGGCTATCAAGCTATGAAAAGAAAAGCAAGAAATTTAAATGCATCGATATATTACTGAGTTAAAGAAGCCAATCTGAAAAGTCTACATTGTATGATTCCAATGGTATGACATCCTGGAAAAAGCAAAACTATGGAGAAAAAAAAAAAAGATCAGTGTTTGTCAGGGGTGGGCAGGGGAAGGGAGAAATGAACAGGTAAAACACAGAGGATTTTTATTACAGTGAAAATATTTTTTTAAAAAATATTTAGGCTAACATTGGTTTACATCACTGTTTGTATTTTGGAAATACAGATCTTACCTCCCCCATCCTCACCCCACATTAGGTATTGATACCAAATTGCACCCTCACCAAAGCACCCATAGTTCACCACCAGTCCAAGGTAGTCATTATCGTTTGATTGCTTAACGCTAGGAAGACATTCTGAGAAATGTGTCATTAGGCAACTTTATTGCTATGGGAATGTCAGCATAATTACACAATTATAGGTGGTATAACCCAGTGTACACCTATTGGAACCCACGGTACATGTGGTCCATCACTGACCGAATTGTCATTATGTGACACATGACTGTATCAAAATATGGATATATGTCATTATACATTTGTCCAAATCTGTAGAATGTACATAATCACAAATGAATCCTAAGGTAAGCTATGGATGCTGTGTGATAATATGTGTCAATGTAGGTTTAGTCTTGATAAGAAAAAATGTACCACTTCGAATAGTGATATTGATGACGGGGGAAACTGCATGTTAGGGCGAGGATGGGGTATATTGGAAATATGTACCTTCCTCCCAATTTCATTATAAACTTAAAACTGCTCCAAGAGGGCCTCCCTGGTGGCTCGGCAGTTGAGTGCTGGGCTGCAAAGCTGCCCGCAGCCTCTGCAGTTCTGGTTCGATCCCCGGCTGCCGGTGAGGGTCCCACATGGCGCACAGACCTCTCCTGCTGCGTCTGCTGCTCCCCTCAGCAGTGTGCCTCGGTTCTTCTGCCTGTTCTGCTCCCGGCTCTGGTTCTGGTGAATTCTCTCACTCTCCCGCGCTTCTGACTGTACCCATTGCTTGTATAAATAAATACATAAATCTTCAGGGAAAAAAAAAAACCTGCTCCAAGATATTGAATATTTTTAAAAGCAATAATGCCTTGATACTGTGTGTATGTGTGTATGTGTGCATGTGTGTTGCAAATGTTGCATTGGGTGGTTTCAGAAAAATTGGGCAACATTTGCAATAGAAGGACTGGAAAGATTAGCAGAGAATACTGAACATCTTTGGATGAATTTGAAGTTAACACAGTCTTTTGATGTGGCAAAGCTCATATGTCCATGATTTGGGGGAGGTGAAACTTTGGATTAAGATTCTGAGCAAAGATTAAGAGAGATGAGGTACAGCAAAGGGGAGCCCCATAGGTTCAAAAGATAAATATCAGGTTAGGGTTAGCTGCTAGGCTCTGGACAGTACTTATGGATAGGATTATTCAACTTAGAACAATGAGGCAACAGAAGTGTTTGCACAGTGATTGATTTTATGTGGGATGTCTCAGAACAAATGTCTGTTCTTACTTAAAGGAAGAAGAGGCCAGGAGCCCTGATATAGTAACCATACCACATAGGAGGGGGAAATGAGAAGCTCTACTGAGCCTGCAAAATCCATGGGAGGACAGAAGGAAATGGAACATTAGGGGAATATCAAAGTGCTGTAGGAAAAGATGTAGCTGAAAGGATAAATCTACTACCTATGACTTGGAGAAAAGGAGTTCAAGGTCTGATAGATGGAAAGCCAAAGAAGGCAAGATTGGGGGTTGGGGGGCGGGGTGGAAAGCACAAGATAATGAACATAAAGCTTCTCTTTCAAAACAGCCACAGTGACTTTAGTTAAGGACTTGCTGAGGGTAATTTTCCAAATGAAGCAACAAGGATGATAAGAGGGCACTGAATTTTAAGGATAAATTTCTAGATTAAAGAAATCACAGCTCCAAAGCTAAAACCCTCTTGGCTTCTTTCGGAAATGGAGAAATAGAGAAAGGAAGAGGTTGGGATTATAGAGAATCTGTTACAGGGCAGGGAGAGTGGCACCCTAGAACCCCCAAACCTGCCTGCTTTATATAGGTTCTGCCATCTGCTGCATCAACACAAAATAATGGAAAGGAACTTTAATACAATTTGTAAACAATACAGAAAAGACAAAGAATATAGTTTCTAAATTAATCACCCAAAGTCACCCATCCCCTTGTGGGTAAAAGTCCACCCAAACGGGATTGGCCCAGAGCAAGGCCCGAAAGCCTGCCACAAGTCTAAAGCATCTTTCAGTGGGGACCCACAGAAAAGCATCAGAAACAATCAAACAAGTCTGGGAGGAAAAGAGCAAAATCAAAATCAAGATAAAAGCTGCCATTGTTAACCTCCCCACGGGTCTCTCACCCACATCTATGTCAACCAGTCCATGACCAAAATGCAAGCATAGTTTCTTCACATGTCTCTCTTCTCCATGTGCCTCCTTCAGGTCTACTACTTCTGTCTCTCCATCCTGCTTCCTTCCTTCCTCAGTCTCCTCTGCAGCCTCCTCTCTTCTCTTTAGCTCCACCCTCCTTTGGGTGGGGCAGGTAACCTGGAACTTCCCCTTTTACTGGGGACCACCTTGTTACAATTGCAGGTCCTGAATGTGCTTGGGTGGGAATTTGCTGTATCACTTTGACAGAATTCAACCTCTGGGAGGAACTGAGTCCTCCAGACACAGCAGTCAAAGAGAAGTAAAAATACAGTTTCAAAAAAATATTGTGGGGCCTCCCTGGTGGTGCAAGGGGTTAAGATGCAACCTACGAAACTATCTGCAGCCACTGCAGCATGAATTTGATCCCCGGCCAGGGAGATACCCACATGGCTCAGCAGACCTCTCCTGTCTTGCCCGCTGCTCCCCTCAGCAGTGTATTTCAGTCACTCTGCCTGTTCTGTTCCCCACTCTGTGAATCCTCTCATCCCCCGACACTCATGGCCTGTACCCCAGTTCTTGTATGCATAAATAAATTTATCTTCAAAAAAATATTGTGGAAATTTTCAACCACACACAAAAGTGGAGAGAAAAATACAATATTCCCAGCCCAATAACCATAAAATTGTTGCCATTCTTTCTTTACACTACTTTGTCACCTGATTTTATGTAACTGGTGGCTGAAGCCACAGAGTGTTACAAGTGGTGTACCCTGGAGGATAGATAGCCCCAGGGAAAATGCTAAAAAAACATTGCATTTTGAAGTGAGGCAACGGATAAGTAATATAAAGTACTGCAGAAGTTGGGGCAGATTTATTCAGTCTTCTGGATTTCAGCCGGTTTTCGGATCTTTAGCATTTGGGATCTGCAGATATTGACCCCCACCATGTTAATCTTCTAGAAGGCTGTTTTGTAGTCCTCTGAAGGTAGAGGCCTCCAGCAGCCAAACTTGGAGAGGAAAAGTTCAGAGGCTTTGCAATTAGCTGAGAGATGGAAACTGTTCCCTGTTTTGCTGCAGTGACAGCCTGGCAAGGATGGGAAGACCCAGAGCCCTGCGCCTTACTGAGCTGCGTGAATGTGGCCGTTTGTTGGCTCTTTCAGCTGCTGCAGTTGCTGTCCTGAGTGTTGCTTGTCTGGTGCTGTGTTGGGGCATCTGGGCAGCTCCAGGAGCGTCTCCTGTTAAGTCTTCTGTTGTCTTGGTGAGTCGGAACCCAGCCTAGAGTGTGTCTGCCACGTGCTCCATGTTGGCAGAGGCAGGGAGATGCCATCTTGGACATGCGGCCTATTGTTCGGGAGAGGAGCTCCACGTCCTCTGGGGCAGGAAGACACAATTTCAGCTGCTTTTATTTAGGACTGAAAAACACTGGACACTGCTTCAGGTGAGGTAAAGGCCATTTTTGGCCTTTGTTTTTCCCTGGTTTGTTAACTAAATCCCATTGTTGTTCCCTGAGCCTGAGTAGTCTTGCAATTGTGTGCGTGGGTGAAGAACTCAGACAGTGACCAGTATTTGGGCAGGGTCTCTGGCCAGTTTTAGTGCCTCTTGTTGCCCTGTATCACTGTGACATTCCTCAAAACCTGCTCACCAGATTAAAATGAGTAAATTACCCCCTATTGTTTATTTAAAACTTATTTGATGGAAGAACTTGGGATAGTATGTAGTATGTATGTTTATTTGTGTATAAGCCAAGTTACCTAGTCCTCAAAGAGTCCCAGTGTTGTTTTAAATTTTTACTTAAAACTTGCATGCTAGGTGTGGGAAAAGACATTTCAAAACAAATTGAATTTTTTCTCCACAGGTGATACGGGGTTTTAACTCTGCTGGCATAGGATGTGATTTACCTTCTTATCTAAGAGAATACATTGATTATCATGGAATTTATTATGTCATTTAGTTGCCTTAAGCATAAAGAAAATTAATCTTAGCTAATAATGTTTTGAATTCTATAAAAAAGTTATTAAAGTTTCAAAGTGCATAGCTCCTAAAAAGTTAGGAATGAAATTGGGGATTAATTGGGCTCTAATGACTTAATATTTCATTTTTGGAGGATGGCATTTCTTAGTTTTTGTGCAAACCTCTTCATTGTGATTCCTGAGACTACCTCTTAAAATAAACATCTACCCCTGAGCTCTTGTTTTAGAGGGCACCCACATTGAGGCATCCTCAAAGACTGCTTCAGACTAGATTTTGAATCAATTTAGGAGGGTCTAAAAGCAATTTCTGGTAAAGTCTCCTTGCCATTTACATATTTTATTTTATAACACATCCTTAAACTTATTCACCTTCACCTTGTTAGAACTATACCTTTTCTGTTGTGTCTTTTCTCTGGAAAATAACGATATAGAAAGTCAGGAGAGTTGAGGGGCATGGTGTCTTTCTTTGTTAAATCACATAAAAAATTATAATTTAACAGAGAAGTGATTGGGCAAAGTAGTTTTGGCTAATTAGGTCAAAGTTATTAGTTTGTAAGACATAGAAGTTATATCCTAAGAAGAATGTGGATTTATTATGTGAGATCAAAGAAATGAATTTCCTTAAGACTTGATTGGCAGTTCCCCATCTTATCCTCTCTGGTTTGGCTCCAGGGTATAAATTTCTTTTAGTTCCTGAAGCCTCCATTCTGTGTTGGGGGGAGATTTCAGCCTGCACTTTACCTTGCCTTGGGAAGAGTTGACATAGATTGAACAAAGTGTGAAGTCAGTGAATGAACTTTCTCTCATATCTCATCCTCCAAGATGTGCAAGACAGAGAGGGGACCAATGAGCTGAAGCTTATCATTTCTTCAAGAGGGGTGCTCTCCCAAAGGAAGGGAATGATGTGCTGTTGATAGAAGGCTGAGAACAAAAGGGAGAGTATTGCAAAAAAAAAAAAAACAGAGTCAGAAGAAGCTGAATTAGGACTCAAGGGATATTTATCTGAGAACTTCTTCACTCCCCAGCCTTCAGCTGTAAAGCGATGGCTCCTTGGCTGGCAGAGGGATGACGTGGCTAAACCATAGGCACGGTGCCAGATTCACTTTCCTCCGGCTCTGGATAGCTCTGAGACACTTCAGTGAAGAAATGTCTAAATGAAAAATGGGATCCAGTGTGTGTTTCTGCAGCAAGGCCAGCAGGCGATTCTCTAGTGCCAGTGGAAAGGAACTCCGCTTCCCTCTGGCCTTCAGTGGGTGGGGGGCCTTCCTATGTATTTCTGAGCATCAGGGATTAACAATCCAGAGATAGGCCTCACCTGGCAAAACAACAATCTGTATTCCAGTTTTCCCTTCTCAGAGCACAGCTAGAATATACACTGTGGGATAGAAGGAGACAGATATCCTCATTCATGCAACATGTTTCTATACGAGTTGTTCAAAAAGATTGCATAAATTCTCTCATTTTCACCAGTTTGCAGTGATCTTTATTTTACCTTGTCACCATGATAAAGAACAGTGGAAAGAATGTAGATTTGGGGTTATGCTTTGGGTTCACGGCTCCTAGGTTCCTGAGACCCAGACTCTGCAGAGACTTGGAAGAAAAACCAGATATTGGGCAGTGAATTTCTTTGGGACTTAATATTTTCCAAGGATTTATTACAAAATTTAACATTTTTGCAATTTTTGAATTCTTATTTCTTTGTGGGAATTAACTAATGGGATAGGTTTGTATTATTCAAAAGGGTATTTTTACGCAAACATGATTTTTTGGGTAGACCAAGATAAATTGAGGCAAATTAAATTTTTCGAGTATTTGAACACACGAAGACTCAAATTGGGCAGAGTCAGGCTGAAATGGTTAGGAACTAGGTGGGAGCCAGTAGATATTATTATAGAGATGAGCAAAGCCAGGAAATTATTTGACTGGCTGTAGCTTAAGCAGTTGCCTTATTTGGTTCCTTGTGACTACTGGCTCTTCTGTTTCCTTGGGTTCTAGTCTGTTGATGCTGGTTTGGTTGCTACTAGGGCCGCCAAGCATTAGAGCCACTCCAGTCTAATGGCCACTTCATTTAACTATTTTAACACTTGGCTATATTCAGAGTTTGAAAATAGAACAAGGGTGAAGTTTTGGTTTAGTGCACTGTGTGGCCTACAGATCAACTTAATTGTAATCTTGTTTTGGTGCCAAAGGAAACTCCCACCTCACTGATTTTGAAGAGGAATAAATATTAGGGGAAAGGCCATGTGAATGAGGCAGGGGGATTTTCCTCAGACCCAGGGCCTGGGTTGATTTGAGCATTTTCTGTTAAGTCCCATGGTTGAGGCATAATCAAGACTGGGTGGGATGTGGCTCCAGGAGCAGAGATCCAGAACTCTCAGCACCTCTCTTGACCCTAGCAAAGTTTCCTTTCTTAATCCGCTGAGCCTGCAGTCTCTATTGTCCTCTCCAAAACTAAGTTCTCATATCACTGGTTAGATTCCAAAACACAGGCTATGGGGATCACAGTTACTATTGGGCAGGATTACTGCCACACAAGGTTGCCCTGGCTGGGGAGATGCCTCCCTTCAATTCTTTCCTTTCGTAGCACTGAATGAGCGAGCAGAGGCAGGGCACACCGGCTGGGTCATTCCTTATCCTGTTTTCCTCTTTACTTCCTTTCATCTGCTTGTTTCATCTTGCAACAAGAACCCTTGACTTAGTGGCATTCTGCGCAAATTTTGGGTTCCATTCCAGCTTCATCAGAGAACTTGACATGAAGGGCTACTAGCCAATAAAACAATCCCTTGATTTTTTAAAAAGTTAACTTAATTTTTTATATATTTTACATCATTCTTCCTTTTTATACAATGTATGCTTTCTCCTCTTGGGTGTAGTCCCCACAAAATTCCCACCACCAATTCACCTGTGTACCATTACCATAGTCCGTTGTATAAGAACACATTCCCTCCCCTGGTTTTTTTTTTTAAATTTTTTTTTACATCATTGTCCATTTTCAAACAATATTTGCTTCCCCCATCCCCCTCAGGTGTTGTCTCCATAGAATTTCCAGCGCACCTGTGCTCCATCACCTCAGTCCCCTGTGCTCCTCCCTCCCTCCCTCTGATCCCTCTCCCTCCTCCTCCCCTGCAGCATGTCTCTGATTTATAATTGTCTGTTTTTGTTTTGTATTGTCATTATTTTTTTACATTGATGTCTACTTTGGTTCCCCTATATTCCTGCTATAAGAGAAACCATCAGTATTTTTCTTTTTCCTTCTGACTTATTTCACTGAGCATAATTCCTTCTAGCTCCATCCACATTGCTGTAATGGCATGAGTTTATATTTTTTGAACAATCCCTTAGTTTTTATTGATATTCTTTGTGTGAATGCCTCAGAAATCTCATAAAGAACAGTTATTAATGGCAATATAGGTTATGGGAAATTTGGGAAACTTGTTAGCTAGGGTGACCAACTATCTTTGTTTTCTTGTGACTGAAGAGTTTCATGGGACACTTAATTCGAAAATCAGGAAAGCCCCTGATAAGATGAGTTGATCACCCTAGCTGAAATGCATCTTTAGGTAATGAAACCCCAGACATAAATTTTACTCTTGCTAACTGTGCAATCTTGGATATACCAGCCTTCTCTGAATCTTAAATCCCTCATCTGTAGAAGAGATTTTATCATGCATATTGAATTAAACTAATTAAATTTCATAGCATATTTCTTGATCCAAAGTTGACACCAAATTGATATGTTTCTATTTTATTTTCTTATTGTTATTGGTGCAGCAGAGTATGAAATGATAATATGAAGGGGCCTCCCTGGTGGCGTAGGGTTATGTCCCAGTGCTATCACCATTCTGGCCTGAATTTAATCACCGGCCGGGGAGGTAACCCACATGTGGCATAGCAGACCTCTCCTGTCTTGCCTGCTGCTACCCTCAGCTGTGTATTTCATTAGATTGACCTGTTCTGCTCCCTACTCTGTCTCTGGTGGATCCTTTCATTCCCCACACCTCTGGCCTGCACCCCAGGTCTTCTACGCAAAAATAAATAAATAATTCCTTAAAAATGAATAAATAGGGCTTCCCGGTTGGCACAGCAGTTGAGCGCTGGGCTGCGAAGCTGCTCGCAGCCTCTGCAGCTCTGGTTCGATCCCTGGCCGCGGGGCAAGGTTCCCACATGGCACGCAGACTTCTCCTGACGCCTGCTGCTCCCCTCAGCAGTGTATTTCATCAGTCTGCCTGCTCTGCTCTCAGCTCTGGCTCTGGTGAATTCTCTCACCCTCCAGCACTTCTGACTGTACCCAGTGCTGGTATAAATAAATAAATAAATAAATCTTTAAAAAAATAAATAAAAATGAATAAATAAATAAAATGATAAAACGAGAGATATTGAAATACTTTTCTGAGTGAAAGAATTGGTGAGTTCCCAGAGTCCCCTCCTTCCTTTTAGCTTTCCTTCCTAATGTTAGACTGGATCAGAATTGGATGATAGGACAATAAATTCCTGGAATAAAACAAGGTTCATACATTCAAAGAATGACAGGGGCCATTCAAGGAACAAGTGAAATGGGATAAATAGAACTTGTGCAAACTGATTGTAAATGGAGCAACTCTAATAGATGATGGCCTGGTAGGAAGGAGGGCCCAATGTGTCAGATATATAGGTATTTTTTTTTTTATAATTTTTTTTTTTAATAGAGGCATGTTATTTATTTATTTATTTGTTTGTTTGTTTGTTTTGTTTATACATGCACTGGGTACAGCCAGAAGTGCGGGAGGGTGAGAGAATTCACCAGAGCCAGAGCGGGGAGCAGAGCAGGCAGACGGACCTAAGTACACTGCTGAGGGGAGCAGCGGGTGGCAGGAGAGGTCTGCGCGCCATGTGGGACCCTCCTCTGGTGGCCAGGGAGCAGCCGGGGATTGAACCGGCGCTGCAGAGGCCGCGGGCAGCTTCGCAACCCGGGGAGGCCCATATATAGGTATTTTTAACAAAGTTAAGATTTTTTAGGTATTTTTAACCAAATAAAAACATATACCATATATAGGTATTTTTAACAAAGTTAAGATTTTTTTATGTGAAATAAACTCATTTGTATATGTTGAAATCAAATTTAGGAATTTTAAAGATAATCTATGAGCCAATCAAAACATTCCATGGACCTTTAATCTCACCGAGTTGTTTCATTGGATGGGCAATAGTGAAATTGGATGTCATAATAAGACAACCAAAAAAGTTTATTTTACTTCATTGGAATAATGATGTAAAAGGAAACCAATGTGGTTTAATGATTGCCAAGGAAAAAAAAGACAAGAAGCGGTCAGGTTTTAAATGTGGATTATCTTGTAATCTATCAACTCAAGACTGAACCTGTGGGGTTGCAAAATTATGAAGGTAGAACCTGCTAACAAAGCTTCATGAAATGCTTGCAAGCATTAGCTGACAGATTTCAAAACAGTTTGAATATTAGTCATCTCAGATATGTCTGCCAAAATGGGTAGTGTGTTAAAATAACATCTGCAGCCTACATCAATACCCCACCCCCTGCTGAGTTAAACCCAGAGAGGAAATTAGCTTCAAAAGTTGCAGAAGGCGAAGAAGCTGACCCAGCAGTGTTTTATATTAAGTGGTTGATAGACTTTCTCCGTGGATGAATCTGTTATTGAAGAACTAGTTCTCTCTCAATGTATTACATGTTTGACCTCTAACTTTTGGTGACCAGATCTTTTGAGAATATATATGAACTCATCCTACTCAATGAATCACTTACACTGTATAAATTGAATACTAATTCTGTCAAGTGTGAAAATGCTAAGTGATTAATTCTTCTGAGTTATAATAATATCATGAAGTGATGAAACCCTTACCTAATCCTGGCATGTGCCTAATAGCTATTGGGACTCATAAGGCAAACAAATCATAATAATGGTTAAGCCAGCAGCCGATCCCATGGTAGTATTGCCTTGAGTTTTTCAACAAATATAAAAATGTGAGTTCAGACAGGGCCAGCCTGCCAAATGGAAGAGGATCTCAAGAATCACCACTGTCATGTCTGAGTCCTTTGATTTTCAAGTCTTCATTGCCTGTGGCAGACCTCAGTGGTCCACACTGTTTTGCTAAAGGACAGAGTTTTGTGATTTGCACAGACTTTTGTGGTTCCTGAAGGTCTGGGCCAGAGCTCTACAAAAAGAAACCCTTGGATGTGACATTGCTGAATATGGCGTATGATTTCTTCCTTCAAAAATATAGAATCCTTTTTTTTTTTTTTTTTTAAACTGAACGTTTCTAAGTGTCACAGCTGCAGAGATGGGAACAGAATTTACTCTTTGTCTTTTGTTTCCACTTATCCTCATTAAAAGAAAAATAATAGATTCAGTGCTTAAATGCTGCACTTGTGACAACCAGTTGTATTAACCCAAACAGAGGCATATACTAAGTCCTTTTTTGTTCTTACCTTAAAAAAAAAAAAATGTCAATCATTTTAGGTCAAACCAGAGCTATCAATCCTCATCACAATGGTATGTTTTGGTCGGAAAGACCTCATATGTGCGTGAGATTGTAATTCTGAAATTGGCTTTTTGAACTTAGAAAATGTTGCTGATGTAAGGTGTCCTTTTTTTTTTTTTAATTAATCTACAATTCACCAGTTATGCAGCTTCGGGAGACTGTTTGAAACAAAAGATCATAACTCACGATCTCAGAATGATTGCTTGCAACTCTGTCTAATATGAAAGATAATTTCTTGGAATGAATCATTTGAAGACGGTGAGAGTTCCTGATGAAAGCACACTCCGGAGTTTGAAAAGAGACAGGGCTGCTTTAAGAGAGAAACAGGAAGTTGTAACTAGAAGCCATCTGAATACTAAGCCAAGGCAGAATGCTCTTGAAGTAGCAACTTAAGTGGCAGTGTTTACTTTGAAATTCTCAGGCAGCCAGACTGTTTTAGGTAAACCTTGATAAAATAGTCCTAGTCCAGGGTTTTATCTAAGGAATCCAGAGAAGATTGGAGTATGGAGAGACAGCAAAGGTTCTTGTCAGAGAAAGATGAGTATCACTTTCAACATCAGGGAGCGGTGGAGCTGCTTGTCTTTAATTTTTTGCTCATCCTTACCATTTTGACAATCTGGTTATTTAAAAATCATCGATTTCGCTTCTTGCATGAAACTGGAGGAGCTATGTTGTACGGTGAGTGCAGAAATTGTAGGATTGATGTGAAACTTGTTGCTTGCGTGTAATTAGAGAATTGTGCTCAGATGGTCAAGTACCGAAACTGAAGTAAATGTGCTGATTGAAATGTCATTAGCTTGATGAAAGGTGCTGCAGCATAAGAATGCTCATCTCTTTCCAGATGAGCTGCCAAAATTTGCCTTGTCACAGAGTAAATGCCACAGTCATGTTCTCACGCGGCACCTTAATGCAAGTCTGTTGACAGATACAGGTCCATTGTCATGTGGGGACGCAAACCAGGAGAGCTGTTTGTTTTTAGAAGGATAGATTTTAGGAAGTGATGGCTCTGCAGGCACAAAGAACAGCCTTCTTTCACAGTAGGGGCTGATGAGCATTGTAGAGTTCTAGAATTAATATCACTTTAAAATATATGGAATAAATCCTCTTATGTCAACTAGTTTCAAGAAGAAAACTTGCAGAAACGTACTCATCCTCCCTATTGGAATAATTGTGTCCAAATCCATTTAAGTTATGCGGAAGAAGTCTTGTTTTCTTATAACACACAAGAATTTCTTCATGTAGGACTTTTCTTAGCTTGAATTCAGGCTCTCTAATTTGTAACTACTGGGATTAGTTTTATTTTACATATATTTTTGGAGGCCAAGGTGTGGAAACATTTAACATCTTAAACTCCCAAAGTAATGCTGTTTCTGTGCCAGAAAGTTTCATAAAATGTAACAGATTCTCCAGTCTGTACTCCATTTCTTCAAGTAAAATATAAGACATCAGTAGTTGTAAAACTGATGTGATTGATAAAATAGTTTGCATTACCATTATTATCTCAGGTACAGGTGAGGAGTTGCTATATTTCATAACAAAGACTGTACTTTTTAATTTCACTTTATTTTGGAAGTTCTGGAGACTTATATTCCTGAGGTTCAGGGAACAGGATCAATGCACGTCTTACATGCTAACCATATAATGTCCTGTTATTAACAATGTAGTCATGATTTGAGACCATAAGAAATCCTACGCCTTAACTGAATCCCACAGTGAGACAATTGAGAGATGAGGCAGAAGTTTCAGTGTCATTTCTTTTAGGACACTAGTGTGTTGAACTATTCAGAGCAGAGTGAAATTACGTTGTATTAAGAGTCTTAAAGCACATAATAAAACTCTCATTTGAAGGAAAACTCAGTCAGGTTGAGCAGAAATAGAAAGGAGGGAAAGCTGTCAGCTGTTAAAACCCTAAGCTCCAGTCACTTGTCCTTCCCCATCCTCATTGTACTAGGACCTTCCTCTTGAGTGGCTAATAAATAACCAATGAGGATATGGGATATAATTTGAGAAGCCAGAAGTAATGGAATTCTTGGCATTAAAGGGCTACATGTGATTTAGCAAAACAACGCAGATTAAAAATCTTTATGAAAGGGAAAGATTTCTTCACTGCCCTGAATTTATTGAACTATGATTCTTTTAGTAATTTCAGCTTATTTGTGATGGAAATATTGTTTTGTCAATTTTTTTAAAGATTTATTTATTTATGCATACAACAGCTGAGGTACAGGCCAGAGATGCCGTGGGTGAGAGGATTCACCAGAGACAGAGTGGGGAGAAGAACAGGCAGATGCACTGAAATAGACTTCTGAGGGGAGCAGCTGGTGAGTCAGGAGAGGTCTGCTGCACCATGTGGGTCACTTCCCTGCTGGGGATTGAACTCATGGTGCAGTGGCTGTGGCCAGCTTCATAGTGCTGAGTCTTAACCACTTGCGCCACCAGGGGGGGCCCTGTTTTGTCAAATTTTTAATGAGTTTTGGTGCATATTAAAATTCAAACATACCTTGTGCTCGCAACACAACTTACTTTTGATAGTGAAAATTTTCTTGTTATCGTTCATTCTTGAAAGCTCCATGAAATCTTTCTAAGTTACGGTGAATTCATGAAACACTAGTACATTGTGTAATAGATGAGATAGCATTTCTCTAAAATAGTATTTTTTTTAAAGATTTATTTATTTATGCATACAAGAGCTGGGGTACAGGCCAGAGGTGCAGGAGGGTGAAAGAATTCACCAGAGACAGAGCGGGGAACAGAACAGGCAGATTGACTGAAGTACACTGCTGAGGGGAGCAGCAGGCGAGACAGGAGTGGTCTGCTGTACCATGTGGGTTTCTCCCTGGCTGGCCTGGGATCGAACTCGTGCTGCAGAGGCTGCAGATTGCTTCATAGTGCGGTGCTGAACCCCTTGTGCCACCAGGAAAGCCCTAAAATAGTATTCTTTTTTTTTTTTTTTAAAGATTTATTTATTTATTTATAAAAGCACTGGGTACAGTCAGAAGTGCAGGAGGGTGAGAGAATTCACCAGAGCCAGAGTGGGGAGCAGAACAGAAAGACTGATGAAATACACTGCTGAGGGGAGTAGTGGGCACGGCAGGAGAGGTCTGAGTCTGCACACCATGTGGGACCCTTGCCAGTGGCGGGGGATGGAACCTGCGCTGCAGAGGCTGCAGGCAGCTTCGCAGCCCAGCGCTCAACCACTGCGCCACCGGGGGAGGCCCTAAAATAGTATTCTTAAGAAAATTTAGACATAAGGTTTTTAAGATTGACGTTAAATTAGGCTATTCATTTTTGTCCAGCTTTCAGGAATTCTTCAAATCCAAAGTTTTTCAAATCAAGTTCTAAAACAGTGCAATGTGAAAGGAGTTTAATACTGAGAAGAAATGCATATGTTTGTGCAACTCTTCCATTATTAAAACTTTGAGTATCCTTATCTTGAAATATATAAATCAATGAAAATATTTTTAATTTAGTGCTGTTTAATTTTTTGTTGGCATAAAACTATATTGTTGTTATGTAGGGGCTCTTAGAGGTTATCTCCTCCAGCCTCTTCATTATCCAGAAGAAGAAACTGAGTCTTCCTCCACTTCCCCAGAAAAGTGAAGTAACATCCCATCCTCAAACTGAATAGTTAGTCATGGTAGGGTCCTTGTGTTTTTCTCATCACCATGTCTTTTAAGGTTTTCATTCATTTTAACAGAGCTCTCACTAATATTCTCTGGAAATAATCCATATGGTGTTAGTAACATCTTACTTCTTGGGATGATCTAAATGTTGTATCATAAAGGTTTATTGGCATATTCTATCAGTGACAAAATAAAATAATCTGAAACTTCAACAGAAGAGCAAGAAGGAGCAGTCTAATAATAACTGGAAATAATAATAAGCACTTTTAAATAAATGGAAAGGAGATGCCAAATGAATTAATAGTCCAGTAGCTATGAATGAATCTGGAGCTTATAGATTGGGAAGGAAATAGAAACGTGAAGATAGAAACTCATCATCCATGTGGGAACAAAGACTTAGAGAGGTAAAGATCATGTGAGGAATTAGATGCTGAGCTGAGAGGCAACTTCCATTTCTTTCCTGAGAGGTACCAAAAGCATTCTAAAATATGCAAATTCTTTCAATGCTGTTTCTGAAAGAGGATGTGTCTGTGAGAGCCAGATGCATCCTCATATTGTTTATGTTTCCAGGATCAGTCAGATAGATTGTAATTTCCAGGAAGTCTAAAGGAGAAAAATTTCAGAGTAAGACTATATAAACCCTCTCATCCTCCCAAGATGGAACCCCAGGTTCTTACAAGGGTCCTACCTGGGCCATGATGAGAATGTGGACAAAAATAAAAGAAACTCTGTAAAATTTAAACTTTTAAAAGCTTAATTTTTTTTTTCAGCTGAAAGATTTATTTATTTATTTTTTTAATAATAAATTTTATTTTTATATTCCCCATACAATTGCAGCCCCCCCATTCTGACCCCAATCTCTCCCCTCCCACCCCCGCCCCCTTAAAAGTGTCTCTGGTTCATAGTTTTTTGTTGATTTTGATTTTCACTTTCTTATAGTTATTTGTTTTCCTGGTCCCTTATTTAAGTTTTCTAGATTCCTGCTATGAGTGAGACCATCCGGTATTTTTCTTTTTCTTTTTGGCTTATTTCGCTGAACATGATCCCTTCCAGTGCCATCCATGTTGCTGCAAATTGCATGTGTTTATCTTTTTTGAATGCTGAGTAATATTCCATGGTATATATGTACCACATCTTCTTGATCCAGTCATCTATTTTTGGGCATTTGGGTTGTTTCCAAAGTTTAGCTATTGTAAACAGTGCTGCTATAAACATAGGGGTGCAGGTGTCCTTTGGAATTGATGTTTCTGTGTCCTTTGGGTAAATACCTAGGAGTGGAATTGCTGGATCATATGGAAGCTCTATGTTTAGTAGGTCCAGAAATCTCCACACAGCTCTCCACAGTGGTTGGACCAGTTTGCACTCCCACCAACAGTGAAGAAGAGTTCCTTTTTCTCCACACCCTCGCCAACATTTGTTGTTGCTAGTTTTTTTAATATGTGCCATTCTCACTGGTGTAAGATGGTATCTCATGGTAGTTTTGATTTGCATTTCCCTGATGACAAGTGATGCTGAACATTTTTTCATACGCCTGTTGGCCATTTGCATTTCCTCTTCAGAGAAGTTTCTTTTTAGCTCTTCTGCCCATTTTTTGACTGGATTATTTTCTTTGTTGTTGTTGAGTCTCATCAGCTCTTTGCAGATTTTTGTGATCAGTCCTTTATCATTAGTGTTGGGTGCAAAAATTTTCTTCCAGTTGGTGGGGTTTCTCTTTGTTTTTGTTATTGTCTCTTTTGCTGTGCAGAAGCTCTTTAATTTGATGTAGTCCCAGCTGTTTATCTTTGCCTTCACTATCACTGCTTTGGGTGATGTGTCTGTAAAGATGTCTTTGATGTGCAAATCACGTAGTGTTTTGCCTATATTTCCTTCTATATATTTTATGGTTTCAGGTCTTATGTCTAGTTCTTTAATCCATTTTGAGTTGATTTTTGTGTATGGTGTGAGGTAGTGGTCAAGCTTCATTCTTTTGCATGTAGCGACCCAGTTTTCCCAGCACCATTTATTGAACAAACTTTCTTTGCTCCAATGCATAGTCTTTGCTCCTTTGTCAAAGATTAGTTGACCATAAATCTGTGGGTTTATTTCTGGATTTTCTATTCGATTCCATTGGTCTGTATGTCTGTTCTTGTTCCAATACCATGCAGTTTTGATGATTATGGCTTTGTAGTAGAGGAAAAGAAGAAGTCAAACTATCACTATTTGCAGATGATATGATAATATACATAGAGAACCCCAAAAAGTCCACAGAAAAACTAATTCAACTCATCAATCAGTTCAGTAAAGTGGCAGGATACAAAATCAACGCGCAAAAGTCAGTAGCCTTCCTATACACAAACAATAAATCTGAAGAAGAAGAAATCAAAAAAACCATCCCTTTTATTATTGAAACAAAAAAAATCAAATATTTTGGAATAAATCTAACAAAAGAGGTAAAGGACCTATACAAAGAAAACTATAAAACACTGTTAAAAGAACTAGAAGAAGACACAAAGAAATGGAAAGACATCCCCTGCTCATGGATTGGAAGAATAAACATTATTAAAATGGCCATCCTCCCAAAAGCAATATACAGATTCAATGCTATTCCAATCAAAATTTCAATGTCATTCTTCAAAGAAATGGAACAATTATTGATGAAATTCATATGGAATCACAAAAAACCCCGAATAGCCAAAGCTCTCCTGAAAAAAAAAGAAGGGAATGGAGGCATCACACTCCCAGACTTAAAAGCTTAATTTTTAAAAGAATATAATCATTTTAGAGTAAATGGTACTTTAATCAGCTACATCCTATAGTCATATATACTTATAATGAAATTTCTAAGATTTCACTGTCCTGCAATAAATGCTTATCATGAATTTCACTAGCGGTTCACTCACTTGAACTGACTATTGTTCTTGCTCTCACTGTTTATTTGTATAATGTCCTTTGCGTCTGTGTGGAGAATCATGTTTTTCTCAAGCACCACATTTGCTGTAATATCTCAGCTCAGTGCACCATCTGTTTTTCTGCTGGTATTCCACTGACATGGGTCAAAGGTCATTTAAAGATACAATTGAGCTGATGCATTTTCTCAGTATACTTGGGAATCCCATTTTAAAAATTCTAGGAAACGGGCTTAGGAAATGAATAGCTAAAGTAAACTGAGGGAAAAGTGACCAAATAGAACATTTAATTGATCTTTTATAGATATTGTTAAAAATAATTTCTAGGTTTTAAACCTTAAAACCTGTTGTTAGAAATAATTTCCTAGCTGTTAAGCTCTTATGAAGGGTTGTGGAAGCCAAGAAAAAACGTGTGGTGTTTTGACTCTGTGCACTGAAGATAAATCTGATACTCTAAGTAAAAATAATTCATTTTATGAGAAATAGCTTTTCTCTTGGTTTTAAGAGTCACAGGATACTTTTAAAAATTAGTTGTAGCATTGTTAGAGTATTTTTTTTCTCTACCAGGAACAACAATCAGTAATTGTGTCTCCTGACATTCTATGACTATTTCTATTTCAAAGTTTAATGATCAGAATCCATACTGCTTTAAAATATAAACCATGGTGAGAGTCATTGAAATTGACCTAAAAGCTTAAATGACTATTAGTGGTCAAAATATTGATTGACAGCTGCTGGTGCACTTAGTGCTGCTCACTTAGGGTCCTATATCCCTTGCTCACTGTTCATAAAAGAAAAATTGCTCCTTGTTCCCTGATAGCATTAAGAATTCCATTACATATCACAGGGGGCTCCCACGCTTTATAGAACATTCATAACATCATGCATTTAAAGGTGGGGATCTGAGCTTAGGGACAGAGCAATTTAAACCTGTTAGAATTCTATCTTTGATTTTGTGATCTTACAATATAAGGAACAGCCTCGGAATTTGTATGGGAATTTTGCCCACCTTTACTGAATATAAAGAAATTTCAAGTCACAAAACTTCGATTTTGAATTAATTGAATTATATCGCACTAAAGTATTAAACTATGTCTGATCCTTCAGGAATATACTTACGGTTTTAAGAAGGCAATTTAGTTCCTCAACAGAATAGTTTTCAACTTTCAAAGAAAATAACTCTACAGAGAATCGCCAAAATTTAAAAGTAGTCTTTCTTGTAAAATCCTAAGGTATTAATTTCATCCTAACAGTTTCAAGGGCCCTTAGGATAAAATGAGGTTGTTGGAACTGGTGTTGTTCACCCTCCCAATGTATCTGATCTTTCTGCAATCCAGCCTCCTTGAGCCCAGGCCCACAGGAAAAGTTTTCTACCACTCCACAACCTGGAAGGCTATTCCCAAACTTTTTGGTTATTCAAATGTGGTGTGCTTTATAAGAAAGCAATGGATGCTCTGTTGGGATTTGAGTTTTTAAATCCTGATGATTATCTTTTTTTTCTTTTTTTCCCCAGTAGCTAGATGCATTACTTTGGACAAGTGACTTAACCTTTGGTCTTACTTTTCTCATCTGTAAAACGAAGAAGAAATGAAATACATATGACTAAGTTCCCTTCTGGCTGTATGTAGGGTCAGGACAGGCCACTGAGCAGTTTTTCTATGATCCAGCAGACCGGGTAAATGAGGAGTCAGAGTCCTCAGTGGTTTTGCAGGTTTTTATTGGGATTACCAAGTACACGGCGGGCATGGGCGCTGGGGGGCCGGTAGGCTGGCAGGCCTCCCAGCCCCCAGCAGGTCTTCACTCTGGGCTCTCCGGCCTTCTCTCTGCTTCTCTGCTCTTGCTTCTCTCTCAACTTCTCCTGGCGTTCCCGTGACGCCGCCCTTAAAAGCCCAGTCGAATCCCATCTACCTATGCCCACACCCTACTCCAGGTGCCGGCCATCAGGCATGCATTTAGGACCGCAGGGTTCCGTTATCTATCATAATGGCAGGAGGGCAGAAAAGCCTGATGACTTTTACCTATCCTACACTGCATATGTGCTTCAAAATCCAGACCAATGCTAACTCTTGGTATCTCAGCCCCACAAACCAGTAACTTTCTGTCTATCATTATGGCCAGTCATTTCTTCCAGGTGGGATTTTAGTTCATAATAGGACACCACTCTTAGCTCTGGTACTGCTCTGATTTTTGGAATAGTTTTTAGTAAAGCATGTTGAATACCTGTCAGAGAGGTGAGAGGAGCAAGTTTTACTATCAGAATAGTGAAGGTTGGCAACCGATTCAGGGGCATATGGATACATGTCAGGTGGAAACCATACTATAGCTTATTTGGAGGGATCTGCAGGAAAGGTCATTAGAATTAGGAACTTAATGAACTAAATGTGTTCTCTATTTTAGTGTAAAAAGTTTGCTTTTTAAGGAGCTTCAGCCATCAGGGCCAGGTTTCCATGCTGTAAGGTATTAGCCAAGGAAAGGTTGAATAAATGGAAAAATTAAAAGCATATGACTCGCAGTACATTTTTAAAAGTTTATTTCTTTACGTTTTTAAAAGTTGATTTTAATAAAATAATAATTAATATACTAGTTACATTGTTATATTGTAATAATTAATATAATATTAGTTATAAATAAAATAATAAAGTAACCTGCTGTATCTTCTGCTGTGCTTCTGAATCCTAAGGAACAACAAAGGAATCCTTCCATCAAACTACTGTGGTGCCTCAAGGCACCTCTCAGGGCCTCTCAGGATTATAAAGGTTAATTTATGCACAGTTAGAAAATGAACTTATGATTCAAAACATTAATGGAGATTTTACATATAGTTCAAATTAAATTAAAACTATATGATTAGTGAACTGGGGACATGAGCTAACATTTATTAAACATTTCCTAGATGGGGAAACAGGTCCTCCCAAAATTCAATAATTTGGCTAAGTTCACATATCTATTCCATGCCATGGTGGGACTTGGAGTTTGGCTCCATGCAGCAACAAAGTGTCACAAACCTAGGTGTGTTATGTGTGTGTGTATATATGTTTGGGGGTGATATGATCATTTTGGAAAGGGACATTCAGAGACATAATGTGACTTGCTAGTAACTAGTAGGACTGAGCTTTAAATCTAGGACCATAAAATCCATTTTATTGCAACTGTATCACATAGTTAGGGTTAGAAGAGTTGCTGTTATTTAATATATGTCTACTCAGTGCCAGGTGATAGTGCCTAAGAAAATATAGAGACTGAGACATCTAACTGCCTGTTATTGCTAACCATTGCCACATTCGTGCAAAATAGGCATGATATTCTTCAGTTTACATATGAGGAAACAAAAACTCAGGAAATTTATTTATTTTTTTAAAGATTTATTTATTTATGCATACAAGAACTGGGGTACAGGCCAGAAGTGTGTGTGTGGGGGGGGGAGTGGGGGGTGAGAGGATTCACCAGAGACAGAATGGGAAAAAGAACAGGTGAATTGACTGAAATACACTGCTGTGGAGAGCAGCAGGCCAGTCAGGGGAGATCTACTATGCTATGTGGGTAGCTCCCTGGATGGCTTGAAATCGAACTCATGCTGCAGAGGCTGTGGATCACTTCATAGGTTGTGTCTTAACCCCTTGCGTCACCAGGGAGGCCCTCAGGAAATTTATTACTTGCCAAGGTTGCACAGACTAATTGGCAAGAACACCATTTTTTTGTTTGTTTTTAAGATTTTTATTTATACAAGAACTGGGGTACAGACCAGAGGCATGGGAGTGTGAGAGAATTCACCAGAGACAGAGCGGGGAGCAAAACAGGCAGACTACCGAAAACACTGCTGAGGGGAGCAGTGGGCACGACAGGAGAGGTCTGCCGCGCTATGTGGGTATCTCCCTGACCAGCCAGGAATCGAACCTGCGCTGCAGAGACTGCAGACAGCTTCACAATGCTGCGCTCAACCCTCTGCGCCACCAGGGAGGCCCAAGAATACCATTCTTAAAAGCGAGTGCTCTCAAGCCTTCCTGGTGGCACAAGGGGTTAAGCACAGCACTGTGAAGCTATCCACAGCCACTGCAGCACAAGTTCGATTCCCAGCCTGCCAGGGAGCTACCTACATGGTGCAGCAGACCTCTCCTGTCTTGTCCACTGCTCCCCTCAGCAGTGTGTTTCAGTAGATCCGCCTATTCTGCTCCCTGCTCTGTCTCTGGTGAATCCTCTTACCCCGCCCACCCCGCACTTCTAGCCTGTACGCTAGCTCTTATATGCATAAATAAATACATATTAAAAAAAAAAAAAAGCTAGTGATCTTAAATTTTGGCCAGAGCTGTGCTCTCATCAAACCGGGTCGTGATATGTAACTGGCTCATGAAGTCAAAAGTGTGGAAAGGTCAGGGAGGGAATATGAATAGTTAAATTTTTCTTTGCCTTGAGGCCTCACAAAGGTTGTATTTTCCATAGCAGAAAGCTCAATGTGGGGGGCCTCCCTGGTGGTGCAGGGGTTAAAGGCATAGTGCTATCAAGCCATTGCCAGCCAGTGCAGCATGAATTCAATCCCTGCCTGGCCAGGGAGCTACCCGTGTGGCACAGTGGACTTCTCCTGTCTTGCCAGCTGCTCCCCTCAGCAGTGCATTGCAGCAGATCTGACTGTTCTGCTCCCTACTCTGTCTCTGGTGAATCCTCTCACAGCACCCCCCACTCCCCCACAAACACATACCTCTGGCCTACACTCCCAGTTCTTGTATGCATAAATAAATAAATCTTAAAAAACAAAAGCCCAGTGTGGGAAAAGCAGTGGGAGCGTTTGTGGATGTATGTTCATACCAAGTGACTAGACTGAAATGTCCCAGGACTGTTTTGAGGCTGACCTGGAAACACCTGCCACAGCTTCAGGGAATGTTGCAAGGTCACAGTCATTCTGGTTTTAAATGTCTGAGATTGTCAGAATGGGTGTGGAAGGAACAATAAATAAAGAAGGGACTGTACCTTATTCATGTGAATCATACAGAATAGATTTTCATCATATGTTAGTTTAATTGAACTTAATTCTTGGAAGAGACTGAAGGCAGAATCACTCATGTCTGTGTCTCCAAACTCAGTGGGACCTGTGGGCACCTGAGGTCACATGGAGGGGGGTGTGCAGATCCGTGCATGTCAGATGCTCAGATCAGCAGAAACTATTGTCTTAGAGGACAGAGCTCTCAGTGATATCCCTGTACTAGCAGCATCACATCATCCGTGAACTTGTTAGAAATGCGAACGTGTCCCAACCCCCACCTACTGTAATTTGGGGTGGAGCCCAACAACCTGTATTTTGACAAACTTTTCAGAGGTTCTGATGCATTAACTTGGAGAATACTTCTCTGGGAAAATACATTTGAACATGCAATTTCTGGTATTGTCTCTTTTATGTTCTCCTATCTTTTCTCTTTTTCTCTCTATTACACTTCTATGATGAGAGGGGCTTTCAGGGACAATCCCCATTTATTGGAGAGTACCTCTCTCTTTTACTATTTACAATACTTTATAATGTTTCCACCATGGGTTTGAGAAAAATAGGCTGTCTGAGCATCATAAAATGCACAAAATGTATTTTGTTTTAGTATGTATCTGGTTATGTTAGTGGGCAAACCCAGAAATAAAATAATATAAATAAAATAAATAGAAAGGGGGATGCCCTAGTTTGTGAATCCTCACCTGCATGCTTAAGAATTCAGGATAAAGGGCCTCCCCTGGTGGTGTAGCAGTTGAGCGCTGGGCTACGAAGCTGCCCGCAGCCTCTGCAGCACCGGTTCGATCCCCAGCCGCAGCACCGGTTCGATCCCCAGCCACCGGCGAGGGTCCCACATGGCGCGCAGACCTCTCCTGCCACCTGCTACTCCCCTCAGCAGAGTGCTTCATTAGTCTGCCTGTTCTGTTCCCCACTCTGGCTCTGGTGAATTCTCTCACCCTCCCGCGCTTCTGACTGTACCCAGTGCTTGTATAAATAAATAAATAAATCGTCCAATAAATAAATAAATAAATAAATAAATAAAAGAATTCAGGATAAAACCAAAAAATGGACATGCAGAGAGAAATTTTAAAAAGTGTTTATATACATGGAGAATTAGAAGAGAAAACTAGAGAGCGAGAGAGAGAGAGAGAGAGAGAGAGAGACAATTGGCCAGCACGTGGCTAGTTGTCCTCTGTTCTAAGGGCATAAGTCGATGCTAAAAAAGCAAAAGAGCCAGGCCCATTTGCCTCCAGTATTGTCAGGGTCCACCTGGCACTCAGCGCCCTTCCTAGTTCATGACATGCTATGAAGTGTAGTCCAAGGTGTCTGAGATCTCCTAAGTGTGGAGATTGAGTTGAGTCTTTTCAGGACCTCTTACCTGGCTCGGAGTTTACTTCTCTCTGTTCCTCCGACAGATATCTCTAGCTGTATATTTTTTCTATAACTTCTTATGATGATTGCAAGGAAGGTGGTAATTATATAAAATTAATTATATATAATTAATATATATAGTTGTCGTAACACCAGAGAAATCTCTCATATCCCCCTGGATTATTTAAAGCTGATAAATAAACAAGCATCGGACATATTGATGAGAAAAAGCCATACAGCAGCCTAATAACATCCTATATACCTCCTCTATATGTGGGAGAGAACTACATGATTGAGTAACTCCCCACATCATTTAGATATCAAGCAAAATAGCTTAGCTAAGGCGAGGGATGTTGGGGAAGAAAGGACAAATTCAAGTAGGGTGTTAATGGGGGAAACAAATTACTTCCGTCTTCTCCCTTGAAAAAAGAGAAGAGGAATAAGTCTTCTTGGAATTGACCCTTATAGAGAATAGTTAAGTTTTAAACATCAAAAGCAACTTCCACCCAATCTTCAAACCTCTCCCTAAAGTCAAGCTTTTATCAAAAAGACCATAGTTGTGGGTGGCAGAATTTTGCTCCCCTATACTATGTTAGACATCCCAGAGTCCTAAGAAGTGTGTTGTGTGTGTGTACAAAAGCATATGTTGTATGTGCATGTGTGTCTGTGAGCCTCTCTGTGTATGTTTATGTGCAAGCATGTGTTCTTCTATGAATGTCTGGTAGGCACAAAGGATCAGGGTGCACATTGGGTACCCCACCATGCAGATCTGATGGTTGAGACTTGCTGTCATTTCCCATTTGACTCTATGCTGTGAGAAGAGAGAAACTTTGAATGGGGCTTCCCAAGGTGGGAGAGTTCAGCGGACTATCATGGACACTTTTGCTGCTGGTTGCCCCAGCCCTGTTTTGAAAGCCTCATGGGACTCCTTTACTTTACTAAAGCATGTTGATAGTGAACTAGCACAAAGCAATAAATTGTTTCCCTTTTAGGAACACCCACACTATCCTTTCTTCCTTTGAATTTAGAAGCTTGGTGGGAGGGTAGAAAAGAACAAAAGTCCTAAATAACCAGAAGGCATCACATATTTTACTTTTGGTTCTGTCCCAGGGTAAAACTAACCTGCTAAAAAGGAAAATGTTAGGAAATGCATTTAGTATTTAAAATTCAAACCCATATCATCTCTCTAAATCAGTGTTCTGATGAAGATTTTGATAGATGGGGGGTAGGGGGTGGATAAATATCACGTAAATAATTAAAATTTTGTACTTACATCCAATAGTTGTAAATGTTATCTTGCAGACAGTAAAAGGTGCCCACTGATTTGGCTTCCTTAGATTACTTGTCCCACTCTTTCCTTCCTCATTACCACATTTGAATCCCTACTTCATATTTTTTTAAAGATTTATTTATTTATGCACACAAGAATTGGGGTACAGGCCAGAGGTGTGGAGGGTGAGAGGATTCACCAGAGACAGAGTGGGCAACAGAACAGGCGGATTGACTGTGTATTTTAACACTGCTTAGGGGAGCAGTGGGTGAGTCAGGAGAGGTCTGCTGTGCCATGCGTGTCTCCTCTCCGGCTGGGGATCGAACTCGTGCTGCAGTGGCTGTGGACAGCTTCATAGGTTGTGTCTCAACCCCTTGTGCCACCAGGGAGGCCCTAGTACATATTTTTTAAATCTAAAATCACAAGTTTTCCGCCTTACAGTCTTCTATGTAAAATGTCTTAATAATGGTAAAGAGCCTTCTTTCTTTCATTTCATTTTATTCTTTTCAACTTGAAATTCTTCCATGCAAATTCTTTGCTAATTCTTCCTCACATAAATAGAAATGAATTTTTGTCTTAGTTTTCTCTCCATGTCCCCATCTATCTCAGTTCTCTTTTCTCTCTTCATGTAGTTGTATCCAAATGCTGCTTCTTCTGCTCCAAAATAGAGAAAATCTGCCTCCCAACAGGAAGAACACTCAGTTCTTCATCAAGCTTTTCTTGCCAGGGAGCTTCCCCCCTGAACACCCCATGCTCCTCAGCGGTGTCTGGCCCCTATCCCAGCTGACCTGAGGGTGCCGTGCAGTGTCCTCTTTGGCTTGCTTACACTGCTCCCTAAAATCCCACACCCTCTTCTCTTCCTGGCCCAGCTTCTATGCATCCTTCAGAACCTTCTCTATGAAGTCTTCCCTAACACTTTGGGGGACACAGTTAGTTGATTTCTCCTTTAGAGTACTTTGGGGACTTGGTGCATTCATTTGTTATAAAAAAATAAAAGAACTTTTGTATGTGTTAGGATGCAATCAGCTACTAATGACAGAATCCTTGACTGAAACAGACTAAAGCAGTAAGGGCTTTTATTATCCCCATAACTAGAAGTCCAGAGAAGATAATATTCAGTGCTGGTTGATTCTGCAGCCTGAGGTTGTCATCAAGGACCAAGTTTCTTTACTTTGCTCTTCCTTCTGTGTTCAGTGCTGATTTTAAAGCAGGCTGGCAGCGAGTGCATATGGCAATTCCTGTTGACCTATTCAGACCTAGTAATATCCCAAAGAAGAAGAGAACTCATCTCTTCTCAGTCTTTCTTTTAGAATCTCAAAATTTTTCTATGAAACACCCCTAGCAAATTTCCCTTCACTTTTCATTGAATGAAATAGAGTCACAGTTCATTCTAGAACTAATTATCAGCAAGGGGAATGGAACATCTTTGGAGCTGAGTTTGAGGTCAACTTACCCTGAGCACAGAACTGTGTGAGGAAGTGTAGATAATTGAATCAGGACTTTGTTGGAACAAAGCAGGGCAAGGAGGGATTCTGGGTTGGCAGCCACTGGTGTCTGATACACTCATCAGGCTAAAATAAAATATCATGTAGCAATGTAGTTTAAGGTTTGTCTTCTTCTTTTTCTTGGTAGCCACTCAATGCATAGTGAAAGAACTGTAAAATTCATTTCTTCTAAATCTTTCTGTAGTAACTATATTTGCGGAAGATGCCTAAATTCTCTCCAATATCATGCAGCATCGAAATCTATACCTGTGCTGTGATCTGATTAGAGACATGTGTATAGCTAGGCTTGTTGCTCTGTGGGACTCCAAGGGACACAGGATCTGAAGGGAGTCATTGAAATACATCCTAATAGATACAGCATATTATATATGGCACATGCATAGCACCATGATAACATAGCATATATAGTGCACATGATATATTACATGTGTATAGTATATATGTACATATATTTTCACTATAAATGTAGTGTCTGTATATGGTTTTTGATGACAGTGGCATCATTTACACACTGTAACAGGTTGCTGAATATATACAATATAGTATTATATGTTATTGTATATATTCAGCATATATGTATATGTACTATGTGTATGCATGTATATATATATCATTATTGCTTAAGTCTGATATCTGTAACATTTGTTATCTCCCATAACTAGAAGTCCAAAGAATAGTAATCTTCAGGATGGAAATTTATCTATCTATCTTTGTATCTATGTATGTATGTATGTATGTATGTATGTATGTATGTATCTATCTATCTATCTATCTATCTATCTATCTATCTATCTATCTATCTATCTATCTATCCATCCATGTATCTATCTATCTGAATTCATTCAGAATCCTCTAAGAAAAGCCCCTTTAAGAAAATGCTTCAGGGCCTCCCTGGTGGCGCAGTGGTTGAGCGCTGGGTTGCTAAGCTGCTTGCAGGCTGCTCTCCGGCCTCTGGAGGAGGGTCCCACATGGTGTGCAGACTTCTCCTGCCGCCCCGCTGCTCCCCTCAGCAGTGTACTTCGGTCCTTCTGCCCGTTCTGATCCCCGCTCTGGCTCTGGTGAATTCTCTCACCCTCCCGCGCTTCTGACTGTACCCAGTGCTTGTATAAATAAATAAAAAAATAAATCTTTAAAAAAAAAGAAAAGAAAAGAAAATGCTTCAGGGGCCTCCCCGGTGGCGCAGCGGTTTAGCGCTGGGTTGTGAAGCTGCCCGCAGCCTCTGCAGCGCCGGTTCGATCCCAGGCTGCCGCCGAGGGTCCCACAAGCTGTGCAGACCTCTCCTGCCGCCCGCTGCTCCCCTCAGCAGTGTACTTCGGTTCTTCTACCTGTTCTGCTCCGTGCTCTGGTTCTGGTGAATTTTCTCACCCTCCCGCGCTTCTGACTGTTCCCAGTGCTTGTATAAATAAATAAATAAAATCTTTAAAAAAAAATAAGAAAATAAAAAATAAAAAAATGTTTAAAAAAGAAAGAAAGAAAATGCTTCAGGATTAAGTAGAATGACTTTTGAAAGATGCAAGGGTATTGGTTATGAAATGCAAGCTTAATATAAGCAGAGACTGAGGAAACATTTGTAATTTATTTCTTGATGGAAATCAATCATAGAACTGGAAAAGAGGGAAAAAGCTGGTAGGAGTAAGATATTTTATTGTTTTAGGGAGAGGGCCATATTTTATTTATTTTTATACCTCCCACAAGACCTAGAGCAATGCCTGTGTGTCGGTGGCGTGAAATTAAAATGAAGAGAGAGGGAGTGAAGTTTACTCATATTTTTAATGTGGAGGAGAAAGTGAAAGCCTTTCTGGAAAGACAAAGCCTCAAATTTCTAAATGTTCTTCATATTGAGTCCTTTCAAGATTGTTTCCTCCTTCCTTCCTCCCTGCTTCCTCCTCCAACGTACATCCCCCTGCCCCCTGCCTGTTAGGCATCTGTTTCATGAGTGTTCTAGCACAAGCTCTGTGAGAGCAGGGACATGACAGCATTTGGTGTGAGGGACCTTCCTTAGGACTCTTTAAAGTATTGGTCACTGCCCGCTACATATGCTCAGAGAATTCTTCTTGCCTCCTAGGGAGTTTGTGGACTTGGATAAAATTGGGTTGTCACTCTGCCTGAAGTGTTTGCCTATTCTAGAGGAAAAGAAATGAATAATAGCATAGAATCTCTACCCTAAACAGTCTCATTGTCTAGTGAGGAAAACAAAGCCAAGGTCTGCAAAGCAAGGCTGAACAATTAAGTCTTTATAAAATTGGGCCATACAGTGTGTGTTTCAAACTGTTAGTGTTGTAATGACTCAAAGTCAAGGGAGATCAATAAGCACAGGCCTCATCAGAGTGTATACCCCACAGGGGAGACTTGAAATGGACTGCGTAAAGTAGATTGCTTTAGGGATGAAGTTCGTTGTCCAAGCACCATCCTGGGGACTTTTATGTTGTTAGAGAGAAGTCAGGGCTGTGAACAGGCCCACACTTCTGCCACCCTAGTCGACCAGATGCCTAGACTTATAGGGCCAGGAATACATTTAGACTAGAGTTTCTGCCTGGAGAAGGTGATGCCATCAACTGGTCAAAGTAGGAGCGAACTGTACATGTGTGTGCTGCTGGCATTGCTTTGCTGGGCGAGGTGTCTGCTTTTCTCTAGGGCTGGCTCCTGGCTGACCAATGCAAGTGATAGTTTGTATTCATAAGCTATAGCACCCAGTCTTCTTTCTATGCACAAGTGTTATGTTAGGTGCTTTCTTTATCCTGTATCTCTGTGTGGGTATTAAAATACCTCCTTTCATTAGCATTTTCTTCCTATTCACAATTCTAGTTTAATCTGCCACCTGCTCTTGTACACTATTGTGCTGGAGTATGTTAACTCAGCACTCCATTTGGAATGATATTGATTCAGGTCCTTTCTATCCAGGCTCCATGCAGTTAGTGTCTTTTATTGCCTTCTTTATATCCCACTCAAAAAAAAAGTCAGAGGTCATAGTATCACCCATGATAATTTCTGAATAATTTTTAGAAAAGGAATCATTCCTAGGCAAAGAGTGTTGGAAAAGTGAGTGATGTTCTTACATAGACGCCAAAACCCTTTAGAATATAGATGATGTGATTCCCCTTCTCTTTACTCACTAGTTTTATTGGTCAAGATTCTACATGGAACGCTGCTTACTGTTCTGTGGCAAATCAAACAGTCGTGGTTACATATTCATCACTTATTTGTTTTTACTCAAAGGTTAGGAAACAGTATTTCTGACTCTTTCGGAGAAGAGTGCCAAATACTGAATGAGAAATAAGTAAGGTAAAACTATTCCTGTAAGAAATCTTTTTAATTCTTTTCACTCTAATAAGTTCTCGACATTGTTGCCAACGTGATATTTGTAATATGAAAATCTGGTGGACTCTCCTTCCCTAAATCTTACTAAATCCACCAGATTTCTTAAGTCCCTCTGTATTTATATATTGCATGAGTTAGTTTATCACTGGTGACTGCTAACACAGAAACATTAACATTCCAGTGACCACAAAATAGAAATTAATTTTTCACTCCCATGAAAGTCCAAGGTAGGTGTTTCTGGTTGCTAGATGGTTTCCCCTCTCCTGGTGTCTCAGGAACCCAGACTCCTTCATTCACTTACTCTGTCTGCCTTTAGAAGCCTTTGTTTCCTTCTTATCCATCTGAGTGATAGATGAAGAGATTAAACTTGACTACTTCTTCAGTGCTGTGACCCAGAAGTGGCCCACATCGCTTTTGTTTATATTTCATTGTTGAGAACCCAACCAGATGCATGATGGTCGGGAAATATAACCTCTGGCTAAGTTGTCACTTCCCAACAACTATACTCATCAGGGAGAGTAAATCCGGAGGAACTTTTTGCTGTCTCTGCTGTTTTCCATGTGCTATCTATGTGTGTGCAGCCTGCATCCCAACTCAATCCCTGATTCAGCTCATCTGAACAACTTTTACATGACCTTTTAAGATTCATCTGAAGCTTCACATCATTGAAAGGAATTTGGAGTGTCTCTTCTCTACACTTATGTAATAAAGTACTTACCAGCTGTCATAGTGTCAGAGGAACAGTGGGGAGCAAACTCCAAGCCAATGAATGATGTCTTGGACAGACTCCATGGCCTTCTCCACAATAAGCAGATCTCAAGGACCTTGTAACTCCCTGCATGCCATGAAACAGACTTCCTGAATGGGGGGCAGCTGGGTAAGAAGGAGAAAGGCAGATATAAATTGGAGGTGGAAAGAGAGAGGAAGGAAGAGATAAGGAGAAGAAATAGATTAATGAAAGATACTTGTGGAAGCTACCTGTCCTTGGTGCTGGCAGATTTAATATTTTGACAGAGACAGTAGTAGCCTTTATTTTGACCTCATAGTGGATTTTATTGTACATTCTGATTTTTTTGGTCTCATCTATTCAGCTTTGTGGGACTTGCTAAACCTCTTTCTTTTGGTTCCCTGCTGGATAGTGCTTTAGACTTATGGCTTTCGGCCCTCAACTGCCCTGCTCTGGGCCAACCTTGCTTTGCTGGGCATTTGCCCATAAGGGAATAACTTTCAGAGTTTGATTGGCAATGTTATTTGAAGTCCTCTTTTTCTCTGTTGCCCCTTTGAATTTTCACAACAATTAAATATGTCTTCAAATACCTTAAGAGTGCTTTCTTTGCAATTGTGCACATGGGTGTCTGGAACTTAGAAAGTACAAAATGGGCTTTTCCCTTTAATAGTTTGGGGTCCTGGGTACTCTTTAGTCATGCATCTACAATGTACATGTTGTGCTAGATTATAATTAGCATATGGGTCTTCATTTTATAAACTTGACCTATGGCGCTGGCATAGCACACTATTGGAGATACTTTGATCTGACAACTAGAAATTTTCTTGACTAACTTCCCTCAGGATTCCCTATTAGAATTGTAGCAAACTTGCACCTCTTTTTCTTTTGTTTCCATAGAAATGTCTCTTATTACTGGTACAATATAGGCATGATTTTGGGACCCGCCTGCAGGGCTGTATTCAGAATTGTACTGATCTAGTTGTACTGATCTATTCTCAGTACTATTTCTATAAAATAATTGAATGACTTAATTTCTTATTTTTTTATTTTATTTTTTAAAGATTTATTTATTTATTTATACAAGCACTGGGTACAGTCAGAAGTGCTGGAGGGTGAGAGAATTCACCAGAGCCAGAGCGGGGAGCAGAGCAGGCAGACTGACAAAGTACACTGCTGAGGGGAGCAGAGGGCGGCAGGAGAGGTCTGTGCGCCATGTGGGACCCTTGCCCGCGGCTGGGGATCAAACCGGCGCTGCAGAGGCTGCGGGCAGCTTCGCAACCCAGCGCTCAACCGCTGAGCCACCGGTGAGGCCTGAATGACTCAATTTCTTAATTGTGGAAGCTCCTCAGAAATTTCAAAGCAGGGCTATGGTGATACAAAACCTGATCTTTTTGTCAAGAGGTTTACTTCATGGCAAGGGCTCTGAAGTTGCGTAGAAGTTGTTTTTGATTTTAATATGTAAACTTCTCTATCAATAGGCCCCTCCCAGGAAGACCTTTTTGGTAGAAAAGGCAAAACTTAAATCTGCATCCAGCCATCTAATGAATAAACTCCTTTATTGAACTTCCTCTTTCTTTTCCCCACCTCCATTATCTTAGCAGCTCTTTCAAATGTTGTCTAAAGCCATATGGCATATGGTTGAGTTACTCAGTCATGCTTGGAGATGTACATGTTATTGTTAAACTTTTAAAAAATTCTCATATCAAAATGGTTTTATAAATGCATAGCACAAAATATGCACCCAACAAATATTTTATTAAGTAAATGTAAGGCTAATAGATGGCTGGATTCACAGTAGAAAGGTAAAATCTGTGGAAATATTCTAAAATGCATACATCTATCCTTGTTTTAAATAAGGGATGGTTACCTCAGAAGTTTCTTTGCTGTTTGTTAATAAATCCATAATATTTAAAGAGTTAATAGTTATCAGACTACCATGAACATCCTAACGTAATTTGTAATTTTAAAAGTCAAAGATTGTTACATGGATTCATTTATCTAAAAGGAATGTTGTGTCATTATGTTACAGGGCCACCCTAGGGGAAACAGGATGGCCTGGGGTGTGAGTCCTCACCTGCACACTTAAGAACCTGGGACAAGACCCAAAAGCAGACATAGAGAGACAGATTAAAAAAACAAAAGATTTATTCACAAGGGGCAGGGGAATCAGGAGAAGAGAGAAGGAGGGAGAGATGGAGAGAGTGAATGAAAGAGAGAGAGAGGGAGGAGAGGCTAATTGTTCAATACATAGCAGGATGCCATCTGTCTTACCAGGAGTGCTGAGTGGAGGCCAGAGAGCACTTCAAAGCCAGTCAAAAAACAGAGTGAAGCCCAACTGTCCTCAGTCTTTTAAGATCAACACTCAGCTCCATCCCTGACTCCGAGCAACCTCCTCCCCAGTTTAGGAAGTCAGGTTCATGGCATGCTGGGAATTGCAATCTGTGATCTCCTCAGCTCAAAAGTGGAGGTGGAGACTGGTAAGATCAGGGGGTGGAGTCCAATCAGCATAACAGTCACTGGCTCAGAGTTTGCTCTTTGCTGTTCTTCTAACAATTAGAAAGTATATGGCTACAGGAAAGCAAAAACATGGTTCAAATTTGTTTTAAAAAATGAGATAATGTATCAAATCACATAAAAGAAGCCTAGAATTTGGGTAAATGTAAAATAAGTTTATTCAGGGGCCTCCTTGGTGGCCTAGGAGTTAAGTTTCAGCACTATCACCACTATAGCCTGAGTTCAATCCATGACCAGGGAGCTAACCCACAGGGTGTGGCAGACCTCTCTTGTCTTACCCGCTGCTCCCCTTAGCAGTGTATATCAATAAATCCGCCTGTTCTGCTCCCCACTCTGTCTCTGGTGAATCCTCTCACCTATAGCCCAGTTTTTTGTTTTTTTTTTTGTAATGTGCCATTTTTATTTTATTTTATTTTTATATTTCCCATACAATTGCAACCCTCTTATTTTGACCCCAATCCCTTCTTTCTCCGCCTCCCCCACATAGTGTGTCTCTGGTGCATAGTTGTTTGTTGATTTTGATTTTTTCTTTCTTATAGTTATTCTTTTTCCTGGTCCCTTATTTAGGTTTTCTAGATTCCTGCTATGAGTGAGACCATCCGGTATTTTTCTTTTTCTTTCTGGCTTATTTCGCTGAGCATGATCCCTTCCAGAGCCATCCATGTTGCTGTAAATTGCATGTGTTTATCTTTTTTGATTGCTGAGTAATATTCCATTGTGTATATATACCACATCTTCTTGATCCAGTCATCTATTTTTGGGCATTTGGGTTGTTTCCAAAGCTTAGCTATTGTAAATAGTGCTGCTATAAAAATAGGGGTACAGGTGCTATTTGGAATTGATGTTTCTGTGCCCTTTGGGTAAATACCTAGGAGTGGAATTGCTGGATCATATGGAAGCTCTGTCTTTAGTATTTTGAGGAATCTCCACACAGCTCTCCATAGTGTTGGACGAGTTTGCACTCCCACCAGCAGGGCAGGAGAGTTCCTTTATCTCCACATCCTCGCCACATTTGTTGTTGCTAGTTTTTTTAATATGTGCCATTCTCATTGGTGTGAGATGGTATCTCATTGTAGTTTTGATTCGCATTTCCCTGATTACAAGTGATGTTGAACCTTTTTTCATATGCCTGTTGACCATTTGTATTTCCTCTTTGGAGAAGTTTCTTTTTAGCTCTTCTGCCCATTTTTTCACTGGATTATTTTCTTTGTTTTTGTTGTGTCTCATCAGCTCTTTGCAGATTTTTGTGATCAGTCCTTTATCATTGGTGTTGTGTACAAAAATTTTCTCCCAGTTGGTGGGGTTTCTCTTTGCTTTGGTTATTGTCTCTTTTGCTGTGCAGAAGCTTTTTAATTTGATGTAGTCTCAGCTGTTTATCTTTGCCTTCACTATCACTGCTTTGGGTGATGTGTCTGTAAAGATGTCTTTGATGTGCACATCATGTAGTATTTCGCCTATATTTCCTTTTATATATTTTATGGTTTCAGGTTTTATGTCTAATTCTTTAATCCATTTTGAGTTGGTTTTTGTGCATGGTGTGAGGTAGAAGTCAAGCTTCATTCTCTTGCATGTAGCAACCCAGTTTTCCCAGCACCATTTATTGAACAAACTTTCTTTGCTCCAATGCATATTCTTTGCTCCTTTGTCAAAGATTAGTTGACCATAAATCTGTGGGTTTATTTCTGGGTTTTTTTATCTGGTTCCATTTGTCCGTGGGTCTGTTCTTGTGCCAATACCATGCAGTTTTTATTATTATGGCTTTGTAGTATAGTTTGAAATCTGGGAGAGTGATGCCTCCATTCCCTTCCTTTTTTTTCAGGAGGGCTTTGGCTATTCAAGGTTTTTGGTGGTGCCATATGAATTTTATCAATATTTTTTCTATTTCTTTGAAGAATGACATTGAAATTTTAATTGGAATAGCATTGAATCTGTAGATTGCTTTTGGTAGGATGGCCATGTTGATAATGTTAATTCTTCCAATCCATGAGCAGGGGATGTCTTTCCATTTCTTTGTGTCTACTTCTATTTCTTTTAACAGTGTTTTATAGTTTTCTTTGTGTAGGTCCTTTACTTCTTTTGTTAGGTTTATTCCCAAGTATTTGATTTTTTTTTGTTTCAATAATAAAAGGAATGATTTTCTTGATTTCTTCTTCTTCAGATTTATTGTTTGTTATACCCCAGTTCTTTTATGAAAAAAAAAAATAGTTGATTATTGGCTCAGTGAAATCTTGGGCTGGATTCTGTCTGCATCTTGGTCCTATCATCTTCTTTTATTGACTTTGTCCATGAATTAGATTTCCTTAACGTTTTAACATACATTACAGAAATAATAGAAAGCATATTTTCTCTCCTAAGGGAGAGAAAAAATGCCTAAATGCCTTTCCCCCAACCAGGTGTATAAGTGCTTCCTTTTAGTCTGAAGGAACTGACTTAGATACATGCTGATTTGTGGACCAGAACATTCCACAAGGGAATTCCATATCCTCACTAGTGAGATTACTCAGTATCTTTCGCAGAACAAAAATTTTCCTGAAGCATTTGGAAGGACAAAAGAGGTGGGTAGCTCTACTCTCCAAAATGCATGGGTTCATTAGGAAGAATAAAAGGATCATACATGCTTGATAGTCAAGGTATAGTGTCCACCACAACTATTTTAAGACCTATCAAACTGGTGTTATAGAAGAGTGAGCCATTTTCTAAACCAGACAATGACCAACCCTTTCCCTTGCCCCTTCTACAAGTTCTAAATTTCATATTTAAAATAATCTAATAGGGAATATTTTAGATTACCTTCTTTAATATAATTATTTATATATATATATTTTATTTTAGGCCTCATAATGGGATTGATCTTACGCTATGCTACAGCACCAACTGATATTGAAAGTGGAACTGTTTATGATTGTGGAAAACTGAACTTCAGTCCATCAACTTTATTGATTAATATCACTGACCAAGTATATGAATATAAATACAAGAGAGAAATAAGCCGGCATAACATCAGTCCTCACCAAGGCAATGCTATACTTGAAAAGGTAAGGGACCTATTGGTCATAGATTTTTTTTTCCAGTATAAATAATATGTGAACCATTATATGTGAACCATTAAAAAGGTCTTGCATTTTACATACATACAAAAATATATGCCCTTTAGTAATAACACACTAGTGGGGTGACTTAATTGATGAATTTTACTCTTAGAGCAAGCTCAATGCTGTTTTTTTTTTCTTTTAATGCAAACAGTTGTAATAGTTTAAAAGAACATAATAGAGCTGACTCTGCCTTTAATGATACTAGATTGAAGTTTTAGGTGCCATTGTGTATATTGCTAGCTGACTACTTCCTTCCACTCTAAAGCCAAAAAGAAAATGTAGGAGAATGAAAAAAAATTGCATTTGCAAACCTCATCTAGGGGGACTAGCTTTGGGCTGCAACACAAAGCACTGACCCCTTGACTGTTTATGAATACATTGATGCATTCACACTCAAGAGAGCTTGATTGGGTTTTTTTGGGCATTTGGGTTGTTTCCATATCTTAGCTGTTGTAAATAGTGCTGCAGTAAGCATAGGAGTACAGGTTTCCTTTTGAAAGTCATCATCTTTTTTTTTAAAGATTTATTTAAAATAAATGTACATATACACAATGGAATATTACTCAGCAATCAAAAAAGATAAACACATGCAGTTTGGAGCAACATGGATAGAGCTAGAAGGGATCACACTCAGCAAAATGAGTCAGAAAGAAAAAGAAAAATACCGGATGATCTCACTCATAGCAGGAATCTAGAAAACCTAAACAAGGGACCAGGAAAAAGACTAATTAATACAAAGTAAAAATCAAAATCAACAAGCAACTATAAACCAGAGATACACTACTGGGTGGGGGGGAGGGGAGAGGGATAGGGAGCTGAAGGACTATGGTCAAAATAAGGGGGGGGGTGCAATTGTATGAGGAATATAACCAAAATGAAAATGCATACATTGTGCAAAAATGAAAAAAGATGTAAGAATTATATAAAATAAAAAAAATAAAAGATTTATTTATTATTTATTATTTATCTTTAATTTATTTTAATTTTTTTAAAGATTTGTTTATTCATGCATACAAGAACCAGGGTACAGGCCAGATAAAAGGGAGGGTGAGAGGATTCACCAGAGACAGAGTGGGGAACAGAACAGGAAGACTGACTGAAATACACTGCTGAGGGGAGTAGCAGGCGAGACAGGAGAGGTCTGCCGCGCCATGTGGGTAGCTCCCAGGCTGGCTGGAATCAAACCCACACTGCAGAGGCTGTGGACAGCTCCACAGCACTGCATTTTACTGCCTGTGCCACCAGGGGAGGCCCAGATTTATTTTTATACAAGAACCAGGCTACAGGCTAGATGTGCAGGAGGGTGAGAGGATTCACCCGAGACAGAGTGGGGAACAGAACAGGCAGACTGACTGAAATACACTGCTGAGGGGAGCAGTGGGCAAGACAGGAGAGGTCTGCCCTGCCATGTGTGTATTTCTGCCCTGCCATGTGTGTATTTCTGCAGCCGGTGCGGATCGAACTTGTGCTGCAGAGGCTGCGGATTGCTTCATAGTGCTGTGCTTAACCTCTGTGCCATTAGGGAGGCCCTGTATACATCTTTTTCTATTTTGAAAGATTTGTGGCAGGAGGGGAGTCACTTTTTCTATTATTTTTACTCTTTCAAGATTGTTAATTTACAGTTTTTTTTTCCACGTTATCTTTCACTAGCAAATTTCTAGGTGAACACTCCTTGAGCATTTGGTAAGAATGCAGTAAAGTAATATGAATTAAGGTATTAGCCTAATCTGACTTAGGAAAGTGAATTTAAGGTACACAAAAGCAAATTAAATATTATATTTTTAAAATAAATAGATGCAATTTTTAGATCTGCTGTTTTGGATTATCTGTTCCATGTGATTCTTTTGTTTATATGAATAATAGATGTTACCTATTATATATTTTTAGATGACAATTTTGGCAGCATTGTATTTTAATTAAAACACCCTCTTCAGTGCCTCCCTGGTAGTGCAGGAGGTTGAGCGCAGAGCTGTGAATCTGTCTGCAGCCTCTGTGGCACTGGTTAGATCCCAGCCAGTCGGCGAGATACCCACATGGTGTGGCAGACTTCTCCTGTTGCACCTGCTGCTCCCCTCAGCAGTGTATTTCAGCTAGTCTGCCTGTTCTCTTCCCCACTCTGTCTCTCATGAATCCTCTCACCCTTCTGCACATCTGGCCTCTACCCCAGTTCTTGCATAAATAAATAAATAAATAAATAAATAAATAAATAAATAAATCTAAAAAAAAAACCACTCTTCAATTGTGCTTTATATCTAACACTGTATGTGGACATAACTATTTCCTACAATTTCTTATACTTTTTAAAATTTTTTTAAAGATTTATTTATTTATGCATATAAGAATTGGGGTACAGGCCAGAGGAATGGGAGGGTGAGAGGATTCACCAGAGACAAAGTGGGGAACAGAACAGGCAGATCAACTGAAATACACTGCTGAGGGGAGCAGCAGGCGAGACAGGAGAGGTCTTCTGCGCCATGTGTGTGTCTCCCTGGCCAGGGGTCAAACTCATGTTGCAGTGGTTGCAGATAGCCTCGTAGGTTGTGTCTTAACCCTTTGTGCCACCAAGGAGGCCCTTTCTTACACTTTTTTATCTGCATTTTTAAGCAGCAAACAGATTGAACTCCCAAAATGTAATCAGTTTTCTCTTTCAGTATAGCAATTTTATTCTTTAATGATTGCCAACAAACACCTATTCAGAAACTTTGTTACTGTATTGATTGTTACATATTGTTTGTTACATATTGATTGTTTTGTCAGCAACCAAAGTCAAGTGTTTGCTTTTAGACAATTAATGCAAGAGATAAAGAAAATATCTAAGCTGTTGGGACCTCCCACTCCCCACCTTAAACTTTTCAGTGTGTGGATCTGCACATGGAATACACATTTGACCTTGAACAGCTCAATTAGCTAATTCCTAAATCATGTGACTCATTAAGTCACAATTAGCAGTTGCTTCAGGCATCCAGTGTTTGCAATGGGCAACTCAGTTCCCAGAGAAAATCCTCTCATGGCTAAAGGAGAAAGGTTGTCCACCAATGCTTATTAAATGCCTTTATGTTGAAAGGAGCTTATCTATAAATGTCCAGAGTATTTTAATACACATTTGTTACTTATGTGACACTGTGGGGACACTCTCATCAGTCTGTGAAAATGAGCAATGTATAGCCTGTCTTCCTTTCTGGGATTTCTCTACTGCATGCAACAAGTTATTGAACTTGAACTAATCAATCAGTACATTGAACTAATCAATCAGTACATCTCAGATGTAAAAGAACTCCAAAGAAGGGTCCCCTGGAATGTTTATAGGGAGGTAAAATTGAGGAATGGGGGGAAATTTCAGGACCAGAGAGATCTTCCATACCTTCTTAGAAAGTTCCTTGATCTTTTTTTTTTTAAAGATTTATTTATTTATTTTATATGAGAACTGGGGTACTGGCCAGATGCGTGGGAGGGTGAGAGGATTCACCAGAGACAGAGTGGGGAACAGAACAGGCAGACTGATGAAACATACTTCTGAGGGGAGCAGTGGGCGCGACAGGAGAGGTCTGCCATGCCATGTGGGACCCTCATCAGCCGGCCGGGATTGAACTGGCGCTGTCGGCTGTGGACAGCTTCACAGCGCAGTGCTCAACCGCCTGTGCCACTAGGGGAGGCCCTCCTTGATCTTTTTAATCTCCAAGTTTTTTATCTGTAACATGGGGGAGATTAGAACTTATTTTGTAGGATTCTTTTCATCTTTAAATGAAATGGTGGGGCCTCCCTAGTGGCACAAGGGGTTAAACATCAGGAAGAAATCCATAGCTACTGTAACACGAGTTTGATCCCCAGCTGGCCAAGGAGCTACCCACATGGTGTGGCAGACTGCTTCTGAAATTGAACCCTCTCATAGATGAACAAAACAGGAATTTAAGCACTAAAATTTATTAAGTCAGTAGTTCTTAAGTTTGTATGCATTATGGAATCACCAGAAGCTTCAAAAAATTCCTGATTCCTGTGCTGCATCCCTGAAGTCTGTGATTTTACTGCTTTAGGGTGTGGCCTGAGCTTTGGAATGTTTAGATTACTGGGCAATTCTAATGAGCAGACAGGTTTGGGAATCACTGATTTAATCCCAGGTGTGTTGGATGAACATGGTGAAGAGCCAGGCCATTTCTGTGTTTCTCCTCATTTCCACTGCTGAACATCTACCAGCCCCTTCGATTTTGTTCCTCAAACACACCAAGCACTTTCTTGCTTCAGGACCTCTGCATGTCTTGCTTTTTGACTAAAATGTCTGCTCTTCAATTGTTGTAATCTTTTTGTCCCTAGAGCTTGGATTTGAAATGCTCTCTCTTCAAAGAAGGACAGATTTCCCTCTTCGACAAATTTCTCACATTATTCATTCTCTCTCTCTCTCTCTTACATGTGTGCGTATGTACATGCTTGCACACACACACGCACACGCAGACATAGACACACACATCATTGTCCTTCTTACATTGTTATTGTTTACTAGACTGTAAACTTCACAAAGGTATGGATCATGATATTTCACGACCAGTGTGTCTTCGGTGTCTGTCATAGTGTCTTAGGCGTAATAGAGCTAAATGAAACTAACATACTATCTGATCTTAGTTGTGCACATGAAGGTAATAAATTTATATACAGAGAAATTATATGATGGGTCCAGGGTCATCTCCTCACCATTGGAAAGGTTTCCCCAGTGGCTCTGTTGACAGAGAAGGGCAGCAGCGTGTCTTTGGCTGACACCTGGGGACTCACAAAGTGAGATAGGGGGAGGAGGTGAGAACTAGAGCTGAAGGGAGAGTGGTGGTTGGAGGACAGGAAGAGGCCCAGCATCTCAGAGCAAAGGAGTTTTGTATGGTCAGAACCACAGGAAGAAGTGCAGTGTGGTGATGATTCAGAAGCTATCAATGTGGCCCCTCTGGGTCCTTTTCCTTTGTGGTACAGATTAAAGTGGATATTTGTCCTTTATTTTTAAAAGTTACATTACAGGATGAGGAAGTGAGTTTAACTTTCAATTAGAAGAATGTAGTTTAGAGGCTTGGATAAAATTCCTGTTTTCTGTATTTAGAAAAGCTGGAATGAATTCCTGTGCTATGGAATCCCCTCTTGGAAGATACTAGGAACAGTCCCAGGCTTGATGGCTCCCTGAGTTACTTCCATTAAGAGGGTGTAAAACTGGAAAACATGTGAACTGCTGGCATTTAAATAAATAGCATATTTTTATGCTTTGCATAACCATATAAAAATTTCAGGAAATATCACATATCAAACTTGTTTTGTTTATGCAGGTAAATGTGTCAAAAAAATTCTTTTTTAAAATATTTTCATTTAAAGATAGTGAAACAACCTCCTGATAGAATAAATCTAAATTGTGCTGTTCTGTATCTTTCCAGTTGACATTTCCTGTATATTTGTAATTTTTTGGTGTGGATCCAATGTATCCTTAACGAGTTTTAACCTAGTGGAATCTATATTCTATTAAAGAATAGCTTTACAAACATTACTTTGTTATATAAAATATAGAAACATCAAAATGTTTATTAGGTATTTCTGAATTTCCTATCATTAGGAAGTTTTAAAATTGAGAGTTTGAGAACTTTCTCCATCACTATTCAATATTTTCTCTCTCACTTTCAACACAAATGAATAGAGTGAGTACCATTGATTTCAATTCTGAAATAAGATCTATAATCTGAAGGAGTTTTCTGGTAAATCAGGGTAAAGCCCAGCCTATGAAAACTACACCATAGGCAGGTATCAAAGGAGAAGGCCACAGGCACTCAGAAGGGGGATGTATTATTTCTTTTTAGGGGTGATAAGAAATATTTCAAAGAAAGATACTTGACTGATTCTGTGGCAGTGATGTTTGTGGTAGGTGGAGGTGGTAGAGACTTTCAAAGCAGAGGGAAAAGCTTAAAATAGAGTTTGAAAAGGGGGTTGAAAATATTCTAAGAGAGAAAAACATTTCCAACTTACTGAAGTATGGAAGACCAGTGAATCGGAAGGCTGGAAATAAGATCAGAGCTTGATTATGGAAACCTTTGCATGTCAAGTTCAGCAATGCCCACGATGTTTGTAGTCAGTGGAAGAGTGTGGTGACAAGAGTGAAGGAATAATTAGGGTGAGGGGTAAAGTGTAGAGAGTGAAAGCAAAGAGACAGAGGAAGCCTAAGCTTGGATGGTAACTGAGAGGCAGATGGAAGGAAGGAAGTGACCATAGAATTTAGGCCAGTTCAGCACAAGGAGGACTAGAAAACAGCTTACGTTGCTCTCCTGGTTTTGTGGTTTCACAGAACGTGGTGGGGCAGGAATGAAGAAGTTAGAAGTTCAAGGAAAGGACTGATTTTAAAGGGAAATCACAAGTACAATTTAAAACTGATGAATGAATGAATGAATGAATGAATGAATTGATGGATGGATCTAGCATTAATTATTTATGATTCATTTCACACATTGTATGTTTACCAGATTGAGTTGGAAATGTCAGCAGGTCACTGAACTGAAAGGTCTTGCACTCACAGTAAATTTTTAACAGTTGTCAGCACAGTTAAATTTATACTTCTTATCATTGACTGTAATGTAAAAAGTCAAAGGAAATTATCCAATGAACATTTTGTCAAGTCTTCACTTCCTGTTTGACAAGTGACACTATCATTTGGTAAGGGAAGTTATTTTGGAATAAGTTACACTGCTGAGTAATTTGTCCTGTCTTGTTTTGATAGAGAATTGCCAGACTGCAAAGAGTTCAGTGAAGCTATTACCAATTGTGGTGATAATACTGTATACTTTAGAGATATTTTAAGGAAACCCTTATAGCACCAACTAATCATATGACTTTCAAAAATAATTTTGCATTTGTAGCATGAAAACATCAATATCTTAGCTTTTTCTTGTCCAACTTTCCCCAATGGTGATTTTGACTTTTTCTGGTTTATAGTTTTAATTCTCATATCTTTATTTATAAGTTACTTTTTTCTTTCAGTTCTTCCCCATGCTTGCTTATTCTGTCTGCAGAGGTCAGAAGGCAAAGCTCTTCTAGTAACAGGTAAAACTTGACCAGAAAGTATTATTGGACCACCAGAAAAATATCTGCATCTGATGCAAGGACACTTGGGTAGGATTAAGAAAAAACTGGAGCGGGCCTCCCCGGTGGCGCAGCGGTTGAGCGCTGGGTTGCGAGGCTGCCCGCAGCCTCTGCGGCGCCGGTTCGATCCCCGGCTGCTCCCCGGCCACCAGAGGAGGGTCCCACATGGCGCGCAGACCTCTCCTGCCGCCTGCTGCTCCCCTCAGCAGTGTACTTCGGTCCTTCTGCCTGCTCTGCTCCCCGCTCTGGCTCTGGTGAATTCTCTCACCCTCCCGTGCTTCTGACTGTACCCAGTGCTTGTATAAATAAATAAATAAATCTTAAAAAAAAAAAGAAAAAACTGGAGCAAGGTCTCTTCTAGAACTGTTAGAGGCATATTGAGAGAAACAAGCATCATAATAAATCAGCACTTGGGGCTTAGAGAAACACTTGTAGTATTCTATCAATTATTCCTCCATTCTTTAGTGAACAGGAATTCATGGTTTACTTCTCTACGTAACAAGGTTTGGCTCTTACTATGTGAGATGGTCTTGGGGAATAAGCTCAGCAGTGAGTGGAATGAAGCTGTTTGGTTAGACCTAACTCCCTTCCTTCTAAACCTAGGTAAGATATCTGCTGTTAATAAAGAGACAATATTTTTATTTGTTTTAGGTGTTTTTTCCACCTTTGTTCAACTTTGCAGAATGTTGGCTTAAGAAATAATTTTATAAATATTTCTTTTTTTTTAAAGATTTATTTATTTTTATACAAGAACTGGGGTACAGGCCAGAGGCATGGGAGGGTGAGAGGTTTCACCAGAGACAGAGCGGGGAGCAGAACAGGCAGACAGATCGAAATACACTGCTGAGGGGAGCAGCGGGCGAGACAGGAGAGGTTTACTATGTTATATGGGAATCTCCCTGGCCAGCCAGGAATCAAACCCCCCCTGTAGTGGCTGGGAACAGCTTCACCCCACTGCACTCAACCCGCTGTGCCACCAGGGAGGCCAATTTTATAAATATTTCAAACCTAAAAATTTCATGGATTTTTTTTTTTTTTTTGCTTTGAATGGTATCTTTTATTTATTTCATTTTTCCTAGTGTTACTGAGATATAATTGACATATGACATTGTAGTTATTTAAGGTATCCAACTTGATGATGTGTACTTATTGTAAAAGGATGACCACAATTAGTTAACAGCCATTACTTCACAGTTTGAATTTTTTCTTGTGATGAGAACTTTTAGCATCTATTCTTAACAATTTACAACTATATAATAGCGCATTGCTAATAGTTACCACGCTGCACATAATATCTCCAGAACTTATTTGTCATTAATTGGAAATTTGTATCTTTTGATCCCTCTTCACCTATTTCACCACCTCACTCCCCTAGCCTCAAGCAACCACCTATGTTTTATATTTCCATGAGTTTGATTTTTTTAGTATATTCCACATGCATTGATAAGTGAGATCATATTATATTTGTCTTTCTTTGTCTGACATTTCACTTAGCATAATATCCTCAAGTTCAGCCATGTTTTTTTTTTTTTTGCATCTTATTTATTTATTTATAGCTTGTCTTTTTTTTTATAATAATAAATTTTATTTTTATATTCCCCATACAATTGCAACCCCCCCATTCTGACCCCAATCCCACCCTCCCACCCCCACCCCCAAAAAGTGTCTCTGGTTCATAGTTTTTTGTTGATTTTGATTTTCACTTTCTTATAGTCATTCATTTTCCTGGTCCCTTATTTAAGTTTTCTAGATTCATGCTATGAGTGAGACCATCCGTTATTTTTCTTTTTCTTTTTGGCTTATTTCGCTGAGCATGATCCCTTCCAGCGCCATCCATGTTGCTGCAAATTGCATGTGTTTATCTTTTTTGAATGCTGAGTAATTTTCCATGGTGTATATGTACCACATCTTCTTGATCCAGTCATCTATTTTTGGGCATTTGGGCTGTTTCCAAAGCTTAGCTATTGTAAACAGTGCTGCTATAAACATAGGGGTGCAGGTGTTCTTTCGAATTGATGTTTCTGTGTCCTTTGGGTAAATACCTAGGAGTGGAATTGCTGGATCATATGGAAGCTCTATGTTTAGTAGGTCCAGAAATCTCCACACAGCTCTCCATAGTGGTTGGACCAGTTTGCACTCCCACCAACAGTGCAGGAGAGTTCCTTTTTCTCCACACCCTCACCAACATATGTTGTTGCTAGTTTTTTTAATATGTGCCATTCTCACTGGTGTAAGATGGTATCTCATGGTAGTTTTGATTTGCATTTCCCTGATTACAAGTGATGTTGAACATTTTTTCATATGCCTGTTGGCCATTTGCATTTCCTCTTCAGAGAAGTTTCTTTTTAGCTCTTCTGCCCATTTTTTGACTGGATTATTTTCTTTGTTGTTGTTGAGTCTCATCAGCTCTTTGCAGATTTTTGTGATCAGTCCTTTATCATTAGTGTTGGGTGCAAAAATGTTCTCCCAGTTGGTGGAGTTTCTCTTTGTTTTTGTTTTTGTCTCTTTTGCTGTGCAGAAGCTCTTTAATTTGATGTAGTCCCAGCTGTTTGTCTTTGCCTTCACTACCACTGCTTTGGGTGATGTCTCTGTAAAGATGTCTTTGATGTGCAAATCACGTAGTGTTTCGCCTATATTTCCTTCTATGTATTTTATGGTTTCAGGTCTTATGTCTAGTTCTTTAATCCATTTTGAGTTGATTTTTGTGTATGGTGTGAGGTAGTGGTCAAGCTTCATTCTTTTGCATGTAGCGATCCAGTTTTCCCAGCACCATTTATTGAACAAACTTTCTTTGCTCCAATGCATAGTCTTTGCTCCTTTGTCAAAGATTAGTTGACCATAAATCTGTGGGTTTATTTCTGGATTTTCTATTCGATTCCATTGGTCTGTATGTCTGTTCTTGTTCCAATACCATGCAGTTTTGATGATTATGGCTTTGTAGTATAGTTTGAAGTCTGGGAGTGTGATGCCTCCATTCCCTTCTTTTTTTTTTCAGCAGAGCTTTGGCTATTCGGGTTTTTTTGTGATTCCATATGAATTTCATCAATAATTGTTCTATTTCTTTGAAGAATGACATTGAAATTTTGATTGGAATAGCATTGAATCTGTATATTGCTTTTGGTAGGATGGCCATTTTAATAATGTTTATTCTTCCAATCCATGAGCAGGAGATGTCTTTCCATTTCTTCTATTCTTCTATTTCTTTTATTGTGTCTTCTTCTATTTCTTTTAACAGTGTTTTATAATTTTCTTTGTATAGGTCCTTTACCTCTTTTGTTAGATTTATTCCCAAATATTTAATTTTTTTTGTTTCAATAATAAAAGGGATGGTTTTTTTGATTTCTTCTTCTTCAGATTTATTGTTTGCGTATAGGAAGGCTACTGACTTTTGCGTGTTGATTTTGTATCCTGCCACTTTACTGAACTGATGATGAGTTGAATTAGTTTTTCTGTGGATTTTTTGGGGTTCTCTATGTATATTATCATATCATCTGCAAATAGTGACAGTTTGACTTCTTCTTTTCCTATTTGGATTCCTTGGATGTCTTTCTCTTGTCTTATTGCTCTGGCTAGGACTTCCAGTATTATATTGAAAAGCAGTGGTGAAAGTGGACATCCTTGTCTTGTTCCAGATCTTAATGGAATTGCTTTCAGCTTTTCACCATTGAGAATGATACTGGCTGTTGGCTTGTCATAGATGGCCTTTATGATGTTGAGGTATGTTCCTTGTATCCCAAGAATTTCAAGGGCTTTTATCATGAATGGGTGTTGCACTTTGTCGAAAGCTTTCTCAGCATCTATTGATATTATCATATGGTTTTTATATTTCTTTTTGTTGATGTGTTGGATAACGTTGATTGATTTTCGGATGTTAAACCATCCTTGTGTCCCTGGAATGAATCCTACTTGGTCGTGGTGAATTATCTTATGGATACATTGTTGGATTCTGATAGCTAAAATTTTATTGAGGATTTTTGCATCAGTGTTCATTAGGGAGATTGGCCTGTAGTTTTCCTTTTTTGTGTTGTCCTTGTTCGGTTTTGGTATTAGTGTAATGTTGGCTTCATAGAATGTGTTTGGTATTGTCCCTTCCTTCTCAAATTTTTGAAAGAGTTTGTGAAGGATAGGCACTAATTCGTCTCTGAATGTTTGGTAGAATTCATTTGTAAATCCATCAGGTCCTGGGCTTTTGTTTTTGGGGAGGTTTTTGATTACCATTTCAATTTCGCTGCTTGTAATTGGTCTGTTTAGGTGTTCTATTTCTTCTTTATCTAGCTTTGGGTGATTGTAGAGTTGTAGGAATTTGTCCATCTCCTCTAGATTGTTGAACTTGTTTCCATATAACTGTTCATAGTAGTTACTGATTATTCTTTTGATTTCTGCTGTGTCCGTTGTGATTTCTCCTCTTTCATTTATGATCCTGTTTATTTGTGCTTTCTCCCATTTTTCCTTTGTGAGCCTGGTTAGGGGATTGTCTATTTTATTGATTTTTTCAAAAAACCAGCTCTTGGTTTCATTGATCTTTTGGATTGTTTTTTTAGTTTCAATTTCATTTATTTCTGCTTTTGTTTTTATTATTTCTTTTCTTCTACTGGTTTTGGGGTTTTTTTGTTGTTCTTTTTCTAGATCTTTGAGCTTCGAGATTAGGTTGTTTCTTTGAGTTCTTTCTTGTTTCTTGATGTGAGCTTCTATTGCTATATATTTTCCTCTTATTACTGCTTTTGCTGCATCCCATACATTTAGGATATTGGTGTCCTCCTTGTCATTCAATTCAAAGAATTTTTTAATTTCTTCTTTGATCTCCTCATTAGTCCAGTGGTCTTCCAGTAGAGTGGATTTTAACCTCCATGAGGTAGGAAAGTTCCTTGCCTTCTTTTTATGGTTTATTTCTACTTTGATGCCTTCATGGTCAGAAAAGATGGTTGGTATGATTTCAATCTTGGTGTATCTGTTGATGTTTGTCTTGTGCCCCAGTATGTGATCGATCTTGGAGAATGATCCGTGTGCGCTTGAGAAAAATGTGTACTCCGTTTTTTTGGAGTTTAGTGTTCTATAAATGTCTATTAAGCCCAAATGCTCTAGGTCCTTATTTAGAGCTTTAGTTTCTTTACTTATTTTTTGTCTTGTTGATCTATCCATTGTTGATAGTGGTGTGTTGAATTCTCCCACTACGTATGTGTTTTCTCTGATGTCTGTTTTCAGAGAGGACAACAGTTGTCTGATATATTTTGGTGCTCCTTCTTTTGGTGAGTATATGTTAATGAGTGTTATTTCTTCTTGAAGTATTGTCCCCTTGATCATAAAGTAGTGGCCATTGGGGTCTCTTTTTATTTTTTTGAGTTTGAAGTCTGTTTTATCTGATATAAGTATAGCTGTTCCTGCTTTCTTTTTTGGTCCATTTGCTTGTAGGATTGTTTTCCATCCTTTGACTTTGAGCCTATTTTTATCTTTTGCAGCTAAATGTGTTTCCTGGAGACAGCAAAAGGTTGGGTTTTGTTTCTTAATCCAGGCTGCAACTCTGTGTCTTTTTATTGAAGAGTTTAGTCCATTTACATTTAGAGTTAATATTGATATGTTAGCATCTGTATTTGCCATTGTGTTTGTCTTTCCTTTGATTTTATTTATTTATTCTTTTAATAACTTTTTTTTTGGCCTTCTTTTGTTGTTATTTGTCCCTCTGAGGTTCTGGCTTTAGGATTCCTTGTAGTATTTTTTGGAGTGGGGGTTTAGTTGTAATGAAATTCCAGAGTTTCTGTTTGTCTGGGAAGGTCCTTATTCTTTCTTCATAGAGGAAGGAGAGCTTTGCGGGATAGAGTATTCTTGGTTGGCATCTGTTTTCTTGGAGTCTGTTGACTATGTCCCTCCACTCTCTCCTTGCCCGTAGTGTTTCTTCAGAGAAGTCTGATGTCAGCCTGATTGGTTTCCCTTTGAATGTTATCTGTTTCTTCCCTTCATTATTTTTTCCTTGTCCTGGATTCTTGGGAACTTTACTATTATGTGTCTTGCTGTATTTTTCCTTTCGTCGTGGAAGTTTGGTGTTCTTCTTGCTTCTTGTATATCAATTTTCAGCTCCTTCTTTGCATTTGGGAAGTTCTCTTCAATTATCTCCTGGAATATTTTCTCTGTTCCTACATCTCTCTCCTCTCCTTCTGGTATTCCTATAACTCTTATATTTCCTCTCCTCATGGAGTCAGATAGTTCCCGAAGTCTTTCTTCGTTCTTTTTCCTTCGTACTTCTCTTTCCTTTTCTGTTTTGGTTCTTTTTATTTCTGTGTCTTCAAGAGTACTTATTCGTTCTTCCATTTCGTCTATTCTGCTTTCATTGCTTTTCCCAGAGTTCTTTAGTTCCTCCATTAATTCTTTGATCTCCTGCGTTTCTTTTGCTTCCCTCTTTAGGAACTCAATTTCCTTCTTCTGATAATTGTTTTCCTTTATAAGTTCTGTCATTTTTTTAATCATGGCAATTTTAAATTCTCTTTCTGGAAGGCTCAGAAGTTTTTCCAAGTTACTGTCGTTGCAATCTGGGGGGTGGTTTTCTTTTTGTGGTGTGCTCTTTTCCTGAGGGGTTGTTAGGTTGCGTGTGGTTCTTCTACTCCCTACTGTCTGTTTTCTAATTTGTCGTATGCACGGACTGGCCAGCATCTTGGGTGAACTTCTCCGCTCCCCTCTGGCTCCTCCAGGAGCCATCTCTGGCTTCTGAGGGAGCTTTCTGCTGGTTTCAGGCAGTCTTTACTGAAGAAATGTCCCTGTTATAAAATGGCAACGCAGGACTCAGTCCCTGCGCATCCGGTCTCAGGCACACTCTTCTGAGTGCCCGGTCCGCCCTGGCTGTGGGTGCCTGCTCCCTCTTTGGTCTCAGACTGCTGGTCGGAAGGGGCCTGGCGTGGGCTAACTTCCCAGCTGGCCACTGTCTCCTCTGGGAGCCTTCTGCCCGAAATTTCCCTGTTCTATGGGGTGTTAGTGACTTTTTTTTCTGGTCGCTAGGTGGCGCCAGAGATCTCTCCTATTGTCCTTGGGGTGGCTGTTTTTCGCTCTCCTCCCCCCCCCCCCCCCCCCCCCCCCGTGGGACAGGGAACAGAGCGGGAATGGTACGGTAAACCTCAACGGCTTTGGGGTGCTGTGTCTGCCTTGTGCCCCACCGTCGTGGAGAACCCACACCCCGAATTTCGTACCCTGAGTCTCAGTTCCAAAGCCCTCAGGTCCCGGACGCAGGCTGTAGCCCAGTTCAGTGGCGCGGGAATGGCGCCTTTTGCACCCTGCTCCCGTGCCTGGGCGCCTGGTTCCTGCTTACTCAGTGAGGGACTTTCACCTCAGTGAGGGCCTCCGTGCGTCTCCCTGCAAGCCTAGGTCGCAGGCGTGGGGACCTGGGCACCTGCGATCCGGATCCGTGTTTGCTTTTCAAGCGCGCAAAGCGCACCGCTTTTCCACGCAAGCTTACCGGCCGGCCCGGGGCTGAGTGCAGGTCTCCAGAGTCTTTTTTGTTCTCTAATGGCGCCGGGACCCGTTCGCTCACTGCAGCGGTGAATCCTGCAGGGTTTTCCACAGCTCCCGTTCACGGGGTGTGGTGTCAGCCATGTTTTAACAAATGGTAAGATTTCCTTTTTCATGGCTGAATTTTTTTAGATATATATGCCACTTTTCACTTTTTCTTTACCATTGATGCAACAATTCACATTTAGATTGTTTCATGTACTCTTTATTGTAAATAACACTGAAATGAACTTAAGGGTGTACAAACTTCTTCAAGATAGTGATCTCGCTTCCTTTGAATATATGCTCTGAAGTGGATTGCTAGATCATATGGTATTTTTTTTTTTTTTTGGATGAATCTCCATACTATTTTCCATAGTGGGTTTATCAATTTATATTCTCACCAACAATGCACACCCTTCTCCATACCCTATTTTTGTTATTTTCTCTTTTTGCTAATAGTCATTCAACCAGGTGGGAGGTGATATCTTATCGTGATTTTGATTTGCATTTCCCTGATGATTAGTTCCATTAAATTTTAACATAGTCTTGAACAATTTAGATTTTCTTCACTCAATTAGTTATTCAACAAATGCTTATTGGAATTCACCACATGCCAGGCACTTGGTATAGGAGCTGCCAGTATAGCAGCAAATAAAACAAAGTCCTTGCTGTCATGAAATTTAGATTCTAAGGGAGAGATAAAAAGGGGCAAATCAACATTTGTAATTTAGTGCTATGTGGTATGTGCTATGAAGAAAAGTTAGAAATGTGAGAAATTGGAAAGCATAGGATATTAAAATATGTCCTAGAGGGAAGGCCTCATTGAGGAGATGAAGTTGGAGCTGAGATCTGAATGAAGTTGGATGTGAGCCAGATAGAGATCTGGCAGAAAAGAATTTCAAATTAGAGGGTAAAGCTAAATAACAGTAAATGGCTTCACTTTCTGGCAGTCATTTTTTCTGTTTCTTGCTGTTTGTGGTAGTTTTCATTGATACTCAAGATCATTTTGTCTGTACAAAAAATCCTGCAAAATTCTGTTGGCTGCAAGAAAGAATAGTGAAGGATAAGAAGAGATTGTCAACTTGGAATGGGGACTGAAATTCAGAAAATGACAAGAAATTTCTGTCCAGGGGCTGGCATGCTCAGCTTAATGCTCTGGCCATTTTTGTAGACTTGCCTTCAGACTGCATAGTCCTAGCACCAAAGAGTTATTCTGTTACACTTTGACTCTAACTCAGAGCATCCCAAACTGCAAGATTAATCCTCCTAGCCAGTGTTCCTTCACTAGTTATGTTTGAGAAATTTTGGATTTAACCATTGCCACTACTGCTTGACTTTCTGAGATAAGGTTTCGAATTCAGCACTCAGAAACTCTTCTGACCTTATCAGAGAGGACTGTTTGCTTCTTCACAGATCATCACTCTGGACTCATGTTCTAAGAAAACTGACTATTGAAACATTTATTTGGAGCAGGGATTGCATTCTAACCCACTGGCAAATTTACTTCTTAAAAATTAGTCTAGCGGGCCTCCCCAGTGGCACAGAGGTTGAGCGCTGGGTTGTGAAGCTGCCCACAGCCTCTGCAGCACCAGTTCGATCCACGGCCGCCAGACAAGGGTCCCACATGGCGTGCAGACCTCTCCTCCCGCCCGCTGCTGCCCTCAGCAGTGTACTTCATTAGTCTGCCTGTTCTGCTCTCCGCTCTGGCTCTGGTGAGTTCTCTCACCCTCCCGTGCTTCTGACTGTACCCCAGTGCTTGTATAAATAGATAAACAAATCTTTAAAAAAAAAAAAAACTAGTCTAGCTACTCAAAATAATGTAAAAGCTATTGGGGAAAGTCGTCCCTTGGTGTGCCATATGATTTAAGTATAGATTGTACTGACATCTTTCATACTCATTCTTGGTTGGGAAAGGAAAGAAGCCATGAGACAGTATGTGACTAAATTGAATGCAGGACTGGTGTTCCTTCTAAGATGACAACATTTAGTATGAAGAAAGGTGGCTACTGGAGTAGAGAGAATGGCTTTTACTAGTTTCAAGTCCTAGAAAATACCTCTCAAAACTGGAATGCCCACCCATGTCCCACCTACCCCTACCTCCCAATAGTGCCTGATCTTAGACTATCAAGACTTAGGCTATCAAGTTCATGGTGGTGATTCTTGGGTCTTTATAGCTTTGTCCATATATAGTAACAGAGGGTTTCATCCATCTGACCTTCCATTTGCCTAGTTCCAGAAGGGACTTAAAGTGTTATCACAGATGTATTTTCTAGAAACTATGAAAGCCAACTTGCAGAGCACTGTAGATGGGTGCTTCAGGATGTTGAGTAGGTAACACCCACTTAGGTATCGAGGACTGATTTTCACAGCTGTTGGGTAGGGGATTGTATGACTAGGGATGCAGGAGCTATTTCCTCTACTTTCTTTTCCCATTTAATTTGAGATCACAGTGAATTATGTTCAGCTAAATGCCAATCTGTAAAAAATATGACTCATACCATGTTATTTGATATAATTTTCTATTTATTAATTCTCATATTTATTACATGTTATCACAGAACAAAGTATTTCTCCTAGATGGCCTTTGCAAAATAAAAAACCCCACAAGATATTATTCTTTCAAGCATCAGCACATATGATAGGAATTGGCATGTTTGAGGCAACATAATATCATGGTTAGTACCCTAATGACTTAATGTTGTCAAAAGGGACAATATTTGTACCAACTGCCAAAGGTTATTATTATCAGAACTCAATGAAATATTTCACATAAAAGATCAATATGCGGGCCTCCCCTGGTGGCACAGCAGTTGAGCGCTGGACTGTGAGGCTGCCCGCAGCCTCTGCAGCACCGGTTTGTTCCCCAGCTGCCGGCAAGGGTCCCACAAAAAAAAAAAACTAACCAAAAAAAAAAGATCAATATGCTAGGCATGTGGCAAATTCTCAGTAAACAGTAACTATTATTATTAGGTACTACTTGCTAAGTACTTTTAAACATTGATTTCTAAATTTTTAATTATGTACTACATTAGTAATTTTGTTTGTATATACCCAATATATGTCTATATTTTTTACAAATTAGTTGCAAGAACTATTAATATATTATGTACATTTTTAAAAAAGATTTTATTTATTTATTTATACAAGCACTGTGTACAGTCAGAAGCGTGGGAGGGTGAGAGAATTCACCAGAGCCAGAGCAGAACAGAACAGGCAGACTGACGGAAATACACTGCTGAGGGGAGCAGCAGGTGCAACAGGAGAGGTCTGTTGCGCCATGTGGGACCCTTGCAGGCAGCTGGGGATCGAACCGGCACTGCAGAGGCTGCGGGCAGCTTTGCAGCCCAGCGCTCAACTGCTGTGCCACCAGGGGAGGCCCTATATTATGTACATTTTAAAGCAGATATCAAACAAGAATTTTCTAAAGAATGAGATAAAAATGAACCATAAAAAGGCCTTTGCACACAAAAGTGGATTATCTTGTTCACTCTGTAGCATATGCACATCTCAATATAACATCTCATATTTTTAATTCAACTACTTTTCATATCTTCCTTTAAAAACGCAGCTCATTTCTGAAATCTTAAGTACTGTATTCTGAGTCTCAACACCAATAAGTACATGGACTTTTGGTCTGAGATAAGTATGCTCTTTGGGGTTGAATAGTTTTGCATGAACATACTACTCCAGTATCAAGTGCTCTTGACTCATTAATGCACAGTTTAAGAGTTCCACCTGCCATTCCTTCAGGTATTTTAGCTGTGTTATAAGTTAATTTTGATCTGTGACATTTGTATTAATGCCTATCTTTTCATTAGACTGTAGACTTCAATATGGCAGGGGACTAGGCTTTTCTGTGTTACATTGCATCCCCAAGTCGTGACCTGGTACATGGGAGATACTGCTGGCTAGTGAGTGGGTGATGTGAGGAGCGATCCTTCTTCTCTCTGTTGCCATTTCTCACCATTACTCTGCATGTCTTAGTGGCTGCTGATTTTACACCCTGTAGCCTAACACAGATGCCTTTTTGAGTAAAATACCAGGATTCTGATGGCTGTTTACTACTCAGAAGGTTGAATTGCTTGAAGTCTCATCTTCAAATAGTCGCATTCGAGAGAAAAAAAAAATCACATATGGCAAAGAGAAAAAATGATCCTGGGCACAAGAAAGATGGTGGAGTGGCGGGCGGGGGGTAAAGCAGATTTCACATCAGACATCTACCAAGAGCAGATAAAACTTAAAATGGATCTTTTAATTCTCTCCCTCTTTGCTTTGTTCCTTTTAAACATTAGACTGTGGTAAGAGTACACATTTATCATTGCTGGTCTCCGGTGAGTACTTATGTAAGGTTCCTTCCAATTGCATTTCCCAGCTTTTCTCAAGGGCTTTAAGAAGGTCCTCATTAGTAGCTTATACAGCCTGAAGGCAGGCACCACACGAGCCAGCACAGAAGGTGTGCAGACTAGAAGGAAGCTGTGCATTTAACTGGCTTGTCTCCTGTTACTATTGAATCCTCTCCTGAATTAGGGGCCTCCCAGAAGTTCATCTCATCCATTTCTAGTTACAGTGCTAACTGTACGCTGTCTAATTGACCGAGTTCAGTATTTAAGGTTGCCCTGCAAATTTAGGTGCTCATTACCTCTCTTTCTGACTTTTGCATATTAAGTTCTTGGAGAATGGGCTTATAAGGCCAGGTTTAGTGAACAGGACTGTTAAGTATCCTTTTTTTTTTAAAAGATTTATTTATTTATACAAGAACTGGCATACAGGCCAGATGTGTGGGAGGGTGAGAGAACTCACGAGAGACAGCGGGGAACAGAACAGGCAGACTGACTGAAATGCACTGCTGAGGGGAGCAGCGGGTGAGACAGGAGAGATCTGCCGTGTCATGTGGGTATCTCTGTGTCGGGTCGGATTGAACCTGCACTGCAGAGGCTGTGGACAGCTTTACAGTGCTGCGCTCAACCGCCTGCGTCACCAGGGAGGCCCTAAGTATCCTTGATATCAACACCTCTGCATGGGAGAGGAAGGGAGCCTGAGTGGGTCAAGGAGGAAATGAAGCTGTGATGCAAGCCCAGCAATTTGGGCTAGCTCTGGGGAAACCTGAAGTTTAAATGACTTCTCAGCATCTTTTTCAGTGTATTGAATTGACCAGGCTCTAAAATATCAAATCAGGGTCCTCCTGGTGGCCTAAGGGTTCAGTCTCAGCACTATCATCATATAGTCCCACTGCAAAGGCCTCAGTTCATCCCCAGCCAGGGAGCAACCCACATGGTGCAGCAGACTTCCCTGTCTCACCCACTCCCCTCAGCAGTGTATTTCACAGCCTGTTCTGCTCCCCACTCTGTCTCTGGTGAATCTTCTCACACATACCCCACACCTCTGGCCTGCACCCCAATTCTTCTACACAAAAAATAAATAAAAATTTAAAAAAATTAAAATAAAATGTCAAATCATTCTGTCTTTGAAGGTGAGCTACAGCAGCTCACCAGCAGGGACTAAAGACTTTCATTGAAGGGCAAGCCCAGTAGCCAACACACTGAAGCTAGTATGGGAGGGAACATCTTTTCTAGTTTAGGTTCTTGGTGAGGGTATCCCTACCAAGAGGAAGATAGCAAGAGAAAAATAAACAGACGCTTATTAACATATATCTCATGCATATATAATATATATGATATATGCATATATTATATATACATGATCTATATATGCATAAATATATATATTTGAGATACTGAAAAATTTACTTCTTATGGTTTTTCTTCTTTTATAATCCTTATTAATATTATATATTAACATATGTATGTTAATAATATTTATGGGAGAAAGCTGGAGAACAAGAAACCCAAAGAGGTGTCTTAGAATTTAAATGTAAATGCCACCTGCAGCCAAAACAGAGAAGGATGTGGAGTAGGCAAGTTTTAGAAAGGTCACCACATAAAGTAGGTATATTACGGTAAGGTTAGTTATGTAGTATAAGTCTGTGCCTTCACCATGGATAAATTCCTTGTCATTTGGAACCATCCTCCTCAATACAAAGAGGGAGATTATCTTACAAAGTGAAATTTCCTGTATATAAATTTCCCAAGAGGATCATTTGTAGCCTGCTTTTTGAGTTTCTCCTGGGTCTGCTGTTTCTTAAAACAAGACATGGGGGGTGATGGTGATGTGGGTGAATATGTGGTCTCTTATATTTTTCCTTCAGCTGGGAAACTTTATATTGGCTATGTACCTAAGAACAGACATTAAATAATGATTTATCACATAGAGTAAAATTATGCAGTGGAGTACTAGAACAGGCTTGTTCTGGCTCTTGAGAGCTGATTATTTATTAAATGTCCAGAAAATTTTCAAGCTAGTTGTTAAACCACTGGCATCTTGAAATGCACTGTGGTGGGAATATTTACTTAAGTGATATCAAATAGTGTAAATCAAGCCTTGCACACTTTTTTTTTTAGAGAGATTATTATTTACCAGCTCACCACTGAATACTTGCATGTATGATTTCTATTTTAGGAGAATCAGAAATAACCAAACACCTCATTTTCACCTTTTTCCACATTACATGATAATTGCCTTAAAATTCCACTGTTAAAAATTCATGTCTTTAGCTTAAATTCTGACTGCCTTTAAGGTAATATAAAGATGTGTATAACGTTTCTGTCTTAGTTGTTCAGGCTGCTGTTAAAAAATATCATAGAGTGGGTGACTTAGACAACATTTATTTTTCACAGTACTAGAGGCTGAAAAGTCCAAAATCAAGGTCCCAGAGCTTGTTGTCTGGTAAGTGTAAGAAAGAACTCTCTGAGTCCCTATTGTAAGAGTACTAATCCCACTTATGAGTGCTCCACTCTCATGATGTACCTCCCATACGCCCCACTTTCTTATACCTTCATGTTGGGAGTTAGGGTTTCAACATATGGATTTTGGTCGACACAAATATTCAGTCCATTGCAGTTTTGACTAGTCATATTAGACCTAGGGCTGAATCCCATCTATACCTCTGTTATCCTTGAGATACTGGACAAATTAACTTCTTACTGTTTTCCTTCTTTTATCATCCTTATCTATAAAACAAGAACTAGCATTAGAGGGTTGCTTTTCAGAATAGTGAGAAAAAGTTGTTTCATGTAAAGTGTGCTGCAAATATTATTCTACTTCCTTAACATCGGCCCTTGATGGGCACAGTTTTCCTTCCCCCTTGGGGCAAAGTCTGATTTGGGTATGGTGAAGAAAGATTTTATTTTTTTTAACACACCATTTTAAAGGTGAATGCACCATTTTATAAGCACATCACTTTAATTTTACATCAAACTGTTTGACAGCTGCTTTCTGCTGATCTCAGCACCTCTTCCTCCCCTCTCCCCAGTCCCCTTAAGCTTGCCTACTGTCACTGTGGTCCTTGCTGACTCAGCTTTTCTCTGTCTAGCTTCCCCAGGCCATGCCTCCCTGGTGAGGCCTTGTGAAGGGAAGCTGCACACATACTTCAAAGCTAATGTCCAATAAAGATAATGCAAACTCAGAAAAATTGTACAGCAAAGAAAGAAACGCTGTGGGATGGTGAGGCTCCTGTACTTTCTGAGAGTTATAAAGCACCATTTCTTTTGTTTATATCATAAAGATGACTAAGATTAAATTCAATTCCAGATAGGAGGAAATCATTCTTTATATATAGGATTTAGTTGTGTTGAATGATTTTGCAATCCTCTACCGGGTATTGAGAAATGAATAGCTCTTAGGGAGGTGGTGACCATACCAGACTCACACCATCCTATGCTCTATTCTGTCCCCTGTCATGACAATGCTATGGTAGTGGAGGCCAGTGGGTGACCTCCTTTTGAAGGACAAGCTCCCAAGTTTCCACCAGCAACCAATCCAATTTTATACAGTTAGTTACAAGGCCAGAAATCTGGACACATAGAGTCAGGAGTAGGAGTCATTTGTCTTTCAAACCAGGACTCTTGAGAGTGAAGAGGTTTCCATGAACAATTAGACCAGGACAACAAGGGTTACCTGAAACTGTTCTGTTTAAACCAGGACATATAAACACCTTAGTAAAGAGTCACAAAGCTAACAGATGAGTTCGCGAATCTTATATAAAAACATAGGCCATCAGCCACCAAACATTATGGCAACAATCTGGAAAACTTAGGTGGTTTCTTGTGTTTGCAACTGATGAGGACACTTCCACCAGTGGAGTGGGTGACCTGGAGCAACAAGGGTGTAGTATTGTGGTAAGAGGGCAGCTCCTGGGCTCATCACTTGGGTCAAATTCAATTATGAGCTGTATGACGTTGGGTGAGATACTCAACCTCCCAAACAATTTCTCTATTTTTAAAATGGAATATCCCTAACTATTTTGCTTGGTTATTGAGAATTTTAAATGAGAAAATAAAGGTAAAGCACTTAGAATAATGTCTGGCTCATAGTAAGTGCTCAAAGTATATTAATTATAAATTTCATTATAATTATTATTAACAAGACACTAGACTCACAATTAGAAAATAGGATTTAAGCTTGAGTCCTCCTACTGGCCAGTAAGTGACTAGGGGCAAGTCACTTGACTTTCGACCCTTGTTTCCCTCTGCAAAAGTGGAGATTCACCATACTCACTTATCTTAAAGGAATGTTTGAAGGAAAAAAAAAACTATGTATGAAGGCACTTTTAAACTATAAATAGATTTATGAAATACCAGTTTTTAATCTTTATTATTATTATTATTATTATTTTTAATTGGCAAAGACTAATCACCTATAAATGAAGAAGACCCTGACCTTAAGCTCTGTCTGAATTATAATGGTTGTGTGTTTCCTTTTCCATGGCAGTTTGCTATTTAGAAAAGCTTTCTTTATTTCCTTGCCCATTTCAATCTCACCATTATTTCAGGAGGTGAACAGATATTTTCTGAAAGCTCTGAAAGCTTAAGTAATATGGTCAAGATTGATCCATGGCAGAACTGGTCTTCATTCTAAAATTAATGTTAAATATTTAAAATTATAAATTTATATAAAATGAATATAATATATTGTATATAATATACATATATAGTATATGTAAATTAATATTTAATATAAAAATATTTTGTTCTCAATTCTTTCCTTAATCTTGCTGGTGGTTGCATGTACTCCCTTACCTCCAATGAAATATCAGTGTTTACATCTGTCATTTTGTGCATGTATAATATTCACAGTAGTGTAAGTGTATTGCTGATTCTAGAATTTGAATTCCTTAATAGTAATGATAGTTTTGTGGGATCATAGTCTCACAATTTCTCTATAATTTATGATTGTTAAATTTTTCTCTACATTGTTCTCCTCTTACCCTTTTTCTGCAATTTATTTCTGCTTCTACAAACTTCAATGCAAATATACATATACATCTCCATGATCCACCATTTTAATCATTAACATTCATAATACTAAGAGTTCTAGTTGAGGGGATACACTCAGTCTTTCAGTAAGGTTTGGATATGGCATGGATTAACCACTTAACAGGCATTTCATGTGAACTCTCCTGAATCTGATTTAGATACTTTCAGCTATTTTATTGCACTGAAAAATCATGACAAAACTAGGTCACAAACTCTTAACTTTTCCTCACATATTATCACCTTTGATTTTACTTTAATTTTTTTGAAAAGTTTCCATTCTATCTTAGATATTCATAATTGTTCAATGTTTTAAATATCTATGTAGTTTTCATTAGTGATTCTATCACTTTCATGATATAACTTCTTAAATTATAACTTTACACGATGGCATTTGAGGAAAATAGGAGTTTGTTTTTTTTTAAAGGAGGAACCCAAAGAATCTCACAACATTGTACAACTACTGTAAATTTTGCTAAATTTCCATCTAGTCTTTTTACATTTTTTTGTTATTGCTGAAAACAAGTGGCTTCTAAAACTTTGTAACTTGTTTTATTTATTTATTATCATAGCCTAAACCTTTATTTGGGCTTTTAAAAATTCAGAGTAATGGACGTAAATGTGCTTAGTTTGAGTTGTTCCTAATTTTCACTAGTGTAAATAATGCTCGAGTGAATACCTACTGGTATAAAGCTTTGCCTATATTTTGAATTATTAAATGGGCTAGATATCAGATAACAGGCATCAAATATTCATTAGCCTAAATGTCTTATGAATCTTTGAAAAAGGCATGGATAATGACATAGTAGCTAATCTAAATCAGTGGGAAAAGGATGAAATACCAAATACTATGAAAATTCCTGGGACAACTGGCTATCCACATCGAAGAAAGAAATCCGATCCTTATTTCATATCACATAACAAACTTGAGATAGATTAAAGATTTAATTAGAAACAGTCAATTATAAAATTTTACCAGAAAATTTATTTATGATGTCAAGATAGAGGAAGATTTTTTAAAGAGGTTACCAAATGCTGAAATTGTAAGGCTAAAATGGAATACATTTTTCAACATTAAGATAAATAACTTTTGCACACAAAAGACACATAAAAGACAACAAAGCTAAAAGACAAAGTTAAAAACTTTAAGAAAATGAAAAAAGAGAATATATTTGAAATGTAAGTAATTAAACCAGGATATTAACCAGATAGTATGAAGAACTGATTAATAAAAAAATGTTGTGCTGGGTAAAAGACATGATCTGAAATTGCACCAAAGAGGTATCATAAAAGGCCAATGAATCAGAAAATCGTGCTCATTTTATTAGTCATGGAAAATGCAAAGCCAACAATGTCAAATAGATTCCTCCTTATCTGATTGGCAAAATTTGAAATTTGTCAATGTCAAGTTAAATAGACTGTGGGGACATATTCTTATACTGTCATGTGGGAATGCAACTTGGTATAATCACCTTAAAGTGATTTGTCTATGCCTATTAATGTGGAAAACTCATACATCTTATCAACCAGCAGTCCCACGTCTAGATATTTTCCATTTCTAGAGAAATTTTCATATGGATATGAAAAACTTAAGAATATCGTTGTGCCATTTTTAGGAATAGCAAAAAAACAGGAAATAACAACACAACTACTTTAATTCTCTTGTTAAAGAAAGGAAAAGCAAGCATGATATATTTGTTGAATACAACACTGCTGAAGTTTAAGTGAATGGACAAATGCACATGTAGTAACGTAGATATATTTCAAAAGCAATGTTGAATGTAAAATGTAGGATACAGAAGGATATTTATGATTGAATTACTGTAAAATTTTAAAATATTCCAATTGCATGTATTAACATGTTACAATAAAAGTATTATTTAACAAAATTAACAATAATATTTTATGTTATAATTAATACATAATAATTAGTAATTAGTAGTGGATACATATATGTGAAGTGCAAGGATACAGCCATGTGTGGAAGGAACACTTTCTAACTTTAGGGTACCAGGTACTTTTGGGAAAGGGTGGAGGGAAGCACTTCAACTCTGATGTATTATTTCACACTTTTTGAAGCAAAATTAAGAATAAATATAATAGAAGAGAAAAGTTCTGATTTATAAGTTTAGTGGTGCCTCTGAGTGGCCTGATGAAATTCCACACATCCCTTGAATTTTGGGGGAGACTACATTAGGTCAGGGTTTCAAACATTTCTCAGCAGAGGAACCCCTCCCTCCAAGAAAATCTCACACCACTTCACAGTGTGTAACAATAGGTGAAATGGGTCAAAACTACTTAGGTTGAAAGGGGGCATCACAACCATGGTCACTACTGCCTATCACCACTGCCCGTCCTCGAATCGGGAATAGGCAGGAAGCAATTTGCAGACCCCTAAAAGGGTGACCTCTAAGGCAGCGACTCCCCCTGGCAGCTTGTGTGTCTGTGGCCCAAAGTGTTTCTTATACATCCTACACATCGGCTGTTTCTCTGGAGTGACTGCCACTTATGAGGACTCTAGGAGACAAATGAAGCGATAGAAAAATGCTTTTTGCTGTGAAAAACCATCAACTGTTGTGGCCATTCCCTGATTCAAAAGTCAATTTGGATTTCTCCCCATATTTAAAATCATTGCTTCATTAATTTTTGCAGCTCGTACCACTTTTCTCCCTAAAGGTAAACTGTCACATTCTGTGTCCTGATCTCCCTTTCTGCCTCCTTCTCTTGTGACTTAGGTCCCTGTGTCCCCCTCTTTCCTTTACTCTCCTTCTCATCCCGGAGCCATTTATCGGGTTCTGAAAGAGCCTGCCACCAGGCCCCCACCCCGCCTTCCCAGTTAGAGTCCTGGTACCCACAGTCATTTTCTCATCACTCACCTTCCCTGAACACCCTGCACTCACTTCTTGATTGTATTTAGCTGGAAAGGATCAACAGCCACTTGCTAATCTAAAAGATTTCCCCTGCTCCTCAAACTCCTTTTCTGTCCTTGACGTCAGGGTGGAGTGGTGGTGGTGGGGGGGTCATTCCCCCCATCAGCCAGGCTTAGAAACAGATGCATTTTGGAGTTTTTCATTTTTGCTTCTTTATCTATTGAATTTCAGATAAGTAATGAATAATGTAGAAAAAGGTCCCAAAACTCTACTAAAAAGACATTCTGAAAAAAATGTTTTTTATCTGAAGTTCCAATATAACTGGGAGTCTGGCATTTTTTATTTGCTAAGTCTGGCAGCCCTGCTTCTGCATGTACCTTCTTCGTACGCCCTCCCCCTGGCTTTCTGTCTGTCTCTCTCCCTCATAGTGCCACTTCCTCCCCAGGCCAGATTCTTTCTTGGGCCTGCTTCTCTTCCTGATGGCCCTTCCTCCTCATCTATTCCTTATGCACTTGCCAGATCATTCCTCTGTACCACAATTCTGGGCCATCTGTCCTTGCCTTGCCTCCCCCCAGCACATATTTCTAAGGGTGTCATGCACACCTCAGGCTCAACGAACAGAGGCTTCCATTAGTGCTTCACTTTTCTGACCCCTCTTGCCTCTGCCAAATCAGCTGCTATTCAATCATATTTGCTCAGTCTCTCAGTTGCAATATGGTTCCTCCTGAGGGTTTTCATTTCTGTTTACTTCACCCACAAATATTGCTAGTCCTCCCTGCCATGTGCTTAGTTTTGCCTAAGTAAACACTTTGAATGAATGGATGTCTCTTGGGTTTGATTTGTCCATTCTGTCACAGCCACCTTCATTCACGTTGTCATTAGCTTGTGCTCCTTTTGGCAACTGCACCCTAACAAGGGCTTCTCTTTATCCAGGCCAATCCTGAAGTCCCTCCAAAGTAATCTATATGAGACATCTTATTTTTTTAAAAATAAGGCTTTATTTTTTGCGGAGGTAGCATATTCATGTGGCCCAAAGTTCAAAAGATTTAATAAAGGGGAATGTTGGAGTCTCAAAGGGATCATTCACTTTTATGTCTCGTCTACCTGATTTTATAATAAATTGACAGAGATATAGTGGGGAGATAGAGATCAAAAGCTAGGTGAAATAATTAGATTTGGTCTGATCTACCTTGCTCATCTTTCACTCCAGAATTACGTTAACACTTAGCCACAGGCCCAGGTGGACAGCATAAGTCTGCTTGCTGGGCTCTGCTCTTGTAAAGTTTGGGGTTAGCAGGAGCCTGGGAGCTCACTTTCAGCAAGCAGACTGATTTTGCTGCAGAGAGAGAGGCTGAGCTCCATACATACACTCAATTCCTCTTGTCAGGCTTGTCCATCAGATTAGTTACTCTCTGTTCCCTTGAGAGGGAGGAGGGAAAGCAGGAACCAGGGCTGGGGTGATAAGTCCTGTACACACCCCAGCTGGTGTGGAGATGGTTACATTTGTGCCTTGAGATGTCAGTCACTTTATCCTTGGGACATGGTGGTCCAAATCCTAATCTCACCCTTTCCAGCCCTGAGCCCCACATCAGTACCTGAACTTTCCCCCCAGATTACCTCTGTTGACACAGTGTAATTATTCTCTGTGTGTGTCATGATGGGAATTGCTGGGATGCATATTTATAGACACGAAGGCAGATACACACAGAAAATCCTTCTTCTAAACCTGCCACCTAGTTCTCCCCTTTTGCCTCCATGGAGGCAATCTCTCTCTCTCTCTCTCTCTCTCTCTCTCTCTCTCTCTCTCTCTCTCTCTCTATATATATATATATATATATATATATATATATATATATATATATAAATATTCTAGACCATTCCCTTTGAAAAAATATTATAGAGTAGGTTAAGTGCTTTAACAAATTACCCCCAAATCTCAGTGACTTAGAACAGTAGGGGCTTACTTTTGGCACATGTCCAAATCTGGGGTGGCCTTTGGGCCAGTGATGAGACCATTGAGTTCTTCTCCAGGAGCCATTAATGGTTCAGATGTCCCTGAATCTCGCAGTTCTGCAAGTCCCTGGGGATTCAGGACTCTCCATGAGCTAACAAAGGCAGGAAGACAGAGCACAGGAAAATCTGGGGGGACACGTAGGGACCAGGCTTGGAAATGACATACATTAAGGCTATCTACATGCAGTTGGTTATACCTCAGCCACATGGCCCTACGTGACTACAGGAAATGCAGTCTAGGTGTCTGGTCAGGAAAAAAGGAAATGGGTACCATGAAACAATATCAATTTTGTTTCTACATGCCAGACATCCATTTTGCACCTTGCTCTTTTGACTTGATAATAAATTTCAGAAAAGAGCCCTATCAGTTCGGGCACAGTTTCCTCATCCTTTCTAACAGTTGCATAACACTCAGTTTTACGGATTGTATCATAATTTATATAGCCATTTCATAGTTCAGTCATCCTTCATGCTTTCCTTTTTTCCATCCTGTCATCTGCATTGAATACTCTTGTCCTGATGTCATGTCATTCCACACATGTGCAAGCAAGTCTTCAGGGGAAATTCTCACGTGAGGTCTTGCTGAATCTAATGCTATGAACATTTAACATTTTGCTATCTGTTGCCAAATTACCCTACTAATTTTATACTCCCAATTGCCATTTTATTATTTAATCCTGCTTGTGTTGCAGGAATATAGGTCAAATCCACCTCCAGTGCATCAGAGAGAAGCTCATAATCTGGTCATCTACCAGGTCCTAACTTCCTCCCCCACCCTCAGGGATGCAGTATTTTCTATTTTTGCTCTCCAAGTGCGGCTTGCACTCAACCCACCACTTCAACAGTTTCTTTCATTTAGGTTCAGGTAAAATGAACTCCTTTTGAGAAACAGTTGGGGCTGGGTACTAAGCAGAACCCTTTACATCTACTATTACATTTAATCCTGGAAAGCAACTCTAGGAGCAGGCATTTGCATGTGCATATTGCAAATGAGGAAGCCAAGGCTCCGAGTAAATAGACTAAAGTCATCTAATTAGTGTGTAGCTGTTTTTCTTCAGGCATTCTGAATCTATTTTCCCTTCTCCTACCCAAATGTGCCTCACACCAAAGAACCTTAGGACAGAGGGAAAAATGCATGCCCTTGAGCTGTCTCTGGGTACCCTGAGTCAATTCTCTTTGAAGTTTTTCATCTGTATTAAAAATGTATATAAAATTTGAATTTCACTTCTAATGTATTTGTGACTATTTAAATGTTTAAAATATTTAAAGTTTTTGTTTTTAAGTATAATGGGTATTCCAGGAAGCTGCTAGTTGCCTCAGTGGCTTGGAGAACACTGACCTCTGTCTCTAGGCAGACAAAGGAGTATGGCTTACTAGTTGGTGCTCCACCTACAGGCCCCTGCCCTTTCTTCAAAACTCAGGTCCTGTGCTGCTTCAACCTTGAGCTTTCCCATGGAGTCTGCAAGTCCACTCTTGTGTCACCTTGAGCTCTGAATTAGAACGTAACCCTGTACCTTGTACTGAAGTTGGACAGTCTTTCCTTTCATTGACCAGAACCTTCATGGGTTCAGTGTATCTACCATATAGCTTCATGTTCTTTGCAGCAAAGAGACTTTAAAATGTGGCCATTTTAAAGGTATCACACTCTGAGCAGTCAGAATGGCCCCATCAAGATTTTTCTAGTAGAAGTATTTTATATAGGCTGGGCATTTGTCACACAATTCCTGCTTTTACTATATGTTAATGCTATTTTAGGCTTATTTGTCATTTGGTATGATTGTCATTTGGCATGATTTGGCAGTTTATTGGGGGGGCGGTATCTGGGGAAGAACATTTTTTCCATATCAATTAATGGTAGTTGTTTCTTTGCTCTATGCCATTTCAGCTTACGAAAGGTTTTATAGGAACCCTTTACTTTGGATAGCAGGGCAAACCTGTAATTAGTTTGCTCATGCATATGTCCCCAATTCCCAGTAATATCCTGTCATGTTGATTGACACTGGGCTTGCTATACATTTCTTTTCCTGTCTCTGGAAAATGGGGGTAATTGCATTTGTCGGCAACAACTCAGCAATGTTGTCAGAGTTGATAAAACAATGTTTTTAAAAGGCCTCTTTGGAAGCAATATGCCGCATAAATCACAGGTCCCTATCAGGGTGGTTATTTTTGTGCTTATTTCTTTAGTAGTTCAGTAGAACATTGATATTTCTTCCCAGATAACTCACATTGAGTCACAAGATGCCCTAACACTCAGGCAACAGAATTTTGTGTCTCTAACCTTCTGATGAACTTGGGAATAAACTTGGTGCATTTCCTTTTTACTGTTGGAAGTTTTCAAGTTGATTAGCTTTGTGAACATATGTCTGGGCAATTTCTTGCCAAATACTTTTGCATATAGAAAGAAGATAGCAGTTAAAACTCACCGCATCCTTGTGAACAAATTGATACTTTTTTTGCCCTCATGTTACCTAAGTATTTTAAGAATCAAATCCCAATATTTAAAAATTTCACTGCTTTCGTGAAGTACACACAATTCTTCCATCTCAGAGTCTCAGGGTCAGACTTATTGCTCCAAATAAATTGCATTTTATATAGAATAAAAGACCAGCTGTAACTAGAGGCTAAAGCCAAAGGCTGTTACAGGTGGCGCCCCCTGGAGGGGCTGCTGCTGAGGATGAATAGCTCCAGGTGAAATACAAAGTATCTGTGGGGATGGAGTCTCTGATAAGAAATATAAGGGGCTGTTGAAGCAACCCTGGGGATTCAACATTTGGGATTTCAGTGTTTTTGGATTTTCAGAGATTCTGGGCTCAGCCATTTCTGCCCCCACCATGCAGATCTTCCAGAAGGCTGTTGCAGGCCTCTAAAGGATGTGGATAGGCTTCCAACAGCCAGTCTCAGAGCAGGCTTTTCAGGTAGCCGAGAGTCTGAGACTGTTCCCAACTTATTGGCTGTTGCAGCCTAGAAGGGAACAAGAAGACTCCGAGCCGGGTACTTTACTGAGATGCATGAGTGTGGGCTGTTTTTCGGGTCATTCAGTGGCTGCAGCTGCTGTTTTGAGTGTTGCATGTCTAGTGCTGTGCTACCACATCTCAGCAGCTCTGGGGAGCATCTCCTGTTGTGTCTTCTGCTGTCTTTGTGAGTTGGATCCCAGCCTGTTGTCTGGCTCCCATGTTCTCTAGGCTCTCACTGGTGGGAAGATGCCATCTTGGGAGACTTCTGTTTAGGACCTTAAAACACTGCACACTGCGTCAGGTGAGGTTAAACGGCCAATTGTGACCTCAGTGACTTTGTTTTCCCTTGTTTGCTAAATAAATACCATTATTGTTGGTTTCTGCATCTGGGCAGTCTTGTAGTTGTGCATAGGTGAAGAACTCGGACAGTGACTGGCAAACTGTTTGGGCACTGTCCTTGGCCAGTTTTAGTGTCCCTCATTGCCCTATATCACATCTGCAACCTAAATGGTAGAAATTTTTAAGTTCTAGCAACGGTATAAACGTACTTCCAATAGCCACAAGACACAGATGTGAAAATTAAAAATTTACTTGCACTGACTACTCAAGTGCTCAGCAGCTCTTGTGGCTAGTGGCTATAGGGTTGGGCAGTATGGTTGCGAATCACTTCTGTCATCAGTGGACAGTGCTGCTCCGTAAGATTTGTTTCTCAAAAGACTAATATGTTTAGCTGGAATAATTTTAGTTTTCCACTCTTTCTGTTCATCTTCTCTTACATTTCCCCCTTCATACTCCATGAGAATTTTTATTTTGGGGGGTCTTAAAGACAGCCTCACCTCCAAGGCCAGGATTTGAACACAAAGTCTGAGAAAATGACATGTGGAATCACCATCTGGAGGTAGGTACAGTGGCAGATCCAGCCATTTTTGAGAAATTGTCTGGCTTTGGAGTTACTCCCAGAATTCTGATTTAGTAATTCCTAAGCTTGTAGCAAGTCTGAAAGAAACACAAATCTGTTTTGTATATACAAATAAATCCTCATATGCCGCATGCCATTCTCAGCCTGCCAGTTTCATCTGACTGCTCCAGAAACTGTAATTCAATAGCACATTAGTTAACCTGCATATAGGGAATAGAGAATTCTGATTATTGAAATGTTCTGGTTCAGTGATTAACGCCATTTTTGCAGAAAATCTGCCGAGGCTAAGGATTTTCTCTACAAGGTATTATGCCACTATATTTCTCTTGTCTAGCTGATCACAGTTGCCTTACTTCATTCCTCTAGCTCTCAGAAATTTCCCTCTTTGCTAAAAACTATCCAATATACAATTGATATAGTCTTAATGAGGTCTCATGAAAATAGATCAAAAGTGGTATTTTGAATAATTTTAGAAAAAAGAGTGGACATAGAGGAAAAAATTAAGAGCCTTTGCCCAAATTTTACACATTTGTGGATTGTAGTCCCTGACAGGGGGGAAGATTCTTCAAATAGCATAACTTGAAAAAAATTTATTCACATCTTTTATTTTCCTTATTAATGAATGCTGACATCGGCCAGGCAATGCTGCAAAGGTTTTACAAGTATTATTTCATTTAATTTTTATAGTCACCTTAGCATTAGACATCACACTATTATATATTTTTAAAAGATTTATTTTATTTATGCATACAAGAACTGGGGTGTAGACTAGAGATGCGGGGAGTGAGAGGACTCTCCAGAGACAGAGTGGGGAGCAGAATAGGTGGATCTATTGAAATACACACTGAAGGGAGCAGCAGGCGGGACAGGAGAGGTCTGCTGTGCTATGTGGGTTAGTTCCCCCTGGCCAGGGATTGAAATCATGCCACAGTGGCTGGTGATAGCTTGATAGTGCTGAGACTTTAATCTCTGTGCCACCAGGGAAGTCCTATTATATTCATTTTATTTATTTATTTATTTATTTATTTATTTATTTATTTATTTATTTATTTATTTATATAAGCACTGGGTATAGTCAGAAGCGCGGAATGGTGAGAGAATTCACCAGAGCCAGAGCCGGGAGCAGAGCAGGCAGAAGGACCGAAGTACACTGCTGAGGGGAGCAGCGGGCGGCAGGAGAGGTCTGCGCGCCATGTCGGACCCTCCTCCGGTGGCCGGGGAGCAGCCAGGGATCTAACCAGCGCTGCAGAGGCTGCGGGCAGCTTCGCAACCCAACGCTCAACCGCTGCGCCACCAGGGAGGCCCTATATTCATTTTAAATGAAGAATCCAAGCACAGAGAACTATGGATAGGTCATTGCTTGTCTACCTGAATGTTCAGTAAATTTATGGAACTGATAAAAGAGTTGTGGTGTCAGTGGGTGGATAACCCAGGAAGTAGCTGAATTAAGTGGCCCCTGCTTCTCTCATCTATCTTTTCACAGGTACTATTGTAGGTGAATGAAGTCAAGGGGCCAGCATGAGGAAGGGAGAAAAGGAACACTGACAATGCCCATTTGGGTCCCTAATGGAAAATGGAGCCAAAAGAGGCTTTTTCTTCATTAAAAAAAAAAAAATAATCCATATGTGTGACCCATCTTTTATTGACTTTTAATAGATTTGGCTCTCTAATGTAATTTTTTTCCAACTCAGAATATTTATACTGAGCAATGAGTTTAGCTTGAGGGTGAGGGGGCAAGGGAATAATGCAGAATTGACTAAACATCATTATGATGCTTGATTTTCTTCCAATTTAATGGGAGGCAAATAGTCAAACACAAAACAATAATCATACAAGTTATGACACACATGTACTGCAAGAGAGGGTCCAAATTGCTGATAGAGAAAAAGAGGAATAATAGTTACTCTTTAAAAAAAAAAGCTGTTACATTTTATTTTATTTTTTAAAGATTTATTTATTAATACAAGAACCGGGGTACAGGACAGATGCACGGGAGGGTGAGAGGATTCACCAGAGCCAGAGCGGGGAACAAAACAGGCAGACTGATAAAATACACTGCTGAGGGGAGCAGTGGGCACAACAGGAGAGGTCTGCTTCGCCATGTGGGATTCTCGAGGGCCAGCCTGGATTGACCTGGTGCTGCAGAGGCTGCGGACGGCTTCACAGTACGGAGCTCAACCACCTGCGCAACCAGGGAGGCCCTAATAGTTGGTTTTGGATGGAGAAATTAAAGTAGATTTCACAGAGGAATAACTTTTGAGATCCAGCTTCAGAGATGAGTGCATGTGATCCAGGTGTAAAAGGAGGAGGAAGTTAAAAATTATAGTTGTGAAACCCATATATCTGATTTTGATGAGTAATGTAATGGTAAGAAAGCCTTGGTTGTAAAGTAATGAGTGTCTCTGAGTGTGTGTGTATGTGTGTGTGTGTGTGTGTGTGTGTGTGTGAGAGAGAGAGAGAGAGAGAGAGAGAGAGAGAAAGAAAGAGAATGCGTTTAAGAGAGAATTTTAAAGATTAAATGAATCTCCTTTTTTAGACTACCCAGCTAATATCAGATATTGAATTCAAGATCTTCTAAATTTGATTTTATTGTACTTTTTGCCAAATAAATTTTTGAGGGGCCAAGTTTATTTCAACATTTAAGTTAATGTCAATAGGAAAAATATTAGATTTGTCAAGAAACAAACACCATTTTCACTTACTAAATGGGTTTTTCAGTGGAATCTGGAAAACATTTTAAACATTGGAATGGAATAAAATAGGGAAAACAAAGATGAAATTTTTGAGACCGTTTTATTTATAAGCTAGAATGATTGAGCCTACCTATTTCTTTGATGAGAAAAAAAACACTTAAAACATGATGAATTAATAACTAATCAATTAATTGGAAAATGCTTTATTTGCTCAGAGAGGTTACACTGAGGTTTTCCTGCTGTTACTATTAATTATAGAAGGAGTAGAGGTTTAAATTAAAATATTTGTAGTTATATTGCATTTATGGCTTTTTCATTTTCTCTTATTTTCATCTCTGCTAAGGTTGTATATGTGCCTTGTATATTACAAAGATCTTTTAAAAGCACATTTTTAGTATTCCAAAGAAGCATCTTTCTAACCACACTTTTGTCTTTTCTGGCAGATGACATTTGATCCAGAAATATTTTTCAATGTTTTACTGCCACCAATTATATTTCATGCAGGATACAGCCTAAAGAAGGTAAATATAATAAAATTATTGTCTTCTTTTATCTTTAGGTAAGGAATTTTACCAGCACTTATCTAAAATCCCAGATATTTTATGGGTTTACCAAGTTGGTAAGAATATCATTGTCTTAGATTATGTGAAACAGATTCAAATATGACTTATTTAGAATTCCCTCAGCCTGCTGTGTCCAATACCGGTCCATTAGCCACATGCAGCAATTGAGCTCCTGAAATGTGATTAGTCTGAATTTATAGGTTCTGGCGTATAGATTTTTGAGGTACAGACTAACTTTATGCTTTGTGTATGGAATACATACTGGAGTTTAAAGACTTGTCATTAAATAAAGAAAGTAAATACCTCCATGTTTTATATAGATTTTATGTAGAAATGATAACTTTTGGGACATATTTGGGGCAAATAAAGCATAGGAAAGTTCATTTTCATTCTTTTAAAAAATTGTTTCAATGTGGCTATTAGAAAAAAATAAATTCTCATGCATGCATGGTTTGCATTATGTTATACCAGACAGTGCTATTATTCTAGATGATTGTATAGAGTTCATTGTTAATTAATATTAGGTTGATGCATCAGAGTGAACGCTTTGCTCATACTCTGCTGATGGTCATAGAGAATCCAGTTTTTCAGTTTCTGTGAGTTTTACCTGACATTCCTTAGGCCCAGCCTGAATGAGCATGTTTTTTAGATTACTCATTGACATAATATCAATAGTTCTCTCTAGCATTCGATGCTGCAGAACGAGGTTCTGGTCTGTAGATTTTTGAGGTACAGAGATAACTTGGAGGCTTTTCTGCTGCTCACTCCTAGTGCCGTGATTCCTGGGACTCTCCTCCTTTGACCCAGAAGCTCCAGCGGCTAGGCAGCTTCCTCAGCACAGGTCTTTTTTTCTTGTGTACTCCAGGCTCCCTCTTGCTGTCAGTTCTGGCTACTCAGCTCCCACTGACAGAACTGGGAAGGAGTCTCCACATAAGCATCTGAAGCGATTTAGAGGCTGGATTTACGTAGGCCATCTTCCCTCGGCCCTATATACCAGGCTATGGTTTGTGTGATTCATACAAGTAAATTATTGTAGGCTTTTAAAGTTTTGTTTTAGCACATTCAGAAGAAATATAAAAGTCAAAAGGCAACTTAAATCTATTAGAATAGTATTTTTTTAATGTTACAGAGGTTCCCTTGACAACAAAACTTTTTAAAAATTGTGTTTTCTTTGTTAATGACTCGAGTCCTCTGTGAACATTGCTCGCTTTCTCTCGTACCCTGTCACCTGCCAGATATAGTTTTCACTCCCTATTTTGAGAAACCCCTGCCCTTTGCAGTATATATCAGTTAAATCTTTTGTTATTCATTAGGGCCAGGAGCTGAGGCTCTAAAAAAAATTGCCTAGAAAGTGCAAGAAGGAAGAGGCTGTAAAAATGCATAGTTTATTTTTATTTCCTGTTATACTAAGAAAAAAAATGCTGATATACATTATATATATATATATTTTTTTTCCCCCCCCAGAGACACTTTTTTCAAAACTTAGGATCTATTTTAACATATGCCTTCTTGGGAACTGCCACCTCCTGTGTCGTCATTGGGTAAGTGACATTTGGAGCTTAAGGTCCATGTGGCTGTGGAGCCATTGATCTGTGGGAGGAACTTCGCCTTTCCTTTCCTTACATTGGCTGGGTAAATTGTCAATTTTTTCAGTAGATCTCATTATTACATGTTTCTCTGATTTAATTTCCAAGGCTTACATGTCTTCTGACAAGCACAAGGCTTCAAAGCAAAGCAAACTGGGACTAAATTGCTAGATTTTCTTTGTGAGTTTTGGACTTCTCTGTCTTGGGAAATATGGATAATTTGGTTTGAGTTATGTGAATCACAATGAATCTTTTTCTTTTCCTTTTTTGCTTGAATAATGCAGATAAATACTGCATTCTGTTTACATCTTCTTTGCAACCCTACCTATATTTGACAGGGATATAATAATAACTACATGTCAGGATTTTCTTTTCAAAGGAAAGTTTATAAGAGAGTTGTCTGAAATAGACATTTCCAAGTATCAGCTGAGTTGTTTAATGCTGGGATGGCTTTTTGGTCAATACATTATAGAATCCCGGCTTGTTTTTTTCTCATTATATTTTATAGGTTGTGCTGCTAAGCCTCATGTCTAAAGATATAGACTCTGACTTGCAGCTTATCATAAAGCAAAATGTAGTACAAAATGGTGAAGTCAATCCAATTCATTTATAATCCTGTCCAATACATTAAACCTCTCCACTTTAGAAATCACATACAGCAGCTCTATGATGGTGTAGATGTCTTAAACTATCTGAAATAGCCAACTCTACCCTTAAATTTTACTGCATACAGCTGTTGTACCCTGGCACCAGAAACTGATGCTAAGAGCACACACTAGTCACTTGTCCAGCCTTCCCTTATGAAGTATTTAGTGTGTGTCCCTGAAAGGCTACTTGGACCTGAAAGCAGGGAAGGTTTATGTTTAATTTGCTGTTAAATTTATATTGATTCAAGCCTAGAACAATTCAGACTATATTACATGAAAATGTCCCGCATTGGTTAAGGCTTATTGCAGTGAGGAAGCTAAAGATTTTGGCACCAGGCCTGTAGATTGGGGAGCTCCATCAGGTCTAGTCACCTAGGAAGGCTTTGAACTAATTGTGACTGAAGACATTGCTGATTTGCATGTTCGGGGAAGGGTGTTCAGTTCTGTGGTAAATATGCAAATTTCAGAGCTGGCAAGGGCCTCAGAGATCTGTGTAATTAAAGATCCTCATTCTGAAATGAGAAAGTGACATCTTGAAAGGCTAATTAATTGGCTCAGTCCCACCATTTGTGAGAGGAAGGATCATAGGCAGAATTCAGAACTTCATTTCTGGACCCAGCAAGATGTCCCATCACCTTCCCTTCCTTTAGCAGTCTCTTGAATTTTTGTACACTGTTCTTACACATTCAAAGAAAACCCTGAGATGTGTAGACACTCAACAAATGTTCATTGGTTTATCAAAAAGATTGATTTTTCAGCAGCTCTGTAGTATGAGTGTCTGAAATTTATAATGGGTCCAAATTTTAAACTCATGGACAGTATTGTCACATCATGGCGTGACCAGTATCTTTTACATACTAATTTTCAATATGCTAAAGTACATGCAATTATATGATATGCTTTCACCATTATGGAAAAGGCGTATAAATCCATTTTTCAAATGCAACAATGTATAATGTATGTGTGTTGCATATAACTGACTCATTCTAAAAATACTCAGTTCAAGGGGTCTGGTGATACTCATTTATTAAAGTTAAGAACCTCTTCTAAATTGATTTTAAGGTGCAATCAATAATTTATAATGGAAAAGTGATCTGAATAAAAAGTACTGCCCTGGAACAACTTTTAGAATCATATTTGTTGTTGAACTGGGCATAATCTGAAGAATGAAATCTGTTTTTTAAAAAGATTTATTTATTTATGCATACAAAATCTGGGGTACAGGCCAGAGGTGCAAGGGGTAAGAGGATTCACCAGAGATACAGTAGGGACCAGAACAGGTGGATTGACTGAAACACACTGCTGAGGGGAGCAGCGGGCAAGTCAGGAGAGGCTGCTGCAGCATGTGGGTCACCTCCCTGGCTGGGAATCAAACTCAAGCTGTACTGCAGATAGTTTCATAGCACTGATGCTTAACTCTTTGCACTACCAGGGAGACACCTGAAAAATGAAATCTTGTAGGGTGTTTTCTTAATGAGAGTCAGAAGAAATAGGTAGTTTAAAGATTTTAGGATCTTATCTATCCAGATAAGGGAAACCACTGAAAAGTCTAGCTTGAATATGGAAAGATCAGATGTCTACTACACAAAGATCATTCTGCTGGCATGTGAAGGAAAAAATTTGAAGTGGAAAAAGAGGGCAGGTAGGCATTCAAGAGGCACTTTCTTTAGGTCAGGTTGGGAGAAAAGAAAAAGAGGTTGGGAGAAAAGAGGGCCTGGCCTCAGGCAGTGAGAGTAAAGTTGGGTATGGGGTTACCAGCCCCACATGGTAGAGGGAGATGGGATCGTCCAGGACAAGCGTGTGATAAGGAGGCAAAGGTACTTGCACAATAGCACGACTAGAAGGAAATGAGAAGGCAGCCACAAATGCCTAACAAGTATTGGGCCCAAGAAGCAGCAAGAAAACCAGTAGGGAATGTGTCTGAAAGTCAACAAAAGACAACGAGGAGAGTGAACAGCATCCTAACAGGAGCTGCCAAGTCGGGCAGGGACTGGAGTATACACAGGGCTTCAGGGAAGATGGACTGTCTGGGTTTGGGCAGATATACTCATTCTTGCATGAAGAGGGCAGGAAGAAGGACAGTCCATCATACTGGACTCTGAGAACAATTCACAGAGGCATATATTGGAGAGCAATGACAGTTGGATTTTCCAGGCCATCAAGTGAATTAATTCTGGTGAGTGTGGGGAACATATAAGCTTCCAAGTTGGAAGCAGGTTTTACAGAGCAATTTAAGAGAATGTGGAAACTAAAATGCTGGGCAGTCAGCTGACAGATGGCCCTGACCCAGGCTTAGAAATGTATGAGAAAGCGTAAAGTGCATGAAGAGTGATTACAGGACATGAATGAAGTTCGGCTCATGGGTCATCATCTTCTGTAAGTAAAGATGATTTTAAATCAAATCCCAGGATGGTTGCAGAGCTGGACTCAGATGCTATATAGCAATTGAGGGCATTGTGTTCATTTGAATGAAAAAATTCTTAATTTTTATTAACATCATATCATTTTAGAAATTAGATGTAAACCATCTTTCATGTTGCCTTGCAGAGTTTAACAGTGTTCTTCTAGCGGTAAGATCATAGGAACTTCAAAATTTTTGAAGGATGGATTGTTCTTAAAGAATTCAGCCACTTTTTCTAGTTCTCTCCTCATTTTATCACTTACGAAATATTATCTTAAATGTATCTTTACTTTTAAGTAAAACCCTTATATTTGAAATATAAGGGTTCTCTATTCATCTCCTCATTCTGGGAACTATTCCTTTATCTTTGACCCAATGTCTCCACCCTTATGTGCCATCCGGACATATTATCACCATGACAACAACCCAATGCTTACTGTCAGCACACCATTTTATCCTAAGAACACATTTGTATCCACGAAAGTCTTCTTTCAGAGCAATGAAAGAAGTTACTTTAGTTTCTCTGTTAAGGAAGAGGAATTAAAACAGATCCCATAGTTTCAAAACTGTTTGGAGAAAGAGACAGTGATATAAATAATGAAGAATGAGGTATTTTTGAGAATAGCTCACTTTTTAAGTCTTACCAGGTGCCAGATGCTGACCTATGCCTTTAACACACATTATCTCATTTTATTCTCACAATGCCATCCTGAGTTAGGTACAATTACTATCCTCATTTACATACAAGGATACTGAAGCTGAGACTTGTCCATAATTACACAATAAGTACATGAAAATAAACAGAGCCAGTCTGACTTCAGAATGCACATGATCACCTTTTCATTTCCTTCTAATATGATATTTTACATTTCCTGCAATGTTTTGCCATTGCTAGCATTAAGACAAAGCATTCAGACAAAACAAGTCCTCAGTAATCTCCAATTCTTACATTTATCACCATGGCTAGCAATTATGAAAAATCTGAATATTTAAGCATGGGTTTTGGCTGTAATGCAAAGTAGAAATGATACTTGTCTTTTCTTTTTTTTAAGATTTATTTATTTATGCATATAAGAGCTGGGGTACAGGCCAGAGATGGGCGGGGGGAGAGAGGATTCACCAGAGACAGAGTGGGGAGCAGAACAGGCAGACTGACTGAAACACACTGCTGAGGGAAGCAGCAGGTGAAATAGGAGAGGTCTGCCTCGCCACATGGGTTTCTCTCTGGCCGGCCGGGGATCAAACTCATGCTGCAGTGGCTGCAGAAATCTTCATAGTGCGGTGCTTTAATCCCTTGTGCCACCAGGGAGGCCCTTGTCTTTTCTTTTTTCTATTAATTTCTTTTTTAAATTGTGGTAGCATTAAGAGCCTCCTCATTGGGTGTTGCCACCGTAGGGCACCCACCATCAAATCTCCAATAGTCTACCACCACAGTCCATTGTGATTCCTTCCTTCCCTCTTTGTTCCTACCTTCCACCACCCGCCCCTCTGCCCTTTGTATGCATCATTTCTATAGTGAATTTTCAAGGGTTAGTTTTTAAATTTGTCTTTCTCTGATTTTTAGTTTGGTTTTTCTGTATTACACATATTAGTGACACCATCTAGTAAAACCTGTCTTGGATGGTATGAACCCATTTTACTTGGTTAGAATTGCTGGACTCTGGGTAACTTACTCTGGAATTCTGCATTCATAAGTGTGAGGTCGTTTATATTATTCATGTCAGTATTCCTCAGGAGGATTGATCTTCTTGTTGGCCTCCATAATATATAGCTTACAGTGCCTGACTCTGCCCTCGGTGTCACTCATTTGTTGATCTGGGGTCATTATGTTAAAGTCCTTGGTGCTAATTCTAGAATTGCTGTTGCGAGCCCAAAATTGCTAACACCTAAACCTGAAACAAGGAATACGCTTGCTAGTTTAGAATCAAAACCTAAACATAGTTAGTTTATAGGTGGCGGTCAAGTGATAATTCTGTGTCTTAAGCACTACCCTGGGAAAGAGAATGCCTGAAAGCAGAGTTCTTTTTCTTCTTCTTTTTTTTTTTTTTTAGATTTATTTATTTATTTATTTATTTATTTATTTATTTATTTATTTATTTATTTATTTATTTATACAAGCACTGGGTACAGTCAGAAGCACGGGAGGGTGAGAGAATTCACCAGAGCCAGAGCGGGGAGCAGAGCAGGCAGAAGGACCGAAGTACACTGCTGAGGGGAGCAGCGGGCAGCAGGAGAGGTCTGTGCGCCATGTGGGACCCTCCTCCAGTGGCCGGGAAGCAGCCGGGGATTGAACCAGTGCTGCAGAGGCTGCGGGCAGCTTCGCAACCCAGTGCTCAACCGCTGCGCCACCGGGGAGGCCCTGAAAGCAGAGTTCTTAATCCAGGAATTGCAGACCCCATGGTGGTACATAGATGGACTTAAGAGAAGCAGTGATCCTCTTTATCTATGCATTTTTCATAGATCTCGCTTTCATTAGATTCTTTAGGGAATTGCAATCCACAAACACAAAGAATCAGTGTTTTCCAAGAGGAGCAAAGAGGTAGTAGGCATAGAAAGGATTTTATGTACTTCCATAGTAAATTAGAACCGAAGAGTACACTAGATGTGGCTATAAAGTCTGAAAGTATGTGAGCTATAATTTTCTCATGTACTATGATATAATAACAAACAAGTTATTATGTATTTGTGTGATTCCCGACATCATGGCCATCCTGTATACATAACCTAAGAGAAGAAGGTGGTAGGGTCTGCAAATGCATATTCATTTTTATAAAATAATGCAAAATTGTTTTCCCAAGTGGTTGTATCAATTTTACCTATTAATTTTTGGTACACTAGTAAGTGTGAAATGAAATTAAACTGTGGTCTTCGTTTCTAATTCCCTGATTGTTAATGAAGTTGATTGTATTTCCATATACTTGTTCCATTTTCTATTGAGTTATTTTTTTATATTTTCACTCACTTGCCAGATTCTTTATATGTTCCACATGTTAATTCATAATATCAGCTACATATATTACAAATATTTTATAGTGGTTTGTGTCTTGTGCTTTAAATTTCTTCATGTTATCTTTAAATTTTTTTCTTTTATAGTTAACATCTTTATATTTCATCTAATAAATTTTGTCCTATACCAGAGTCAAAGATACAGTATTCTAAAAAAGTGTTTCAAAGTTTTGTCCTTTGCAGTAAGTTCATTTCCTGGCACTGATTTTTGTATATGATATGAAGTAGATATACAATTAATTTTTCCTCTCAATTGGCTATTCGATTATTCTTAAATCTTTCATTTTCTACTCCTGACCTCCTCCAGTACCTACAATGCCTTCTGTGCTACAAATTGTAGTTTCTATTCTAGAACCTTAATTCTGTTTTATCAGCTAAGCTATCCCTGTACCAATACCATACTATTTAGCCCTCATTATTTTAGCTTTTTTAGTCTTTTTATCTTATAAACTAAGACAAAAAGGATATTACTTTTCTGAAGTAACTTGTCTATTATTAGTTCTTTACTCTTATGTAAATTTACTCCATCTATGAGCATATAATTTTAAAATGTATAAATATTATATACTTTGTATATGTTTTTATACCTTATAACTACTTCTGAGATTTTCCTTGCATATGTGTGCCAGAAGATATGTATAAAAATATTTGTAGCAACACTGTTCACAGTAGCAGAAACTTAGAAACAACTCAGATTCCACTGAAAGCAGATTAGGAAAATAAAATCATGTAACATCGTAAAAAATCAGCAGTGGAAAAATAATGAAATAAAGTTGCCTATGACATTAGGGATAAATCTTAGAAACATAATGCAAGAACAATAAAGCAAGTCCTGTCAGGCTGTGTGTAGTGTGACACTATTTTCATCAATGGTCACAATCATACAATGTTGTTTGAGCACCTATGCATGTAGCTGAGGCAGCATGTGTGATATGTGTAGTAAGTAAAGGCATTCAAAACACAAAATTCAGTGAAGTGGTAATTTGCGGGGGTGAAAGAAAAGGGGATGGAGAGAAACACATAGGAAAGATAAGCTATGGAAAATGTTCTGGCTTATGGTTTGGAGTTTGTTTCCAGGTAACCAATGTATTATTATAATTTATAACTTGCACATGCACCTTATGTATAATTTTTCATGTATTATAGTTCAAAGAAAAGGGAAAAAAGGTAGGAGTTATTTAATAGATTTATAAAATGTCTCTTCTATTTCTGAGGAACTGATTCTCCTATTGTTTCCGCCTGTGTTTCAGTAAGAACGACGCTGGTTGGCAGGCAGCAGCTGAGAGACATAAGTGCCAAGAGTGTTTCTGCCAGTTCCCTGAATTCATTATTATCAGTCACAAAGCCCTATATTTTTCCTCTCTCTTCTCCTATCTATCTTCCTCTCTCCCTTCTCTCCCCCTCCTTTCCCCCTCCTCCCAGCCCTGCTTTCTTCCTGTCCTGTGAGGCCCCTCTGGGGCACTGCTCTCTGAGACTCCATTTTCAGCAGGTTGCAAACCAGCAGAGCTCAGGGAGGCTGTATGGAGTCAGACTTTAGTCTTTATGGCCCCATGCCTCCTCAGTGCTTTCACTTACTCTGGATTCAGAGTGGCGCAGTAATAGCTATCACTGGTGTCAAAGACAAAAATAAATACCCCGCTGCCCTACACAGCCAAATAAGAAAAAATAATCTCTAATCTGTCAAGTACAGGCTGAGCTGCTTAGCAGTGTGGTTTCTCATATTCATATCACAGCAGGCGCAGGCTGTATTTCTGGCAGCGGAGAGGAGGCTGAACTTTATAGAAAAAGAAACAAAAGGTAGGACAGTGCTGTGCAGAACAGCAGAGATACACTTTGGAGGTAGAGGAGGCGAAGTCATCAGGGCATAGACCTTGTGCATCAGTCACCAACCCAGTCCTAGCACAACCTGCAAGACAGCGAGAGTGAGAAAGACAGGACAGAGAAAAATAAGCAAATTCTGGGAGAATCAAAAAGGAAGAGAATGTTGGAAATCATGGGGAAGGAAAAAACTGAGATGCGAGATTGTGGAGGTGAAAAGAGAATTGTCTAAGGAAAGAAAAAATGAATATGAATAATTGAAACATACTCTAGTCTGAAAGAGATTTTACCTGAGAATCTCACTTTTAAACGACTTATCCTAAGGATTCTAACTATGGGATTGCTTTTAAATGAAATATTCAAGCCTTGCAATTACCCAGTTCACCTTCATTCTCCATTACCCTCAGGCTCAAAGTTAAACATTCTTCTTAATTTAACCAAAATCTCCTGGACTGGATACAGTAAATTATGGCTCAGCTTATACACACTCTCACACACTCACTCACTATTCAGAGAGATGGTGAAGAAATAAGGGAAATATGTCCATTTCTGTATAACAAACCACTTCTAAACTAGTGACTTAAGACAGCAGCACTCTTACCAGCACACAATTCTATGGCACATCAGTGTATGTGGGAGTCAGCTGGGCAGCTCTGTGGTTCTCAGTTTATGTTCCTCACGTGACCACATTCAGCTGGTGGCTTGAGTGAAATTAGGTGGTCTCAGGTGAGCTTACTCTCAAGCCTGATGACTGGTTCTGACTGTTGACTCGAGACCGCAGGTGGGATGACTTAAAAATGGAAAGCCCCATGAGTCCCTCACCAAAGTATAAACTACAACATTGCCAAATCTCTCAACCTTATCCGTGTGGTCTTCCTCAGTTTCTTTTCCCCCTGTGCCCAGAGGTAAATCCTATCCTTAATTTTAATATAGTTTTTTCATGTGCTTTGGAGCTTTATAAAAACAGTATCATATCTTACATTATGAAGCCATTTGCTTTTTCTGCCATTCATGATTTTTTCTAGGAGTTGTAGTTGTTCATTTTCAGAGGTTTGAGGGTCCTCCACACAGCTTTCCATAGTTGCTGGACCAGTTTGCATTCTCACTAGCAGAATATCACACTATATTAATTGTTGCTGCTTTTTAGTAGCTAACTTTTTTTTTTAAGATTTAACTTCTTTTTTTTTTTTAAGATTTATTTATTTATTTATACAAGCACTGGGTACAGTCAGAAGCGCGGGGAGGGTGAGAGAATTCACCAGAGCCAGAGCGGGGAGCAGAGCAGGCAGAAGGACCGAAGTACACTGCTGAGGGGAGCAACGGGTGGCAGGAGAGGTCTGTGCGCCATGTGGGACCCTCCTCCGGTGGCCGGGGAGCAGCCGGGGATTGAACCAGTGCTGCAGAGGCTGCGGGCAGCTTTGCAACCCAGCGCTCAACCGCTGCGCCACCGGGGAGGCCCTAGTAGCTAACTCTTGATCACTAATAAGACAAATCTTACCTCCTGCTCTGTATTTTTCCTTATTAACATATCTATTTGAGTTTTTCTTTTATTGTAAATTTTTTAAATAGTTTAATTCATTGAATTCTTTGAATCACTGTGTTAGCATTTTAATTCAAGTTGTATCAAACCTATAAATCAGTTTAGGGATTACTGATATTTATAATCCTGTCTTTCTATTATTAAAACTTGGTATCTCACCTCCTACTTCAGTTTTCAAAAGTTTCCACCATAAGATTATCAAACAACCTTTCAACATTTTCCTCCTAAGAAGAGTATAGTACATTATGGTTTTATTTTCAACATTTTGTTTCTAAGTGTTATAATTTAACAGTCCTGATGAGCAAGAAAATAGCCCAGTGCCAGCTGGTCTGGAGCTTACAGTGTAATGAGGGAGGTGAGCATTCATGAGGGAGTCACACAAACAGCCAGAAAAGTTCACGGGTGGTGAGTGAGAGCAAGGACAAGCGGATGGTCCCAGAAATAATAGAATTGGAGGACTTGCTTTAAGGCGATGCCTGGTGTGGTAAGAGCTGGAATGAGCTTTATAAAAACAGTATCATATCTTTTATGATACTGCCAGGGCTATGGGGAAAAAGGGTCGTGGCAATACTTAGAGGACCAGGAGACACTTCAAACTTGATCTCTGTAGGGTAAGGTAAAAGTATCAGGCATTTCTGCCCTCCCGCCATTAGGATAGATGACGGAACCCTGCGGTCCCGAATGCATGCCTCATGGTGGGCACCTGGAGTAGGGTGTGGGCATAGGTAGATGGGATTCACCTGGGCTGAGACTGGGCTTTTAAGGGTGGTGTCGCGGGGACGCCAGCAGAAGCAGAGAAGCAGAGAAGCAGAAGCAGAACCACGAGAGAACAGAGCAGCAGAGATCACCAGAGAGCCCAGACAGAGTGAAGACTTGCTGGGGGCTCCGAGGCCTGCCAGCCTCCCGGCCCCCCAGCATCCCTGCCCTGATTTACCATGTACCTGGTAAATCCCAATTAAAGCCTGAAAAGCCACCGAGGGTTCCAGGACTCTCTAGGACTCCTTCTTTACCCGGTCTGCTGGGATCATAGAGAACCTGCCCTGTGCCCATTCCTGCCCTTACAATCTCCTATATTTTTTTTCAAAGAAGGGAGGCAGGCAGAGGTCTGGGAGAAGGCATTCCAGGCAGAGTGCGGGGTGTGCAGGAGGCCAGCTGCAAGGTGGAGCTTCATTTCTGCCTGTTGTGTGTCTAGCACAAGCTGACAACAGGGCAGGTTCGCTGTGGATTTGGCAGATGGGTAAACAGAGTCCCAGAACCCTCTGTGGATTTTTAAAGGTTTTTAATGTTCTCTTGGGGAACCGGGTACGCAGGCACACCAGGCAGGGGGGCTGCATGCAAGGAGGCAAGTGTGGGCCAGGAGCCAGGAGGCTAGCTAGCCTCCCAACCCCTGGCGAATCTTCCTGCTCTTTCTCTGGCATTCACTCCTCAGAATGGTCCTCCTGTAGTCCTGTCTCAGAGTGACACCGCCTGATAGCCCTGGCACCGGGCACAGGTGCCCACACTTACACACGTGCACACCTATGCTCTCTGGACGTGTCCATGTCCCTTGGCCTTTAGTTGGTCATATAAGTGGCAGGAAGACATAAAAAAGCCTGATTTTTAACTTCACTCACTCTACAGTTGGGGAATCCAAAGTCTGGATGGGAAGCAGTAGGAGAAAAAGAGGGTGAAGGGGAGATTCAGTCCAGGCACTTGAGAATCAAGTATTCTGGAGTGTGGAGGTGACACAGTAGAGTGCATGTTGCTAAGTGGGAGATATGCACATTTGAAAGTCATTTGGACTAGAATAGGAAAATGGATGGGGGAAGTTCCAGGCAAGAGAAGAGCAGCTAGAAGGTGATGGTAATGAAAACCTGGAGACTACATGGTTGGATTTGAGAGCCAATTGGGAGATGGAACGGATGAGCTGTGACTCTGGATCAGGCTTAGAGAAATAAAAGCCATCACAGGTGACTAGCAATTTTCTGACTTCAACCATAATGTAATCTGGATGTGACTGTCAGCTGCCCTCTTCCATCCTTGTTGCCTATTTCCTACTAGACTTAACCCCTTGGTTATAATGCCCTCACTTTTAGTGAAGGCATTAACTAAAAGTCAACAACTATACTGCCAAAGAAATCACCAAGTTAATGAAAAGATTTATAAAATGCATAGTCTATCATTGACAAAGAGGGAGTAGAAATAACAAAGCTTATAACAAGAGCTAACTTTCTTTGGGTGCATATTTGACATTCTTGGCCTTGACCTAACCGTTCTGCGTTTATTATCTCATGTAATCTTCACAACAAAGAGTAGATATAAAGACTTCTATTTCTCCATTTCATAAAAGAGAAACTTGAGATTTAGATTGTTTAAAGGACTACTCCAGGAGGTAACTGACTCCAGAACTTTGTACAATAAACTTACTCTTGCAACTTGAATTGTGACCTTGGACCTTCAGCTGCTGCACCTAGCATTTTTTAGAAATTCAGAGTCTCAGACCTCTTCCCAGATTTCCTGAATCCTAATTTGCACTAGCAAGTCCCAGATAACAAACTCTGTCTCACTTCCAAACTGGTAGAGATTTAATATATCTCACTTAGGAAATAGTAAGAATAGACTATAGAAATCGAGATAATTTTAACAGGCACTTAATCCATATTATCCAGGCATCATTGAAACTAAACCAAATCAATTAATTTTATAATTTATTTCCACACAATTTATATAGCAATCTGTGTCTGTGCATGTGTCTGAGGAAAATACTGTATGTGCATTATGTAGAAGATAATTAGTAGTACTCTGTGAGTCAGACACACAGATCATCACAGTAAGTAATGTCCAAAGTTCTGGTCTGAGGAGTTTAGCACTACCAGAGTGGAGGTGCTCAGTCTGATTTAGCAATTACACTTTGATGTCATTAAAATGAAATGGCCCCAATAAAAGAAATAGAAGTCAATCTTAACTACAGCTCTCAAAAACTTTATTGCTCTATTTCACCCTTACTTACTAATTCACCCTGTGAGAGAGTTAGCTATAAAGGCTTCCAAAGGCAAGTTACATTATCAACAGAACCATGAATATGAATAATGGCTTCTTGTTTTAGTGACCATGAGCAAGTGTGATCTTGAAGGTCATTGCTACTGGATGATTGGTGTCTACAAGCTATATTTCCATATGATTCTTGATCATTTGCTCTGGTTGCATCTCCTTCCTTCAAAATGTGTAGCGTGTGACTCCAACATCTGAATGAATCCGTATTTACTGGCTTTTTCTTGGAAATTTTATTCTAGGTTTTGTGACATAGATTACTCAATATTCTCAGCTTGTGGTGAGATACTAGGTCACTTTTCCCCTCCTTCAAATAAGTTCTGCAAAGGTGAGAAATACTGACTCTAAGGTGACAATGGTTTGAATTTATTGAACATTTACTTGATGTCAGTTACTGCCACACACTTTATATGCACTAAGTTCATTCATTTCCCCAATCTCCCGCTTAGAGATTCTTCTCACCGTAAGAATAAAAATTATCTCCATGATAAAATTTTCCCCAGTTTTCTTCATTAAAACAATTTTTAATTTGTCTTTAGAATGCCAAAGAATTTAAGAAAACATTTTATATCCTTATTTATAAAATAGACTCCTGCTGACCATTTTGCTGATTCTCATCAGAAACTTAGGGCACTTAGAAAAAGAATGTCCTTGAAGATGAAGTGTGAAACCTACTGCTTTTGTATAACTTGGCATTCAGTTATTGGGTTCTTCTCTATCCAAGTGAATCTATGGTCTCTGACATACATAGTTAAGTTGCTTACATTATTTCAAAGCTATTGCTTTAAATTTAGCAAAAAGGCACCTATTCTAAGTTATAAGTTTAAGATCGCCACAGAAATCAATAACCTGATTAGTTAACATGTTATCCACTGCACTTCAGAGGGCTAAATACAATTACAATCTTATTCTGGAAGAGAAAATTAAAAGTATAGGTTAAGGTGAACATTATCCTTTAAGAATGTAAAGTAAATGGAGACTGATTTGAAAGGTTGTAAGTGGTATTGTGGGCAGCACATGATTTAGGGAAGAATTGCACTTCAAAATGGCCTGTTTAAACACAAAGGATATGTTAATGATAGACATGGAAGCAAACATGTACTATTTTCATAGCTATTTTACATTCTTCACAGAGTGTTTTCACAGAGGTTCTTACATTTGTATTTTTCAATGACCATATTAAATAGACAGGGGCAAAATTTATCCACTTTTATGAAAAAGAAAACTGAGTACTAGAGACGTTAAATTACTTTCTAAAATATTTTACATGAGTATTGGTCACTATTGGTCAAAACTGGAAATAATAGCTGTTCTGTTCATACTTGGTTAAGGGTATACCCTACCTTTAAAACCCAATCTCCTGTTAATCTCTGGATACAAGTTTGAGATTTTTGATAGACATGGTAAATAATAACAGATTTATATTTTTAAAGATTTATTTTTATTTATGCATACAAGAACGGGGGTATAGGCCAGAGGTGTGGGGATGGTGAGAGAATTCACCAGAGACAGAATGGGGAACAGAACAGGTAGATTGACTGAAATACACTGCTGAGGGGAGCAGCGGGCAAGTCAGGAGAGGTCTGCTGCGCCATGTGGGTCACCCCCCTGACCGGGGATTGAACTCCTGCTGCAGTGGCTGGGGATAGCTTCATAGCGCTGTGTCTTAACCCCTTGCGCCACCAGGGAGGCCCCAATAACAGATATTATATGTACTTCTACAGACATTAAAATACACAGAACTTCAAATTTTCATGATTTTTTTTACATCTTCTAATTACCCAGTAAGCCAACTCAGTATGAGATTTCCCCCTAGATATTCCTATGCCAGATCCAGAAATGAATTTAAATCCAGGAAAATTGTTTAGGCCACTAGATATATAACTTCAAGTCCTTGCAAGAGTCCAAAATGGGTAATAATGCTGTCTCACAGAGGTCTGAGAGCTGTATTTAGGTAATCTCTAGAGGAAATTACATACACAGCATAAAAGTCACCAGCATTAACTCACTCAATTGCTGTCTAAATTATACTTTTCAGGAGCAAAGTCTCTAATCTTTCCTTAGACTCAACTTATCTATTACTTCCACTGATGTGCAGTTTAGCTTGGCTCCCTCTAATGAATAACTTTTTGTAAGGAAATTGGTTTTCCTGTTAGGAAAAAAAAGTGCAAAAGTCTCCCTAAAGGTACTTTTACTTTTCCCTTCTAAATTTAACTAATTTTCCATATATCCAATTAGGAAAATTGAGCTATTTCAAGAGACATTTTCTTACATTATTGCCAGATGATTTTTCAAAACTTTTTTTTCTTTCCTAGTTGGATAAGGTTATGAGGGACATACGTGGGTATTGTCATATATTCCAAAAGTCATTCTCTGCTTCTGTTCTTCCTATGATTAAGAATTTTCACAATCGGTAATAGTTATAAGATTTCTCTTTGAAAATCCCACTAGATAAATCTTGAATTGATCATAGCTATTTAGATACTCTGAAACATATTTCAGTAGTGTTAAATTTCTTCAGATGATAGTTATGAGAATATATACAGTTTTATTGCAACCTTGCTGTGAGAAAAAAGACCAGAAGCACCTGCTACCGGAAAGTGTCTTGTGAAAACCAGTGCGGGTCTGTGAAGCGAGTGCTGGTGGATTAGGAGGAAGAAATACAAAAAACTGAGAGTATGGAGTTAGAAATAATCACAGTGATTTAAGAGAGTCATTTTATGTCTGTTGAAATTAATAATAAATCATCTGTACAATGTCAAAATATCACTTATTGAACATTTCACTTTTGCATTTTACAAAAATATCATTGGCAATAGCTTGGAAATAATAATCATAATGATAATAGCAACTAATTAATGACCCCTCACCACACAAAGTTTGAGAAGTAGTGCCCAAGGAGGTCAATTTAAAGATATTCTCAATGTAGACGCATTTCGTCTAGGAAAAGAAAATGGTTAGAAATTCAACTTTAAGTTATAGTTTTGAAGACAGTTCACTAGGTGGATAAATCTTAATTTCATTATTTTCAGAATAAATCTTAATTTCATTAGGAAATTTCTGAAACATATTTAAATGATTGCATTTCTTTCCCTGAAGATTTTTGATAACAGATGATTCTGACTCACATAAATTTTAATTGAATTATTTTTCCATAGGCGTGAGGAAGAAGAGAGAAGCAGTTCAGTGATATACTTAGAATCTGCATTAACTACATTTCTCCCTGCCTTAAGCTTTCCATAGTGGATAAGTTGATGAGCTGAGCTTTTAGTAAGTCTGGTTGTTCATCTAGAAATGCTGGTTTCTAGAGAGGGTCCTGTAGAACTGAACTTCAGTTATGATCTCTGGGATGGATAGGTCAACACTAGCCTAGTATTTGTGTGAATGAATCGGTTTCAGGAAGAGTTCACAAAAAAGTCCATTAATAACTTTCATGATATCTTCCCCCCAAAAACTGAATCAATGTACCTTTCATCAAAGAGGCATTCCATTCCTGAACTCTGTGAGTACATTACTTCCCTAAAAGATAATTTTTTATATTCAAAAATATAATTTTAGTACTCCATTAAGTAAGCTTGTCAAATTCTTATATATATGGGAAGTGTTCAAATATTGAAATTTTTTCTCAAAAACCAAACATCTATAGAGATAGATTTTCCTTAGTTGAAGCAACATTCCTACCATGATTATTTCAAATTTATTCATGTCTAAGGGGAAGTACCATACTACACTGGGGCACTATTTCTGATTGAAAAGAATTCTGACCTAGAAAAATAACCCATCTTTATAAGTTGTCTCAAGTTTTAGAAGATCTTCTAATAATATTTGACTCTTTTTGGTCTCATTGACTTGAATTTTTGTTCTAATTGAATCATTTATGAAAATCCATGAGTCTAGAGAAGTTATATAAATGGACTTTATTTTAAATGCCACATTGGCTGCTCGCTCCTTTTTTAAAAAAGGAGAAAATAGTACAAATTATATTCATTAGAATGAAAAAGTTGACCTTCTAATGGCTTAGAGTTTGTTTTCATCACTTGCCTTGGTGTTCATATTTCCTTTTTACTCACTTTATCCAAGTCTACTAAGTTACTATGGAGAACATCCCATTACTGGGGGGAGCTGGATTTAGCAAAATTTGTTTTGAATAGGCACAGAAAAATTCTACCACTCACCCAAAGATTGAGAGGGCTATTAATTATGACCTTCATACCTATTCCTTCCAAAGGAGAGAAATAATACATAGTTTGCTATTATATGTATTAAAACTCTTGTCAAACTACGAGGATTTTAAATAAATCCACCTTTTGAGAAAGCAAAATAGAATAGTAAATTAATAATAAAAATGCAGTGCTTTAGATTTAAAGAACATACATTTAGGGCCTCCCCTGTGGTGCAGGCGGTTGAGTGCTGGGCTGCGAAGCTGTCCCCAGCCTCTGCAGCTCTGCTTCGATCCCCAGCCGCCGGGCGAGGGTCCCACATGGCGCAGACCTCTCCTGCAGCGCCTGCTGCTCCCCTCAGCAGTATATTTCATCAGTCTGCTTGTTCTGCTCCCCGCTCTGGCTCTGGTGAATTCTCTCACCTTCCTGTGCTTCTGACTGTACCCAGTGCTTGTATAAATAAATAAATAAATCTTAAAAAATATAAAGAACATACATTTAAAATTTGAACACACATTAAAATTTGAAATTGAAGCACATACATTTAAAATTTGACTTTATTTAGAATATAATAAGGCTACATTTCTTCATTTCTTCAATAGCCCAAGGATTTGCATGTAAACTAGGTTCAGAGCACAAAACAAATCAATAAGCTACCCCCATGCTTTTTAGCCACTAACACCCACAAAGTGTTAAGTGCTGAAACCAGGGTTTAGCAGCATTTAAGAGCACCACAGTGTGCTATTGTAAGTTGAAATTTCAAGATCATTTTGAAGTTGCAGTATCTGCCCTTTGAAAAGAAAAGCTGAAACTCTAAAAAAGGTTTGTTTCAGTGAACAGATGTGAAAAGTCATTTTGGCAAATTATTTGCAGATTTCAGACTCAGGCAAATCTTCAACCTGTGAAGAATGGAGTGTGGATTATATAAAAATGGATGTTAAACAGAAGGGGGCAGCTATCACCACCTCGGAAGCTGAAACTACATTCCAAAATCAGCAGAACGAAGAAATTATACACAGTAAAGGATACACCAACTGTAGCTCAGCAGCCATTGGCTTCTATAGTGCGCCCTCTGGTGGGAAAAATAATAAATCACACTTTTAACAGGAACTGACTTCGCAAGGTTAGTTTCTTATTTCTGGGCTTCAGGTGTAATCCAACTTTAGCTTAAGGGAAATACATGATAACTCTTTGAGGCAGAGTCACCTTAGGTATCAACTAATCCAGCCTCCCAAATTACCTGGAGATAATAAATGATTTAGTCAGGCTTGGAAGAAGGGAACCATTTATTATTCAGTTCTTCAGTGTCCCAAGGAAAATATTAATTATTAAATACCTCTTAAATATTATATATAAGCATCATTTCACTTAACCTCATTATCTTAACCTCATTATCTCTGAATTTAGCTCAATGTTTATCCTCTTCCTTGTTACTTAATGTCTTTCCAGTGATAAAAATCCCATCTCCAGTCTATTCAAATGTACATGTTCAGGATTTAAATATCATTTGCTTCCTGTTACCTTTCAGGAAGCAACCTATGAAGGGCCAGGCCTGCAGGGGTGAGGGCTGGGATGTGAGGTTGCTGAGGCTTCTGAGACCAGCGACTGAGACTGTGGCCTTCACGAAGTCATCAGTAGGACTGGGAAATCCAGCTCCAGGCCACATGTCTGGAATAAGATTCACGACATAAGAGCTACAATAGCACTGTGAAGCCCACCAGAAAGTCGAGGAGAAAATGAACCTGGGAGGCTAGTGAGTGGAGGTTGACAGCGTCCCAAGTGCAAGGTGGGACAGAAGTTGGGCATTTTCACCCCACCTTGGGGTGGGCTTGTCCACATATGCTAGGTCAATTTCAAAGGCTCAGAGTGGGCAAATATGTGTAGAATATGATCATTTTTTTGAATTAGAAAATGTTGCAACAGCATGTAGTTCAACTTTTGTTTTTGAAAAAAATATTTTTTCTACTTTACAATGTAATATATAATGCACATTATATGAACATAATATCAATATCTAGTGCCTGTAGGTCACCTTTTATGTATTTTGTCTCAAGCACTTCATATATCTTAACTCATTCCATCACTGCACACACCCCAGGAAGCCAGTAGTGTTGTCCACTGTTTGCTCATGAGGAGACTGTAGCCCAGAGAGAAAAAGTACCATGTCAAAGTCATGTGGCCATAAGTGTGAGGAGCCGGGTTCAAACCCAGTCTACCTAACTTCAACCTGTACTCCAACCCAGTACTCCATCACCACATAAAGTCAGGGAGCATAATAATAAATCAAGCATTTATGCACTTAGCTCAACTTAAAAAATACAAGGCATCACAGGTACTGGTAAACACCAGTGAAATAACCCACCTCCCCATGCTCCCCCCTCCCAGACACACACACACATACACCTTTCCAGTAAGGAAAGAACATTCCTTCCCCTGGTCACTACAGGGTTTTGTTCTCATCCGCCTTTACAATCCAGATCTGTTATGTGCTCTCCTTGCTTCGTCGGATGGTGGTTTTGTTTTGGACTGCAGGTTTGTAACCCTCTAAAATTAACGTGCTGGGGCTCCCTGGTGGCTCAGGGGTTAAAGACAGCGTTAAAGATCAAGCTATGACCAGCCATCGCAACAAGAGTTCGATCCCCATCCTTGCCAGAGAGCAACCCACATGGTGCAGCAGACCTTTCCTGCTTCGCCTGCTGCTCCCCTCAGCAGTGTATTTCAGTCAATCTGCCTGTTCTGCTCCCCACTCTGTCTCTGGTGAATCCTCTCACCACCAACCCCCACACCTGTGGCCTGTACCCCAGTTCTAGTGTGCATAAATAAATAAATCTTTAAAAAATAAAAAATAAATAAAATCAAGGTCCTGAAGCCTTTCTCCCAATGTGATTGTATTTGAAGGTCGGGTCTTTGGGAGATAATCAAATTTAGATGAGGCAAGGCATTAGTCTAATTCCATAATGGAATTAATCTTCTTATAAGAAGAGGAAGACAGACAACCAGCACTCTCTCACTCTCTCTCTACCATGTGGGGACAAAGAAAGAAGGGGGCCCAGTGGGCAAGCCCAAAAGAGGATTCTCACAAGGAATTGAATATGCCAGCACCTTGATCTTGGATTTCCCCGTCTAGAATGTGAGCTGTCTATTATAGAAGCAGCGAGGGCATGGTAGCAGTGTCAGCTGGAATATAGCATAATGTGAACTTGGTATCAAAGCTCCAAGGAGAACATCACAGGCGAGGGCCTTCTACAAACTTTTTCATCTGCTCTTCAACACTTTGAAATCTAAAAAAATGACTTAAAATTTTCATAAGCATTTCTCTCATTGTGTATAAGACTTTGAACATCTTTTAAATTTGCTTAAAAGCCACTTATTAATCCTTTTGGTGTATGAACTTCATTATCTTCCATTTATTTTGGTTTTATCCTTCTAAATTATAAGAACTCTATGCATAGAAGGCATTAGTCCATTGTGATAGCACTTGCAAACATTTGTTCTACTTTGTCATTTGTTTATGGTGAAGATTTTTGGGGGAAATATCTTTTTTCATTAAGTGATGTTATTAATATATTTTGGAGGGTTTACATTTGTCTTATTAATGCCTTGCCAGTCTTAATTTTATTAGACATTTTTCCTTTGTTTTCTTCAAGTGTTTTCATTCTGTTTGTGTTTGGATTAGTCATTTGGTCTATCTCCAGCTTCTGGTGGAAGAGTTGTGTCCTGAGGCTCTAACCTGAGAGAATTCATGTATTTTTGAGGTGAATCCCTGCTGTTGAAGAAAATGACATGTTGCAAGTAGTTTATTATGAATGACAAAGTATCATTGAGAGAACATTATGTATGCTCTCTAAGTAGTTAGAATGAATTCGGACTATCCATGTACATTCAAACCTTCTTTTAAAGCAAGGAAAGGAGGCCACCACTGCAGTGAGCTCCCTGGGGATTCCATTCACCCCTTGGACTATCTTTTCTCTGCTCCCAAATGAGTGTAGACAGCATGTAAACATCCATCCTTTGCAAGAAACAGGTTTTGAATTACAGCCAGAGCACACACTCTTATTTATCTATCACAGACTGTGGTTTTTTTTTTTTTTTGGTTTTTTTTTTTTACTTTTCCCTGGAATACTACCATTTCAGGTCAGTGTTGACCTAATTTGCTGCTATATTTTTATGTTGGTATGTACTTTATTTTCATCAGCTCAATGGAATTGCAAGTTAGCATAGCTTCCTGGAGACGTGGAGGCTACATAGCTACCCTTAGACAATAGCAAAAGAGTTATTTGGAATAGTTGTTTTCTGTGTTTTCTCCTGATTTTGCTTTTGTTTCCAAGAAATAGCTTAGGGACTGAAGAATAAAACATTAACAAGGCTGGGCTGGTCGCAGCAACCAAATTCAGTATGGGCTTGTTTTCATGAGTGTTAACATGAGTGAGGATTGTCTCATATCCACCAAGGGGAATAGAGTGTTTTTGGTCTCTGGGTACAGGAAAAGTCTAGAATGCAGAGCAGGGGCCAAAGCAAGTTCAGTTTCTAGTAAGGATTGAAGAAACCACTCCTGTATTTTTTAATATTGTAAAATACAATTTTATTTTCATTTATTTTGGTAGCTCATTGCTTTATCACTAGTGGTAACAGTATTTACTATCTACTACGTGCTAGTTGCTAAGTATTTTTTTTAAATATTTATTTATGCATACAAGAACTGGGGTACAGGCCAGAGGTGCGGGGGGTGAGAGGACTCACCAGAGACAGAGTGGGGAACAGAACAGGCAGATTGACCTAAACACACTGCTGAGGGGAGCAGCGGGTGAGACAGGAGAGGTCTGCCTCGCCACTAGTTGCTAAGTATTTTATCATATGTTTTCTCCTTTAATCTGATAGCTCTATCATGTCATTTCTTCTCACTCTAGAGATGAGGAAATGAGGCTTAGAAAAGTTAAATAATTTGACCAAGGTCACACAGACAGTAAATGGAGAACCTGAGTGTATACTTAACCACTAAACCATGCTTAACCCTTTATAAGATACTAAAAGACCTTATTATTTTTTTTAAGTCTTCATACTTCAATTCAAAATATTTTCTCAAACTGATATAAATATAAACATTTATACTAACTGCTTTTCAGAGATAGGAATCTAATCTTGGTTTACTAAAATAGTAAAACAGTATTAGTATGTTGCAATTGAACATTTTACCAAGAAATTCCATTTCCCTCATCACACATTTTGTTGAATGAACATTCATACGGCATTAATATACCATGTCATTCACTCCACAAATACTTTTATTTGTTTATTTTTTTGAAGATTTATTTTATTCATACAAGTGCTGGGGTGCAGGCCAGATGTGCGGGAGGGTGAGAGGATTCACCAGAGACAGAGTGGAGAACAGAACAGGCAGACTGACGAAATACACAGCTGAGGGGAGCAGCAGGCATGACAGGAGAGGTCTGCTGCACCATGTGGGATTCTTGCCGGCTGGCCGGGATTGAACCCGCGCTGCAGAGGCTGTGGACAGCGTCACAGTGTGGCGCTCAACCACCCACGCCACCAGGGAGGACCTCAACAAATACTTTTAAATCTCCTATCATGCGCCTACATTGCACATCTCAGTAACCATATGCTATAGAATAGTGTTTTATTATATGCATGATTACTATTCTTCTATCTAAGATAGCTCCTTGGTTATCTTAGACCAATTCTTCCTCTTATAAGTGGGACACACTCCATCCTCTTCCAATGCCTTGTAAGCAGTGTCCTGTTATGACAAATTCCCCATACACAGGAAAATGTAGTGCCTTTGCCTCCAAGGAACTAATCTTTCATAACTTAAAAAAAAAATAGAACAACCTTTATCAACATTTACAATTTGGGGATAAAATTCAGGACTGGTTGTTGTGACACTTAAGCGAATTAATATATGTGATGTTATTAGGACAATGCCAGAAGCATAATGCCCTTGAATCAATGGTATTCTTCTGCTTGCTTACTATTACACTGATCCCTATTATTCATAGTAGAAATATTTATCTGTTTTTTTCCTCCTGACTGAGAATCATGTATTTACCTGTGATTTCTGACAATCGGTCAGTGATATTAACTGAGAGTGAGATGAGGAGGTGATATGAAGACTAAGAGGGGGGTGGAAATGTTGAGAAAAAATGGGAAAGTCCAGGTGGAGTGGCAGGGGGTGGGTATATGGAGAGTACCTCCATAACTGTAGTCTATTTCCCTTTTGTTGCCTGATTAAAAACTTTGCAACAAACAGAGCAAACATTAGAATTCAGACCAGCTCTCTTCAAGAGAATATATTTTGATCATTAAAAAATTCTGAGGGAGTGAGAGACTGGAAAGACATGATTGTGGTCTTATGGTTAATTATAAATCATTAGGCTCCCCCTTTATAAGATGGAGAGGTGTCACAGAAAAGCATTAAGTTGTAAAGATGATTGGGAAAGTAGACATCTGAAGGGCTATTTCATCGAGGAAATAGGCTGTTATTTTTAAATATTCATTAATATTTTTTGAAAACCATGCTGTCAAGGATGGAGGAAGATTCTTGCTGTTGAAGAAATTCTAAAATTTTCACCTCTGTGAAAAACAAATCTGCACTAAAGTTCTTTACAAAAGAGTAGAGAGACAATAGATATTATTTGCTGATGGTCTACAATGTTCGCTCCAAAAGACTTGCGTGCTATGGAATGAGATGGGCCGGCGGCCACAGGCTGCTTTCTGGTTGAGGCTAATGAAATGCAAATATGAAACTATCTTCCCTTCCCCAAAACACAATAGTCAGTTAACATAGCCCTTGAAATTAGTTTATCTTTCCCCTTTCTTACACGCACACAGACACACAGACACACACATACACACACACACACTTTGTATTACTTTCTATTTCACTAACCAAGTCATTTGAAGGGCAGTGCCATCCCACGTGGATATGATGGGTAAAGAATAAATATATTTGGGCCTCCCCAGATGGTGCAGCGGTTGAGCGCCGTGCTGTAAAGCTGTCCGCAGCCTCTGCAGCACTGGTTCGATCCCTGTCGGTGGTGAGGATCCCACATGGCCCTGCAGACCTCTCCTGTCTCGCCCGCTGCTCCCCTCAGCAGTGTATTTCATCAGTTTGCCTGTTCTGTTCCCTGCTCTGTCTCTGGTGAATCCTCTCACCCTCCCGCACATCTGGACTGTACCCCAGTTCTTGTATAAATAAATAAATAAATCTTTAAAAAAAAGTATAAATAAATTCACTGTGGTTAATGATTGAGCGGAGATGGGGAATTACCCAAATCTTCAAAGCTCTTGTTGCTGAGTCCTGTTCACACTTAGCCTGGCATGAATCACATACACGAAATTTGGCCATGGTTTCCTTCATTCTGTTCCTTCCTTCTGTCCTCTGACAAATCAGAGATCCAAGAAGTGTGTGCCTTCTGAATGAGACATATGCTCTAAACACCGTCACCACGTTAGAAGTGAGATATAACATGAGCTATTCTTTAGCTGAGGTACACCCCGATCATAGTGGTATCAATTCTGCAGATCCTGCTTTCCAATTGCAGACAGCACTTTAGGATCATTTTTCAAAACAATAAATTGTTACACTAAAATATTAGAGCAATGGGGCATCCCAATGAGCATTGGGACTCTTCTTGTCTACCCCTCCAATACAGCTAAGAAAACCAAAACCTAAGTTGAAACAATCAACTTGTAATATCTTAATGGTTAATGTAATTACTCCACTATTTTTAAATGTCTGATTAGAACAGATCCTGTGTGGTAGCCATCTCTTCCACTGCAATCCCTTCCTTCCACACATATTAGCTAAGCATGTGTATATTGATTCTGGCCTTGTTGTCTATTATAGCCTCTACAAATTTCTTAAAATGTCAACTTTTCCCCTGCCTGACACACTTTCTCATCTTTGCTCCCCCTGGCTCTTATCTGTCAATATTCTGAATATTCATCTTTGCTCCTGTGAGTCCCTTATTTTCTAATCAGAATTTCATTTCGCTAACCCCTAAGCCACTCCAAAGTTTAGTGTGTATCCTCTATGAGTATTCCGCAGTAATGTTGCATAACAAACCTCAGTGGCTTAAGGAAATATTTCAGAAGTCTAAGGTCAGAAATTTAGGCTTTGCTCTGCTCACTGGCTCTTATTACACCAGTTGGTCTCTCTCACAGGTCTCACTATTGAGCTGGGGTTACAAGAGTGGCTGGACCACCTGCCTCTCAGCTTCTTTCTAGCAGCCCTGCCTAGGTGTGTGTGCATGTGGGGGTAGAGGTCTGAGAGGAAAGGAGAAATGGGCAAGTGCTTCATCAGGACTCCACTGAAGTCCAATCTGCTAACATTCTATTGACCAAAGAAGTCACTGTCTGAGAGGGCACAGCAGACTTGTCTGGCTAAGGGGTGGGAGGGCAAAGACATGGGGCCTTAACACAGTCATCCTGCCATACATCCAAAATTAAAAACTCAAATTGGACTTGAAAGTAATATTTAATTTGGCTGCATAGAACCCAGGGTGACTGGAGGGCATAGGTTTGTATCACTGATTCATATCTATGACCACAGATTTATATCTTTCATAGGTAATAGCCTTTAGCACCAACTGACAATTGATGCTTTTTAGTAGTCAAGAATTAAATTATAAAAAAGAATTAAATTATATAAATTAAATGCTATTTAATTCAACTTAATAAACATTTATTTACCAAACAAGTTGCTAGTCGTGAATAGTCTATTGAGCAGCATAATTACAGCAAGCCATCACTATTGAGCCCTAAATGCCACCTCACCCCATCTTTCTAGGCAGAGTGACAGACTCACAGGGTCTTAACTAAGGGAGTTAGAAAATAGGGATCCCCTTGTGTTAATGATCTCTCAGGGATTATTGGTGATGAATACAGGTGCCTAAAACAAAATATCAGACAACGTAGAGAAGGCACAAAATTCAGCAAAGGGAGTTGTAGTCTTTCCAGATCACTGGTGTGTCCACAGGACACCTCTAGGTGGTTGTGCAGAAAGTTTTTCTGGAAGTTAACCTGAGGGCAGCAGTCGAAACTTAAAGGGGAAAAATGATCAGAAGTGGTCCATCTGGAAAATGTCTTTATCAGTAGAATTTCTCCAGGAAACTGTAAAGAAATAGTTTATATTCCCTCTGAGAAGTAGATATGAGACTCATGATTTAGTGTGTCTCTTTAGCCCATCTGAAAGCACTCAAATCACAGGTTAGATACCAATAGCAAGTTTCTCCATCAAACTTTTGATGAATATTCATAAGTAGGAGAAAAATTACCTTTCCTGAGCAATAGTCACTTTTCTTTCCCTACCCTGTCAGAGTGTTTTTTTTTTTTTAAGACTTATTTATTCATACAAGAGCTGGGGTATAGGCCAAAGATGTGGGGGGTGAGAGGGTTCACCAGACACAGTGGGGAGCAGAACAGGCAGACTGACTGAAACACACTGCTGAGGGGAGCAGCGGGTGAGACAGGAGAGGTCTGCTGTGCCATGTGGGTTGCTCCCTGGCAGGCTGGGGATCGAACTCGTGTTGCAGAGGCTGTGGATTGCTTCATAGTGTGGTGCTTAACCCCTTGTGCCACCAGGGAGGCCCCAGAGTGGGTTTTTAAACAAGCAGTGAAATCCTCTGATACGGGTTGTGAAAAAGGAAGGACAAACTTAGGTATCCTATCTACAATATGACTAAGAGTGATTTTCAAGGATTGGAGCAAGGTCTCTTAATAATAACATAGGAAGAGTGAACTCTCCTAGTTAAGAAAGAAGCAATGTAGACTTAACAGATCATATTCACAATAAATTCATCTTGTATAGAAAAAATTATCACTCAACTCACTTGATGGTCCCACAGCCAAGTTGCTTGTCTTCAAGTTATATAGCAGAATCATTACCTTAAACAGTCCACTAGGAGGAGCTCCTGAGCCATAGTTCGTGGTTTGTGACAAAATAAGAAATGTGAAAAACATTTTATTTTTTGCTTCATTTTTCAGGGTTTTTTTTTCCCTTTTGAAAGATAGCAGAGTGGAATTATTTATCAGTTGGTATATTAAAGAAAATCTGGCATGTACAAACAAGCACTTCAAAGGTTTTTAGTAACACCTATCATGGGAGGCTGAATTGATACCAGAAACCCAGAGTGTAAAATCCATAATGGTATTTTATTATGAAAGAGAAGTGTGTGTACTTTCTTTAGAAACATAGTAACTAAATCACACATCAATTATTTGCACGGATCTGTTTATAAAGACATTTGTCTTGAATCAGAATACTGGATTCTATCAACTCAAAATTTTTTTGTTCAGCCTAGTAAGATAAACCAAATGAAAAATAGTTGAAGGGTGTGACTCTTCCTTTAGTGACTGACACCGAGATAAGGATGTCATTGTCCATTGCTTCTTATGCACATAATCTGGTTTCTGAAGGAAGAGGCTGGGGGACCCCCTTGGCACATAAGAAGATTATATGAATTTCCAGTTCTACCCGCTAAATAGGAAAACCAGTAGCTACCACCAAGAGTCCCTTTGGGGGAACAGTTAGATCTTCTAAAGGCATCTAACAATGTCCGAGGTGTCAAGGAAACTATGTGATCCGTAGCTCCTCTTATTTACAAATGGAACCCAAGTAGAGCTCTGTAAATTGCAAAGCTGGACCAGGGGCCCTCTCCAGTGTCTGGCTGTACTACTGTTTGCTCCTCATCTGAATTGATCTGAGTTCCTCAACAGTAAGCCTGCCTCTTAAGCTTATGAAACTGTAAACATCAATCACAAAGAGCTGAAATATAAAGAGCTTTAAGTCAGTAATATCAGCAGCCTAAGGATTTAGTGCTAACCTGGCCATTAAATTGTTTGGCCTTGCTCGTAAAGCCTCTGCATTTTCATGTGTAAAATGAGGAGGATAGAGAAGACATCTGCGGTCATACAAAGATATATTAATTGTTCAGTCAAGTTCAGGTCAATTGGAGAAATAGCATAGTTAGTATCTTTTTCTCTGTCTCCCTCATAAAAGCCTAATTCACATGGGAACGTTGCCATGCAAATCATCACACTAATAACACAACCCAATGAAAAGTTGGAAAACAGAAGTCAAGCTTCCATCAGACATACTTTAATTATTCATTAACAATTGCAGTAGAATTCCACTTTAAAACAATTGGTAAGCTATCAAAATAGTCCATTAAAATACCACAATATCAAAATACCATTAAAATGAAAGTTCACTCTACAAAGTGTATTTTCATATTAGATGTGATAGTGGTAGGAATTATTATTTTAAACCATTTTAATAAAGCAAATGTTTATTGTCCTCCCCATTTGTAATAGTGTTGAATCATCAGGAGATGTCTAAATAGGATTCTTCAGGGAATTTCAGAGAAGGCCAAGGAGAGAGCAGGGCCCTGAGTTTAGCCACTTGCCCGGCTGCTCTCAGGTCTTTCTATGAATTGTTCATAATAAAATGTGATTTAGCATTTGGAGACTTGTGTTTGGAGATCCAATTGCACCAGTTTTGGTTGGGTTATTTTTTCCTAATCTTTTCAGTAGGGAATGGAATTCTGCTGGTGTCTTTTTTTTTTTTATTTTTAATTTTTTATTGTTTACATCATTGTTCATTTTTAAACAATGTTTGCTTCCCCCCACCCCCTCAGGAGTAGTCCATAGAGTTTCCTTCACAAGTGCACCATCACCTTAGTCCCCTGTGCTCCTCCCTCCCTCCCTCTGATCCCTCTACCTCCTCCTCCCCTGCAAGATGTCTCTGATTTATAATTGTCTAGTTTTACTTTGTTGTGTTTTGTATTGTTATTATTTTTTCACACTGATGTCTTATTTGGTTCCCCTGTATTCCTGTTATAAGTGAAACCATCCAATATTTTTCTTTTTCCTTCTGGCTTATTTCACTGAGCATAATTCCTTCTAGCTCCATCCACGTTGCTGCAAATGGCATGAGTTTTTCTTTCTTGATTGCTGGATAATATTCCATTGTATGTATATACCACATCTTCTTGATCCAGTCATCTATTTTGGGCATTTTGGTTGTTTCCAGGTTTTACCTATTGTAAATAGTGCTGCAATAAACATTGTGGTACAGGTGCTCTTTTGAATCAATGTTTTTGTGTCCTTTGGGTAGATCCCTAGGAGTGGAATTGCTGTGCCATATGGTAACTCCATTTTTAGTAGACTGAGGAACCTCCAGACAGCTTTCCATAGTGCTTGGACCAATTTGCACTCCCATGCTGGTGCCTTTGATATCATTTTTTGTTCTAAATCTCAGTGGGATTTAGCAAAGTGTCACTCATTTGAAAGACAACAGAAAATGTTGATGAAAGAGATAAATATTCAGGACCGTAAAATACATAAGAGGAGATAGAAACCAGATTGAAGGTGTCACTGTTGTATGTAATAGAAACAACTTACAGCAACTGAAACACAAAAGGGGTGCTCATCAGGAGGGCAGGAGGCATATCACTGGATCTGATGGTGGGAAAGGAGCTGGCCTGCAGGAAGAGCCTGGAACAAGGGACTGGACAGCCATTGTGGAGAGAGCCTCACTCTGTCCTTTCCGTGTCTTTTTGTTACAGGGCAACCCCGATGTGAAATGGGTTGCCTGACTGGATCCACACCCATGTGCTTAAAGGGACTTATAATGAGACTCAACTGCAGGCACATAGAAGAAAGGTTAATAAAGGGTTTATTACAAAAGAAGGAGAAATGAAGAAATGAATAACTTAGGGAGAAAGAGAAGGAGATAAATTGGTGAATGTGGCCTGCCAGTTCTGCTGACCTGGAATCCCAATGGCACGCTGAGAGCCGGTGAAAAGCCAAGAGTCAAGCCAAGAGGCAAGAGGCCAAGAGGACCCCTGAGGCCCACATATCTAGCTTTATACCAAACCTGGCTGCGTAACTCCACCCTCAGGTCCCAGCACCCCTCCCTGATGGGATTTCTCTTTCCCAGTATCTTGATGGTTTTGGTCTGGAGTGGGGGTGGAGTCCACAAAACCTGTGTGGAGTTTGCTCCAGACATCTTTTCCCAGTTAACACTTTTGCTCCCTCCTCTTCTGTTCCTCAGCAGATCTGGACAATGATACTTTATAGCCCTTGCAGTGATAGTTTCTTAACAAAAAGGGACCCCTTCAAACTGAGGGATTATTTCTATCCAGATCTCAATTTATTTGGGGATAGAGGGTGGGGAAGAGAATCTGAATGGACTCACTTGGGGTCAGGTGTGCACTTTGATTTGAATGGCTGTGTCCTGGGGAGGGGTAGCACATGCAGGACTTCTGGGGTTCATTCCAAGGAAATGGTGACAGTTCTCAAGGGCCTGCTGTCCAGGGGATAGTGAGGTGTCAGATGTGAAAGGAGGCAGGGTGATATGGTTTAGAGCAGGGATTTAGAAATTTAGTATTTGTCTGACTCTACTGGGTAAGTTATTCAATAACCCTCGCCAATGTGATTTCTTCAATATTGAAATGAGGAAGCCCATAGTATTGTGATGAAAAGAACTAATCTACATAAAGTTGATAGTCTGTTGTCTACAATATAACTAATGAATAGTGCTTGTTGATATTCCTATAATAAATAAAAAATGGAAATGTTAAATCCCCAGCGGTACTGTGAGTCAGTTTCTGGGACTATAGGAACTTGCCAACGACATCTCAATTTGTAGTCCTCCCATCCTGGTCAATGAACATGAGTATTTACATTTAAAATTACATTTAGTTTAATATTGAGGTTTAGATTCCCCTTGGGTCCTCCCCTGTCTCTGTCCCCTTTGTCTACCCTGCCCCTGGCGCCCTCCCTCTGGTCTGCTAGAACCAAGCTTAGTCTCACTTATACCTCCCGGGCGTCCTCTGTTCTGCTTTATCGGTTTCTGACTCTCTTCTATTTTGAACCTTTGAAGTTGTCTGACACATATATTCCCAGCCCCTCTTGTCACCTTGGTTTAGTTTCCCTTCTCTATTAACAACTTTATTCTAAATATCTTCAAGTCTGCATGTACTGGAGACCTTCTTACTATCTTTAATGATGTAAGGGCCACCATTCTATCAGTGGGAGTTCCTGTAGCTGCTCAGTCTCCTGTGGCTACATTTTCCATTCAGAGGAAACAAAAAAAAAAAGAAAACCCAGTTTGAGAATTGATGTCAGATCTACCCAGGGTATTGTAACATGCAATCATTCAAAAGTAATTTCTATTTTTGAATGCATTATTATGTCTGTAGATATATCGACTAGGTTGACCAGTAAATGAACAATGACTTGGGGACTACATCTATCCTGCATGAGTTTTTCACTTAAGGAAGTTAATGATACTCATAACAGCAACCTTGGGTAGATGTGACTGTTGACCATGAGTCACAGTGGTGTCATTATGTAGAACTGAATATTATAAAAGGTAGTCATTAAAACGGAATTCTGTCTCTACTTAGGGGTCAAAGATACAAATGCAAAAGTTCTCAAATTTGGGCATTTTGGGAAAGTTCCAATGTGATGGAAAAGGATGAAAGAGCACAGTGTTGAATAGCTGTGGTGGTAACAATAATAAAAATAACTAGTGCAGCTTCCCTCCCCACATACTTTCCTTGCTGTTTCCTTCGCCTGGTGACTGCATAACTCGTCCCAAGATCATTTCTTTCTCTTCCTCCTCATCTCATTATCCTCATATTTCCAGCCAGTACCTTAAGGCAGCCTTTCTAATCTAGGAAAGACCAAAGGTAAGGGTCTGCTATTATATTGTCCTTCTTAAATCCTGTAATCATGTTATACATTTCAATATTAGGAAGAAAAAATACAAGACGAGCTAGGAATTGTCAAGGGTACGAATAGGTTAGCTATGGAACTGGACAGTATGGTTTGAATGTTGGGGGGCAGGAGACATATTTGAAACTTGTGGGTGTGGGTGGGATAATTTTAGTTGTCTGAACAACTGGTAGCATCTGGTGCCTGGGTTATCCAGATGTTCATCAACTTTGAATGCACAGCAAAGTCCTGCATGGTGAACAACTGTTCCATTCTAAGTGCCAGTAGTTCCACAGTTGGGAAACCTTAGTGGAGTGAAATATACTGATTATTTAGACCATTTTTAACAAAATGGTCATTGAGCCAACAACAGTGGTCAACAGATGCGTTTTGTTTGCCTTGAAGCATGTTTTATACACATTTAGGTTTGACTCCGGAGGGAGGTACATTCATTTCCCATTAAGTCCCACCTCCCGATAGCGTCTCATCATTTTGTTCATTTGCATTACTCTCTTGGAACTTGAAGGCATTTTAATCTGTGTAGTGATTTTGATTTAGATGTCACAAATCTATACTATTGGTGGGGAGAGGAACCCCAATTCTCTCTTCTTAGTTTGGCTTTCTTCCTCTAGTGATTGTGAACTGTTTGGTCTCGTGAACCATGGCCAGCATTGTTTCCAAGGAGCAGTTCCTGGGGTAGTACAAGGAGGGTTTATTTTCTCACTTCTCTTTTGCCCTGATATGGATCAGCTGGTTCCTCCTACAATTTGCATAAGCCCCTAGAGAAAGCACTTTTATTTTATTACATGAAACATGACTTATGCCTTTTTAAAAAGGCTTTGAAGCAGCTTACAGTGACAGGACAATTTAGAAATAGAAACAGACCCACTTATGAGATCAATTAGAAGTAAAACTACCAGGATTAATTTGTTACTTCAGTCAGACATTTAATTTAGCTCTGTGCATCCTTGGATAAACCAAGAATGGATTATATAATTCCCATGGTCCAATTAAAAGAAGGGTTCACCTTTGGTGAGAGAACTAGACCTCGAGCTGATATTGAGATCTGAAAATAGGTTGCTGCCCAAATTCTTATAATGTGATGATTCCTATTAGTATCTTAGCCTATCTTCCTTTATTGCTGAAAATGGATTAATCATCCAACAAACCAACAGTCTCCCCCAAACCCTGGGTTTTAATGTGCAACGGTATGGAGGAACAATAAATACTCTTGAAAATAACTACTTCAGAAAACTTGTGAATGGTTAATATACAATGGCTAACAATTACAAAACAAATGATGTTTATGCTAAAATTTGTCATGCAGGGGCCTCTCTGCTGGTGGTGCAGGGGTTAAAGTCTCAGTGCTATCAAGCTATCACCAGCCACTGTGGCCTGAGTTCTATCTCTAATCAGAGAACTAACCCACATGGCACAGCAGACTTCTCCTGTCTTGCCTGCTGCTCCCCTCAGCAGTGTATTTTAGCAGATCTGCCTGTTTTGCTCCTCACTCTGTCTCTGGTGAATCCTTTCACCCCTGCACCTCTGGCTTGCCCCCATTTCTTATATGCATAAGTCAATAAAAATAAATCACTAAAAAATAAAGTTTGTCATGCAATCTGGAGCATAGTTAACTTTAAGAAAGCACACTGAAAATAGGGTACTAGAATTACTGCATCTTGATGACAGAAATAGGTAACTATGTTAAGATCCTTTCTGGTGAGCCAATGGCTTTATTTAATTGGCTTGTGCCAAGGGTTTAGGAAGCCTGGGATCTGTCACTGTCCCATGAAGAACTTTTCTTTCCTCAATCCTGAAGTCTAATTATGGGACTGTGGCCTTCATGTTTTGTGATCACAGACACAGAAAGGCCTCTGGATATTTTCTCTTTCTGAGACAGTATGATAGATGAAAAGTGATTTGTTGACTTGCATGTGGGTATAGACAGGAGGAAGAAGACCTGATGTGCCTGCCCCTGAGTTCAGAGACGTGGTCCCTGGAGGTGCCGCTGCATTAACTGAGACATGACACTGAGCAATTTCCTGCTGGAACCTCAGTTATCCCAACAGCTATATGATGTCCAGCAGGTTTGTTTTTCTAGAAAGCACAAGGGAAAATTTTGGGTCAAATTATTTTAACATACTTTTGATTTCTAGAACAATTCTTTCCCACTTACCTCCTGACACATTTTAACAATACACACATACAGGCACAGGTATTTGCATGCACGTCAAAGGTATTTTGGCATTAAATTTACATTAAAAATTATATTCTAAGTGACTTCAAATTCTTTTTGGATGTCAGAGGGATATGCCCTTCAAAAAATTGAGGTACATAATAAATTGGGATATCTGTTTTTAGTGCTTTTTAACAATCCTGTCATATTTCTCTATCTCCCAAGTGACTGTTGAACAGGACACTTCTGGTGACCATTTGGGAGCTTCAAAATAATTGTTTGTTGAATATCTTAAACTGTGATGCTTAACACATTTTCAAAACAGATCTGATCAATCTTTATATTAAATTACCATAAGTGAGGTGGCATGTTGCTTTAGGTACTCCCTCCTTTCCTTGTGTCCTTGGATGTAAAGTGTGTGGCTGCTCTTTGCTCTGAGATGCCTGCCAGTGTATTAAGTGTTTGACACACCTGTGGTCATTCTGGGGGTCATTATTTTGGGGGAGCACCAAGTCTGGTAGATGTGGATCCCAGTGTGGATCCAAGTATATTCACCTTGGAGAAGCCAAGGCAATGAGTCTCTGCGGCCTGCTGAGAGGGTAAGTGTCTGCAGGTCCTTTTGAGGTGCTTGGGGGCTCCACAGAGGGCCCTCCAGACTCTTTGAGGTCTGGAGGCTGCTACATGACCATGTGCAAATACCTAATTACTATCAAGTGGTGGTTCTAAGATTATGTGTTCATAGCAATATTTCGATGGCGCTGTAAACTACTCAAGCTCAGCTCTTATAATTTATTGAAACATCAGCTCCCCGCAAGGGAATTACAGGCTGATAATTACCATTTGTCCAGGTGCCATAAACCAAGTCAAGCAACACTGGATTTCTCCATGGCAGAACTAAAAGTTATGTTATAAATGGTGAACAGGAGGGGCTTTAAGAAGAAAAGATAAACAGCTTAACAGACAGGAACCTTGCCACCCAGATGGGGTTCCTTTGATACACATACTCCCTCATCTTTCTGTGCCACCCATCCTTGTCTTAATCCCTGAAAATTCCATTTTTGGAGGCACTTCTGTGATAACCAGCTTTCCTCTTTAAACACCCCCAGAAGCTTTTGTTTTCATCCCAGGCTTTGTCTCTGGACTCTGGCTCAGTTTCCACCCCTCTGTGTTCTCCTTGTCACTTTGCTCTGTCGGCGTCTGTGCGTCCTTTTCAGCAGAGGCACAGCCTTTTCAGTCACTGGCTCACGCGGGGAAACATCTATTCTGCAAACAGGACCCACTGAGGCTTCCATGTCAATAAAGCAAATTGATGGCAGGTTTAACACATTTCCCAATTATTGTCTGCAGATGCTTTTCAGAACAAACAATCCCCGAAACCCTTCACACACAAGAAACACTCCCTTGGCAAAATGATCTTGTTGGGAGCTTGGAAAGGAAACCCCTGACAAAGGAAGAATAGAAAATCCTCACTGGCAGGAGCTTCCTGGCCATAGAGCCCACTCCTGTTCACAGGGATAAGAGCAGGAAATGACCCAAAGCATCTCAGCCTGACCCTGGGGTTACCAATTTGGAATTGGTTGTGTGGTTGCAAGTGTGGTTGCAAGAACACTTTTCCTTATGGTATCATCGCAGTGGTAATTTATTTTCTAAACAAGTATTTTCTATATTCTGGGTCTCACTATTCCACTATTGTGGTGTAGGGTAAAGAAAATGTCAGGCTTTTCTGCCCTCCCGCCATCAGGATAGATGATGGATCCTTGTGGTCCTGAATGCATGCCTGATGGCGGGCACCTGGAGTAGGGTGTGGGCATAGGTAGATGGGATTCACCTGGGCTAAGACTGGGCTTTTAAGGGCGGTGTCACGGGGACGCCAGCAGAATGAACAGAAGAAGCCGAGAAGCAGCAGAAGCCGAAAGAGAAGCTGAGAGAGAGTGCGGATTTGCTGGGGGCTGGGAGGCCTGCCAGCCTCCCGGCCCCCCAGCACCCCTGCCTGCCGTGTACTGGGTACATCCCAATGAAAGACCTGCAAAAAACCACTGAGGACTCTGACTCCTCCTTTACCCGGTCTGCATGGGATCAGAAAACCTGCTCAGTGGTCATTCCCGACATGTGGATTCAGGTGATTAATTCCAGCAGTCGTGTCCCTTTGCTAAAGAGTCTCTCAAATGTGATATCGGAAAGGCCTATCCCAAACCAGGGAGGGTAGCTGCCTTTAAGCCTTTCTCCTGGCATCTCGAAGGAGAAGGTGGAAATCTGACACATCCAGGTATTCCTGATAATAGGTGGAAATTCAGCATATATGTTGGCAGGCAATCTCTGGTAAGTGATTTATTTTCTTCATCCACATTTTTTTCCTCTACATTCAAAATATTTCTTCTTCTGTATCCCTTGTTCTTCATCGTCTCCAGAAAAATAATTAGAATATTAATTCCAAGACCTTTTCAGTTACCTGTTGCCATCACATTCCTTTCTGGGGGTGTCTCCTAGACTGAAGCCCAAGGGCACTAAGTCCCCTCACTCAGTCATGTCCATCCACAGTGAGGGGCCAGGGGGCTAGAAGGCTCCAGGGACCACTGAGCCTGAGCATGGCATTTTGTTTTTTTTTCAAAAAGACTTTTAATTTATTTTGCGGTCTGTGTTAAGTTGCCTCAATTATTAGGACAAGTGACTCCCCTCTCCCCACCCCCCAGGAAATAAGTAAGGGAAGGGGGGGGGGTGTTTTTCGTAAAGTCATGGCCTCCACAAGGTCCCAGGGAAAACCCACATAGCTGAGAGTTGACCGGAGTCTGGCAATGACTAAGGTGGGTGAGAGAGAGTGACGAGATGGGTGGAGGTCACAGCCAGGTAGCTGGGCTTAGAGAACCTTAGTCCTGCTTAGCTTTGGGGCTACCACGTGCATGATAGAGAAAGGGAAGGAGGAGACCCTTTAAGGTTCTCTAGGTAATCGACATTCTGAAGCTGTAACAGGGTGGTCCCCAGGAAAGGGGGAGGTTCCCTGCCCCACCCAAGGGAGGGTGGAGCTGAGCAGGAAGAGGAGAAGCTGCAGAAGAGACTGAGGAAGGAAGGAAGCAGGATGGAGCAAGGAGACCTGGAGGAGGCGCATGGAGCCTAGAGACACGTAAAGAAACTGCGCTTGTCTTTTGGTCATGGACTAGGTGACACAGATGTGGGTGAGACCCGTGGGGAGGTGACAATGGCAGCTTTTATCTTGATGTTGATTTTGCTCTTTTCCTTCCGGGCTTGTTTGGTTATTTCTGACCCTTTGCTGTGGGTCCCCACTGGAAGATGCTTTAGACTTGTGGCAGGCTTTGGGGCCTTGTTCTGGGCCAATCCCATTTGGATGGACTTTTACCCACGAGGGGACGGGTAACTCTGGATGCTTCATTTAGAAACTAAACTCTTTGCCTTACCTGTATTGTTTCCTAGTTTTATTAAAGTTCCTTCCCATTAAAGTCTCCTATGTTTTGTGTTGATGCGGCGGATGGCAGAACCCATTTAGAATAGGCAGGTTTGCGGGGTTTAGGCTGCTCCTCTCCCTGTCCTATAACAAAGCTAGATGTGTGATGACCAGTGGGCCTGAGGGGCACTAGACAAGAAGGCGAGGCCATGCTGGGTCGACAAGGGACTCCTGTTTCCTCTTCAGGAGGGAACATTCCATCTTGTTCTAACACCCATCCAAGAAAGGGCTGGAGCTCTGTGTGGGTGGTTATTAACAGAGGAGGGAAAAGAAGACAGAGCTATCGGTGGCTATTGGGGTCTCTGCCAAGTACAGGTAGCCTGTTCTCCCCCTCCTACCTGCACTGAAGTGAGCAGAGCAGAACTTTTACATCTTTATTTCCTCATAGGCCAAATCCTAATTTCAAGGAAGCAGCAAAGCCTTCCAAATGTGACAACACACAAGCAAAAGAGAGCCTGGGGGCAGATGTGAGCTTGCTACAAACAGAGCAAGCCTTCTTGGGGCCAGTTCTGCTCCAGGGAGTGGGTGGAGGCCTGAACTTCAAAGAAATGTAAATAAAATGTTCCTCTTGCTCTGATATTAATCATTTCATAGGATGCTTTCAGTGAGGGGGATTCCTAAGTCAGTGGATTTGCCTACTCCTTCAAATAAAGCAGAGCTATTCAGAAGAGGATCATCAGAGGGGCCGGGGACTCCTTACCCCAGAAAACTATAATTGGAGGTAAATATTAATTCCAGAGGAAGGACTGTGAGCCCAAGAAGTGCAGTTACAATGTGCCTCCAAGGAGCTGCCTCTTTTCTTTTCCATATCCGTTGGAAGCATATTGTGAGAGCAAAGCTTATCTCCCATTTTTATCCGTTTTTAACAATGCCCTGCCTACTGCTAGTTAAACTGAGCTGCCTGAAGCTCAACACAAAAAGCCCTTTTCAGAGCATCTAGCCGATAACTTTTGAAAAAGAAAAGGAACCTTTTCACACAGCTCTCCTGGTGCCCTTTCCTGAGCTGGGGCTGTGCAGCCAGCCAGGCTTGAGATGGCTTCTGGGGACAAAGACATCACAAAGTATTAGGTCTACATTCATGCTTTCAAGTTGCTGCCACATTCTTGCCTCCACCTTCTGTCTCTCTTGCTGTACCCACCTGTCTTCTCCCAAATGGGCAGGTCCATTTTGGTAGTGGTGATGGGCTGCTTTGCACATTGGTCAGTAAAGGCCAGTGAGGCTCTCCTGTGTTAAGTCGTGTCTCACCTTCATCAGGCAGTGGGATTGTTACCAGGCAATGGTGGGCACCAAAACTGGCCAAGGAGAGAGCCCAAAGAGCTTACCAGTCTCTGTGTGAATTCCTCATGCACACACATAACTGCAAGACTACTCAGGTTCAGGGAACAATAATAATGGGATTTATTTAACAAACAGGAAAACAGAGTCACTAAGGCCACAAGTGACTGATTATCTCTCCCTAATAGTGTCCAGTGTTCAGAAGTCCTAAACAAAATGCTGTCCAAGATGGCATCTTCCTCCCGCTGAGGGTCTGGGGCATGTGCAGCCAGAGGCAATAGTCTGGGATCCAACTTGAGAGGACAGAAAGAAACATTCAGTGGAGCTACCAAGATGTTCTCAAGGCAACAGCACTTTATCAAACGACCCCACGAATGGCCTACATCCACACAGCTCAACAAGGGACCTGGCTCCCAGCCCTCACGGTCCCCTCTGGGCTAATAACAGCAGCAAAGCTGGGAACAATTTTGGCTGCATGGCTACCTGCAAAGGTTCTCAACTTTTCTTCTCTGAGGTCGGCTGCTGGAAGCTTCTCCACATCCTTTGGTGGCCAACAGCAGTCTGGAAGATATCCCCCGGTTCTTCCTTGCCCGGGCATATTCCACCAGGGGCTATTCATCCTCACATGTGGTCCCCTCCTAGCGTAGGCCCTAGCCGACTACAAGGGCCTTGACTCCAGCCTTGCCCTTCAGCCCTATTACAGGAGGGTCTCTGCTAGAGACCCACTAGGCCAGTTTCTGCTAGAAGTCTGTGACTTGTTTGTATCAGCATGGCTGCTGGTGGACTGCTGTCCTCTCTGCTCATGGTTAGGTTTCTCAAATGCCATTTCCCTCCCACAATAAGGGCAAGGGTGGTGTTTGCTCTGATGCTGCCACTGAGGAGATTTCTGAGAATTCAGGTTTATTTTAAAATCTCTGTATTACTTTGAAGTGAGGTTACTTTGAAGTAACTGAAGCTGTTTCAGAAGAGTTTGATGAGTGTCTGAGAGGTGATTAAAATGACTCTGGAGAGAGAAATAGTCCTCTCCTCCCAACCCTAGTTGTCCTTTACTCTCCACAGTGAGCCATGTTGGTGAGAACAGATCTTCTGATGGACTTATTGAGAGTGTCCCAGGCTCTGACCTACAATCCTCCTGACTCAACTCAGTTTGAGGAGAAAGGAAAATATTGTCTACTTGATGTACTTCCAACTATGTTTTACATCTTTTAGCATTTGCTTGTTGACACCAAACCCACCTAATTACCTGGACCAGTGTCATACTGTTATAGAGCAACCCCGATATTAAACGGGTTCCTGGCTGTGGGTCCTCACCCGCGCGCTTTAAAGGGACTTATGAATACTCTACTACAGACACATGCAAAAGGGTTAATAAAAGGTTTATTTACAAGAGAAAAGGAAATAAGGAAAATGTACAACTCAGGGAGAAAATAGGGAAATAAAGTCTTTAATGTGTCCTACCCGATCCGACGACCTGGAAACCCCAAAGTCACTCTCAGAGCTGACCGGACGCTGCTGCTGGCCAAGAGCCCAAAAATGGAGAGAGCCCCAAAGCCCACGTGTCTGCCTTTTGTATCCACCTGGCTGCTTAACCCCACCCTCAGGTCCCAGCCACCTTCCCTTTGGTGGTGATGGGATTTGGAGTTCCCAGTGTCTTTGGCTTTGACCTGGGGTGGGGGTGGAGTCCACAAAGCCTATATGGAATTTGCTTTGGGACATCCTTTTCCCCCTAACAATACTAATACTCTTTCTGGAATGCAACTTCCAGAGATCAGTTTGTAACAAGGTGGTCTCTGGGGGAAGGGAAGGTTTCAGGTTCCCTGCCCCACCCATGGAAGGGTAGAGCTCAGCAGGGAGGAGAAATTGAAGGAAGTGGAGAGAGAAGAAAGGAGATGATCAAGAAGGAGAGCCTGAGGAGGCACATGGAACAGAGAAACATGAAGAAGCTGCACTTGCTTCTTGGTCCTGGACTCATACCAGGGGCTTGGGAGACATGAAAACAAACACTTGAAATAGAGACCAGTGGGGAGGTTAACAATGACAGCCTATGTCTTAATTTTGATTTTGCTACTTTTCTTCCAGAGTTGCTTGACCCCTTCTGCCCCTTTCCCATGGGTCCCAGCCAGACATGCCTTAAATTTGTGTAGGCTTTTTGGGTCTCAGTGGCCTTCCTTTGGGTCAACCCTGTTTGGCTGGGCATTTGCCCACGAGGGGATGGGTAACAGGATACTTCATGTGGAAACTTTTATCTATTCTTTCCCCTTTCTTCTCTTTATTGCACACTATATTAAAATTCCTTTCCATTAAAGAGCTGATGTATGTACGTTTTGTCTTGATGTGGCAGAACCTATTTAGAGCAGGCAGGTTTGGCGGTCTCTAGGGTACCCTTAGCCTGCCCTGTAACAAGTTCCTCAGAAAACCGACTCCAAAGCAGATTTTAGTGGAAAGAGTTGAAGGAGCACTTTTGTCAGCCAGGCCTGTGCAAGAAAGAGAAGGAGGTAGAATGGGGCAGAGAGAAACATGGAACTACCACATAGACCCGGTGTAGGCCCTAGCAAACTGCAAGGGTGTGGGAGACCCTGGAACCAGGATGACCCTTCAGAGGTGTCTGAAACTGGCAGGAGAAGCCAGGCTTTTCTCTTACACCAAGGGATGCAGGCTGCCCCTGGAAAGAAGAATGCCCTTGGGCAACATGAATCTGCAAACAAGTCAGTCCCTATAGGGGGCAGACAGTGGAGAGGTGTCTTTGCAACAGCAGTGACCTAAACCTGAAGAGAGTTGAAGGTGGGCGTGTGCGAGCACCAAAGTGTCACCTTAGACTTTTAGGTGGGTCTGCTTGGGACATCCTACTACTGATTTTAGAAAATGCCCTCCCACAGTGACATCTTCCCCTCCACACAGCAGGAACACAGCCGATCAGCAGCAAGGATAGCACCCTTGACTTCCCCTCCAGCTCCAAACTGAGACCCCAGTTAGCCCAGCTTCCAAACCAGACTTGTCCACCAACAATGACTTCACAGTTCATTGAAGGAGCATGTGATGGATCCTCCTCTCCAGGAGACCTGGAAAGTGGTTCTGCCAGCTGCAGAGAAGAGAACCAGCTTAAACTCAACAGGAAGCCTAGATTTCAACACAGAAAAAAATATATAAATATTTATCTAATCACATAATTAAAGGAAATCCACTGTCCCTCTGCAGTTGCAATCTAAATGGCCCACTTCATTAAAATGTTCAAGTTTTTGTGAAATACTTAAACTATTTCCTCAGAATACTCTTTCTTCCATGTATCTATTTTTTTTAAAAGAGGAAACAAGTAAATTTATATGTAATTATATGAAAATATAAACACATGTATATACTATATAAAATATAAATATTTGTTATTTTTTATATATCATAATTTTTTTAAGCTGCCTTTGACTTTTAGCCTGTACCTTCTTCCCCTTTTACTAAAGAATGTAACAAAGACATTACCAAAGAGCATCATAAAACATTTACTTCTGTCACTGCTATAGGACAGTGGGTAGATTTGTCTACACAGGTGAGGGAAGTGGAGAGCTGAATTATTCAATGACTTTGATTAATGTTTATGTCAGAGCAGGAACTAATGTATCAGTAATGGGGAAGTTCAATTAGTGCTTTAATTAATTAGACTCCTGTTTTTAGCTCTATTGTGAAGGATAATTATTTGTTAGCTTTACTTAGGACCTGGGTTAAGGCTTTGATTACAGGTATTACAAAAAATATAATGCCATTGAGGTTGGAGCTCTTTGAAGAAATGTGAAGCTTGTGAGAATGGAAAATGTCAGTGGGAATTTGAACACATTGTCATGTACTAAAGTCATTAAAGACTCCACTGGAAGTTAGAAGAAAGTTGAAAATAAATGATTGTAACTGAAGATAAGATTGTAAGTAAGACTCTTTGATGAGTTAATTGTCTTTCATTTGAATTCAGGGTCACTTTAAACTGCACTATCAAGGCAATGCAGTGTCATGTATTTAAATAAAAAGCTGATTTGAGAGTCTCTGCTAGGAAATTTCATCCTTACTATGATGAATCTACTAGCAAATATTAAGATCAGGCAGGCTTTATTTTACAAGAAAATGGAGTAGCGCTTGAAAGGCAGTCTGAGTAATTCAACTTTCTCCCCCTACTCATTGCTAGGATTTAATTATATCTGAATAGCAGAGTGATTTTGATGCCTAAGAATCTGCATCATAGATTTTCCTTTTGTTCCTTATTTTAATTTCTTATTTACAAACTCTAACATGTGCAAACCTTCCTGTATGTATAGGAATATGCCCTTCAAACCAGGACAGCTGTACCTAATGAAGCAGTTGAAGGAGTTCAAGAGTAATTGTGGTTATCTGAGAAATATAAAAAGAAGCAAAGCAACTGTTGAGTTACATAGACTCAATTAAAGAGCAAAAATGTTTTCCCAAGCAAGTAACCATTCTCTTCAACTCTGACTTTCAGATGTGACACAAATATTAGGCTACTAATAAAGCACTAAACTTTATGAGTCATTCACTTTTAACTTTTAAATGAAGTTAAGCCCATTTAACATCAGCACCATAAAGGGACATGCTTAATCTCTTTATCTGGGGATGTTCCCCTGAGTGAGGAGAAGGAATTCAAGCTACATCTCTAGTCTCTAGACCTGAAATTCTAAGCCTGGTGCTTTAGTATTTTGTTGTGGGTTGTGATGCTTTCAAATGATTGTAGTGTTTGGGAACTATGGTCTTACAGATAATTTTCTTCTTTATTTTAACAATGGATAGGTTTGTTAACGGAAAAAAGAAATGAGGACCTCCCTGGTGGTGCAGTGGGTTTAGTTTCAGCACTATGAAGCTATCGCCAGCCACTTCAGCACAAGTTCAAGCCCTGGCCAGGGAGCTACCCACGTGGCACAGCAGTCCTTTCCTGTTTCGGCTGCTCCTCTTAGTGTTTTCAGTCAATCTGCCTGTTCTGCTCCACACACTGTCTCTGGTGAATATTCTCATTTCCCTCCCCCCCACCTCTGGCCTGCATCCCACCTCTTGTATACATAAATGAATAGAATAGATTTAAAAAAAAAAATAAAAAAGGAAAAAAAAAAAAGAGTAGGGCCTCCTCTGGTGGCACAGTGGTTGAGCACTGGACTGCGAAGCTGCCTGCAGCCTCTGCAGTGCCGGGTCTATCCCCGGCCACCGGCGAGGGTCCCACATGGCAAGACAGACCTCTCCTGACGCGTCCGCTTCTCCCTTCAGCAATGTATTTCATCAGTCTGCCTGTTCTGTTCCCCATTCTGGCTCTGGTGAATTCTCTCACCCTCCCACGCTTCTGACTATACCCAGTGCTTGTATGAATAAATAAATAAATAAATCTTAAAAAAAAAATGAAGAGTAAAAAACATCTGGAACATGTTTGATAAATAATGACACCATAGCTATTTCTGTTTCTAACAATATAACAGTGGCAATGCACCCTAATAAGGCAAAGAGAGATATGCAGCATTTATGAATAATATTTTTTTTAAAGATTTATTTATTTATTTATACAAGCACTGGATACAGTCAGAAGCACGGGAGGGTGAGAGAATTCACCAGAGCCAGAGCAGGGAGAAGAACAGGCAGAAGGCCCGAAGTACACTGCTAAGGGGAGCAGCGGGCGGCAGGAGAGGTCTGCGCGCCATGTGGGACCCTCCTCCAGTGGCCGGGGAGCAGCCGGGGATCGAACCGGCGCTGCAGAGGCTGTGGGCAGCTTTGCAACCCAGCGCTCAACTGCTGCGCCACCGGGGAGGCCCTATGAATAATAATTTTAAATAGATTACAAATAAATAAAACCATGCATTCACAATATTTATAATAAAATGCTTTAAAATTTATTTTAAGCTATATTTGCATCTATGAAGAGAATGAAGTTCTAGAAAATGATCAAGACTTAAAAGATTAATGTAGCACGTAACACATGTTGATTCTCAATAAATTTGAGTTATATGTTATAAGCAATATTGTTTCAATAAAAAATTTTATTTAAATTATGTTCAGTTAGAAGATAGTGTTATATTTAACTTTGTTATGGAAAAGTGACACTTTTAATAGTTTATTATTGCATACACGCTTCACGATGCTTTTATGCATATGATTATTATTTTGGGGTTCTTTTTGTTTCAATTTTTGCTTTGTTCTTGTCTCCAATTACTACCACCCTGTTTTTTAATTCTTATTTTACCCCCGTTTCAACAATTTCATACAGTAGAAACAAAAACTTTCATAGTTTACATTAATCCTCTAACACTTCTAAAATACTTCTTATGAAGAATGTATGTGTATGTATGTGTGTGTGTGTGTGTGGTTAGAAAGGAGTATAATGGTAGAAAGCAAGCAAATAAAGAGACAAGTGAATTTTAATAAACATATGGACATGCATGGCCTTGCACCTCCAACATGTCTATACACAAATGGACAGGTGAACGCAATCAGGAATACAAATCTGTTAGATTTTTATATGTATTTAATAACATATTTATTGGACTTAATGAATGTGCTTCTCACTTGCTGGGAAAGAAATGATTGATTAGATGTGACCCCTGCTTTCATGGGGCTCATGGGAAAAGGCAGGATGGTATAAAATGTATCTCTAGACCATGACATATGTTCTAGATAATACTTGTGCCTACGTCTGAGGGAAGAATAGGAATGCCCCATGAGAAATTCCCTCTCTGTTTGTGTCCAGACAGCAAAATCAAGAGCAGCGAGAGTAAAAAAATCAAACTTAGAGAAGCTTCAATACAGGTTTAGGTTCTTCTGTTAAGAACTGGAAAGAGAAGCACTGCTGTACTAGATAAAGTGAGGACATCCCTAATGCAAGTGGTTGTAAAGCCAGAGAGTATTAAGCCACACTTCCAGTCAGAGGGAGTGAGGATAAGGAGGTTCAGTATTTACTAAGGGTTTCATCTAAGATAGGTACCCACTCATTTAATCCTCCAAGCAAGCCTATGGCACATGTTCATTGAGGAGCTGGTTATAGAGCAAGCAATATGCTAGGCTCTAAGAATATAGCAGGCAATCAGTTAGCAAATCCCTGCCCACGTGGGGTTTTCACTCCACGAGGAGAAACACATAGGCAGTACAAACACAAACAAGCAAACATGAAGATCCCAGTAGTAAGTGAGGAGATAGAGTGGGCCTGGGAGTGGGAAGTGATGGTTGAGCTGGCAGGTACACAGAAGATCAGTCCCAGGAAATGTAAGGGCAGAACTTTCTAGGCACATTCAAGAACTCAAAGAAGGAAATGAGCAAAGAGTCTACAGGAACAAAGGAAAGGAAAGTGGGTCTGGAAAAAATCAAGAAAGGAGAAGTCAGGGAGGGACCAGATCGTGGACTATGGTGAACAGTTTTCTTCTAAGTATGATGGGAAGTACAAGTGTTATAGACACCTGGACCCCCAAACCTGCCCTCTCTAAATGGGTTTTGCTATCTGCTGCATCAAGATAAAACAAACTCTAGTGTGTAAGACCTTTAATGGAAAGGAATGTTAATACAATTAGTGTGCAATAAAGAGAAGAAAAAGAATATAGTTCCATATCAAACACCCAAAGTTACCTATCCCCTTGTGGGTAAATACCCAGCCAAACAGGGTTGCCCCAAAGTGGCTGTTGAGGCCCAAAAGCCTGCTACAGTACTAAAGTACCTACTGGTGAGGACCCATGGGGAAGGGGCAGAAGGGGCCAGGCAAGTTTGGAAGGAAAAGAGCATAATCAAAACCCAAGTCAAGATAAAGGCTGCCATTGTCAGCCTCCCCATGGGTCTCTCACCCTTTCCTCTGTCTCTTTCAACTGTCTCCTTCTGTGTACCCCCTGGTACAAGCCCAAGACCAAGAAGCAGCAGAGCATCTTCACATATCTTTCTGCTCCATCTGCCTCCTCCAGTTCTTTCCTTCTTCTAGTATTCTCTGGCTTCTCCTTCCTGCTCAGCTCCACATTCCCTTTGGTGAGGCAGGGAACCTGGAGCCTCTCCTTTCTATGGTTATAATAGGAGAGTTTTCTGCAGGGGCTGATGTCTAAGTAAAATCACAGCTGCGCATAGTTAAAGCAGTCAAGCTGATTTTAATCAGGAACTATTATAATAGGGGGGAAGCTTTGTAATAAAACTGGGCTCAATTCCAAATACAAGAATGGATTTATAGCCAAGGAGCAAGGTGGGGGCCCATGGATGAGAAACCATCAGAGGTTAGGGGTGTTCTGCCTACACAATTCACCAATTTTCTTGCTTGCAGGCTGGGTTGATCAGACACTGAGGGTGGGAGATTCTTGATAAATTGACTTTGCAGGATTCTTGCTCTTGAGAACAAAGGCCAAGAGACAGAGCTTGGGGGAAAGAGGACAGGTACCACACTAAAATCTGGTCAAGGAGAGAGTCTTTGTCAGTGCCATGATCTGATTGTCTTGGTACCAAGATGGCTCCAGCTGCTAGTGGGACATGGGTGGTGGGGCCCAGAGTTGGAGCTGAGTTCCTGCAGTGAGGCAGTGGAGGCTCCAGGGCCTTAAAGAATGTGGAGCACAGACTTGATGCCACGTCTGATTCCAACCCCCAGTTATTTCTGTAATTGGAGGCTGTCCCTGTTGTCTTCCTTATGCCAGGAACTTGTGTAAGAACTCCGATCAAGGATATCAAGAACATGGAATGTGCTTTTTTTTATGAACATTAGCAGCTTTATTGAGATGTATTTATAGTACTTAAATTACCCATTGCTAAAGTATACAATCTGATGTTTTCACATAGAGGTAACTCTATGGAATGCATTTAAACTAACTTTGAGAGACAGGTCTCAGCAAGACAAATGTCCTGTGATGTCAGCTCAGTGACCCCAGACTATCTGTGGGTTTCTACCATTTGTGGGACCGAGGATAAGAACACAGAAGGACATCCAGAAACCAGGTGCCTAAATATTTAAAGTTAAAAGTCAAGCTAGCTGATTGCTAAATAAATATGCCCATACTCCTTCCTTGACAAATATACCTTCATGGCAACCTGGACAGCCAGTTCTAATGTACAATTCTAGAGACTCTATTTCTGTGCCAGAGCATCAGGGCAGTGGGGTTAGGGTTATGAGTCTCTGAACCTTGGCTGCTAGCACCGTCTGGCTCTACCGCAGATTTTAAGAAAGGGGCTGCAGGGTCTCAGGAGCAGGTGGGGACCATTAATAGCAGGGAATCCCTGGGTCTCAGATACTGGGGTGTGATCTGGATAGGAGGGCTGTGGGCCCAGGGTGGCCACTTCTACTCGGCCCCACATATCCCCTATCCTGTGGGGAGGGGGCCGCTGGTCTAGGTCTATTGCTGTGTCTCCAAAGTATAGGTCCTTGGACAGGCGATCATTAGATCAGCTCTCAGTCCAGTAAGCAGAGAGGTGAAGTGGGAAGTTACAGAGGACAGAAAGCAGACTAGATCCCTCTTCTTAAAAAAAAAAAAATACAAAACATAGAATTGCTATATTCGTTTCCTATGGTTGCTGTAACAAATTACAATAAACTTGGAAGCATGACATAACAAAAACAATTCTCTCATAGTTCTGAAAGCCAAGATCTGAAATGATTATTTTTGAAGTAAAATCTAGGTGTCAGCTGCTCTCCCTCCAGTTTCTAAGGGGAATCCCGTCTTTGCTGCTTCTAGCCTCTGGTGGCTGCCAGCACACCTTGGCTTGAGGTTGACCTTCAAGGTCAATGCTGCCAAGTCTCTCTCTGCCCCAATTTCTTACCTTCTTCTCCTCCGTGTACATGTTCAAATTTCTCTCTACCTCTTCTTATAAGGATACGTATAATTGCACTTGGGGTAAAAATGAATAATCTAGATAATCTCCCATCTCAATTGTATAAATTAATATCACCTACAGGGTTCCTGTTTCCACATAGGGGAAGATTTATAATTTCCAGGGATTAGGTCAGATATCTTGTGAACTCAGTGTTCAGCCTGCCAAATTGTTGTCATTATCTGATAGTTTCATTTATAACATTTGGTGAACAAAGGATTTTAAAAAGGATACTTTTGAGTAGAAAAAGCAATTAGACTTGTCACATGGTTTAATATGGAGAAAGACTTTCATCTGAATGTTGCAAAGACATCATCAGTGTTGACAAAACAACTCTATTTGGCCATATTTTTCTATGGTTAGAAAGGAAAAGAGATAGCAGATGACTGGGAAAGCAAGGATTTCAAGCTAACTGTTAGCCAATTTTGTTTATATTAGTCAGAGTTACTTTTATTTGAGGTAGACAGGTGGCAAATCATACCACACTGGAAAGAAAGTATTGGAGCACTTTAAAATAAGGTGAATGTACTTCAATAGACAGAGTCTGATGATGTGTTTTTTTTCTGAGAATATGAGATAGGAGTCTTCAATGCAATTCAACATTTCAATTAAACTCAGAAACATTTATTGAAAGACCGCTAGATGCCAGGCTCTGGAAATAGAAAGATAAATTATATCCCATACATGTCCTCCAAGAGCTCACAATTTAGCATGTGAGGGAGATGCAAAAACAAACAATTAAGGAAATGAAAATACAAGGTGATAAGTGCTGTGAGGATGATTGAAGTGCTGGAGATAAAGGTCCAAAGGAGGAAAAAGAGAACCTAGGAAAGTGTGTGATACTCAAGAGCATTCAATAAATATTTGAAGGAATGCGCCACTGTCCTCACCTCCCAAGCCCCTGTCCTGCCCTCCCCAAATTCAGGCTACCATCATCTCATGTCTACTTCACCCTAACAGCCTCCAGAATGGTCCCTACTGCTACTCTCATCCAGCTAATTCCATTTTCCACACAAGAAATTCATGCTTTCTCCGCCTAAAACAGTCTAATTCCTTCCCATTGCATTGGAACTAAGATTCCACCTACTACTGGCCAAGGTCTACAAGACTGCCCCTGCCAGCCTTTAGATACTTACTCTCACCTTTCTCCAGTCACATCAGTCTTCTTTTCCTAGAAAGTCTTGTCCCTGTCTCAGGATCTTTGAGATTGCAGTTTGCCCTGTACTATTCCCAGCTTCTTTGCATCCAGTCTCTGTCCAATAGTTCCCCTTATGAAAGACCTCATATGACCATATGTCTAACTTTTTTTTTTCATAGGAATATTAATTTCCTAAGTGAGCTGTATATGTTTATTTTCTTCTTTTTAAATTAAAATGTAATTCCCTTGGAGTAGGGACCTTAATCGATCTTATACAACATTTTATCCCTATTGCTTGTCACATGATATATGTAAACTATGGCATAATAAGAAAATTCAAAATTCATACAGCCCAAAGTCAGGAGTTTGAGGAAAAGAATTTCCACAATATATAGAAACCCTAATGCTCTAGGCATTAGTGAGAGTATTACCCTAAGTCTTTAAGTGTCTTAAGGGTGAACCCTTAAGACAATGTCCAAATTGCACAGCTTTAAGTTTTTGGAAAGGATGATTTTAGTGTTCTTTCAGGCTCTGGGGCTCATCATTGAGCTAGAATTGTGACACAGGAGAAAAATCAACTTTAAAAAACTGTAGTATTGCCTTAAAGTGAGATTGGTCCAAGAAACAAAATTGTGTAATTTAAATCCGTTATTTGAAAATCTCTCTTCTTCCTTTCTTTCTCTGGAGCCTTTTTCTGTACTTCAACAATAAAAATATCTAAGTGCTGCAACTGGAGAAGCTGATTATAAAAACATTCTTGGCTGCTTGAAAATGCTCACTAGTCAGTATTTTTCATTTATCAGTCTCTATGCTGTATTTGGTCGGCAAGTCTCATCTCTTTCCCCTTAAAGTTATTGCCTGAACATCAAGTCTGTATATTTTGTATGCCGGTCATATTAAATTAGAGGTTAAACTGAAAAAGCTCCTTTGTATAAAGGTCAAGCTCTCTTTAAAAAGCTTCTGGCATTCAAAGTTGAAGCTGTAAACAACAGAAGAGGTTGGTAAAGTTGAACAAATGGATCTTAATTGGCCATTAGACTTGGGCTGATTTAAAAATGAATGCCCCCCTCTGCATCCTTGGTCCCAGCCCTACCCAAGGCAGCTCTCCTTACTGGACACATTACAGATCAGCCTCCTCTAATCCCTTTCTCATTAAAAACTTCCTCTGGGTAGATAATATACCTCTTATAAAAATCTACCCCTGGCTCACACCCCTTTCCCCTGATTCTACCCTTAATCAGACTTAATCAGTATTCATTTGCCTAAATCAGGAAACATTTAAAGCTGTTTTTCACTTAATCATTTTGACTAAAACTGCTGCTAGACCAATGGAGATTTTTGAAGCCTGTTAAAACCATTAGAGCATAAAATGATGAATTCTAATTATTATCTAAATAAGACAGAGGGGGAAAAAGAATCAGGAAGTTCTTTTAATGGTGAGAAGAATACATGCAGGCTTTGGGCAGGCTGAGCAGAGATAGGGTCCTGGGAAGAGGGGGGCAGATTTTTTATTATCATGCCTGAGCTCTGAAGGGGTTTTGAGTTAAGGACACCTTTATGGGAAAGAACTATGTAGAGGTAACTGTCACCTCCAATTAACACAGCCGGGAGTCCCATGAAGAGAGAGCTGCATACAGGGCCTGCTAGAGAACAATCTCCCCCATCAGAAGGCAGCATGAGGGGTGTCTTTGAAGGGAGTAAGTGGGCTTTGCCAATGTTCCTAAAGAGGGCCATCAACAGGTTTCTGCCTGAAGCTGCCACAATGTTTGAGGCTGCCAGAACTAAGGGGGGCACAACTGGGATATTGTTATGCTCTAACGCAAAATTGAGTCTGCATTAACCTGGGGCTACTAAAGATTCTGGACTTGTCAAAAATTACTTTGAATTCTATATTGCTTGTTCCTGAGACATGGTTATATATTTAATTGATGCTGCTGCTACTACTATTATTACTCTCAGTCACTTTAGCTACTCACCACTTACATCCACAGAATCACAGAGCCTGGATGGTCATCTGGTCCTAATTTCTACTTTTAGGGGCTTGCAGGTGTCAGCAAATAGTCTAGCTGAATTCTCACCTGCATTTATATCTAAAGAATTGTGCAACAGACAAAATAGTCTTCTGCTCACACTCATACTTACATTCTTGACATCATTTGGGGAACTGACACAAGACCAGGCAATTCATAGCAAGGCCTTTATGGAAAAGACACAAAGGTGCCCCCTGCACAGTGGATGCAGCCTATTCCTTGGACCATGGGTTCTGGCAACTGATTGGAGATTGGGTTCATCCTTTCGTCACCCTACTAGACTGGCATAAAGCGGTACAAGCCCATATATCAGTCCTACTGGAATGAGACCGAGAAGACCTCATAGTGGCAGGGACCTCATACAGGGCAGGGAGAGGTGCACCCCAGAACCCCCAAACCTGCCTTCTCTAAATAGGTTCTGCCATCTATCACATCAAGACAAAACATACAAGACCTTTCATGAAAAAGAACTTAGTACAATTAGTATACAATACAGAAAAGACAAAGAATATAGTTTCTAAATCAAGAACCCAAAGTTGCCTGTCCCCTCATGCATTAAAAGTCCACCCAAATGGGATTAGCCCAGAGCAAGGCCCAAAACCCTGCCACAAGTCTAAAGCACCTTCCAGCGGGGACCCATAGAAAAATGTCAGAAACAGATAAGTCTGGGAGGAAAAGAGCAAAATCAAAATCAAGATAAAAGCTGCCATTGTTAACCTCCCCATGGGTCTCTCACCCACATCTGTTTCAACCAGTCGAGGACCAAGAAGCAAGTGCAGCTTCTTCACATGTCTCTCTGCCCCATGTGCCTCCTCCAGGTCTCTTTCTGATTCTCCATCCTGCTTTCTCCTTCTCCAGTCTCCTCTCCAGCTTCTCCTCTTCACTGGTCAGCTCCACCCTCCCTTGGGTGGGGCAGGGAACCTGGAACTTCCCCTTTTCCTGTTACAGTAGGAATAGGCAGCAGGTTCTCTTGGAGTGGTGTGACATATTTATTGTAGTTTTTAAACTATGGGCTGTATTTTAGAACAGAGATTTACAGAAAAATCAAATAGATAGTAGAGAGTTGTGTTCTGCCCCACCCCATGCAGAGTTTTCCTTATAACATCTTACATTAATTTCCTACATCCATTATAACTAATGAACCACTATTGATACATTGTTACTATACACAATTGATACTTCATTCAGATTTCCTTAGTTTTTAACTAGCCTGCTTTTTTCTGTTCTGGGATCCCATCCAGAATATCATGTTGCATTTTTAGGCTCCATATCTCCTTAGGGTCCTTTTGACAGTTCTTCAGACTATTTTTCTATGTTTGTGATGACTTTGACAATTTTTGAGTACTGGTCAGATATATTGTAGCAGGTCCCTATAGTGGAATTTATCTGATATTTTCCTCATAATGAGACTGAGGTTCTAGGTTTTCACAGAGGTAAAGTGTCCTTTCATCGCATTTTATCAAGGGTACAACATGATTTACCACTGTTGATGTTGGTCACCTGGCTGAGGTAGGGTTTATTTGCCACATTTTCCACTGCACAGTTACTCTCCCCCCACCCCATTTCCATATTAATTTTTTGGAGGGAAGTTATGCACAACCTACACTCAAGGGATGGAAAGTTACGTTCGCCTTCCTTTGGATTGAGTATCTACATAATTTTTGTGAACTCTGCACAGAGAAATGGGTCTCTTTCTTCCTATTTATTAATTTATTTATATCAGTATAGATTCATGGTTTATTTTATACTTTGCTTTATAATCCAGTAATACTTAATATTCTTGCTTGAATTATTTCTGCTTTGGCCATTGGTAGCTCTTTGAGTTGGCTCCTGGGCCCCACTGACATCTCCCCATCATCGTGGGGGACTTTTGGAGGGTGAGTCACTTCCTTACTTGCTGGTACTACAAGATGCTCCAAGCTCATATTGTATATTTTCTTCCCAGTGCTAGAATAAGTCATTTCTCCAAGGACCCCTGGTTCCTTTTATTGGAGAATAGTATTAGAAGCCAAGATCTGAATGCAGGTGGACTCATTGCTACAGAACAGATAAGTGTATTTGTGTAGATGAACTATGTATATAAACATAGCATAAATATTTCCGTTTATAGCCATCTATATCTATATTAAGTTCTACATTTGTTGTCACCTATATCTCCAACTGTAATCCATTATCACATGGATCATTCTAGATTCTCCTCCGTGCTGGTTGAGAAATTTTCCCTCCATTACAATAGGGAGAAGTCATTTACTTATTTGATTCCAATATATATTGAAGCAGTGTCATAATTTTTATCCCACACTTATTATGGGATTATTATCCCATAATCCTATTTCAGCGTCGGATCCCAACCTATAACAGGCTTGCAGTTCAAAACAGTTATCTGGGGCCTCCCCGGTGGCGCAGCGGTTGAGCGCTGGGTTGCGAAGCTGCCCGCGGCCTCTGCGGTGCCGGTTCGATCCCCAGCTGCTCCCCGGCCACCGGAGGAGGGTCCCACATGGCGCGCAGACCTCTCCTGCCGCCCGCTGCTCCCCTCAGCAGTGTGCTTCGGTCCTTCTGCCTGCTCTGCTCCCCGCTCTGGCTCTGGTGAATTCTCTCACCCTCCCGCGCTTCTGACTGTACCCAGTGCTTGTATAAACAAACAAACAAACAAACACATAAATAAAACATGCCTCTATAAAAAAAAAAAAAAAAAAAAAAAAACAAAACAGTTATCTGATCTATTTTCCCTCATGGAAAACAACTTTGTGGATGAGCACAGTATTTATATGCAGTTTTGTTTTCTGTTTTTATTTTTTGCCTTTAGTCTTATAGAACCCATTCATCTCCTCAATGTTTACTTCACTCCTTTTTCCCCTCCCCATTTAGTGAAGTTGTTTTAAGCATTTGTCATATAGCCAGGTACTTTTGTCATTAGTCTATTCTTTTCTGGGATTCCCCAATGGAGAGACATGATGGTTTAATAAATAATCTCATATATGCCCCCACAAAATCACTGAATATGTAAAAGATGTTTGTTTTAGACTATTTTAGTGGAGATGCATTTATTTTAATTTGTATTCAAAAGATACAAAATGAGGGCCTCCCCGGTAGTGCAGCGGTTGACTGCTGGGTTGCAAAGCTGCCCGCAACCTCTGCAGCACGGGTTCGATCCCCGGCCACCGGGTGAGGGTCCCACATGGCGCGCAGACCTCTCCTGCCGCCCGCTGCTTCCCTCAGCAGTGTATTTCGTCCATTTGTCTGTTCTGCTCCCTGCTCTGGCTCTGGTGAATTCTCTCACCCTCTGGCGCTTCTGACTGTACCCAGTGCTTGTATAAGTAAACAAAAAAAATAAAAAAATAGTATAAAATGAGCCTATCAAAACTATGATTTCATAAATATCATTGATTAGGGCAAATGTAAATATATTTAATTTTAAGACTGAGTCATATTAATGAAAATTGACAGTGACAGAAGAATAGTTGAAGTTTTAGAAAAATTGGATTAATGTATGCATAAGACACATGTACATCACACCCAAATCTACTTTTATGGTATTGTTAATTGAGAATCCTATTTCAGCTCCAGATTCCAATCTATGACAGTCTTGGCAGTTCAAAACAGGAACCTGATCTGTTATATGTATAGTTCTCTTAATTCTTGTCTAATGTAGCAATGCTGCTCTCTTTGATCTAGTCTCATGTAGTTTAATACTACATGAAGCAACAGTCAATCCATACCTTTTACTAAATCTCACTGAGTTAGCAACTTTTCAAATGACATAATCTAGGAAATTCTCAGATCTCCCTGTAGAAAAAACTGGAGTTTGTTAGCATTCTATATGGTCAGTGGTGATATGCATGTGTTGGTATGAGTTAAGGTTCTAACTCACTGTAGGGGCAGGATGGGCACAGAGCAGGTTTCTAGGATCTGAGCAGACAGGCGGGTAAAGGAGGAGTCGAGAAGTCCTAGAGCCCTTGGTGGCTTTCTCAGGCTTTTATTGAGCTTTACATGTAGTGTAGCAAACAGGTACATGGCAGGCAGGGGTGCTGGGGGGCCAGGAGGACTATTGGCCTATAGGCCTATTGGCCTATTTCTTTTCTGGCTTTCTTTCTCCTACCTCTTTCCTGCTTCTGCTTCACTTGGGGACTATCTCAATACTCCTCCCATGGCCCACAGAAATAAATAACACAACAATGTAACAACTGCAGGTGCCCCCATCAGGCAGGGCAATCCTAATGGTGTGAGGGCAGAAAAGCCTGAAAACCATTTACTCTACATTCATCTTACAGAAACCCAACTGAGAGAAATAGTATTTGAGGGGTGGGGGGGTGGAATGTTTAGGACCAAGGTCGCTTGACATGGGTGGGGCTAGAGATAAAAGTAAAAATGTTAACTTGGAGGATTTATTACAACAAGAATTGCTGGGCCCCATCTTCAGAATTCCTATTCAAAAGCCTAATTTCTAATAAATTCCCAGGCGATGCTGAAGCTATTGGATTACACAGCCTAAACTATAAGAACCATTAATCCAGGTGTTCAGGCAGAGGCAAAGGGACAGATATAACCTGTTTGTGTAATTATACAAAATATCATTGCTTGAAGGTAAAATCCTCAAATGAAATTTTAGGTAACCAAAAGAAATTAAACTTGAACCTTGGAGGTTTCCTAATTTCATTGTGGTTACTGATCATTACACCAGGTAAAGTTACTAAGGAAATTTTAACCTATAAGTTTAATAACAGCAACAGTTATCAGCATCATCACCTTTATTGTAATTCTTTTCCTTTTGTGACCAAAAAAAAAATCAGATTTTTATCAAGATCTAATCTAGCTAAATAATCTAATTTGGGTTTGACGTTTTTATAGCATGGTCTTTTTATTGTTTTTGGAATGGTGTTTTGTAGGAGTAAATGAGAAATTTTTTGTAGGAGTAAGAGAAATTTTTTAAGATTTTTTTACTTGTTTAGTTTAAAAATATTCCTCAAATTGGCTTCATTTTTCATTTGCTCATTTAGAGGGTTCATTAGACTGTAAGTATAAAATATTAAGGAAATTTTCAGTCTAAGAGATAGTAACCCAATATTTATGACCCTCAATGGCACAATTAAGAAACACATGCAAAACTTGGGAACAAAGATGATCATTTCAGCATTATTTAAGAGTGAAAATTGTAATTTATGCTAATGTCTAATGCTAAGGGACTGTTTAGATATAAACAGTCAAATTAAATGGAATGTTCTTAAAAATCACTGTGTAACTGACCAAGAAAATTCTGAACCATGTAAAAAAATACTGTTGACCTCAAGAAAAAGCAATCAGTTATTTTGCCCACAATATGGGATTATTTGCAAACAACAACAAAAAGGACACATTGGAAAGTGTATGTCTTATGGAGAGAGCCAACTGTGCTTCTCCAGTCAAATACCTGCTACCCCCTACATAACCTCTGGAGGGCTTCCATTTTCTTCTGCTGGGCAGTGGGTGGGGAGCAGTAGAACCACTTCCCATGGGAGATGTTGGGTCCTTAGTTTGCTGATTTACACATGTGGGCATTCTCTTCTAGGGTCCTGAACACATTTAAATAGGGTTTTGGTATATGTTTTTTCTCAACAGCAAGTTGCAAAATTTTATAAATGGTATGGGTCACAAATGGATAAAAATGCATAGAAATTAGACTGGCATAAAATGTGGTATACAGTTTAACTGCTGGCAGATACCGACCCAGTGGATGTAAACATCAGCTTTTCTAGCTATATAGTCTTAACTGGGTTTATTCATCTCTTTTTGCCCTCAATTACAAAATGAGAGCTGTGGTACAACTGGAAATTTATTTGGTCTTTGTCTGGATTTCCTAGGAGAGTTTCCAAAACCCTTGGAAATTTGTAGTGACAGGACTGTCTTTTGTTCACAACAAGCCTCGTTCAGCTATACCTGAGTTTATACATATAAGGTGACTCTTGTGGGAGTATAGCTTCAGGAGAGGGGCTAGTTGTCAGAAAGATCAAGTTATGATTAGAAGCTTGGAACTTTTAGCTCACTCCCAACTTATGCGGAGAATAGATGTGTTGTGGATTGAGTTCAGTCACCAAAAGTCAATGACATAATCCAGCATGCTTACACACATAGTAGGATCGCCATAAAACCCTAAATGATGAGGTTCAGAGAACTTCCAGTTTGGTGAACACAGTGAGGTCCTGGGAGGGTGATGTGCTTGGAGAGGACATGAAACTCTGTGCCTCCTCACCCCCCGTCACACTTTGCTCTGTATCTCTCTCGATTTTCCTGAGTTCTGTGAGCTGTTATAGCAAGGTGGTAAACTGGGAGGGACAGAACTTCTGTCCACCCAACGTGGTAAACTTCCGTTGGGACAGAACTACAGGTAATACAAGTATCTGAGTGGAGACAATCTGGTGGGACTGTTCTTTCACTGATTTGTGGGATCTGTGCTAATTCTAGATAGATAGTGCCAGAATTTAATTTAGTTGCTGGACACCAAGCTTCTGCCCACGAAATTGGGAGTTTTTTTAGTGTTAAAAAATACCCAGGAGTGGACCTCCCTGGTGGCGCAGGCGGTTGAGCGCCGCATTGTGAAGCTGTCCGCAGCCTCTGCAGTGCGGTTTGATCCTGGCTGGATGGGTTGAAACCCACATGGCGCGCAGACCTCTCCTGTCTCGCCCGCTGCTCCCCTCAACAGTGTGTTTCGTCAGTCTGCCTGTTCTGTTCCCTACTCTGTCTCTGGTGAATCCTCTCACCCTCCCACGCATCTGGCCTGTACCCCAGTTCTTGTATAAATAATAAAAAAAATCCTTACAAAAAAAGAAAATACCCAGGAGTCATATTATTACTTAGTTGTAATACTAATGGTCTAGTTGGGAAAGTAGGGGATGTAATAATAGCTGGGGGTTAACAAAACAGTTAGAAGGGCTAGAGAGGAAAGCCTAGGATGTCAATAGATTTTATAACTGTGCCCCAGAGATTGGGGGAATTATAGATACCATTATGATGAAGAAATATAGAAAACCTCACTATCCCAGTTAGGACTAAGCTCCATAGATTGTGGCTAGAAAGGGATGCAAGGCCGTTGTAACACTACTTGCTGCCAAAGCCTATGTCTGCCACTGCAGATGGAAGAATAGTGGCATCTAATTCCTTCTTTCTCCCATATGTAATGGTAGAGAATTTCACTAGATGGTAATATCTAAATTACATGCAATGGACCTGCCTGGTGGCACAGGGGTTAAGTCTCAGTGCTATCAAGCTATCACCAGCCACTGCAGTACAAATTTGATCCCTGGCCAGGGAGCTGACCCACATGGCACAGCAGATTTCTCCTGTCTTGCCCGCTGCTCCCCTCAGCAGTGTATTTCAGTAGATCCACCTGTTCTGCTCCTCACTCTGTTTCTGGTGAATCTTCTCAACCCTCCCCTGCACCTCTGGCCTACACCCCAGTTCTTATATGCATAAATAAATAAAATAAATCTCTTAAAAAAATAAACTGTATGCAAAACTTAAGTGGTAAAAGAATATAAGATGTAGTTCTTGGTCTTCCAACCTCTATGATAAAGGGAAATACACACAAAAAAGCACAAGAATGTATAATAATATTTTTAAAGAAATTATTTTTAAGATTCAGCATATCATCTCATAAAGTTTTGTGAGGATTAAGTGAAAAGTACGTGTGAAGTATTAACAGGGCATATGAGCATATTTTAAGTATTTAATAAATGTAAACATTGTTGATGATGCTGCTGATGATAAGATTTCAGAGGCTGAGGGAGACTATGGATGCCTGTCATGCTCTATAGGTTTTCCAATTTTCTACAGTAAAATTTTATTATACAATTAGAAGAAAATTAGCAACATAAATGCTGGAAATCATGTTTTCTGTAGGTGCATATAGAATATTAGCATAGGATATTATATTAGCAGAAACTATAATGTAATTGGTAAGCCAATGCATTTTCTATACAAACCAGAAACATAGACCTTTATCCAATAAGTTTAAAACTCAAGATTGACATGTGTCATCAGCACAGTCCTTACCAGCGTTGCCATTCATAGGAGCTTTTAAACTCTCTTTAGTAGGGTTTTTATTTTAGGGACTGAGTGGATTCTGATTCAAGCCTTTATTTCTGTGATTCAAGTTTAATTATTCTACCTGCTGTCTTCCAAAAATAAAAATGCTTCCAATTCCTGTGAGAACATCTTGGTAAAAATTAGAAAAGGCAAATGACTAACAGGAAGAACATTATATGTACCTGGAATATAACGAGTAATAAGAAAATGAAAAGTGCTAATTTTTCAGTAAACCAGGGAGACAACTCCAGTTAGAGGGCTAATTATAATACTGGGGCAGAAAATGTTGTTTTCATGATGAAATGATGTAGCGCCCTAGAAAGCATGATCTTTCCAGAACAATCTTAAAATGCAAAAAACTGTCTTGATGTTTTAATGTGGCATGAAATATATTGAATTATTATTACCATAAATCTTATATAATATAAAATACTGTAACTTGGTATTTTTAACAAAGAATATTATTATGATGACTCAATATCTGAGCCTTGTTCTACTTAGTGCATTAAAAAAAGTCTTTCAAATACACCAATTATGATTGTCAGAGTAAGTGGAAAATAATTTATTTAGGAAGTTACTGCATTCTTAATGTTCTCTACCCACTGACTCAGAGCTGATTAATACTTTACAAACCAGATGTGATTAGCCGGCAGTCTGGCTCGGAAGAGTCATCTCATTACTGGCCCATTATCATGTTAGCCCTTTGCTCAAAAACTGATTAGTGAGCCAATTAACTACCCTTTCCTTAGTGTGCGGGAACATAGAATTTCAGTGTGTTTGTCTTTTACAGATGTCACCTACCGTAGTCATTTATTTTGAATACCATGAGAACTAAAAGCAAATAGAAGAAAGATTTCTCAGTCTTTAACTGCTCACTGTTGGTTAAAAAATATACCAGAAATTTAGATAAAGATTGAAAGAGGGAGTGAATTGTTAATTACACAGCAACCTCCATTTCGTGTTTGCTGTTTCTGTTCAACATTTACTGAAGGTCTCTTTCCTTCAGAACATAAGTTCTTGGAGGATAAGATTTTATCTTGTTTACCATGGAACTCAAATGCCAACAATTGTGCTTATCATAAAGTAGATGCTCAATAAACATTTATTCATTGCTTAGTAAATAAATAAATACTTGAACTTATGCTAGTGTATAATGACGAAGAGAATCTGGTTCTTCCCTTTAGGGAACTCCCAGTAGAAGAGAAATCTACATAAAAACAAATTGATATAAGCTAGCAGGTGGTGAGTCATAATACAGGTACAAGGAAGAATGAGACAGTGAGAGGCTAAATTTGGTGTCAGGAGAAGGTAGGGCAATGGGGAGAGGCAGAGCAATCTTCTCAGTGCTGCGGATGCATAGAATTTAAAGAAGTGTTAGGAATTCAACAAACTAATTGAAAGGCCCAGAAAAAAAGAATATAATATATACTAAAGATGTTGATCATTTCTTGTTATTAGGGAAATGCAAATCAAAACAGCAATGATTTATCACCTCACACCTGTGAGATTGGCCATTCTCCAAAAGACAAGAAACAACAAGTGTTGGAGAAAATGTGGAGAGAAGGGAATCCTTGTATACCATTGGTGGGAATGGTAATCTGTACAATCACTGCAGAGAGGATTAAGGAAATTCCTCAAAAAATTGAAAATAGAAATTAATTTACCCAATTATTTGGCTTTTGGGTATTTACCTGAAAAATACAGAAACACTGACATGAAGAGGTATATATGCTCATGCTTATCACAGCATTATTCACAATAGCCAAGAATGGAAAACAAGTTAAGTGCCCACTGACAGATGATCGGATAAAGATGATGTGATGGGGCCGCCCTCGTGGCCTAGCGGTTCTCAGCGCTATCAACCCTGCAATCTTAGTTCAATCCCCGGCCAGGGAGCTAACCCACATATGGTGCAGCAGACCTTTCCTGTCTCGCCCCCTGCTCCCCTCAGCAGTGTTTTTCAGTAAATCTGCCTGTTCTGCTCCCCACTCTGTCTCTGGTGAATCCTTTCACTCCCCGCGCCTCTGGAACTACATCCCAGTTCTTCTATTCATAAATAAGTAAATAAATCTTTTTTAAAAAAATGTGCTACCTACACAACAAACTATCACTCAACAATAACAATAATTAAATTTTGCCATTTGCAGCAGTATGAATGGACATAAAGGGTATTATGTCCATTATTAAGTCAGACGGAGAAAAACAAAAATCATGTGATTTCACTCCTATGAGGTATAGGAGTGAAACCAAACAATCAAATGAACTAAATCAAACAAAAATAAAATTTTTGGATAAAGCAACTGTCTAAGTATTCTAGTTATTATCTTTTATTAAATGGATCTGATTGGGATATAGCCAGTTTGAATTGGAACATCTTCACCAAAGTGCAGGTGACAACACAATTCACAACCTTATAATAGTTATTATAATGTAGCCATAAGACATTTCACCTGGCATTTTCTTTAGCCATATAGAGAGGGAGAGTAGAGGGGAAAACATGGCTATTTTACTTGACCTCAGTTCACCTCCCAACTTTGTTACCTCTGTGACCTTGAGAAAATTACTAGACATCTCCATAACAGAGTTTAGTTATCTGCAAATCTTCCCAACAGGGTATTTATGGGGATTAGGGATAGTTCCTGCATATAAAGTAAAGAGAACTTGTTAAGTACTTAAGAAGTGCTCAGTGCTGAAATGGTTATCCAGGAACCAAGGCTATTTCTCTCATTAATTTTTAGCAAGTTCATATGAGGGCATTGCAAAAAAGGTTAAGAACAATCACAGGTTGGGCCTCCGCAGTGCGCAGAGGGTTGAGCGCTGCTCTGTGAAGCTGTTTGCAGCCTCTGCAGTGTGGGTTCGATTCCCAGCAGGCCGGGGAGAAACCCACATGGCATGGCAGACCTCTCAGCCTTGCCTGCTGCTCCCCTCAGCAGTGTTTTTGGTCCATCTGCCTGTTCTGCTCTCCACTCTCTCTGGTGAATTCGTTCACCCTCCCGCCCCTCTGACCTGTACCCCAGTTCTTGATAAATAAATAAATCTTTAAAAAAAGCAACTTATTAAAAAAAAATCACAGATTAGTTACAAAGTTTAAATATGAATTTTGAGATGGAAGACTATAGGGGACTGAGATTAGAAATGAGAAGAAAGACAATGTATTAATGGTGTGGCATCATATAAAGGTCCTAATGATAATAAAGAACTGTTTGTTATTTAACAGAATACAAAGTAGGAACATTGGGGCCCACAATTTAGAAGGGGGAGTACAGGTTAGACAAGTTGTTCTCTGATGCTTTGCATTTTAATTAGACTCTGGATACAGCTATTGAATGAAGGCACAAATGAGTTAGTGAGCAAATGTAGAATAATTTCCCAGTATTTATGTTTTTGAACATTGGTTTATTATAGAAAGGGGTTATGAAACTCTCCTATCTGGTGAAATAGCAAATAGAGATATGATGGAACAATTGAACAGGCGCCTTCAACTGTATTGAAAACATTTTATTTCTAACTAGGTAGGTATGTATTTATCATGGTTAAGTGTTCAGCTTAACCATGATGTTAAGCTTCTGATGTCTCAGAGGCTAAAATCTTTTGACTATGAAGTTTAGTGACAAGACAGAATAACAGGAGAAAAGATATCAAAATGTTAATTTTGACAGCACTGATTTAATATGTGGTACTATCTGCCCAGGAGTCGGCATGTGGAAACCTGGGTCACAGACCCACATGGTTCATCTGCTGTTGTGGCCTATGTCCTGTGAATCCAGGTTGCAGCAAAGGCGGTAGGGAAAGGCATCCTGGAAGTGACAATTCTCTGGTCCCTGGTATGCTCCAAAGAGAAGGTGGGCTAGCTCTGGGCATAGAGCATGCACGGCTGGGACTCAGACTTTCTTCTTCACATCTAATTGGTTTGCCATGTTGACAGCTACAATCACAGTTCTGAGGGCTTGTATGTGTGTGTGTGTGTTTCATTAAGTTACAAAATTGTAAACTAGTGTGCAGAGGTAATTAAGTGCTAAGTGAAAGAAAAAGAAAATAGTACATCCTTTCATATGATGAAAAATAAAACTATAACGCGATATGAACAACTCACAATTTTGAGCTATATTGAGTTAGGTTTTCAGACTCTTTTCTCTCTATTTCTATTAGTCAGGTACTCCTTGGGTCCAACTAGTTCCATCTCCTAGAACACCTGCGCCATGTGGGTATCTCCCTGCCATCCATTAGATCCTGGGCTTTTACAAAATGCAGGACCAAAAAGTAGACCAACTTTCCTTAGGAAGGTGGTGACCTGGTGGTCTGGTGAACATTAGCCTGTCTCTCCCCAGATCCCCATCAAGGCCCTCCTTCTACATACATATAAAACCAATGGATGATAGGTGGGGAGAGTATTCCTTCATTCTTTTTTTTTAATTGTGGTAAAGTAAGTATACCATAAATTAATAATATAATTTAACCACTTTGAAGTATACAAATCAGTGACTTTAAGTGAACTCACAATATTGTGCCATCATTAGCATTATGTTTTTTCAGAAATTTTTCAGCGCATCAAATAGAAGCTTTGTAGCCATTTAGCAGTAACTTCTCATTTCCCTTCCTCCACAGCCCCTGTTATTATGGGCTAATCTACTTGTAGTCTCTATGAATCTGTCCTAGATATTTTATGTAAGTAGAACAGCTGATATTTGTGCTTTGGTATCTGGTTTATTTCACTTGACCTAATGTTTTTTGAGGTACATCTACATTGTGACATGTATCCTCAGCACTTTACTCCTTTTATGACTGAATAATTTCTGTTCAGACCCAGTTCCTGGAGCACCTACATTTTCACAATTTGGGATTAGATTTGGGAAAAAAATATTACACATAGTCTCTGTTCTCCAGGTGTTCAAAGGACAGGGTGGGAGAAGGACTCATGGAGGGTAGTAAGCAAACCAATAAATCGGCCATTATTAATTATGCCATGTGCTAATATGTTTGCTAATATCAAACAAATACACAGAAACCGTTGAAAACACCTTGAGCCAATAAGTGGATTAAGTATCTTAAATAACTGGACATCTGGAGGTCTCACCATTGGTTAGCCTAGCAACTTAAATCCAGGCCACTTCTCTCCTGTCTTTTTATTTTTTTAAAGATTTTTATTATTTTTTATTATTTTATTTATACAAGAATGGGGTACAGGCTAGAGGCGCGAGAGGGTGAGAGAATTCACCAGAGACAGAGCAGGGAGCAGTACAGGCAGATGACCCGAAAACACTGCTGAGGGGAGCAGTGGAGAGAGACAGGAGAGGTCTGCTGCGCCATGTGGGTATCTCCCTGTCGGACCGGGACTCGAACCCACGCTGCAGAGGCTGTGGACAGCTTCACAGTGCTGCGGTCAACCCGCTGCACCACCTGGGAGGTCCCTCTCCCGTCTTTTGCTCTGCCATTTCTACTTTCTTCCCACAAAGGTAACTTTCCTCCTCAGGACTGAATGGTAACTGACCCATTTCCAGGCAACTATTTCTCACATGTACACCATCATGAATCTGAAGAAGAGACGATCTCTAGCTCAGGTCTCCTTTGAGATGCTGAGGAACATTTTCTACAAGACCCACCCTCAGCACACACCCCCGCCTACTCTTCCCTGCTGTGCCAATGGGCTTTGATTAGTCAAGCGAACCCCTGGAGCCTGGGCTTGGTACCTCTCACCCAGTGTGAGGGTGGGAGGCCTTGAACACACTCAGAGTTCTGTCGGCAAGAAAGGAGGAAAGGAAAGCAGAGAGGTAAACAGCCACAAATTATTGGTACAGGCAGGGATAGAACTGCTCATGGGATCTCTACATTAGCTTGAGTGGTTGCAAAGAATGAAATAGGTTTTCCATGAGTCATTTCTCTAAGGCTCCCACATTAGTTACTTACATTGAATTCTTTCTTTTATAATTAATGGGAGTATGCTTACATGCTTCTTGAAAAATGTTTAAAATATTAAAAAGTATGTATAATAGAAAAAATATATAGCTCAATTTTGCTATTCTGGAATTTTTAGATTTTTTCTTTTTCCAGATATTACACACACACACACACACACACACACTTCTATGTGTGTCCATCAACAAACTCAGGTATGCAAGCTCATGTAACTACTCTCTATAATTCAAATCATCAAATGCCTTGGAGCAAAAACAAAGCATTGATTCATTGCATAAATCACAATCAGTTCCGGGTTTTCTTAGGCCATACAAGTTAAACTTAGTGAGTTCAGAGATTCTCTTTCTTAGGGATTCTCTAATGTCCAGGAGTCACAGTATTGGTGGAAAGTGAGGGCGGTTGGCCTCTCAATGCATTGTTCACAACTGGGTCTGCATGCTAGAGAGATTCTCATCTTTGGTGAAGTCATTGACCCCCATGTCTTCATTATTTGTACAGCAAGGCCTCTTGTAGGTCTGCTGCCTGCCTCCCTGCTAGGGACCACACCAGATTTTATAGGGACAGTTAGCTCTGATCTTCCTTGTGGGTACCTTTGACCCCTGTTTTTATACTAATCCTCTAAGTCATGGTCCACAGGCAACACAGGCTAGGTAGGTGCCCCATGTGGGTCCTAACTAGAAAGCTGTCCATGAGTCCTCTAATCTCAGATTGCACTAAGTCCATCTGAGGACTGACATCCATCCTGTCTCTCTGTCCCCACTCTTTTTTTTTTTTAAAGATTTATTTATTTATTTATACAAGCACTGTGTACAGTCAGAAGCGCGGGAGGGTGAGAGAATTCACCAGAGCCAGAGCGGGGAGCAGAGCAGGCAGAAGGACCAAAGTACACTGCTGAGGGGAGCAGCAGGCGAGTCAGGAGAGGTCTGCTGAGCCATGTGGGTAGCTCCGTAGGTGGGGATGGAACTCATGCTGCAGTGGCTGCAGATAGCTTCAAAGATTACGTCTTAACCTCTTGCTCCACCAAGGAAGCCCTGTCCCCACTCTTAACCCACAGCCCAGGGACATACCAATATATACCATTCCCGTTTTTCCTCTCCTCCTAGCCTGGAAAACTATTTCTGATTTAGACTTGGGGGGCCGAATGGGGGTGAGGAAGGAACTGGAAACCCCGTTGTCATTGAAGTCTTATCTTTCCATGTAGTCTTTCAAGGTCTTTGCTTTTGACATTCAAAACCTAACCTCTTGAGAAAAACTCAAAAGCCATTTTCTCTCCAACCTATGTCTCTTTTAAAGTTCAAAACCTGAGAATTTTGAAGCAAGAAACTGAGCTGAGATGAGACCAAATAGAAGTAAAATAGTTCAGAGTATTTGGTGGGGGGAAATCAAATATCTGGTTGATGTAGAGAATAAGGCAAGGTATCGTCTCCATCTATAGGCACTCAGGTAAGCTGACAATGTGGCCCACTTCATTGTCTTAGCCTCACCACTTGACGCTAGTCATGACACAGCATATTTTTTGCAAGACAGTCATTTCTGTTTTGGCTGAACTTGTTCTAGTGTTTATCATGTGTGTGTACCACTTAGCATTTCTTGGATCCAAATTTCCTTTCTCTGGAGTTCACACTCTGGTCACTGTTATTTTCTGTGAGTGAAAATAGTCCTTTAGAAAAGGTAGCTCAGTGGGGCCTTGCATTCCCAGGAGGAGTGGCTGGGAAGGGAGTTAATGAAGTATTTAGGTGGACTCTATTGAAGCGTGAATTTGTCTGTTGTAATATTGGACATTAAACATTTAGTGATAGCTTTATTAATGTGAAATTAAAGTCAAAATGGTCAGAGTCTGTCCTCAAATGCTCACTCATAGTTCCCAGGGGTCACATTGAGATACTCATACATGCAGCCAAAGGCAAAGTGTAAAGTTCTTTCTTTGAGGTTAACATCACGAACACAATTTCATTTATGAGGAAGAGGTCCTTAATGGTACTTGAGGTACTTCTGCCACGAGGTGATGAAGAGCTGTCTACTTTACTTTGTCTACTCTACTTTGTCCAGGAGTTGATCACAGATTGAACACAAGCTGATTATTGACAGATGGACTACTATGTAGGATTTAGGAGGTTACATGAAGGGACTTGTAGATTTTTTACCAGAGGCATAATCTCTCACCAAGTTTCAGACAAAGCAAACTATTTTAAATTCCTGGCACAATGTGCTTATTTTTTGAGGTGTGAGATCTGGGCCTTCTGTTTTCATCAAGTTCACCCTCTGAATCAGTGACACATGCTCCAATAAACATCAAGTGACAGCTCCTACTCACTAACCAACACAGGATACCTGGAGTAAATCCAATCCTCAGGAACAGAAGCCATGTAAATAAACTCTATGGGCAGGTCATGCGCTGAGAGCAAACCAGACTAAGACATCAAGGCAATTCCTGGACATGTTGCTGCAGCTGAACAGATGGCAGGCAAGAGAAGTGCTTAAAGAAGGCACTGAAGCACAATTTCAAGTGATATCTCACGTCCTTTGACAGTTGGAGTGGAGTAGAAGCAAACAGATCAGGGAGATATGTCACCACTCGGAAATAATGATTTGGTTAAAATATGACCTGGACTAATGACATGGTGAGATCTGCTAAGAGACCAGCAATAGGTCTGGAGGGTTGACTACAGCTTGGCACCAAGGATATATCCTGGGTCAGAGGTAGCAGAGGGTAACTTTGTTCCATCTTAAGAGTCTCATGTACCTTGCAGGTCACTGCATCCCAGAGCATCTTAATAGTATGAATACTTGACATTAGAGCAGTCAGAGCTATCCAAGTCCTTGCTGGATCAGTATTGGTGAGCATCTACTATGAGGCTGAGACAGCAGGTCCACAGAACAAGGTGTGTAACTGGTGAATCAAGAGACAGAAGGAATGGAGTGAGAGCTGAAAACAAGAAGGATCACTGTCCCCATGTAGTCATAGACCATACACATGCTCAGGAAGGGGCAGTAGAGCTCAAACCCAGTTTTATTTGGGTCTGTGTTTTGGATAAGAAAATCAGTTGGGAACTTAGTCTTGGGGAACTGGTACCTACCTAGCACTGCCCTTCCTTCTGCTTGCTAGCAGAACCCCTATTTTATTTAAGCATCTACCCATTATCCACAAGGCTGATAATGGTGACCTCTTCTCTAGTTCAAAAGCAAAGCCCTACAGGTGTGGCCAGGGCTCCTGCCAGAGATTAGTTGGGCATATGAACCAGTTCTGGCCAATGGGGATTGGAGAGGAGGGAGGAATTAGGGGGGTGTTTCTAGGAAGAGTTTCTTCTCTCCTAAGGGGTGATAGCTTTTCCAACTCTTTTTTCTTTTAAGATTTATTTATTTATGCATACAGGGTCTGGTGTGTAGGTCAGAGGTTCGAGGAGGATTCACCAGAGACAGAGTGGGGAGCAGAACAGGCAGATCTACTGAAATATGCTGCTGAGGGGAGCAGTGGGCGAGACAGGAGAGGTCTGCTGCACCATGTGCCTCAGCTCGCTGGTGGTGGATCGAACTCATGCTGCAGAGGCTGCAGATAGCTTCATAGTGCTGAGACTTAAACTTTTGCCCCACCAGGGATGTCCCTAGCCCTTTCAGCTCTTAAGGTTGATATGTTTCTGTTTAATGACAAGAACATGATGCTACAATCATTATGTGACCACTAGGATTTTCTGGTCACTTCCAGGCTATGGCATTTAATTGATACAGGTTTTTAAAAGTCATGCTGACTTTTCAGAAAGCTTAGTAGAGATGGGAGTGTAGGGGATGTGGCTTAGTCTGTGCTTGATTTATCCATTCATCTATGTAGCCATCCAACCGTATTTATTATGTGCTACTGTTATAGGGCAGCCCCGATACAAAACGGGGTGCCTGACTGTGGGTCCTCACCCGCGCGCTTCAAGGGACTTATCATTGCTCTACTGCAGGCACACGCAAAAGGTTAATAAAAGGTTTATTTACAAGGGAAGGGGAAATGAGGAAATGTACAGCTCAGGGAGAAAAATGGGAGACAAAGTTTTAAATGCGTCCTACCCGATCTGCCAATCTGGAATCCCAAATGGCGCTCTGAGAGCTGGCCGCAAGCCAGGAGCCATGAAGCAGGAGGCGAGCGACAGAGCGAGTGAGCCCCCAAGGCCCACGTGTTTGGTTTTTATACCCAACCTGGCTGCTTAACTCCACCCCCAGGTCCCAGCCACCTTCCCTTTGGTGGTGACGGGATTTGTCTTTCCCAGTGTCCTGATGGCTTTGGTCTGGAAAGCCTGTATGGGATTAGCACAGGACATCCTTTCCCCCTAACACTACCAATATACCAGGTACTTAGATGAGCATTGAAGATGGGAAGATAAATTGGAAATAACTCCTTCTACAGTGCTCATACCTCTGGTAACATGAGAATATGATATAATAAGTCTTATAGCACAGCAATGTACAAAATGTCGTGGTACACCAGCATGGGGAGTAATGAGCACTCTTCACATAAAGAATGATTAGAATTTGACCAGCAGAAGTTATGTTTCAGGGTTTAATGCCTGCAGAAGCAAAGAGGAGCAGTAAAGAAATAGGAAATGCTCATTTCCAGAGGTAAATCCATGCAGAAATTCAGGCTGTGTTGAAATGAGCTGTCTTGTGCATCATAAGGGAAGCCCAGAGAATGGTAAGCAAGAAAAAGAGGTGAATTTACTTTAGACACTGTGAGAGGGAGAAGGTACGTTTGAGGACATTTGGGAGATGGGTAATAATACCAATTGTCATTCTTCAGTCACACAGTAATGTCAAAGTACCCCAAATATCTCCCTTTCAAGATGGTCAAACAAATGAGCCTGCTCCCTGAAGTTCTCGTGATCCTGTTTTCAGTTCTTTTTTTTTTTTTTGAGAATTTTTTTAAATAATAAATTTTATTTTTATATTCCCCATACAATGCAACCCCCCCATTCTGACCCCAATCCCTCCCCTCCCGCCCCCCCCACCCCCCAAAAAGTGTCTCTGGTTCATAGTTTTTTGTTGATTTTGATTTTCACTTTCTTATAGTTATTCATTTTCCTGGTCCCTTATTTAAGTTTTCTAGATTCCTGCTATGAGTGAGACCATCCGGTATTTTTCTTTTTCTTTCTGGCTTATTTCGCTGAGCATGATCCCTTCCAGCGCCATCCATGTTGCTGCAAATTGCATGTGTTTATCTTTTTTGAATGCTGAGTAATGTTTTCAGTTCTTATGTGAGAAACAGAAAACTACTTTTATCCACTGCATTTGACCTTAATATATGCCTTCAATTCCACAAAATTTATGTAAACAACTCCCTGTTATGTGTGTGTGTTATGTTATGTGTGATAAATGTGAAGAAGAAGATAAAGGGATAAACACCAGACTTTGTTCCTAAGAAGCTCAATGCTTAGAAGGAAAAACACATATATAACAAGTGCCCATCATGCAATAGAAAGCATTGAAACAATGTATGTACACAGGTGCAATCCTTGAGGGATACAGTGTGAGAAACCAGCCAGGTACAGAGAATAGATTTTGTTGATTTTGAAGTACAAGTAATAATAGGAACATGCAAGTATTTTCCAGACTGGGAAACACCTTCTACGTAGAAGCAACAACAAAGGCAGGGAATCACAGGTGGGGACATTTAAAGTAAGAATCTTCTAGAAGCAAGAAGTCACAGTGATGTGACTTGAGGGGCCTGGCATGAAGGACTGGATAGTGAAGAATATGAAATAAGAGGATCAGAGAGGGCTTTTGGACCAACAGGATATTGTGTGACATCTGGAGGGGGTTACAGTTCATTTCTTACATATGTGTTGTGGGTATCTCCCATATGCCATAAACTGTGTTAGCACCCACAGACACATAGACAAAGACCAGGCACGGTTGTCCCCCCTCTTCAGGGGGCTTGTACCTGGGAAGAAGACAGACACCTGGACAGGAATGAGAGCTAATTGAGGAACCACTTTTCCTTACCTGATCTTGTGCTAGCTTCCTCCTAGATTATATCATCATTATACTATCCCTTGAGGTAAATATTAGTATGTTGATTTTCAGAAAAGGAGCTGAGTTAAAGGAACATCAAGTCTTTTTTCCAAGACCTCACAGCTAAAGTGTGAAGGAATCCAGATCCCAACATCAGGATTCCAGTGCCAAAGCAATAATGTAGACGTGTGGAAGCTCAGGGCACTTGTATTTAGCTCAGGCTGGGGGTCAAAGAGGCTTCCTTAGAGAATAGATGCACATGATAAATTTCATAAATGAGAAAGGGTTGGCCAGGTGATGAAGACAAGGTATTCTAGATGGAGGGAACAGCATGAGCAAAGGTGTGGGAGTAGGGAACAGCCATGTGATGGAGGGAATGAAACGTGGTATAGCATACATTCTAATACAAGAGAGAGAGAAATGAGCCTAAATTGTAATCATGTACCAGATTTATGGATGATTTTTATTTTATAAGGAGAGAATCAAACACTGTCAATCCTAACAACACCAAAAGACATTTCAACCATTTCAGTGTTACTAGCTCCTCCTGTATGTCTGTCATATCAGTTATCGGCACTATCATGCATCTGGTTGGTAAAGCCAGATTTAAGAGTCATCCTTGATTTTTTCTACCCCTTCCTCCCTTATTCAATAGCTCAGGAGTTATTCCAGTGAGGTTATTTCAATGTATCCCTAATCTTCTCCCCTCCCAATCTTCATTGCTATGTCCCGAGTTCAGAGACCATTATTCCTCACCTGGGTCACCGTTGTGATCTTGGCATTTCTACTCAGCAGTCACAGCAATCTTTTAAAAGGTAATTCACCCCTGCTTGAAATCCTCCCATGAGTTCTCTTACATTTCAAATGAAATCCAAATATCTTACTCTGACTGGCAAGACTCTGTCTTCCTCTCCTAGCTCACCTCACTCCTCTCACCTCTTCATCTCTTGTTCTACTTCCTTCTTGATACCAGAAGATTCTATCTTCCCTCTTGCCCTGTGGCTTCTGTCCATGCTACTGTCCCTGTCCACAGTGGCTCTCTTCTCTATCTACACTTGATTCCCTCCATTCATCTTTTAGATTTCTCCTAAAATAATGCTATAATTAATTCTTCTTTCTATTCTCCTGAATTCCACCACGATATGTTCTCCATCATCCATGTTGTCACTTCCTTAGATGCCTTACTACAAGAGCTTACTGTGTATTTGTTAAATGTCAGTCGCTCCTGGTGGCCTATGAACCTCCAAGAGGGCACCTTCATTTTGTTCACATTGTACTCCAAGTGCCTGGCCCAGAATAGATATGATCCTTAGAATGTGGCTGTCTCCTATTAGTGGTTTCATAACACCTCCATCTACTAACTGCAGACCTAGAATCAACATTAAGGGGAGCATCAGATGAAGAAGAAATTAAATATATCCTGGAAATGGAGGGAAGCATGGCTAATAACTACAATTTGGCCAGCATGGGGATATGGGAGTCACTCTGGACAGTATCTGGCACCAAATTGGCATCAATAAATATTTGTCAAATAAATTAATATTCACTAAATGATTGACATAGACTAATGATGCAAGAGTAAAAAGCTCCATCATGGCAAGTAAAAGTCACAGTGTAAGATAGGTCACTGGCATAAGCTTCTTTCTTTCCTATGAAGGGTAAACCCTCAGTAAGCTAATCACTTTTATTTTCTCAGCTGCCTTTGTTTCTTTACTATATAAATTTGGAACCAAAATGTACTTTGCTATGGGAGATGAACCCTGATAGCTATAAAATTTTGGCAGGATAGAGGCAGAAGCCTTTTCTCTTGGTAGTGAATAGAATAGAATTTCACTAAAGAGCAATCTAAATAATTGTGAGAGAAACAAATGTCAAGCCGAAAGACTAGTCTGAATTTTGGTCCTCATAGGTTAATGCAGTGTGCAGAGGGATCTATTTTAAATCTGAACATTTATAATTCAGATGGGACAGCAAGCCAGGTTATTGGAGTTGGTTTTTAAAAAATAACAATGGTTCTATTGCTGTCTCAAATAACATTTTTTTAGAGAAAGCATTTTATAACAGATTTTCTTTATTTTTCACCTTTTATATTTGGAAATGCAGTGTCATATTTGAGCTAATTTGGTTAGAAATAAAGATAAGATTTTAGACAGTTGTACCCTCTCCTCAAAGTATTCAGAGAATTTTTTTATCTCTAGTTGTCATTCAACAAATATTTATTGAATATCTGCTATGCACAAGACAGATTTAATTAAAGTTTGTTTTTCCTGTGTCATGTTGTTTGCCCTATAATTAGGAAGGTGGCTTATTTTTTTTTTTAACTATTCATATTTTCCCCAGTTACTGAAGACTCTTCATGGGGTGGGGATCTTTTATGTGCAAAATCTTCTATGGTTTATTTCAATCCTTAACTAATTATTAAAATGTTCCTCAGATGCAATGAGTTCCTCAGAGGCACTGAGATGAGTCCTTTAAACTTCAGCTGGGTGCTTTTGCAATGATGGATTCCTTGAGAATTAAGGAACAATTACACCTATCTTGTATATTATATTTCCAACTAACATCCTCTGAGAGTATATCCCTCATGCATTTTAGTAGGAAGGTGACTTTTTTTCAGTCTATGAAGACAGTATTTAACTGGGTCAATACTTTTTAAAAGTCTGACCGTAAAAATGTACATTCACCTCTCTCTGCCTCTTATCTGAACATACTTATGTATTATAGGTTATTCACATACAAGTAGCTTATCCACTGAAGAGATGTGTCACAGATTATATTCAGAATATTCAGGAACAAGCACAAATCTAATGATGTATTCTGAGAAAAAAAAAATTTAACAAAATAAGTTTTTTTTTTTTAACCTGTTAAGATGAACTTTATCAGGGTATAATTTTCATACGATAACAGATAACTATTTTAAATGAGTTAGATGACTTTTAAAAAATGCTTAAACACCATTTCAATCAATATAGAAAGGATTTCCATCATCCCCAAAGTTTGCTTGGCACCCTTGTGCAATTCGTCGGTCTGATCCTCACCATAGGCAACCATTGATTGGAACTGTGTTTCTAGCTTTATCCTAATCACTAGGTTAGGACAAACAACAAGACACATCAGTCCTGCCTTCAAAGCTTTATACAATAATAGGAGAGGGGGAAATGAGCACTGAAGAAATTCACTAGGAAGTTGGCAAAGTACTCAAGTATAAGGGTCAAATCACAAGGGCACAGGAGTTCTGGGGGTAGGGGAGGGGAGAGATCTAGATTAAGCAATACAGGGTCTGGCTCTTTCTTATGCAAACACTACTTCTCACTATCTTGGTTTTCCCACCTATAACTTTAGGAGCTTGAACCACTTGGCCTCTAAAGGCCCTTTTGGTATCAAACGAAAACCAGGCGCCCACAGCATGCACTGTAGGGCAACACTAGCTGTCTTTCCCTTCACAGGCAAAGTATTAGGAGCCACTGGAAAAGCATGCCTGTGCCAGAAGTTGCTGCTGTAAGCAGCCCCTCCCCCAGGCGCCAGCCACTTTTGAGCTAGAAGCCCAAAGGGGAGTTTCCCGCTGCCTCCAATATGGCTGCAGGGAGGCCTCACACTGGTGGGGCTTGATGGTGGCCTGGAGGTAGCCTTTTTATATTTGGCACCAGGATCCATAGAAGGGAACAATGAGGTACAAGTAAAATGAACCAATCGTGTTCATCAGCTTATCCATTAACTATTCAGCACCAGATGGACTGATTAGTCCAAAAATGGTCCAGTGGGCACTTAGAATTGAAAATGGCCCAATCAGGCAGATATCAACTAGGGTGGGGTCTCTGAAAGAGGATATAAGGCAGTGCAGGAGCCAGCTTTGGACTCTCAGACAAGAAGCATCCAGCAACTGACCTCCAAAGAGAAGTCATAGAGCTTCACAGTGACCGGGTGGCTGCACCTACCTTTGGTCCTGCTGCTGCCACTGCCTGAAAAGAGCATCAAAGTCCTTGGGCCTGGTATCTCAAAGAGCTGCTTGTCATTGGTGTGGGCCAACAACTCACAAAGAGCTTTAATGCTGGGGCATCTTACACCACCTCTGGTGACTGGGTGACCAGTGCTCTGTGTCTGGGTCACTTTTGAGATCAGTTAACATGGTGTATCTGATTGTCCAGCACTGCTTTTTAGTGCTTCTGCCTCCGCTGCTGAGTGGTCAGCGTCTGGTACTGTCCATCCCAACCTTGAGACCGTTGCTGGGGCTGCTATGACATCTTCTCGGTGGCCCCTCCTGAGAGCACCTCCCGCTGCAGTGAGTTTGATCCTGGTTCACTGCCTGCTGGGAAGCCCATGAGCCCAGGCCCTAGTTGGCAGGACGGTGCTATCCTGAATGACCAACATTTTGTATGGAACTCCTGGACACTGTGGACACTATCTGGGGTGAGATAGCTAGCCACCTGTGGCCTTAGAGACTCGTTCTTTGCCCTGTTTATTAAATAAATCCCATTGTTGTTGTTCCTTGAACCTTAGTGCATGGGTAAAAACCCACAGACTGTGACCTGCCCTCTACCTGTCCTACCTGCTATAGCACCCACAGCCCTGTTTCTAAACCTTTATATTTTATGTGAGGAGTGGCTGCTCTAGTCCCTGGGAATGCCTTGGTGTGGAGGTCTGTAATTACTCCAAGTTAGGTAAAATATCTAATTTTGCTCACCAAACACATTTTCATAGAAGTTTATTTTTTAAATGTTTAGCATATTAGAATCATCTCATCAGAAGCAATCATTGGAATTTTATTTCAGTGTATTTACATAATTTGCAATAATTTGCAGAAACTGCTTTTTGGTTCAGTTTTGAGAAATACGTTAATTGATGTTTTCTAGCCAGTAAATAGCTGCAAGAGGATGACTCCGACTGTCCATCCTCCCCCATGCAGGTTGCTCTCCTTCACCCAGTATTGTCTTTCCTCAAAGTTAAGTGTCTAGAAAGTTACAATTCACTCAAACAGGGAATGAGATAGGAAGTGAAGTCATAGAAAAACATCTCCATAGGGAGCTTTATTTCTGGCAATGGTGAACCTTTCATTCAGAAAGGGAAGTGAGTAATTAGCTAAATGCTGTTCTAAATGATGTTCTGACATCTCAGACCATCGGGGTGTTTTATTTTCCTTCTGTAAACAGTGCTTACCAAACTTTTACAAGTTGAACTTCTCAAATGCTAATCACTTGAGAATGTTGTTAAAAGGCACGTTCTGAACCGGTATGTTTGGGGTGACGTCTGAGAGTCTGCATTTCAGACACACTCCCAGAATGCTGAAGCTCCTGGACTAGGACACCCTTGGGGAGTGGTGTTAGGGCATTTGCCTGCTCTGGATAATGACCTACTCACCTTCTCCTTCAAATTCTTTGTGTTATAAATGAGTATCATTTAGAAATATAAATATGCACAATGGAAGGAATTCAAAGTTATATATAGTAAAGCAAGTGAGAATGACAAAGACAAATATTGGATATTTATATAGTAGATGATTCAGCAAAAGTAAATGACGTATAAAAACGGGTGGACACTAATAAATGAAATGAATATTCTGATGGTAAGAAGCGGGAAGGGAGAAAGGGCAGTAGGGGTATAAGAGATGGTGGTGGGAGAAGAAACAAGTGCCCTAACAGAATCAACACAGGATCAAAAAGAGGGAAAAAAGGAATTAAAAATAAATATAAAGATAGAATTAAAAAAATCAACTTATTTAGGGAATATGCTCATTATGAGTTGAGTCCAGTGCTGAATGTATCATTGAAATACACATTTTCCATGGGGTAACCAACCTACTAGCCTGTCTTCTCACTCGAAAATGATTTGCCCTTTAAATTAACATGAAAAGTATGAAAATCATCACCTGCTCCATATCTTCAGGGACCTGTATTGCAGATGGAAGGTCCCATCCATCATCATCCTACCCTTCTGATGGACTTAAACTTGAGATAGTGTGTCTTCTACTCTGGGCTGGCACCTAGTTTTACAGTTTAGCATCTAATCATAGGTGTGAAGAACCTGATCAAATTTTTGTCCTGACCTTGCTTTCCCACCAGGAACACTCTTTGTTTGTTTTCCCTGCTCATTGGTTTGCTGATTTCAAAAAGCAATTTTTGTTCCATCAATTACATGTCTAGGGAGACATTATTTTTACCGCTTAAGAATTATCACCTGAAGAAAGCAGATTCTGAAACTCAGATTCTGAAATTCAGGGCATATTTATGTGTTGGGTTTATTTATCTGCTGGGGTCCCAGAATTCAGTCAGTCATTGGCTTGTCTAGAAAGGAGTGAAGTGGAGAAGATTATCAAACTCTAGACAGGAGACGAAGGGAAACATTATGAATTGAAAGGTATATGGAAAGAATAAGCATCATTAACAATAGCTAGAATTGATGACAGGGGGTTAAGAGTGCACTGGAATTCATTTTTATTTATTTATTTTTAAAATAAACTTGTTACGTTTTACATCATTGTTCATTTTGAAACAATATTTGCTTCCCCACCCCCTCAGGTGTAGTCCCCATAGAGTTTCCTTGCCCAATGCATCCGTGCACCATCACCTCAGTCCCCTGTGCATCTCCCTCCCTCCCTCTGATCCCTCTCCCTCCTCCTCCCCTGCAGGCTGTCTCTGATTTATAGTTCTCTGTTTTTGCTTTGTTGTGTTTTGTATTGTTATTATTTTTTCACACTGATGTCTTATTTGGTTCCCCTTATCAGTGAAACCATCCGATATTTTTCTTTTTCCTTTTGGCTTATATTTCACTGAGCATAATTCCTTCTAGCTTCATCCACGTTGCTGCAAATGGCATGCATTTATCTTTCTCGATTTCTGAATAATATGGAATTCATTTTTAAATGAAGTGGAGAATTAGGAGACAGTGAACTTATGTGCGTCTTGAGTCCTGCTTGTACTCAGAAAATATTAAAATATTTTAATAGAAATAATTGAGCCTTAGAATAGAGAATGGGTAAATGGTCAATAAATGGTGCTGGAGATTAGTGACACTTAAGACAAAATTGACTAAAAATGAAAAGGAAATTCTAGAGGTGTTGGGGCTGAAAGGAAATGTCACCAGATCGAAGGAAGGGGGACGAACAGAAAAAGGAAGTTAAGGCCACAGGATGTTTTTATGAAGTGGAGAGAGAGTGAGGCCTGAGTCCTATTTGATTCTGCAATTTGTGGGGGACACAGGGAAGCCAGACCTTTGGTACACTGGCTTGGCCCCTAGGGTGCGCAATCAATTTTTATTGACCATGACAACTCATTTTCTCCTGCCAGAAAGCTGTTGAATTCAGGAGGAAGGAGAGTATTAAAATAACATCTGGCAAAACAGCCATTTAATTCCCCCTTCCCACCCCTTGCCCCTCGGCCCATCAAATTCCTTAACACTTAACTTGATATTGCTACCCTTCCTTCATTTAAAAAGATGTTTCGACTTAAAATGTTTTCTTAAAGCCATCTTTGAAATGGTATTTTTGTTTTAGACACTGTATAGTCATATTGCAGAAATATTAAAGCAAATCTATCAGAAACCAATAGTGTTTTGCCATTTCTTCATTTGCCTTTGTTTACTGTCCATAACACTATCATGTTAAGGTCACTTCAGTTTGGGTTCCCCACTTTCTCTTCTTGTGCTGCGCTGCTGCTGTTTAGTTCTATCTCCCCCTTCTTGCTCCTCTGTCTCCACCCTTGCTGAGCCCTGTAACCACTGTCATCCAGGCCTGTGCCTCCTTCTGCTCAGAACTGGTGCAAGAGACTCTATACAGCCCACACTTCTGGCGGAGGTCAGAGGGCTGGCATGGAGGCACTTACCCACCCCCCAGAGCCACTTTTAATAATGCCTTTCCCAGGGATGGATTATCAGGGCACAGCTCCAGGACTTCCCCTTGCTCTCTTTATTATTTACCTTCTTCTCCAGAGATTCCCTCCCTGCACCTGCACAGGCATTCCCAGATTTAGAGAGAAAATGGTTGGAAACTCATCCACCTAAGTGTTTCTTTATAGCATGCCATAAAAAATATCAAGAAGTGGGAGCCCCTCCAGTACTTCCCTCATCTCTCTACCCACACAAAGGGTTTCTAACTTGGTCCTCATATAGCTCCCACCCATCTGCTCTGAAAATCTACTTGTGATTCTAATAAGGGGGCATTTTCAAGACATACTTGGGGACTTTTTTTGTATAAAAAATTTTATGGAGTGACATAGAATTTGTGATTTTAATTGGGATTTAAGGCAAATATTTAAGGACTGGATTATTCATGGGTTCTAGCTTTAAAATATTAAATGGGTCATTCCTGAACCTACACAGCCAACACTTTCATTGGTCAGTTGCTTTTTCTTCCTAAATTGAACCTAGAAAAATGTCTCGAATGTGAGAACCTAAGAAGGCACTTTTTTTTAAAGATTGATTTATTTATGCATGCAAGAACTGGGGTACAGGCCAGAGGTGCAGGAGGGGGTTGAGAGGATTCACCAGAGACAGAATGGGGAACAGAACAGGCAGATTGACTGAAATACACTGCTGAGGGGAGCAGCGGGTGAGTTAGGAGAGGTCTGCCATGCCTTGTTGGTAGCTCTCTGGCCAGGGATCGAACTCCTGCTGCAGTGGCTGCGGATAGCTTCATAGGTTGCGTCTTAACCCCTTGTGCCACCAGGGAGGCCATAAGGAGGAGCTTTTAATGCTCTGTCCATTTCTCTATTGAAGGCGGCTTGTGTTCCTTAGGAATGAGTGGTTGGGGAGTGGTCAAGGAATGGGAAGCTGAGAGACTTTTGGAAGCAACAGAAGGAGTTAGAAAGGGGTGCTGACTCTTTGCAGTTGTAAAGTGTGTGTGCTGGGACATGCATAAACCTTGGAGAGCAGGAGAGCTTGGGTTCCTGATATTTCAATATGTCAGGGTTGAAATAATAATAATAATAATAATAATAATAATAATAATAATAACAACAAAATATAATGATGCCTGAGGCATTGGCAGGCAAATGTGTCCTCATCAGGTGCCTCCAGTCTCCATTCCTAGTCCTAACTTTGGAACAGAACAGAAAGAACACTAAGCCAAGGTAGTAATCTCTCTTTTTTTTCCAAATTAATAGTCATGTGTATGTATGGCTGTAGGAATAGAACCTCTGGAATATCTGCCTCCCGATTCCAGTAAAAACCCCAGGGTGACATATGTATATATGTATTTCTACATTTTTATTTCAAAATTTTTATAAATATCAACTGGGCTTAATTTAGAGTATTCATTTGGAATCTTTTAAAAAGGTTGCCAGCTGCTAGGGTTAGGAGTTATTGCCAAGTATGAAAGAAAAAGTAGATTGAAAATTAGTATTTTGGAAAATTATTAAACATCTAATCAATAGTAAGAGCAATAGTAGTAGCAGTCTTCCAGGAGGGAAGTTTGAGGGGTCTCTGTGTAGTGAGGCCTCTCATTCTCTGATAAAAGATTGGTCTGTAAAACAGCAGCTATCAGAGGGAAGAGAGAAGGGGGATGGATAATCAGATAAAAGGGATCAATGGCATGGTGAGGGACAATACTGGATTTTCAGTGGCAAATATAATGTACTAGATAGATAGATACATAGATAGATTGATGGATGGAAGGATGGATGGACAGATGGATGGATGGACAGATGGATGGGTAGACAGATATTGATTTATAGTGCAACATACTTGAAACCAGTATGTTATGAAAATGTTACTTCTATAAAATTTTTAATTTTATTTTAATTTAGGCTGGCAAAAAATATTAATGTATTTAATCTGTAGAGCTGTAATTAATGAAAAGAAAATAGAGGGTGATGTTCCAGACCAGAAAACAAGAAGGCTTATACAGGACTGGGATTGGGAATAGTTTAATATTACCGCCATTGTATTAATTCATTTTCATCATGTTTCAACAACTGTCTCTTAAATACCAGGCATCATGTTAGGTATTGAAAGAAGAATAACATGGTGCCTGCCTAGTGCAACCACAGTCTATCCAGTCTAGTTTTGTAAATATTACAAAACAACTCGATATGCTACACCTAGCACAGAATCACGGAGAAGAACAGAATGTAGAGAATATTATGTTGGAAGACCCATGGGACGCTATGCGGAGGCCACGGTGACTTTGGTCAAAGATGACTCCGTAATTGAGACTTGAAGAACCAGTAGGATTATTTCAGGTGGATATCAAAGGGTGGAAGTTGGAGACGTGGGAAGCATTCCACGTGAAAGAAAGAATGTGTCCCAGGCTGTGGAAACATAAAGGCAGTGAATAGTGCAGTTTGTTAGTTTTACATGTTGTTCAAGAGGTTACTGTACATATTTGCATATACTTTGCTTTTGAGTAAAAATATGAACTATTGTATTTCTCCAGCAATACTGTCTTCCTCTTTGTTAAAACACTCACCATCTCCCTGTTAGGTAAAATAAGCAAATAGTCAAATAAAATAGTAACTAGATTCATTGGGGAAAAGGAAATTAAAAGTCAAAGATCTAAAACTCTTATCTTTCTAACTATTTCTCCTATTTCTGAAAGGCCTTAACTTGAAAGCTAAAGAATAAGCTTCAGTGGCATGGTTTCATCTGTGTTTTTATGAAAGACATAAGAAAAGGACACTTTTATCAAGTGAAAACATGGCTTAAATTTACAGTGTATTTTATCATCAAGCATCATGCCTGGGCATTTGGTGCTTCAGGGCTGTGTAGTCCACATATCTACCATGGGAATGGAGGTGTCTTAAAGGAGCTCCAAATCCAGTCAAAAGAGCTCATTGAATAGACGATGGAAAGTCCCTTGTCTGTGTGAGGAAAATCTTGTGCCCTTTATCTGCCATGGAATACAAATTCCCACAGTTTGAATCTTCTAGTAATTGTGTGTTATTTTCTATAAAGAAGCAAACAGGGATTGAAAGAACATATTGAGTTTAATATCCATGAACATATTATAGATGTTTTATCTGTTTAAGACTAAACAGTCATTTATTGAGCCACCTACTGTGTGATAAGCATCACAGTCATATTATTGTCTTTTTGTGCAGAGAAGGCTGACATTCTACAAGGTGTTCTAGGTCAAAAGCTACTAAATTGAAATGTTTGGAGGTGAAGCCACAGTTTCTGACTACAAGTCTAATACCCACTTCCTGTATTCAATTATCATCTTGAAACTCAAACAGCAGGGTCTTAAAGGAATGGAATTTGTGACTGATAAATTTTAATAAAAGGAGAAAGGAAGAGGAAATTTTCAATCCATGATCTACTACCTCCATGCTATGATCCAAGTGGATTTCTTCAGAATCTTCTTGAGTTCCATGTAGGGGATGCTATGAAGGACTTAAAGCAACAGCAGAAGCTACCTGTCCAGGTGGTAATTAGGAATGGGCCTAGAACCTGCTGGAACCTAGGCAGTTCACTCCATGAGTGGTGGGTGCAGGTGAGAGGTGCTGGGACTATAAGAAAATGAGATTTATCTAGTCTAATGGGAACATCACTGACCGCACTTTTCATACAAGACTCCAGTTGCTTCACAAGGGCAGAAATGTTCCGTCTTCGAGGTTTCTATTGGTGTTATGGATACAGTTTCAACAAAACACAAAAGAAGGGGCCTCCCCTGGTGGCACAGGTGGTTGAGCACAGCATTGTGAAGCTGTCCACAGCCTCTGCAGCACGGGTTCCATCTCAGCCAGCCAGGGAGAATCCCACATGGCATGGCAGACCTCTCCTGCCTCACCTGCTTCTCCCCTCAGCATTGTCTTTGGTCCATCATCCTGTTCTGCACCCATCTCCGTCTCTGGTGAATCCTCTCACCCTCCTGCGCATCTGGCCTGTACCCCAGCTCTTGTATGCATGAATAAATAAATCTTTTAAAAAGAAAACACGAAAGAGTTATGCAAGGAAAACATTTTCCTCCAAGTTTCTTCTCAAAATCTTATGTGCAGGGGAAAGAAATGTGTAGGAAGAACAAAAAAAAAAAAAAAAAAAAGTAAGTAAACAGTGCATATCAAACCAGTAGGCGAACTTGCACATCCAAAGGTTGCAAGTAGGAAAAATGAGTTATTTCAGTTTTATGTTGTTCTCTCTGAATGTTTCTTTTTTATTCTTAATGTTTTCAAGTCAGAGGCTTGTATACTTGCCAATTCCTAAGAAATGGCTTAGGTGGGATGCAATTATCTACTGTTTTTTCTTAACTTCAGTCAGTCTGTTCTTTCCTCTTTAACTCATCACAGCCTCTTTGATCTTCAACTCTGTGGCTTGAACTTTTCCTCACCATCTGAGTCCTTCAGTTGTCATTGAACATGACTAGCCCCTTAATTCTTACCACTTGAGAATATTGCATCCACATTGTGAAGTACGGACCTACTCACCCAGCTGCTGTTTATTTATTTTTGTCTTCCCTTGTCTGCAAACAGATAAGCCACCTTGCAACAGAAAATGTGCTCTTGGTAGAATCGTTTTCATTCACAATCCCAGGGACATGGTTTTCCATGTTGGAGAATTGTGTCAGTGACTAAAAAGTCTTTCCTGGAAGAAAACTCTCTGTAAACATAGTGCATCTTGGTTGAAACTAGTATGTCAGAAATCACAAACACAAATGCAAAGAGGGATGAGAGAGGGAGTATAAAATATTACAGTTACATAGATTTAAGGATAGCTCAGACTGTGCAAGGTAGAAGATGCAAGCCCCATCTGAAGGAGGCAGCCCCCACTCAGCTCCATGGATTATTTCCACGAAGTAACAGTGAACCAACATTGGCACATCTTAATTTCAAGAAAAATCTTGTAGTCTGAGTTTTTGTGAGTAATCTTTTATTTTTAGCCTTTAATCCTAACAATTTTAGAAGTGCTCAATTGCCGCTCTGTAGCCGGATTATAACCTTGTGTTGGTTGTAAAATGAAAGCAAAAAGTCATACTCTTATAGTATCATTCATTGCAAAATTACTGCCCTTAATTATGCTTAAAATCTTGCTGTTTAAAGTGTGGAATATTGACCAGCAGCATAAGTGTTACCAGAAATGTATTTGAATTTGTTGCCAGGAGCCTCATTCCCACTCAGGGGAACAAAACTGATACCAGGCGATACTGAGGGGTGCTGATGGACCTCAGACTATTAAAGGGAAAAATCTATGTTGCCCATTCGAAGGGTCCATGGCACACAAAGTAAAGTAGTCAGACCCTAGTGTGCACAGAGATTTTTAATAATAGTAAGAGAGAAGAGGTGTAGGGGAGAGATGGATTTTTTTAATTTATTTATTTATAGTTACAAGAGCTAGGGTACAGGCCAGAGATGGGGGAGTGAGAGGATTCACCAGAGACAGAGTGGGGAGCACAACAGGCGGATGTACTGAAATACACTGGTGAGGGGAGCAGCGGGCGAGACAGGAGAGGTCTGCTGTGCCGTGTGGGTCACCTCCACGGCCAGGGATTGAACTCATGCTGCAGTGGCTGCGGTTAGCTTCATAGGTTGCATCTTAACTCCTTGCACTACCAGGGAGGCCTGAAAGAAGGATTTCTAATAAGAGTTTCCTGATCAAACTCCAAATCACCCACCCCCTTCTGGTCAAACACCTATCCAAACAGATAGGACTAAAGCTGAGATGCCAGGAGAATGAATTCAAATTACCTTCCAGCAGTAAGGCCAGGCAGGTCCCATAGAGTGAAGGGAGAGAGACCCAAGGTTCAAAATGGATTGTCCAAGCTGGATCATCCACCGTGAGGACAAGATGACAGGTGTTGTCTCTCAAGAGCCCACACGCCAGAGCACTACAGCCACAGAGCAAAGACCAGGAGTGTCTGCCTGGGTGTCTCCCTTTCCTCCCCATTCCATACACCAGGGATACCCACACCTTCTTCCTTCATAGAAGTACCCCCCTCCTCACCACCTGTGCTGGGATTTTGGTTCATGACAGGCTAGAAGTTGTAATGTAAGGCATCTGAGTGGTTGACTGTGTGGAAATGGGGGCAGATTCATCACGCACTGGTTGAGATTGCCAGCACAAGCTCTAACAAATTCAAAATGTCAAATCCCAGCTCAGACCTACTGAATCAGATCCTGCATTTTAACAAGATCCCTAGCTGACCAATCTGCACGATAAAGTCTGGATGTGCTGATATTTGTTTAAGGTTATGTTTAATATAAGGATATCCCTGATATTCTGAAGGGGGCTCCACCATCACTCTGAGAGCCCCCAGAGGAGGACTTATTAAGCTCTAAGTGCTACCAGTCGCAAAGTGGTCAAAGGCTGTTGATCATTTACAGTCCTCTCCTCCATTTCTCATCCCCTTTGTCCCCTTCTTGGTCTCTAGGTGAACACATTGCTGTTGTCCCCGATACCTCCCACATCTAATGACTCAGGTGTACAGAAAAAACAAAAGCTTTAGCAGACTCTCCCCACTTTCATTCTGTTTCACGCTGGACTTACTCTTCTCTCTCCCTCTACCTGCTATACATTGTCTTCTTCACCACCTCCATTTTGGTCACCATCTTATTTGGGCTTTTTTGATTTTTTAAGTGTTATTTATTTATGCATACAAGAACTGGGGTACAGGCCAGAGGTGTGGAGGGTGAGAGGATTCACCAGAGACAGAGCAGGGAACAGAACAGGCAGATTGACTGAAATACACTGCTGAGGGGAGCAGCAGGCGAGCCAGGAGAGGTCTGCTGCGCCATGTGGGTAGCTCCCTGGCTGGGGATTGAACTTGTGCTGCAGTGGCTGAGGACAGCTTCGCAGGCTGTGTCCCAACCCCCTGCACTACCAGGGAGGCCCCTGATTTTTTTTTTTTTTTTGCCTTAGATTTGTTCTTTACCATTTCAACTAGCAACCCTGTTCTGGATTGATTCCCTAATTTTGACCTAGTATTCCCTTAGGGTCCTTCCTGTGAGTGTCCTACCTCTTGATTCTCACGTCTGTTTTAAAAGGAGAGTCTTGCCCGCATTTCGCAGAGACTCTCAGGTCAGTGGTGGTCACCCCTCTCCACTTCTCAGAAGTCTGGGTTGAGACATTTTAATTAATCACCTTTGATGTGAACTGATAGTTAACAGATAATTATAAAAATTAAGCCTGTGGCTTTTCTAAAAGGTATTGACATTTCAAGCTTAACAAACACAATTTCTCTTTTGAAAACATCTCTAAGTAACATTTTGTCAAATTCAACCAAGTTGCCATGGATTATTGTGGTTTAATGTGTACAAAGAGAAAATAACTTACTCTTTGAGGCATAAAACTCACATTTTAAAAATGTTTTTACTGACTATATCCTCCTTGTCAAATAATACCTTTGTGAAATGGTATTGTCAAACAATTTTTTTGATGTCATACCTCTCCCAGATCTTCTGTGGCCGGGAGAGAATAGTTTCGGTTGCCTAAAGTTCTTGGCTATTTGGTGTGGGAATCCTTGGTTTGTGGTGATTCCTGTCAGTCTGATCCTGGCTATTTCATTTCTTCCTTGACCTTCCTTTCTTATTCTAACTCTGTTTTCTACTCTCATCATCCCATTCATTTTATAAGTAGCTACTAAGTTTCTATGTGTGAATGCTCTAGGGATCTGGGGGTTGCTAAAACATAGTGATGGCCTCTCCCTTATATAGCAGAAAAGACAGACTTTAGAAAATCAATTACTGAATTAATCATTTAATTGTACGTGAAGAGCTACGAGAAAGTCTAGGCATTATAAAAGCTTCTATTATGTAGATATGTCTCTTGCAGGAAAGTCCAGTATGGTTTACTTAAAAACAGTGATGTTTGAGGACCATTTAAAATATGTGGGACAAAGAAAAAACATAAGGGGTAGTCCAGTTTTCCAGGTATGGTATCTGAAGGGGAAAGGGATGAGGTGATGCTAGAGCCGAAAGAGAAAGCTGTGTGGACAGGAACAACTGAATGCAACCATGACATTTGACTGAAGAGGATGAAGAGGACTCAAAAAATCCTGAAGGGAGGGGCCTCCCCGGTGGCACAGTGGTTGAGCGCTGGGTTGCGAAGCTGCCCGCGGCCTCTGCAGTGCCGGTTCGATCCCCGGCTGCTCCCCGACCACTGGAGGAGGGTCCCACATGGCGCGCAGACCTCTCCTGCCGCCCGCTGCTCCCCTCAGCAGTGTACTGCGGTCCCTCTGCCTGCTCTGCTCCCCCCTCTGGCTCTGGTGAATTCTCTCACTCTCCCACGCTTCTGACTGTACCCAGTGCATGTATAAACAAACACAAACAAACAAATAAAATAAAGAAATAAAACTTGCCTCTATTAAAAAAAATAAAAAAAAAAATCTTGAAGGGAAAGAACTGAAAGGATAAAGAATAAATGCTCCCCTCCTTAGTCTTCTCTCCAAATCCAATTTGCTGCAATTATCCTTTTACCCTCATTGGTCAAATCTAACCCAAACCAAGGAATCAGGAAGCCAGTTGATAGATTATACAGATCAGTCTTTGGGGGCACAGAGCAGAATGGAAAAGATGGAGAATGGATCTGGAAAGGCATAAACACCTTAAGTATTTTGACATTTAAACTGAGAGAAATGATAAGTCATCAAAAGATTTTAAGCATGCGTAAGGTTTGTGCTTTAAAATGATTGGAGTAAAGTAAGAGGATACATGATGCTGGGAAGTGAAGGGATACAAGAAGACCATTTCAGCAGTCATAGAAATATCCAGAAGAGATGTGATGTTGAACTGGACTAGGTAGTGCATGAATTGGAAACCAATTCAGTAGGAAAAATGGCATTTTAGTGATTCATTGTTTTGGGGAAGCTAAAGGTGAAGAGGTAGGAATGTGTCCAAATGACCTCAGTTTTATATTTGTTTGTTTTAGTTATTGAGGTAACATTGGTTTATGAAACTGAGCACAGCTCCTTGGATGCATGTCACCATATCATATCAACCACCAAGGCACCCATAGTCCTCCACCATAACCCCCTCTACACTTTGCTCCCATATCCTTTGCCCTCTCTGGTAACCTCAATTCTAGAGAAGGATTTCTAATGTTTATTATAAGATTGGTTTTGATTGACAATTTGTTTTGTTTCTTTATATTACACATGTTAGTAAAACCATAATATTTGTCTTTCTCCTGACTATTTCACATAGCATTATCCCTTCCAATTCCATCCATGTTGTAGAAAATGGCAAGAGTTCATCTTTCTTTATAGTTGAGTAGTATTCCATTGTGTATATGTCTTCACAATCCACTTACTTGTCCTTGGGCATGTAGGTTATTTCCATAACTTGGCAATTATAAATAGTGCTGCAATGAGCATAGGATTGCACATAACCCTTCAAATTAATGTCTTTGCATTCTTCAGGTAGATATTTGGGAGTGGAATTGCTGGGTCATATGGTAGGTCTATCTTTATTTTTTTTTAAAAGATTTATTTATTTTATTCATACAAGCACTGGGTACAGTCAGAAGCACAGGAGGGTGAGATAATTCACCAGAGCCAGAGTGGAGAGCAGAACAGGCAGACTGACAAAATACACTGCAGAGGGGAGCAGCAAGTGCAGCAGGAGAGGTGTGCCACGCCATGTGGGTATCTCTCTGGCTGGCTGGGAATTGAACCCATGCTTCAGAGGTTGTGGACAGCTTCACAGCACTGCACTCAACCTGCTGTGCCACTGGGCAGGCCCGGTTTGCATGTGTTTTTATGCAAGTATCATACTGTTTTGATTACCATAACTTTGTAATATACTTTAACGGGAGTGTGATACCACTGCTTTTCTTTATTTTGTCAGGATTATTTTGGGAGTCTTTTATGGTTTCATATGAAACTCAGTAATATTTCTTTTATTTCTTTGAAAGATGCCACTGGAGACTTGATAAGAATTGCATTGAATATATATATTGGGTAAGATGGCCATTTTAGCAATATTAATTCTTCCAATTTATGAGCAGGGAATATCTTTATTTAAATTTGTGGGTTTTTTTCTATTTCTTGTCTTATAGTTTTGATTATTTAGGTCCTTTGCCTCCTATATTAAGTTTACTCCTAGGGGTCTCCCTGGTGGTGCAGGGGGTTGAGCATAGCATTGTGAAGCTGTCCGCAGCCTCTGCAGCACAGGTTTGATCCCCACCCAGCCAGGGAGATACCCACATGTGGCAGACCTCTCCTGTCTCACCCACTGCTCCCCTCAGCAGTGTTTCTGGTCATCTGCCTGCTCTGCTCCCCATTCTGTCTCTGGTGAATCCTCTCACCCTCCTGCACCTCTGGCCTGTACCCCAGTTCTTGTATGCATAAATAAATAATAAATCCTTTTTAAAAAAGTTTCATCCTAGAATGAGGTATTTAATTCTTTATGATGCAATTATAAATGGAATTTAATTTTTTTCTCCTTGTAGTTCATTGCTTACATGCAACTAATGTGGGTAAGTTGATTTTTTAACCTGCCACGTTCTTGTATTGATTTGTTAATCTAATAATTTTTTAGTGCAGCTCAAAGGTTTTCTATGTATGTTATCATGTCATCTGCAATTATGTCATACTTCTTTCCCAATCTGGATTCTTTTTATGTCTTTCTCTTGTCTAATGCACTAGTTAAAGCTTAAATGCTATATTGAATGGTAGTGATGAAAGTGGACATCCTTGTCTTATACCAGAGTTTAGAGGATAAGCTTTCAGTCTTCACCATTGAGTATGATGTTACTCATATGAGTTTGTCATGTATGGCCTTTTTATGCTGAGTTATGCTCCATTTATCCCCAATTTTCTTGAATTTTTATCATAAATGGATTTTGAATTTTATTAAATGCTTTCTCTGCATCTATTGATATGATTACATGATTTTTGTATTATCTTTTGTTGATGTGGTGAATTACCATGTTTGATTTTCTAGTATCAAATCATCCCTTTGTCCCTGAAATAAATCCCAGTTGGTCATGATAATAGGAACCATTTGATTTATTATTGAATTTCAGTCTGCAAAGATCTTCAGGATTTTTGCATCTATGTTCATCAGGGATATTGGCATGTCATTTCCTGTCTTTTGTGAGAACTTTTTGTGGTTTTGGTATCAGAGTGATGTTAACCCAATATAAATGTTTGGAAACATCCATTTTTTTTCTGGAGAGTTAAAAAAGGGTAGATGTTACTTCATCTTCAAAAGTTTGGTAGAACTCAGTAGTGAAACCATCTGGACATGGATTTTTGGTTTGTGGGAAATTTTTGGTAACTGTCAATTTCCTTGCTTATAATTGGCCTATTTAGATTTTCTATATCTTCCCAATTCAATCTTGGAAGTTTACAGATTTCTAAGAATTTGTCCATTTCATCTAGGTTATTCAAATTACTGGCAAACAGATGTTTGTAGTAATCACTTATGATCCTCATTTTTAAAATGTCTATTGTAACTTCCCTTTTGTTTCCTTCTATTTGTTAGAGTTTTCTTCCTTTTTTCCTCAGTGAGTCTAACTTTTTGGTCTAAAGGTATGTTATTTTTTTCAAAGACCCATCTTTTTTTTTTTTTTTCCTGATCTCCTGGCTCTCGTTTGATTTCTATTTCACTTATTTCTACTCTAATATTTTATGTCCTTACTTCTGCTGGCTTTTTATTTTGATTGTTCTGATTTTTCTAGTTCCTCAAGGTGAGAGGGGAAGTTATTTATTTAAGCTCTTTCTTGTTTCTTGATGTGGGCCTGTATCACTCTATACTCCCCTCTTAATATGTTTTTTGTTGTGTCTCATTGGTTCTAATAAGTTGAATCTTCATTTTTGTCTCCAAATATTTAATTTCTTCTTCGATTTTCTCCTTAATCCAATAGTTCAATTTCCATATTATGGGTTTCTCCTGATTTCCTTTTGTGGTTGATTTTAGTTTGATACCATTTTTATCAGAGAAGATACTTGATATGAGTTTAATCTTCATGAATTGATTGGCACTTCTTTTGTGACCCAACCCTCTCAGATAGTGTTCTATGTGAATTTGAAAGAAATGTGTACTTAACTTTGGGGGGTGGAGAGTGGGCCATAAATATCTATTATCCCATTTTAACCTCAGTTTTCTGGGTGGGAGTTGGCCTCTTTGCTACAAAACAGACACTGGATTAACACCAAGGTTCTAGATGAGATCCTGTGGTCAGGCTTGCAATTCATGGTGCTTCAGGTCTTCCTAAGAAGCCAGAATGAAATCTTAGCATTGAATATGGTGAAGGGACTGAAAAATATATTATTAGGGTCACCTGGGGGAAAAAATGAGTTTCTCTATGTAGTCTCGGGGAATTAAATGAGTTTTGTAAATGCCTCCTCCCATCTCCTTGGCTTGTTGAGATTTTGACACAGATGAAGGTAACTTCAACTGTTCGCATTCTAATCCCACACTAAATATTTGTGAAGAAGTTACCGGCAAGTTAGGAAAAGAATGCTGGTTATTAAAATCCATCCCTATTGCCAGATTTTTAGGTCCCCCCAAACTTTTCTTTATTTTTATCTTGATAACTGATTAAGTGCTAAAAAGTATTGTCAATTACAAAGTTTCCCAAATACCTCTGTTGTCCTCTGCTCTTATTTTTTTCTTGAGATTTTTATAAAATCATAAAATTTCAGAGTTTGAAGTCGCTTTAAATGTCATTTCATTCAACCCCCCTAATCCATTCCCTCAAGTACATCTGTATCCTTTTAATGGCTAAACCAGTATACTTTTTATAGAATACTTAAGGAATCCCTAAATTCCTCTAGGGAAGGAAATGCACAGCTGTGCACAATAGTGCATTCCCCAGTTGACTTTTTGGAAAAGACTGAAATGATTCTTTATAATGTCTTGCCCTTATCCACCCCCAACCCCCGCCTTTCTTGAGGAATGCAGATTAAATCCACTCTTCCTCGTGATCACCCTCTAGTTTTATTTTTTTTTTATTTATTTATTTTTGCATACAAGAATTAGGGTACAGGCCACAGGCATAGGGTGGTGAGAGGATTCACCAGAGACAGAGCAGGGAACAGAAAAGGCAGATTAACTGAAATATACTGCTGAGGGGAGCAGCGGGTGAGACAGGAGAGGTTCTACAGCACCATGTGGGCAGCTTCCTAGCTGGGGATTGAACTCATGCTGCAGTGGCTGCAGACAGATTCGTAGGTTGCGTCTTAACCCTTTGCACCACCAGGGAGGCCATCACCCTCTAGTTTCAAACTCTGAAATCACTTGCTTCTTAGCCATCTCCCAGATAACAAACACAACTCTATCTTTTGGCCATCTAAAATGTTTCTACACTCTCAGTATTCTAAGAGGCATTTTCCAAACAGGGTGTTTTGAATAGGAAGCTATTTTAGTTAAAATCTCACCAATATAGAATACAGTGGCATTTATGTCTAAAGGTTTGCTCAAGTAGCTTCCATTGATAAACATCTATCTTCCTCCACTCCTTCTTTTGCCAGAAATCTGTCTGCTTTTATCATCTTCTCTTGTCACTTCTCTGGACATTGGCAATATTGTAACCTTTGTCTAAATATTTTTATTACATGGGTGAATAAACCTATTAAGCAATTGTGGCTTCCTGGCACACTTACCATCACCATCTTCTGCTTGACTACCTCCATAATTTCTTTAAGGGAACCTAACATGGAATGCAATGGTTTTGCTAGAAGTAGTCACTCTGATGTAAGTACCTACAATCCTAGATCCAGAATGAATAGTCACCTAAAGGAACAACCTCTTCCCCATGAGGTCTTGACAACTTTCTGAAATGAAATTAGAATCAAACTTATGTTCCTGTGTTAAGAACAACTTATTAAAGACTTCTCTTGACAGTTTTCCTATCAAAGCTGGTTGTCTGAGGGATATATTAATACTAAATAATCTTTTGTTTTACCTAACAAAAGTACTACCTGGAAAACTAAACAACCTCTTGAATCATTCATCAGTGATGCTCTGGTAATAACATAAAAGAAGAACTATCATGATGCTCATTTTGTGGACAAGGAAACTGAGGAAAAGATGAAGTATCTTGCCTCCTAATTTGCTTATGGTCAACAAGCAGAACAGTGGCAGAGGCACTTGCTACACTGAATTATCACAGTGTTGTTTATGTCTGTGTGTACTGGAGTAGAACCCCCCCCCATCATCTTTTTTCATTGACTCAACTAAAAATGTATTTCTTGATTCTTTCCTCTTCCTCTGAACCTCATTTTTATAAAGAAGTCACTTATTCCTTCTGTTTTGTTTCCTTAATGATGATTCACACTTGGTGACAGCTGGTACTTTGTTCTCTGTGGAATGGAGTCGTTAAGAAATCAGATCACTAAGTGACGGTCCATTTACTTGGACCTCATCTACAGATGGTTCTGGCTACCAGGTTCTGTTTTACAGCTGGATCCAAAGTCTGTTCTACTCAAATCACATGGGGACACTCAGAACTGTCTATATTTCAGTTCAGTGCCTAAGACTATAGAACCAGTCCACAGGTCACGGGGCTGGGGCTGAGGGTAGTAGGTGGGAAGCTGGGGCATCGATGGAGTGTGGTTACATCACCGATCTGGTGTTTTATAGACCGGAGACTGAGTGACCGATCATCAGAACTGTTCCCATAGATTGGTCAGGCTGGCCCCATGTAGATCTAGCCTTGGAGTCTGCTCAGTTGAGATTATGTCTGGGACACTTGAGCAACCAAATTTAGCAAACCAAATTACCTTCTCTAGCAGATACTTCCTTGCATTATCAGGGTGATGGGGAGCAGAGGCAGTGATCTCAAAACTCAGGAGCTACAAGGGAATAAAAACTTCAAAGGAGTAAATGTTTTTGTTTTCTTGTTCTCTAAATCATTGTGGTGATTTCTTCTATATTTGATTAGTGGGTAAACTCTTATTCCAAGAGAAGCCCATGAGAACAGTCTGTCTGCTCTGAAAAGGGACAGAAATATTTGAAATATTACAAAAGAAGTTCACTTACAATTGCAAAGGAATTTTAAATAACAAGTTGTATTATATGTATCATCAGCAAAACAGGCCATTTGAAGCTCTCTACTCTAGATCAAAAAGTTTTCAAAATATATTGACGTGGTTGAAAAAAAAATCAGGGCAAGCAATAATGTTTGATTTTCATCACCCACAAGATAAATTGTTCGTTCCATCTTGTCACAAATAATGATAATATATTTTAAAGCTATCAATCAAACAGTAAACAGTGTAACATCTTAATTTGAGCTAAATATGTTTTAAACATCTACATTATTTATGAGCTTGCTACTTGCTAGAAAATTGATCTGATTGGGGAAAATCCAGAAAGTTCCATTTTCTTGTTATTTACATTCTATTGCAGCCAGCAGTTGGTTATAGGTTTCCAAATGGTACCGCTGAAGAACATAAATATGCTTTAGGGAATAGGAGAATGAATGAAAAATTTTCGGGGAGTAATAGATTAGACAAGTTATATTCATATCACATGTTTTATTCCTTCTGCTGAAATCCCAGGAGCAGAGAGTCTGTGGAAACTGCCAGTTGTAGTGAAATCTCTTTAAGAAAAAACATGCATTCTAGTCTTGGCTCCTATCCAACAGTGTTTGGGTTCACTTTGACCAAGCCATTAACTTGGGTGGGTTGTTGTTTCTGTATTTTAAATATAGATTCTGGGTGAATAATTTGTGTATTTCTTTCTCCTGATCTAAACAACTGATTCCAAACTACTTCAAATTCACACTGTAGGGAAAATGGTAGAGCAAAGGCTCTGATAATAATGGACCTTGATTTTATTTGCCTCTCAGGAGGAGTGCAAACACATGAGGGAAGAGCCATGTGTGCATATTTATTTTATTTTAAAGATTTTTTTTATTTATACAAGAACTGGGGTACAGGCCAGATTCGCGGGAGGGTGAGAGGATTCACCAGAGACAGAGCAGGGAACAGAGAACAGGCAGACTGATGAAATACACTGCTGAGGGGAGCAGCAGTCATGACAGGAGAGGTCTGCTGTGCCATGTGGGACCCTTGCTGGCCGGCCGGGATCGAACTGGCACTGCAGAGGCTGCGGACAGCTTCACAGCGCTGTGCTCAACCACCTGAGCCACTAGGGGAGGCCCGCGTGTGTGCATATTTAAAAATGAAAGGTAGTGGCCTAGAGTCTGGGTGTTCAAGGTAGTCATTCTGCTCTTGCCTGGATGAATTTCATACTTTGAGATATTTTGCACAAACATCCTTACTTGTTACTAATCAAAAATGTATGTATATCTGAGTGGGAAACAGAACAGGTGAATTGACTGAAATACACTGCTAAGGGGAGCAGGCCAGACAGGAGAGGTCTGCTGTGCCATGTGGGTCACTACCCTGGCCAGGGATCGAAAATCTGCTCCAGTGGTTGCAGGTAGCTTCGTAGTGCTGACGTTTAACCTTTTGTGCCACCAGGGAGGCCCCAAGATATGGTCATTTAACACTGGTTCTGGTCCCTGGTTACATTTTAAACAATGGAAGAACTAAAAAAAGAAGTACTAATGCCTGGTTATCACTTACAGATACTTTATATTCTTTGTCTGGTCTAGTCTGAACATTATGATTTTCAAAGTCCTGATGTGATTCAAATATGCAGCAAAAATTGGGATCCACTGAATTAGACTGTATAGCAATGCACAAGGAAGAATCCACACTATATTTTTCAGCTTTCACTATCCACACCCCTTGCACCACCAGGCACTTGTTTTGGTGGCCCATGTTATACTTTTTTGCAGTGACACCCCTCATCCTTCCCCTCCTACCACAACTCATATCTTATTCCATCTGTTCTTTAAGAAAAATTCCCCTCCACTTCTTTTTCCCCAGACCATGGTTCTTTCTTCCTCTGAATCTCATAACACTTTTTCTTTAGTTTTCTTGCCAAATTTATTATTTTTCACCTAGTAGCCCAGTTACTACTAGGCTACTACTAGATACATATTGCTTATTCCTCCTCCTAAGCTGTGAACTCCTAGAGGACAGAAATCATATCTAATTCATCTTTATAGTCACTTAGCATCCAGCAATCCTATGAAACATGTGCCTAGAATGGAGAAGGGAGTACAGAGGGCAGAAAAGCACAGTCCACGCGTGCTGTCTCTCTTCAAATTAGTCAGGAAACACAGACACACAAAGAATTCATGGGTGGAACTTAGGACCTGGATGAAAGAGAGCGAGAGCTCTGTAAACCAGGTCAGAGGGTGGACACTGGTGATGCAAGTTGAAAGAGGAAGGTTGATGAAAGTGCAGTGATTATATACAGTGAGCACCAAGTTTGTTTTCTGCAAGTAGGAAGTGCCTTGGATGCCCGGAAGTAGAGAAAAGTGAGGACTGTCACTCAGAGCATTTTAGGGTCCACGCATCTCAAGATGCTGGTATAGACTGACGAGTTCTTCAAAGGAGGTTGTAATTTAACGAGTGTGCTGAATTCTCTGCTATCTTTGTTGCCCCTCTCAGTCTCCTCCAAAGTGATCCCTTCTCAACCATTGATGAGCCAGTATGCACCCAAATAGTGGATATAAGTAGACATGTGGTCAGGGTGCAAGGTCAAGTTCTCTCCTGTGTGCGGTTCACCTTTCAATATCTCTCTTACTTCATTCAGTCAACATTGTGACTCTTACCCACTCCATATTCATCCTTGGAGCTTAGACCACATTCCCTCCAAGGACACTGAAGCACTTCACTGAGGGAGGATTGAGACCTTGCAGACAGTTGCACAGGAGCATGAACTGGTATTAAAGGTGCAGGGTTGAGTGAAGCCTCCAGGGTGTCCCAGGAAGGTGACAGGCTGGCAGGTGGGTGGCCATAGAGTATGTGGAAAGTGCACCGACTTAACTTCATTCTAAGAAACCCAGGTCCCAATTCCTTGGACTCCAGCTTTCATCAGAAAATCCTATGTTCCTCGTGAACTTTTCTTTCAATCTTTCCATTCCTAGAAATAAAAACACATGGTGGTCACTTCTAGACCCACAGGAAGTCAGATGTAGAACTGGCTTATTAGGAAAATCATGAAAGGTTCCATGCTTTCCATAACCTGTTACAAGCAAAATCAAAACCTGAAAAGAATGTCTTCTGAGCTCCCTTGAAAAACTTGTGCCATTATGATACCCTATCAAAGACATTCAAGCAGGAACAAAGAACACATTTGATTGACTTTTTAAATTTGGGAAACTAAGGTAAAAGTATGTTAAAATTTCTACTGAATGTCCAATAGCAAGATAAAAAGAGACAAGTGTCTGGCAGTCAGAAGCATGCCAGCACGCTTCCGGGGGCATGCTTGGTGTATTATTTTCTGAGCTACTCCCAAACTGTCTCAGACCCTAACCACACAATCAGTCAATGGTTACCTAGGTGTCCCTGGCCACCTCGTGATGTGGGCCATTATCTCAAGGCAGCCATGTGGGAGTGCCTTATCCAAACATCACATACACATAGGTGCACAGAAAGGCCATGTGCACACAGGTGCAGAGGCCTTAGGTGTGAAAGAGTCCACATATCCTCCCTTTCTGTTTTATCGGGCAGAAGGGGAGGTGGGGGGTTAAGGACAATGAAGGGTCAGCTGGTAAATCATCATTGAATGTTGTTGTTGTCGGTGGAAGTGAGCACGGCGGTGGCACCAGAGTCCTATTATAAAGACAAAGAAAATAACAAAGAGATATAAGAATCTGAATAAGAGTATGAATAGTGGGCCTCCCCGGTGGCGCAGCGGTTGAGCGCTGTGTTGCGAGGCTGCCAGCAACCCTCCGCAGTGCGGGTTCGATCCCTGGCTGCTCCCCGGCCTCCAGGGGAGGGTCCCACGTGGTGCGCAGACCTCTCCTGCCGCCTGCCGCTCCCCTCAGCAGTGTACTTTGGTCCTTCTGCCTGCTCTGCTCCCCGCTCTGGCTCTGGTGAATCCTCTCACCCTCCCGCGCTTCTGACTGTACCCAGTGCTTGTATAAATAAAAAAATAAATCTTAAAAAAAAAAAGTATGAATAGTAAAGTTAGACTACCAGGTGTGGGGATCGCTAGGGAAGAGAAGGTCAGGAGAACTTCAATAGTTTGTTGTGATGTTTCTTGCTGGATTTTATGGAGTTCGAGAAGAAGTTTATCTTGCAGTTTTTGGACAGAAGTATGTAAGGTAGAACTATATGACTGAAGCGGGTCTTGTTTTTGAGACATCCAAGAGAAAGAAGTGAAGTTATCGGCAGTGAGACTAGTGACACAAAACTGATCATAACTGGTGTCACATTGGAGGAGCGACCATGTCCATAAAGGCTGCTGGTGTTACCAAGCCATAGTGCAGCAGATTCTAGGGCATCAAGCTAGGCAAGAATCTGTTGATCTATATGGGCCTGTAACAACAAATGTTCAGTGGTATTAGTCATAAATTGGTGAACCTCATTAGCTGTTTGAACAGATTTGATCAAAGCAGATTTGGCCAAAGCTGCAGTAACAGCCAGAGAAACAAGAAAAATGATTCAAGCAATCAAAGAGGCAAAAAAGCAGTGGACCCTATTATGGCAGCCTAGAGCATGAATCAATTGAGCTAAGGGGGAGCCGCCTTCCCAGAGGCTTTTAAGGTTAACAGAAATCCAAGCTTGTATCTGCTGTTTAATAAAAAAGACAGAATGATTGAGAAGATAGTGATTGTCAATACAGGGCATGATAAGTGTGGCAGCTGGAAAGGTAATATTATCACCAGAGAAGGGGTTAACAAAAACAGATAAGGGCAGGAGGTATAGACTCAGATGTATCTGTGTAATCCCATAGAAATTTGCCCCTACTGAACTGAGCCAGGCCATGGTGTAGGACATAGGGAAGTGTGGAGTAGCAGGTCTCCAAATCTTTGTCTTAAGAGGAAAGCACATGGAATGATTGTTGCAGCAGTCTTTTTTTTAATTTTATTTATTTATGCATACAATAACTGGGGTACAGGCCAGAGGTGTGGGGGGTGGGGTGGAGGTGAGAGGATCATCAGAGACAGAGTAGGGAACAGAACAGGCAGACTGACTGAAAACACTGCTGAGGGGAGCAGTGGGCGAGGCAGGAGAGGTCTGCAGTTCCATGTGGGTAGCTCCCTGACTGGCCAGGAATCAAGCTAGTGTTGCAGAGGCTGCCTGCGGATAGCTTCACAGTGCTGTGCATAACCCCTTGCACCACCAGGAAGCCCAATGCAGCAAAGTCTTAAGACAGGACCAGCATGGATTCCATAAACGATGGGAGTGCTGGTAAAAATAAGGAAAGATCCAATTCCAGGTTTTGCCCTCCCATGTTCTGTTTCTATCCATAACTAGGAGGCCTTGTGGGCGCCAATTTTGTAGGGAGCAAGTCTCATTAAATAACTTCCCAATGGAATTTGTTGTTGATATGCTCCATTTGAGTCCATGTTCAATGGCAAATAGGAATTGAAGGGGCTAGGAGGGGGTCATGATTAAATTTAGGGCCGAACTTTCCTAATCCTATTGTGTGTAGAAAACGCTGATGAGGTATAATAACAATTTGAGATTCATTAGGCAGAGATGAACCAAACTATTTATACTATTGTGAGGACACCAGGCCACAGTAAATATTAGAGATAAAGTCAAGGGGTGTCCTGGACTAGGAACAGTCCAAAGGGAAGTAAGAGTCTGAGTAGGATGTTCAGCTAAAGAGCCCGGAATCGCTGGTCCACCTAAGAGAAGGGAGTCATTAGATCCAATGGGGGGTTCTGGGTGCCCCCAGCCAACAACATGAAAGACAGGGTGGTGGATAACATGTGCCCATTTTACTTGCACCTCAACCGTAAGAATGAAAAGGAGGAGCAGAAGAAGAGTTCCCACCAAGGAGTTAGCTGTAATGCAAGAGAAGAGAGCCAGGAATAGATTTTCAGAGGTGCAGGGTCGTTAGGCCTTTGATGTGTCCCCAGATGAGTTTTTTTCTGGCACGGTGAACTGTCATTTTCGAGAAGACTGGTCAATCTTATTGTTTTTGCTGCAGCCCAGAGTGCTCCTGTAGGTGACAAAACAGAAACACACCCTCTCCCACAGGTTAAAAGTTCTACAGGTCCCAGCCAGGTTGATACTTATAATGGATGGTGGTAGAAGACCAAGGACTTAGGATTTGGTTCTGCTGGGATAAAATGTTTTACTGCTGTGAGGCTAGAAGAGTTAGAAATGAAATGTTGTTCAACAGCTGTTATACTGGAAGGATTTGCAATATAAGAAATAGAGCTTTGCATATTTGTTTTTATGGGGGCAGGTTTTTCTCTAGATAACCCCTTTTTGCTTTAAGGAGCCCATTGGCTCTTTACTGCAGTCAGTGTTAGGACTTTCTACCAGACTATATTAGATTTTAAGTAGTTTCATGTATTTTTAAACATTTTTATTAGTATATTATTGATATTAATTTAATTTTTTTGTAGCAAGGTGTTAAAACACACAAAAAATTTAAGCACATATTATTTATATTTAGTTATTTTATCTGTTTTTAATTTTTAGATTTTTAGATATTGTAATAGCTGTTTTACTGTTATCCCTTTAGACTAGATGACACATCTTAATTGTATTTAAGGTGAGATTATATGAAATTGAATACCATAGCCTTTTTAAAAAAAATTTTTAAGTAAACACATTTGAACACAGAATAAAAGTATTACTATCCAAGATTATAACCTTAAGGCATGAATGCTTTAGATTAAACTATTAAATTTTAACTTAGCTTTTGTTTACCAAAATTGTAGATCATGATCTCAAAATTTGGGGTTTTTAATTAGAATTTATATATGCACTGTTTATTATTAACCCTCCAGAGGTAAAAGACAATGACGGACACAGAAACAATGACAAACACAGAGATCTCTTGATTTTTATTTAAAACTTTGGCCACATGTACTAATTTTAAGGAGTAGTTATTTTATTTGTGAAGACACTGAGAAAATTTGATTAAATTTTAGTTATTTCGTAACTTTTTTAGGTAAAGCAAGTGTATTTTTAAGAGTCACCTTTTTGGCTTGAAGTTAGGTCTTAGTTTAAGTTTGACACATTTATTTAACCACATTTTTAATATAAATTTAGTCAAGGAGGTTTATAATAAGACAGAAGCTAAAATTGTTATGTAGAATGAGTGTTAAATATTAACCATTAATTATCAAAGATGTAGGTCTCAAGCTTATATCAATTTTACATTCAAGCAGATTTTACCTTAAACAGTCTAGATTTAAAGATTAGGTAAACACAGGCAAACAGAATTTTTTTTAACTATAGAATGGATCAGAACAATTTGTTGAGGTGGATAAAAGGAGAGTTCAGTTCTCCTATAGCAGGAAGGCAGCAGAGACATGCCAGTGGCCCCAGCACTGGAGCAAAGGTACAGGCAGCTGCGGGGTGTTAAAAGTGGTGGAGGAAACCTTTTGCTGTCTCTAGGAAACACATTTAGCTACAAAAGATAAAAATAGGCTCAAAGTTAAAGGATGGAAAACAATCCTACAAGCAAATGGGCCAAAAAAGAAAGCAGGAACAGCTATACTGATATCAGATAAAACAGACTTCAAACTCAAAAAAATAAAAAGAGACCCCAATGGTCACTACATTATGATTAAGGGGACAATACTTTAAGAAGAAATAACACTCATTAAAATATACTCACCAAACGAAAGAGCACCAAAATATATCAGACAACTGTTGTCCTCTCTGAAAACAGACATCAGAGAAAACACATACGTAGTGGGAGACTTCAACACACCACTATCAACAATGGATAGATCAACAAGACAAAAAATAAGTAAAGAAACTAAAGCTCTAAATAAGGACCTAGAGCATTTGGGCTTAAGAGACATCTATAGAACACTAAACCCCAAAAAAACGGAGTACACATTTTTCTCAAGCGCACACGGATCATTCTCCAGGATTGATCACATACTGGGGCACAAGACAAACATCAACAGATACACCAAGATTGAAATCATACCAACCATCTTTTCTGACCACGAAGGCATCAAACTAGAAATAAATCATAAAAAGAAGGCAAGGAACTATCCTACCTCATGGAGATTAAAAACCACACTACTGGAAGACCACTGGACTAACGAGGAGATCAAAGAAGAAATTAAAAAATTCTTTGAATTGAATGACAAGGAGGACACCAATATCCTAAATGTATGGGATGCAGCAAAAGCAGTAATAAGAGGAAAATATATAGCAATAGAAGCTCACATCAAAAAACAAGAAAGAACTCAAAGAAACAACCTAATCTCGAAGCTCAAAGATCTAGAAAAAGAACAACAAAAAAACCCCAGAACCAGTAGAAGAAAAGAAATAATAAAAACCAAAGCAGAAATAAATGAAATTGAAACTAAAAAAACAATCCAAAAGATCAATGAAACCAAGAGCTGGTTCTTTGAAAAAATAAATAAAATAGACAAACCCCTAGCCAGGCTCACAAAGGAAAAAAGGGAGAAAGCACAAATACACAGAATCATAAATGAAAGAGGAGAAATCACAACGGACACAGCAGAAATCAAAAGAATAATCAGTAACTACTATGAACAGTTATATGGAAACAAGTTCAACAATCTAGAGGAGATGGACAAATTCCTACAACTCTACAATCACCCAACGCTAGATAAAGAAGAAATAGAACACCTAAACAGACCAATTACAAGCAGCGAAATTGAAATGGTAATTAAAAACCTCCCCAAAAACAAAAGCCCAGGACCTGATGGATTTACAAATGAATTCTACCAAACATTCAGAGACAAATTAGTGCCTATCCTTCACAAACTCTTCCAAAAAATTGAGAAGGAAGGGACAATACCAAACACGTTCTATGAAGCCAATATTACACTAATACCAAAACCGAATAAGGACAACACAAAAAAGGAAAACTATAGGCCAATCTCCCTAATGAACACTGATGCAAAAATCCTCAATAAAATTTTAGCTATCAGAATCCAACAATGTATCCATAAGATAATTCACCACGACCAAGTTGGATTCATTCCAGGGGCACAAGGATGGTTTAACATCCGAAAATCAATCAACGTTATCCAACACATCAACCAAAAGAAATATAAAAACCATATGATAATATCAATAGATGCTGAGAAAGCTTTCGACAAAGTGCAACACCCATTCATGATAAAAGCCCTTGAAATTCTTGGGATACAAGGAACATACCTCAACACCATAAAGGCCATCTATGACAAGCCAACAGCCAGTATCATTCTCAATGGTGAAAAGCTGAAAGCAATTCCATTAAGATCTGGAACAAGACAAGGATGTCCACTCTCACCACTGCTTTTCAATATAATACTGGAAGTCCTAGCCAGAGCAATAAGACAAGAGAAAGACATCCAAGGAATCCAAATAGGAAAAGAAGAAGTCAAACTATCACTATTTGCAGATGATATGATAATATACATAGAGAACCCCAAAATCTCCACAGAAAAACTAATTCAACTCATCAATCAATTCAGTAAAGTGGCAGGATACAAAATCAACACGCAAAAGTCAGTAGCCTTCCTATACACAAACAATAAATCTGAAGAAGAAGAAATCAAAAAAACCATCCCTTTTATTATTGAAACAAAAAAAATCAAATATTTGGGAATAAATCTAACAAAAGAGGTAAAGGACCTATACAAAGAAAACTATAAAACACTGTTAAAAGAAATAGAAGAAGACACAAAGAAATGGAGAGACATCCCCTGCTCATGGATTGGAAGAATAAACATTATTAAAATGGCCATCCTACCAAAAGCAATATACAGATTCAATGCTATTCCAATCAAAATCTCAATGGCATTCTTCAAAGAAATAGAACAATTATTGATGAAATTCATATGGAATCACCAAAAACCCCGAATAGCCAAAGCTCTACTGAAAAAAAAAGAAGGAAATGGAGGCATCACACTCCCAGACTTCAAACTATACTACAAAGCCATAATCATCAAAACTGCATGGTATTGGCACAAGAACAGACATACAGACCAATGGAATCGAATAGAAAATCCAGAAATAAACCCACAGATTTATGGTCAACTAATCTTTGACAAAGGAGCAAAGACTATGCATTGGAGCAAAGAAAGTTTGTTCAATAAATGGTGCTGGGAAAACTGGGTCGCTACATGCAAAAGAATGAAGCTTGACCACTACCTCACACCATACACAAAAATCAACTCAAAATGGATTAAAGAACTAGACATAAGACCTGAAACCATAAAATACATAGAAGGAAATATAGGCGAAACGCTACGGGATTTGCACATCAAAGACATCTTTACAGACACATCACCCAAAGCAGTGATAGTGAAGGCAAAGATAAACAGCTGGGACTACATCAAATTAAAGAGCTTCTGCACAGCAAAAGAGACAATAACAAAAACAAAGAGAAACCCCACCAACTGGGAGAACATTTTTGCACCCAACACTAATGATAAAGGACTGATCACAAAAATCTGCAAAGAGCTGATGAGACTCAGCAACAACAAAGAAAATAATCCAGTCAAAAAATGGGCAGAAGAGCTAAAAAGAAACTTCTCTGAAGAGGAAATGCAAATGGCCAACAGACATATGAAAAAATGTTCAACATCACTTGTAATCAGGGAAATGCAAATCAAAACTACCATGAGATACCATCTTACACCAGTGAGAATGGCACATATTAAAAAAACTAGCAACAACAAATGTTGGCGAGGGTGTGGAGAAAAAGGAACTCTTGTGCACTGTTGGTGGGAGTGCAAACTGGTCCAACCACTATGGAGAGCTGTGTGGAGATTTCTGGACCTACTAAACATAGAGCTTCCATATGATCCAGCAATTCCACTCCTAGGTATTTACCCAAAGGACTCAGAAACATCCATTCCAAAGAGCACCTGCTCCCCTATGTTTATAGCAGCACTGTTTACAATAGCTAAGCTTTGGAAACAACCCAAATGCCCAAAAATAGATGACTGGATCAAGAAGATGTGGTACATATATACCATGGAATATTACTCAGCATTCAAAAAAGATAAACACATGCAATTTGCAGCAACATGGATGGCGCTGGAAGGGATCATGCTCAGCGAAATAAGCCAAAAAGAAAAAGAAAAATACCGGATGGTCTCACTCATAGCAGGAATCTAGAAAACTTAAATAAGGGACCAGGAAAATGAATATAAGAAAGTGAAAATCAAAATCAACAAAAAACTATGAACCAGAGACACTTTTTGTGGGGTGGGGGGCGGGAGGGGAAGGATTGGGGTCAGAATGGGGCGTTTGCAATTGTATGGGGGAATATAAAAATAAAATTTATTATTTAAAAAAAAAAAAAGTGGTGGAGGAGGCAGGGGCTCTGGATCACCAGCCCAAGCCTGTTTGGCAGATTTTATGTCCGAAGCCCTGATGGCTAAGTGGCACCAGTTCCAGTGATATTTAAGCACTTGTGGGAATTGATTGAGCTCCTTATCGGAAACTTTACATGCTACAGATAGGAGGAGTGCCTTAAGTTGCTCACGATGTTAGAGTTGAGCAGGAGAGAGATTGTTACCATTATTAACTTATTTTATTGATAAAGGAATGCAAAATAGTAATAGGAAAGCAAAACATCAGGCTGTAAATAAAAATCCTAACAGGGGCAAACTGCAGGGTTTGGGCTGATTGTGTCGGGTCTCAGTATAGTGCTTAGTTGGGAGAGGGCTTCCCCAGCTGTCATACTGGGGCGGGCACTCTCAGACTTGTGTCTCGGTATTGTAGTCTTCTGCCTAGTGCAGGGGAATACAGCCCGGGTTTCCAGGAGACCAAACCTTCATATGCAACCCCCATACAGACTTCTAGATGGTATATGTGCCTGTTGTTTTGGGAGACCGAGGTCACTCATATGATGACCAGACTTTGCCTTCAGACAGGAGGGTGGCGCTGGTCCCCCTAATCTGGTCCAGGTACCAGTTTATCCTGTCACCAGAGTCATCTAGAAGGTAGCTACCGGCCGTTTTGACTCTTTAAATGGTCAACCCATGCCCACCATTAATTTTGCGGCTAAGTGAACAGACCTGATAGAAAAGGAAATAAAAAGATGGGACAGGAACAATAAAAAGAGAGGAACAAAGACACTACTTGTGAAAGAGAGAGAGTACCTCACTTACCATTCTTTTGCAAACCCCAAGGTCTGTGGGGCTACTGTGTAACTGATTTGGACGTCCTATGCCTTACACCTGGCTCGAGGAATGGCGAAGGTGCCCCTGGCACTGATTACTGTTTCCAATCCCTGTTCGGGCGCCAACTCTGGTGGTCGGGAACACTCAAGCACGCTCCCCCAGGCATGTTTGAGAGACAAGTCGTGGAGCAGGCTTGCAAAGCAAGATTCTGTAATAGTGAATGAGCATGATTGATTATGTGACAGTGGCAGGGAAGCAAGGTCCAGGCCAAACAAAGGGCATTCTTCTTTATGGGAACAAGGTCCAGGGGAGACAAAGGATAATCAACTTTAAGGGGAACGGGGAGGGACGTGTTGGCCACATATACAGGAAGAACTTCCCATTCAGGTGTTTGGTATAATTTCCCAGCTACTCCCAGACCTTCTCGGACCCTGACCACACAATCAGTCAGCGGCTATCTAGGCGTCCCTGGCCACCTCGTGATGTGGGCCATTGTCTCAAGGCAGCCATGAGGGAGTGCCTTATCCAAACCTCACACACACATTGGTGCACAGAGAGGTCATGCACACACAGGTGCAGAAGCCTTAGGTGGAAAAGAGGCCACACAGGTGTGAACATCCCATTTCTAACACTTGCTGGTTTTTCAAGTTTGTAAAATTAGAATCATGATGATCTCCTGTTGGGATGAGTGTATTTGCGTGTGATGTATGTCTATATGTCTGTGATGTGTGAATGTCTGTGGTTTGTGTGTATGTTTTGTGCGTGTGTGTGCATGTGTATGTCCGTCTGTATGTGTGTGAAGATTAAACAATATATAAAGTGCACAAATATGGGGTCTAGTCAAAACAGGTTCTCAGCAAAAGTTGAAATGTTTATTCCTGCCGTTTTCCCCAGCATATTTTTAGTCTTACCATGGTCTTCTTAAAATTTCAGGGCTAGGCCCAATGATAGGTAAGTGATTTGAGAAGAAGCAAGTTTCCACAGTCTTCTAAGATGAGAGTAGAGGACAGGGATAGAGAGAGGTGTGGGGATGTAGGTGTCTCATTGATGGCCTTTGCAAACGAAATTTTTGAGTAGTCAAATTGTTAGGGGGAAAGGATGTCCTGAGCAAACTCCATGCAAGCTTTGTGGACTCCACCCCCACTCCATCAAGACACTGGGAAAGACAAATCCTGTGATCACCAAAGGGAAGGTTGCGAGGACCTGAGGGTGCAGTTAAGTGAGTGGGCTTTTGGTTTGAGTATTCAACTGGCCATGTGGCCGGGGGTCGCCCTCTTGGCCACGCAGTGTGCTCAGTTTTCTGCCAGCTCAGCGGGTCATTGAGATACCAGGTCAGCGGAATGGGTAGGACGCATTTACGAACTTATCTCCCTCTTCTCTCCCTGAGTTATTCATTTCCCCATTTTCCCTTCCCTTGTAAATAAATCTTTTATCAACCTTTTGTGCATGTCTGCAGTTTAGCATTAATAAGTCCCCTTTAAGCACGCAGGTGAAGAACCACAGTCAGACAACCCATTTTATATCAGGGTTTGCCCTGTAACAAAATGTCCTGGCATGCAATTTCCCAACCTTGAAACACATACACTTCCACTTCTGACAATGAATTCTACTCTCATTGCTCCCATCCCTTCTATCTCCACTGCATTCCATAACCAGTCCGTTCTTTCAACTTAGGGACAAAGAAATGGATACAACCTTCCTTTTCCTGTCTCCCTCCACCCCTTTGAAAGGGGAGAGTATCAAGGGCAGGTGGTCTGCAGTCTTCTCCATTCCTTGTACCTGCAGTAGGAGCTGTCCAGGGATCACCTGTCACCATAGCCAAGCTGAGTGGGAGCTTCACCTGATTCACCTTCCCTTTTAGAATGCCCACAAGTCACCCAATTGATGTTTACATCCTCTTCTTCTCCCCAACCTTCAATGAAACAGAACAAAGTCTGGAGACCAGTAGGAAAAGTGTGGAACAACAGAGTCCTCTCCAGAATGGGCGATCTGAGCACTTGTTTGAGCTGCAACGGGCTGACGAGCTTCATGGGCTCCTTGGAACAGACTAGTCCATACATACACCAAACCGTCACAGTGCTGCTTTACACATACACCACATTGTGAGGCAGCTATAGTTCAATAAAGCTGTTAATGAAAAGAATTTATGAGCTCCCCTGTAGGGTACTACCCTTGACATCTTGCCCCAGAAAAAAAGAAAATGTGAGCTTGAAATTAGCCATTAAAGGTGAACAAATGAGTGCAGAAAGACACTTATCCAAAGAAAAGCATTTAGATATACAAATCAAAGACGTGGACTCAGACGACCACCTTCATCGTGCTTCCAGAGCCCGTTGACACTGGGTTTTCCCATTTTAGAGTGAGCCCCATGTCATGGCTGCTCCGCTTTCCTGGCCAGGATTAGCTCTCCTCACAGCTCATAGGACAGGTCCACACAGCTGTGTCTCCAGACTGACAACTCCCTTTGCTTCTCCCTAGACATTCAAAAGCTGCCTTTTTTGGGAGGCTTTATTTATGACTCGATCAAGGCTATTTTTTAAAAGGGGGGAAAGTACTGTCTTTTTTAAAAATACTTTGAGAGATTAAGATGGCATACTAAAAATTCTTCTAAGCAATTGAACCTCCTGGAACTTTTTATTTTGAAACGTTTTCACAGCATGCCTTTAGGAGTGCAGCTGTAATAGCATGAGACAAACTCATGATATCCAAAATCAGTATGCACATCATAAAAATTCAATAAAGTGAGTGTGTGGAGCATTGTGTTGGGCATTTCCCCGGACTCCCCTTTCCCTGATGCTTTTTATTAGCATAAGTGACATGACTGCCATCACATGCCACTCTGGTCTTTGAGAGCAGGTTATTTTCAGCATGGTATCCAGCTTCCTACTTGTGCAGACCAGTGTTATCAACAAGTTTGCTTTTTTTTTTTTTAGTGATTTAAAATTTTTTTTAAAAAGATTTATTTATTTATGCATACAAGAACTGGGGTGTAAGCCAGAGGTGAGGGGGGGTGGTGAGAGGATTCACCAAGAGAGTGGGGAGCAAAACAGGTGGATTGACTGAACTACACTGCTGAGGGGAGCAGCGGGTGAGGCAGGAGAGGTCTGCTGTGCCATGTGGGTAGCTCCCTGGCTGGCAGGGGATCAAACTCTTGCTGCAGTGGCTGCCCATAGCTTAATAGTACTGTTTTTAACCCCTGCACCAATAGAGAGGCCCAACAAGTTTGCTTTTTATGAGGCAGTTCTGTGGCTGTCCATCTAAAGAGCCCTGCCTCCAACTTCACTCTCTGGGGGATATCCCACCTGGAACATGCATCCTTAAGGCATTGCAGGTCCTGGACCTTACCACATCCCCTTTCCCCATCACACACACCTTTTCTGTGTCCTGTACCATCTGAAATGCTCCTCCTGAAGTGCTGGTAGATTATTCCACTCTATAAAAAGCTGGTGATTACTGATGGGTTCCTATTTCAGCCTCCCTGTTAATATAGCTATAACTAGTTTTTACTAGTAATAATGTAGTAACAATGAAAATAATTGCCATTTATAGAAAAGAGTGCCTGGCATATCAAAGATGTATGCTATATTGACTTATTATAATTTCCATTATACCAGGACCATTGTTACTACTAATATAGCAAGGGCTGTATTATTACTACTAGTTCAGCTCACATTAAACTGAACTCTTTCTTCTTTTTTGATATTATCTCAAAGATAATCTAAAAAGAAGCTATTAGAATTATAATTATTTTAAGTGCAGAGATTGATTTGGATAAAATAAGTTGTTCACTTTTTTTTTTAAAAAAGCAAAGTGTATGTGCACACTTTGCTAATACAAAGCAATTTTAAAAACTTTATAGAATTTGTGGTTAGGTGTGGAAGTTTGGTGTTTAACTGCCTGAGTCCAAATCCAGTTCTGTCATAACTTCTTTGGCCCTAGGTATGTTACTAACCTCTTTGAGTTTCATTTCCTCATTTATGAAAAGGGGTAATTATGGTAACTAACACAGAATTATAAGAATTAAAAATGTAATACTTTTAAAATAAATTGTCAAATTGGCTTCCATAAGGACTTTATTTCATTTTTATCAACAGTATATGAGGTTTCCAGTTTTCATATAAATTTGCCAAGCCTGGGCAGTATACATTTCATTTTTTATCTTGCCCAATTTAATGGCTTCTATGCAATATAGGACAAATCATTTTAATTCTAAGCCTCAGATTCATAACTGGTAAAATTAACAAGAGTATAAAATTCGGAAATATAGGCCCTGCTCATAAAGTTATTAGATGCCAGAGCCTGTGATGCTCAATATTTGAAGGGTAGTTCAAATGAGAAAGATGTGTGGAGATGCTGGGTTAACCCCAGAGAAGGCTGAAGGAGGACTATGGGTGAGTATCTCCATGACCTTATGATTGGCAGAACATTGCCATTATCGGGACAATAGATTCCAATTCAGACAGTGAAGGAGATAACCGCTATAATTTAACTGTGTTTAATTTTTATTGCTATTTATCTTGCTAAAGTGCAAACTCTGTGAGTGTATGTATTTTGTTTTGGTCACTGATATATCCTTGCACATATGGCTTAGGGCCTGAAGCATAGTAGAGGTACAATAATAAACATCTACTGAGTGAACAGATGAGCTGAGTGAAGCCACCTTGTATGAGTCAACCCTGGTAACTGGCAGAATGGCCTCCTGGGTATGAGTGTGGGTGAGCTGACTTGAGTAAGTCCTCTTGCACTAGCAACCAAGATTGTGTACTTCAGCCTGGCTAAGATTCGGTTTCCCTGCTAGAATCCACACTCTTCACAGCAATGGTGGGTCTCTCTGCTCAAATCAGTTACGGGTTGTATTAATAGTTCAGCTCAGAGGGTGGTGTTATTTCCAGGTTCTTAGGGATTGCTCCATTGCTGCCTTCCGCACTACCTAGAACTCCCATCTTATGGGGTGGTTGCAAGTATATTATGTAATGTGGAATATATTATAGAATTGTTCTCCTAGACAATGAGATGTGGCAGTTAAAATCTGGGCTCTGGAGCCATAGCCCCTTAGTTCAGGTCTGGATTCACAACTGAATAACTTTGAGCAAATGACTCAATTGCACTGAGTTCAGTTTTCTCATCTGTAAAATGCAAATGTTAGTGCCTACCTTATTGGATCAATGTTGTGGAGTGAATTCAAACATGAATTCAAATACTTATTAGGACTAATAAGTGGAATCTACTTTGATAACTGTTATTAGCAGTAATAGTAATCACATTGGGAATTTATTATGTTCCCAAAACTGACAACTAGGTGGGAGCCTCCCTGGTGGCCTAGGGGTTAAGTCTCAGCACTATCACCACTATGGCCTGAGTTGGTCGATCCCCGGCCAAGGAACTAACCTACACAGTGCAGCAGACCTCTCTCCTGTCTTGCCTATTGCCCCCCTCAGCAGTGTATTTCAGTAAACCTACCTGTTCTTCTCCCCACTCTGTCTCTGGTGAATCCTCTCACCCCATGCACCTCTGGCCCAGTTCTTCTACACAAAAAATAAATAATAAATAAATAAGTAAACTATGGAGGCTGTCTATTATTGTTACTCCTGCCTTGTGAGTAAGAGTTGAGGCTCAGAAAATTTTAGTAATACCTTAATATCATATAGTTAGTATGTGGTAAAAACTGAATATAAATGCAGATATGTGTGAAATATTCTATCAAGGAGAAATTTTTCTTAAGAGAATTTGAAATATCTGCTTTATCATTGACATTATATTTTCTAATTTCTGATTTCTGGTCTTTCAAACTATGCTCACAAACTTAGATTTTTTTTTTAAAGAGGCATGTATATTTATTTATTTATTTTTTTGTTTATTTATTTGTTTGTTTGTTTATACATGCACTGGGTACAGTCAGAAGCGCAGGAGGGTGAGAGAATTCACCAGAGCCAGAGCAGGGAGCAGAACAGGCAGAAGGACCGAAGTACACTGCTGAGGGGAGCAGCGGGCGGCAAGAGAGGTCTGCGCACCATGTGGGACCCTCCTCTGGTGGCTGGGGAGCAGCCGGGGATCGAACCGGCACCACAGAGGCCGCAGGTTGCTTTGCAACCCAGCGCTCAACTGCTGCGCCACCGGGGAGGCCCAAACTTAGAATTTTTTCTTCAAAAAAATCATATGCATAAGAATATTGAAACATTCATCTTTTGATCTATGGGTTTATAATTTCCTAGGACTCTAAATATGCACAGTGATTTTTACTTGGTCCAGTCCACCAATCTGTATATTTCCTCTACTAAGATTTTAGCTAAATGAGTCAACTGAATAAGCACCATTTAAGAGCTACAGGTTGGCAAAGAATGACCAAAACAGACAATTTGCCTTCCATGGTGTGGATTTGATAAACATTTTATATCTCATGAAAATAATAGCTTTCCTTGCAAGGTCAGAATGTACCCATTTCAGAATTCACTTTCACAAGTCTGATGAAGTTACTCTGACCTAACAGAGCTTCTCTACCCAGGGTGGCAGTGACCTGAACGCCAGCAGTAGAGATTCATCTGTTGTAAATTGACTGGTTGACTGAGTGCCCTGTAAGTAGCCAATATCCCTTTCAGTGCAGTGACTTGAAATTTGAACCTTTTTCAGACACCCCCGCAGACAAAACATTGAAAACTGAAAAGCAATCCATTTACAGATGTCAACCCAGCCCCTGTATTTGTGGGCATGATTTGCTATGCTACATGTGACAAACCATTTTTTATAACCTTGAGATTTATCTTGTTTTCTTTGAAACTTGCTATAAAAATGTTTTGTTACTTTTTTCCAGGTGAAAGTGGTGATATTTTGTAAATGTGTCTTTCATACTCAATGATATAGATAGTACCCTGAGAACTAGCAGGGCCTTGAATTGGTATAATGAATTGGTGGTAATTTTTCATGAATCTTATTCAGAAAGTACAATAGATTGTTAGTTATGGTAGCATGGATTTACACAGCATTCAACTTTATGTTTGAAGATCTTATTTTTCCTCAACAGGTTAATTATGTATGGATTTGTGAAGGCTATGGTATATGCTGGCCAGTTGAAAAATGGAGACTTTCATTTCACAGACTGTTTATTTTTTGGTTCACTGATGTCTGCTACAGATCCAGGTAATTGCTCAAATCATGTTTCTTCTTTTTAAGAGTTGTACTTTAAATTGAGTATTTTTCTAAAGACATCACTCGAGTTTACATAGTAATAATTCCTTTACATAGTAATAATTCTCCCCTTGAGGCTGACATATCTGTTAGTGATTACAAAAATAGGAAAAAGAAAAAAAAAGATATGGTGAATATTCTAATAACTCTGAAGAATGATATGAAAGCAGTTGCAATAATGGGAAAGACTTTAAACATCATTATAGTTTATTTCTTTAGAATATATCACCATTTTGAACTACTGTACTAAATTTTTCTCTGTTCAATTTGTGTTGTCTTCTTTCAAACATTATTTGTTGAATTAAACGGCAAAAAATGTTTTTTCTAAATTTCTTACTATAGAACTTTTCATTCATAGTAAAGGTAGACTAATAGTAAAAAGAATTGTGATATAACCGTCAGCGATGTTCCTGTCCATTCCCCTCATACTTTTTCCCACCCTGACCAGAGTATGTTAAAGCAAGTTGCAGACATCATATCATTTTGTAAATATTTTGAAAAATGACTTGCCATTATTAAAGCTTAAACATCTTAATAAGCACTCTTTAATAATAGCAAAGTCTCTGTTCAAATACCTCTGATTCTTTAATATTCATTATCATTACAAAGTCTTGTTTTTTTTTTTTTTTAAGATTTATTTATTTATTTATACAAGCACTGGGTACAGTCAGAAGCGCTGGAGGGTGAGAGAATTTACCAGAGCCAGAGCGGGGAACAGAACAGGCAGACTGACAAAGAAATACACTGCTGAGGGGAGCAGTGGGCACGGCAGGAGACACACCATGTGGGACCCTCGCTGGTGGCCGGGGATGGAACCGGTGCTGCAGAGGCTGCGGGCAGCTGGGCCACCGGGGAGGCCCAATAGTCTTGCTTTTTGATTGATCCTTCATGGTTACACTGACCTTTCTGACATTGTTCTGTGAAATCATTTATGTTCAAGGAGAACGCGAAGGCTCTGTTGACAGTACCAGATCAGCTTGTGGATGAGAGGAGCTGATTTTCTTTCTTAGAATGGAGCTCTAACCAGAAGTATAGGAGGTGACTTGCTATAAATGCAGAATCTTAGCTCAACCCCAGACCTACTGAATTAGATTCTAGAATTTAACAATGTCATTAAGATCCTTCCATACATTAAAGTTTGAGAAGCTCTACATTTTAGAGTTCTCCAGTTTGCCTAGTAGCTTTTGAAGCCATTGATGACTGCTGCTCAGTCCAATACTTACTAGGGGTTTCAAACCAGTAGCATAATTCTTCTATGTCTTCATTTACTAGTTGATGCTTACCTATAAAGAAGTACCTTTCTAGATCAACTATTTGAGTATTCTATTGTATATTTAACAAAAAGTCAGGGTAAAAATTGTTTCTTTCCATTTATTTACTGATTATTTACCAATTATTAAATTAGCACATTCCCTACCTTTCTCCACGTAAGATCAAAGAGATGGGTCTTTTTATTTAAAAAAAAAAAAAAAAATACCAGCACATGGATTTAAACATCGCTGATATGTTTCAGTCTACTGATATCATTCTTCTTATTGATGATCAAAAAATTCCATCTTTGATAACAGGGAGTCTCTTCAAGTTTCTCCTCACACTTTTGTCATGACCAGAATGGCCTTTCCCAGGGTCTCTTATTTGGAAGAGGCTAAGATGTTTCAACCTTATCTTTTATGTTTCCTGCACTCTGACTTTATTTTTTTTTTAATTTATTTTTTTTTTATAGAGGCATGTTTATTTATTTATTTATTTGTTTGTTTGTTTGGTTTTTGTTTATACATGCACTGGGTACAGTCAGAAGCGCGGGAGGGTGAGAGAATTCACCAGAGCCAGAGCAGGGAGCAGAGCAGGCAGAAGGACCGAAGTACACTGCTGAGGGGAGCAGCGGGCCGCAGGAGAGGTCTGCGGGCCATGTGGGACCATCCTCTGGTGGCCGGGGAGCAGCCGGGGATCGAAACGGCGCCGCAGAGGCTGCGGGCAGCTTCGCAACCCAGCGCTCAACCGCTGCGCCACGGGGAGGCCCTGCACTCTGACTTTAAATAAGCCATTTCCCCAAGAGTCTTAGTTCTTGCTAAGAGGTAAATTTATTTAGAGACCCAAATCTAGACACTAGGGGATTCCATTGCTACTGGATTAGTCATTGTTTCTAAATATTTTTATTTGTTTTGAGGGAAAGATAATATCACAAATTCATGTTAATATTAGTTTAAATTTAGGATTAGAGGAATTTTACTTGTCTTGGAACTTTATATGCATTTCAGTTTTTCTTCTGCCTACTTTTCTACTTATCAATCACTTTAATATAATTTTTATTTGCTTAAAATATCTCTTTCATAATTTCATAGTATTAATGAATATATGACTTGAAAATTGCTTAAGATTTTTATTGTGGTTCCTTTTTTTTTTTCTTTCCTTTATGTATTTTTAATTTTCTTTTAAATAAATTTTATTTTTATATTCCCCATACAGTTGAAACCCCCTTATTTTAACACCAATCCCTCCCCTCTCCGCCCTCCACCCCCCATAGAGTGTCTCTGGTTCATAGTTTTTTGTTGATTTTGATTTTCACTTTCTTATAGTTATTCATTTTCCTGGTCCCTTATTTAAGTTTTCTAGATTCCTGCTATGAGTGAGACCATTGGTATTTTTCTTTTTCTTTCTGGCTTATTTCGCTGACCATGATCCCTTCCAGTGCCATCCATGTTGCTGCAAATTGCATGTGTCTATCTTTTTTGAATGCTGAGTAATATTCCATGGTGTATATGTACCACATCTTCTTGATCCAGTCATCTATTTTTGGGCATTTGGGTTGTTTCCAAAGCTTAGCTATTGTAAACAGTGCTGCTATAAACACAGGGGTGCAGGTGTTCTTTGGAATTGATGTTTCTGTGTCCTTTGGGTAAATCCCTAGGAGTGGAATTGCTGGATCATATGGAAGCTCTATGTTTAGTAGGTCCAGAAATCTCCACACAGCTCTCCATAGTGGTTGGACCAGTTTGCACTCCCACCAACAGTGCAGGAGAGTTCCTTTTTCTCCACACCCTCGCCAACATTTGTTGTTGCTAGTTTTTTTAATATGTGCCATTCTCACTGGTGTAAGATGGTATCTCATGGTAGTTTTGATTTGCATTTCCCTGATTACAAGTGATGTTGAACATTTTTTCATATGCCTGTTGGCCATTTGCATTTCCTCTTCTGAGAAGTTTCTTTTTAGCTCTTCTGCCCATTTTTTGACAGGATTATTTTCTTTGTTGTTGCGTCTCATCAGCTCTTTGCAGATTTTTGTGATCAGTCCTTTATCATTAGTGTTGTGTGCAAAAATGTTCTCCCAGTCGGTGGGGTTTCTCTTTGTTTTTGTTATTGTCTCTTTTGCTGTGCAGAAACTCTTTAATTTGATGTAGTCCCAGCTGTTTATCTTTGCCTTCACTATCACTGCTTTGGGTGATGTGTCTGTAAAGATGTCTTTGATGTGCATATCATGTAGTGTTTCGCCTATATTTCCTTTTATGTATTTTATGGTTTCAGGTCTTATGTCTAGTTCTTTAATCCATTTTGAGTTGATTTTTGTGTATGGTGTGAGGTAGTGGTCAAGCTTCATTCTTTTGCATGTAACAACCCAGTTTTCCCAGCACCATTTATTGAACAGACTTTCTTTGCTCCAATGCATAGTCTTTGCTCCTTTGTCAAAGATTAGTTGACCATAAATCTGTAGGTTTATTTCTGGATTTTCTATTCAATTCCATTGGTCTGTGTGTCTGTTCTTGTTCCAATACCATGCAGTTTTGATGATTATGGCTTTGTAGTATAGCTTGAAGTCTGGGAGTGTGATGCCTACATTCCCTTCTTTTTTTTCAGGAGAGCTTTGACTATTTGGGGTTTTTGGTGATTTCATATGAATTTCATCAATAATTGTTCTATTTCTTTGAAGAATGACATTGAAATTTTGATTGGAATAGTATTGAATCTGTATATTGCTTTTGGTAGGATGGCCATTTTAATAATGTTTATTCTTCCAATCCATGAACAGGGGATGTCTTTCCATTTCTTTGTGTCTTCTTCTATTTCTTTTAACAGTGTTTTATAGTTTTCTTTGTATAGGTCCTTTACCTCTTTTGTTAGATTTATTCCCAAGTATTTGATTTTTTTTTTTTTGATAATAAAAGGGATTTTTTTTTTATTTCTTCTTCTTTTGATTTATTGTTTGTGTATAGGAAGGCTACTGACTTTTGCATGTTGATTTCGTATCCTGCTTTTGTGGTTCCTTTTAACCTTTGGATATATCCAACAAGGAATGAAGTGTTAAAAATTGTGCTGTTTTAAAAGCTCTTGAAATAATTACTGTATGGTTAAGCCACAGTGAATACATAATAGTGGTCATTTGTTTCACTTGCCTTTTATTTTTGTTTTTATGTTACATTAAATAGCTACATAATTCTAAAATGAAAACCAGAGAACCAAAAAGGAGAAATCTAGCTTCTATCCCTGTTCCCTCTACCCCATTTTTTCCAACTATTTAGGTTGGTTTCCGTTTTCCCTTTGATTTTATTATTTTCCTTTTATTTATGCAAACAAGAGCTGGGTGTACAAGTCAGAGGTTTGGGGGGTGAGGGTGAGAGGACTCACCAGAGAGAGTGGGGAACAGAACAGGCAGACTGAGTGAAATACACTGCCGAGGGGAGCAGCGGGGGAGTCAGGAGAGGTCTGCCACACCATGTGGGTAGCTTCTGGCCAGCCATGGATCGAACTCATGCTGCAGAGGCTGCAGACAGCTTCATAGGTTGCGTCTTAACCCCTTGCACCACCAGGGAGGCCCTCCCTTTGATTTTATTTTTTATTTTTTTTTTAAGTTTTTTTTTTTAAAGATTTATGTATTTTATACAAGAACTGGGGTGCGGGCCAGGTGTGTGGGAGGGTGAGAGAATTCACCAGAGACAGAGCTGGGAACAGAACAGGTAGACTGATGAAACATACTGCTAAGGGGAGCAGTGTGAGAGACAGGAAAGGTCTGTTGCACCATGTGGGACCCTTGCTGGTGGCCGGGGATCGAACTAGTGCTGCAGAGGCTATGGGCAGCTTCGCAGCCCAGCGCTCAACTGCTGTGCCACCAGGGGTGGCCCCTCCCTTTGATTTTAAATCCAAGCAAATAGACATGCAAACCCTTCTGGGTATTAAACCTGGTTTTCTAGGCTATTATGAACATGGTTCTTCCCCCTACTCTTCTTTAACTATATTTGGAGAGTACACCACAGTGATTTTTAAAGATTTTCCTCATTCTATTTTTATTTTTACTTTTTAATTTAGGTATCATTGATTTAAAACACTTTATATTATTTAGATGTATAGAATCACACCTCTTACCACAATCCCCATCACCATGTCAACCATAGATTCCACCATAGTCTCATTCTCTTTTATATCAGCAGATTGCTCCATGGTTTATTCAACCAGTTGTCTACTGATGGAAATTTGAAGTCTTTTTTGTCTTTTAAAATTATCAGTTATGCAATTAACACCTTGAAATTAATGTCTTCACGTTTTCCCATTATTTCTTTGACATGAATTGCTAGAAACAAGTTTAAAAAGGTAAAAGTAAATACATTGGTCATTTTCCTGGATGCCAAATTCCTCTTCAGAAAGTTTGTACCATTTTGCTTCATACTAGCTTTAGATGACAGTACATGTTCTTCAGTCTTGTGAGTACTAAGTTCTGTCTTGGTTTTGGGTTTTCACGCATATGATAGGTGAGGATTTATATCTCTCTGTGGTTTGTTAGTACTTCTCTTTGAGTATGGCCTAACATTTCTTCACATCTTTAGGAGACATAAGAATTTTTTTTCTGAATACCTGCTGTTTATAGATGCACCTTCCCAATAGAATGGTTGGTCTTTTACTTCTGAAATTCTGTAATCCCTTAATATGTTAGGAAAATTAACCCCCAATCTCTAACAAAAGTTACAAATTCTTCCTCCAGATGTTTATTTTGCCTACACTATAAAGAAGGGAGATTTTTCAAATGGATGGTGTTGACCTGTTTCTGAAAAGGATGAAATGAAAGTAGATTTCAGATTTGGAATCCCTGATGTACATTAGAGGACTAGTCTCCCAGACTGGTATACATGGTTAGACCATACATCTCCAGAGTTGGGGCTGATCTTCCGCTAAGGCAAGATTCCGTGCTATGCTCTCACAGTCCTCAGGAAAAGGCAGAGGTCATTTGGAAGTGATGGGAAGCTGGACTCAATTTGGTTCTTCTTTTATACCAAAATGAGGGTTTTGCTTTTCCTCATTGAGTCCCATTCAAGTCAAATTTGCATAAATCTGCATGTGGAAAAACATTGCATTCATTGTTTGCTGGTTTTAATGCTAAAGGTAGAGCTTGTTGCATCTACTGAGTAAATTCAGCCAGCTCTAAGAACAATTGTGCAGCGTTCAAGTTTTGTTCCTTATGACTGGTGATATCCTTGAGGTTATGTTTACAAAACAGGAAAACTGATGAAATAGAAAAGACAATTCAACCTAGATAAATGGCCGGTTATCTGTATTGTGTCAAACAACTGAGCTGACTGCATTTTTAAAGTACAGAATTGAATCCCAACCATAAAATGAATCCAGGGAGTGAAGTAGGCTTCCCACGTCTGACACAGACCAACTGTGCAACTGGGCCCCACTAAGCCTCGCTAAACTTTGTGGGTTCCTGGAAGTGGAAAGTATTTGATCTCATCTTTTCAAACCCCTTCATTTTACAGATGAAGAAACTGACTTTTCATCTGTAAAATATAAAGTTTCAAGTAGAGCCTTTTCTAGATCTAGCATTATGTGATTCTTATTTCTTTAAAATTGTCTTTTATTTGAAAACAAGCTTTTGTTTCAAAGAGAGTTAAAAATCAATCCAACCTCCTCCCCCATCCAGACATTTCTGGGGTGCTAAGCCGACTCGGCAAATGTTAAAATGATCTCATATATCAGCAACCCTCTCGTGAACAGGAATACTTAAGCTCCTTCTTTTACTGGGAGCTAATTGTTATATTAAAACACTCTGAACCTACACTTTGCTAAATTGGTGCAATTTAAAATCTTCAATAACCTTAAAACACCTAGTTAATCGTACCCAACAATTATTCATTTATTGCTTAAATGATTGTGACTCCCTAATTTATGAAGAGAACCTATGCTCTCGAGGTCAGATTTTTCTTGGCCTTCTTTAAATTAATTCTTTCCTACTTAGCCTTTGATAAATTACAGCTAGATGTTATTATCTATTCTTATTTTTCTTTATACACATTTACACTTAAATCTAATTCTTTCTGCATGTTTCAGACTCTCCTCAGCCAATTTTCAGTTTATTCCCAGTCAGAATGATTTGACTATTATTTGATTGATTTAATTTCTTCGTTGCATCACTGAGGATGATCTTATTGATGATGTAAAGGTCAGATTTACCACTTAATAGAGAGAGGATGACTGAAAGCAGAGCCTTGAGTAGTAAATAGCAGAGTAGGGGAGGAGAGAAGTACTCAAAGGGCTTGATCAATAAGCAGCTCATCTTCAGATTTGTGTAGATAAAGGAAAGTAGGAAGAAAGAGAGTGGAGAGAAAAGATAAACAAAAGGGCAAGAGAGTAAAAGACCCAACCACTCATTTTACAAATGACTGGCTTAATCATAAAGCCCTCTGACATCATACTGCCATCCTCTCTTTCATCATTAACTTGGGTTCCAGTTTGGTACAGTTAGATTATCCAATATGATGGTTTTATTAATGTCTCAAATATCCCTTTTCTAGGGTGGTTGAGATAAAAAAAAAAGTCTTGGGAAGTTATAAAATAAAAACATTTGGGAATGCCAGTGGGACCATGTGCTTTTCCTTGACCATGTAAGCCTTCTAGTTGCCCCAGGACATATGCATTTGCTTTTGCTCCTTCTTTGCCTTCTTCAGGTCTCTGCTAAGATATTAACTAATGAGGCTTTCCTTGGTCAGCCTGAAAGTATCATACATCACCTCCCTCAAAGTCACACCCGAATCACACTGCTTCCCATCCCCTTCCTTGATTTGCATTCCTCTCCAACTCTAATCGTTATTGATTTACTATTTACCTATTTCCTATTTCTCTGTCCCTTACAAAGGGGAGCAGTTCTTTCTATTTTTTGCTCCCCTCCATCTTTTCACTCATATCTCTATCACCTAAGACAGTAGGTATTCAAAAAATATTTGTTAAATTAAAGAATTAATATATTCTTGGGTTTTTTTTTTTTTTTTGTGGGACCCTTGGCCGGGGAATGAACCAGCGCTGCAGAGGCTGTGGGCAGCCTCACAGCCCAGCACTCAATCGCTGCGCCACCAGAGGAGGCCCGAATTAATATATTCTTGAAAAAAAGCTGCTAGAGCAGAATATGTGCAACCTGGAAAGGAATCTCTTCTCAAATGTGATATGTGAAGCAGCTAGACCTCCTTTGAAGATAAAGATTCTCAAGACCTTCAGAGGTGAAACTCTCAGCACACAGCTGAATGGCAATATTAATTTCTGTCTTCCAAAAAAGATACATTCACCTAAGTAAAAAAAAAAAAAAAAGTGCCTTTCTTCTTGTCCAACCATGACAGCAACACTTTCTCCCCCTTGTTCATGTGGTGGTCAGTGACTTAACACTTTCCAAAGAGCACTAAGCCATGGATTGCAGACTTCAGAAGAGGTTATTATAATAGGGATGTTTTTTTAGATTGGAAGATGTCCAAAATAGAAGCTTCCTTCAGAAAAAGGAAGAATTCAGCACATTATATCAAGGATTAATCACCCCAAAGACGCCCAAGAGTCATCCTGGTATTTATAATACTGATATTTCCTCCAAGGTCTCCAGGAAACTGCTCATTCAATCACATGTGGTCTGTGCATTTTCTCACTTCATCAATTTCCCTGTTTCCTATTTGGATTAAAATGTCTTCATTTTATATGATGCAGCTGCATTGAGACTCAAATACAGCTGCACGACTTTGAACTCTACAAGTATTAGTCCAATATTTGAAACTAGAAAATAATTCTTACCTCATAGACTTGTCCTATTTTCTCCAAGGAAAATTAATCCAGTGTGTCCCGATTTAGTTACTTCAGACTGGACATACCAAGAGTTGCTCTGTCCAATTTGGTGGCATCAAGCCAAGTATGGCCACTTGAAATTAATAGAATATAAGAATAAAATACTCCTTAGATTTCAAAGCCTTAATATAAAAAATATCATTAACAATTTTTATCTCAATTACATTTTGAAAAAATATTCATGCAATATTGAATTAAATAAAAATACTATTAAAATCAACCCCATCTATTTCTTTTTACTTTTTTAATGTGGTTATTAGAAAATTTAAAATTACATGTGGAACTTACATTATATTTGTGTTGGACAGAACTGCTATTGAACAATATAGATTGGAAGTATTGTAAACCAAACAATATAATCCTTTTTTCTGCTTTTATTGACATATTATTGATGTAAGGCTGACCTGTGATGATTTCACACACACACACACACACACACACACACACACACACACACATATATATAATGTGAAATTATTAGCACAAGGTTAGTTAACACCTTTCCCTACCCGTCCCCTGTGCCCCCCCCACACCCTGCACATAGTCATTTGTTTGTATGTAGTGATAACATTCAAGATCTATTCTTTGACAACCTTCGAGTAGATAATAGCATTGTTACCTGTGTTTACTATGCCAGGCCTTAGACCCCTGGGACTTTTTACTTTGGCTGACACCTCCCCATTTCCACCACCACCCAGTCCTTGACAACCACCATTCTACTCTCTATTTCTATGAATTCAGCTTTCAACATTTTTACACGAAACATATGATCTTTAACAGCGATAGCACAATAATTTAAAATTGAGTAGAGGAATTAAGCAGAGATACAATGCACTGCATAGGTTATGGCATTTTGTGAAATATAGGCAATAAACCCGATGAGATTGAAATAATATATCCAAAATTTTCTTTCTAAAGTCTTTTTTCCAGGCTTATTTTTCTGCTCCAACACATAATTCATAAACTAGTTTACATTCATGGTTTAGAGGCGAAGCAAAGAGAAATCAGAACAAATATCTGTCTTATTTAAATATCATGTATGTGCCATTCAAAGTTATAAATATTTCAACCTCTGACTTGAGAGAAACAGATTAAATAAGCTCCTGTCCAAATGTCTCAATTGTGTTCTATTCCTTAGTAGAACATAAATAACAAGAGCTTAAACCCTGACAATCTCAGAGTTGTTTTTTTAATACCCATTACTGTTTTGTTTTATATAGCATGTCAGAAATCTCAGAAACTTGACATTTATATTAGGTTAGCTCTGTTTCAAAGTATGTTGATGTTTTTCATGTCCTAAATTGTGTAGACTCAAGATGGAAATAAATATTTATCTAAAAAGGACTGTCTACACAGACAGTTACAAAAATGTGGCTCATAATTCATTTCACTGAGTTTAGAGTTTAAAAATCTAGTTGATATAAATAATTGGTTCATTTCTGCAACACGTCAAAATATACTTAATTATTAATAGGCTTTCTTTCTTTATCATCATGAACAATAAATAATATTTAATGACTAGTTTTCATAAAGCATCTACAGATGTCGCAAAAGAAGAAAAGATCCGCTGAGTTTTGCACAGTATGTATTAAATATTTAATAAATGGTGCAATCATTGAATATTGGTCACAAACACTGTACATGGTGTGGGATAGACCTGTGTTTAAATCCCCATTGATCTGACTCATCTTAGCCTCCATCTATAAAATGGGAATAATAAAAATTATTTTATAGGTTCTTAATAAGGATTAAATAAGAATATATAGTTATTTTTCTTGTTGGAATGTAAGTTTTATGCTAGTGTAAGTTGAGGGCACTATTTCACCTTCAGGAAGTGAGCCATGGGTCCCAAAATGCTGGAGTTTTGCTTATTTCCCTGGTAACAGCAATGGATTTCTTTGAATCCATATACCTGGATGGTATGGAACTGCATTCTAGTGGAATGACCAATTAAATTCATTTGTGAGTTGCTTGGTTAGAGTTAGGAATATATCTGTAATGTGATAATTTGTTTTAGATAAAACACAAATACAGTTTTATATTTACTTATGTAGGAAGATAGCATTTGTAAAAGCTAATCTTTGACATTGTCACTTTACCACCATGTATTTTGGTCTGCCTCTCTATAATTATGCACATCGTTCTGATGTACTATGAAGCCATTATCAAACCTCTCAATTTTCCATAATCAATTAGTATCCTCTAATACCCAGTCTACACTGGATTTCTCTAATTTTTGCCTTTTTCCTTTAATCAGAATGCAAACAAGGTTTGCCTGTGATTTTTAATTATTCTATCTCTGCAATTTCCTTTAGTCTAGAGCAGTGCTCTCTCCTCATCTTTTCCCTTTATGCTATTATCTTGTTGAGGAAATTAGGTCAGGTCTAGAGATGTACCACATTCTAGATTTATGTTTGTTTATCTGTGGTGTCATTTAATTGTTCCTGCATACTCATACCTCTTTAAGTGAAAGTTCAGAAAGTATTGATATATTTCAGGCATATGTGTTGTTGCAAAAATGCTGCACAGAGGAGACTGTATAGTTCATGTTGCATCATGTCAGAGGTTATCCTCTCTCTGGGTGTCAAATTTGGGGATGCTAAGTGTGGTCAGTTGCGTTCAGGTGGTGATAGCCTGATCCTACCTCAAGAACTGAGCCATGAAATTTTCATCTATTGATGTACCATGAATAGGTTTAACTTCATTAAGATTGACAAAATGGTGATTCTTCTCTAATTTTATTTCTTCTAAATTATTAAAGTGATTCTTGACACAAAAAATCCTGTATTACACTTTTAACTACTCATCTAGAAGGAATGAGCAGATATCATCTCAATCCTTGTTCAAATAAGTCGTCTGTGAACATATTTACATTTTAAACATATCATTTAAAAATTAACTACCATGCCATCATTGCATCTAAAATATTGACAATTTTTTTTTGGCAAATAATGGTCCCTCCAAAGATTCCTACATCTCATTATCCAGAACCTGTGAATGTGTTACCTTTCATTGCAAATAGAAGAAGGAGAAGGAGATGGGAAGAAAAAGAACTATGCAGATGAAATTTAGTTAAGCAGGCCTACCCATGGCACAGTGGGTTGAGCACCGTGCTGCGAAACAGTCCGCAGCCTCTGCAGAGCTGGTTCGATTCCCCACTAGCCAGGGAGCTACCCACATGGCATGGCAGACCTCTCCTGCTTCGCCTGCTGCTCCCCTCAGCAGTGCCTTCAGTCCATCTGCCTGTTCTGCTGCCTGCTCTGTCTCTGGTGAATCCTCTCACCTTCCTGTGCTTCTGGCCTGTACACCAATATAAATAAATAAATATATATATATATATATTTTTTTTTTTTTAAAGGAATTTAGTTAAGGACCTTGTGTGTGGATATTATTCTGGATTATCTGGATGGACCCAGTTTTATCATATGGGTTCCGAAATGCTGGAGAAACTTTCCTGACTGTGAGCAGAAGACATAACTATAGACGAACGGCACAGAAAGATACAATTTTGCTGGCTTTGAAAATGGAAGAAAGAGGCTATGAATAAGGAAGGAGTCAGGCCTCTGGAAGTTTCAAAGAGTGAAAAAACTGATTGCCCATTAGAGCCTCTAGAAAGGATTACAGTCCTGTGACACCGTGACTCTAATGCTGTAAGCCTCATAGGAAGCACATACAGAACTATAAGTTAACACATTCCTGCTGTTTTAAGCCACGATGTTTGTAGCAAGTTGTCACAGCAACAATAGAAAGCTAGTATAATTTTTTAAGTGTTTTGAAATATATAAATTTATATTTCCCAAAATGTCTGATAAATTTATAGTTACATGACCAAAGATCCAGGCAATGTTTGTCCATTGCTTTCAGATGTTATAAGGAGTGACTTAAAATAATAACATTCTAGGATAATTTTGTAGAAAGAGGCTTTAGGTTCATTTAATCTAACACTCTTATTTTACAACAGAGCAAACTAAGGCTGGGAGGTAAATGAATTGGCCTTAAGGCAGTCAAAACTTATAATCACTCTAGAAAATTCATGAAGGAGGGCAGTGAGTTCGGGAAAGGGGTGACCTTAATTTGACTTCCTTGCTCTTTATTACCCACTCCAATTTATCAGAGTTTGCTAAATCATTTAGATAGATGCTTTATACACAACTGAATGCTGGCGAATGCAGCCTTGAGTTCTATGTTGTTTTCATGGAAATAACAGGTACTGAGTTTTCTCTGACATAAATAGCAGGATCACCTGGATACCAGTTTTAAAGATGTCTTTGGGTGAAGACTAAAAATTATGAATGTTGTGGAAAAAAAGTTTGAGTTGTAGAAATCTGGGGATCTTGGAATCCCAAAAGGAGAGTAGAGTACAATAAATAATCTAAAGAACAATAAGAAATCTTAAGAAGATCAAAGATAAATAACATTCATGACTTTGAAGTAAATAATTGAGTAGACAAATAAAGAGAACAGCACAGTTGGTTCTCAACTGGTTGAAGAAGAAATGGAAGAAATATCCTGAAAACACAGAGTTAAATGTAAAAAGATACAAATCATGAAGAAGTAGGAGGATAAATGCAAGAGACATTATGTGTCACTTATATTAGTCCCAAGAAGAAAAAGAGTAGGTGGAAAATAAGGAATAATTAAATAAATGAAGTACAACCTCTCTAAGTTAATAAAAGACCCAAGTTTTCAGATTAAAAACATTTGAACTCACCTAGTTCTAGGCAGGACCAATGAGAAATTCCTAAATTATCAGTTTTAATTTTTTTTTAAACCATGGGGATAAAACCAGAAAGAACAATCACCTACAAATAAACAAATAAGAATCTGCCATTGTAGATTCTCAGCTGCAACACCATGATAGAAACTAGATAATCATGAAATAAGAATTTCAGGTACAGAAAGAAAATACTGCAGCTCAAACATATATCATCCCCCTGTCTGTGTGAAATGAAGATATTTTGAATGGGCAAGAATGCCATTCTGAGGAACACACACTAGAAAACTGTCCAACTGAACAACCGAGTTAGTTGTTATACATCTGAACTTGTAACAGTCTTCTGACCAGACAAAAACCAAACTCACCTAGATGCAGGTTGCAACATGCTTAAGATGAGATTTAAACAAAAGGTCAGACAAAACCAAATCACCACTAATAATAATAATAACAATAACAACTAGAAATATGACTGTAGAATTGAGGCTACCAGAGGGAGAGGGGAAGTAGGAGAGGAAATTGAGGGGGGCACAATGGATTATGGTGGAGAACTATGGGCTCTTATTGGTGGATGTGGTGTGGTAACATGCATCTGAAGAGGAATGATCTTATACCTCTGAATCACATACAGTGTTGTAAACCAATGTAATTTAAATAAGACAAAAAAGGAATTTTAGAAAACTTGTAAATATTGATGAACAACAACAACAAAAAAATAGACAAAGGCAAACACAAGGAAGGTCAAGCAACAATAATAGGCTCACAGAGGCGTAATTAAGGCTAGAAAGACTAAATAAGAACAAACGTGACATAATAGATCGTGAATGGTATAATTTGTGGAGAAAATATAACAATCATAAAATTGCTTGTACCAAAAACAGTTGTTAAGTATGTTTAAAAGTTTAGAAATGCAAAAAAAAATTATAAAAATACAATCATAGTGGGTACCTTTAGTAAAACTCATTTATTGGTAGAATTAGATCTAACAGAGAAATATAAAGTAAGGAACGGAATAAAACAATTATTCACTTGATGCATGCAGTATTTAATGGACTGTCACTCTCCCTAAACAATGAAAAACTACTTTTGTATATTTAAGGAAATTTTCAAAAATTGGTCATATGTTTATCCAGAAAGGAGATATCAACAGGTTGTACAATGAGTAGAGATTTTACTGGCAACTTTCTATCACAACACAATCAATCAATCAATCAAATAAAGCTATCTTTATAAAACAAAAAATGAGAGGAAATCAAGAAGGAAATGATTTAATATCTAAAATGCACAGTAAAGGAGAAACTTTGTATTAATGTCTAAGACATTCAATCATTGAATATCTTTAATATTAAAGATAAAAACATGGTATGGCACATGCATTTGAAGAAGTGTGAACCTCTATATAACCCTAAACAATATACAGTATTATAAACCTCAATTTTATATTAAGACAAACTATAAAGGAATTTGGAATTTACCATAAGAAACTAGAGAATGAGCAATAAAATAAAACCTAAAAATCATGAAGAGAAAATTAATAAAGCCAAATGCCGGGAATAAAATGAAAACTAACAGCAGTGCAAAGCAGGCAATCTATCCTAAAAATAGCTCCCTGAAAAAACCACAAAAGATGGAATCCTCATGAACTTGACTGAGAAGAAAAAAGAAAAAGCAAAAATAAAAAATATTTCATAAAAGAGATAAATTCACAGATGAAATAATACATCACACAACTCGAGCCAAAAAAAAAATTTTCAATCCTCAAGAAAATTGCAAAATTACCCCAAGAATAAATGGAAATTTTGCCTAAACTTATAAATACCACCGAAGAGTTTAGAAAAGTGATGAAAATATCACCCTTTGAAAAGGTACCATGATTAGATGTCTTCACAGCTGAATTATAACAAATTTTAAAGGACAAATAATTCTCACAAAAGTTAAATGATTGCATGTCATATGAAAATAGCTGCAATTTTTTAAAGAACCCAACATAATGTTAAAATCAAAACCTGAAAAAAAGATCCACACCAAAACAGGAAATCATTAAGAAATTTCACCTATGATTATAAATGCATAGGGTTGCAGTAAAACCCCTAGCAAATAGAACTAAGCAATGTTTGATGCAACAAACTCAGAGCGTTTGTGCACTAATGCATAGAGCAGAGGTTGATTTGCAATGCTGTCGATGGAAAATAATTGCAAAGAAAAGAGCAGTAATCTGGGGCTTGGTAGTAGCCAAACAGTTATCGTGTTTAGGTTCAAAGGGAAGGAACGGTTACTGGAACCAGTGGGGGGAAAGTTCAATATCAAGAATAAATACCCAAGATTCCTATTCACCCTCTCACCTGCAACTCTCCAAGGTTCAAACTTAACCAGAAGCTAGAGGGTATGGAACCTATTAATGTAGCTCATGTAGTCTGTACCCCAAGGCACAGAATATGTGGAGAACTGTGAAGATTTGGAGGGACAAATAGAAGATAACTTTCACAGGGGTGTTATCAAATGCAGTAAGAAAAAAAAAGTTTCATAAAAAAGCAGAAATTAAGAAGTCATTACTGTTTGTTAATGTTACTCTATTGAAATTATAAGAATTAAAATTAAAGTTAGTGAAGTGCCTGTATATAAATTAAATTTACAAACTCAATAGTTTTTAAAAATTTTAATAAGCATGTAGACATAAAATACAATAGCTATAAAATATGTAAATATTTGTGCATAAGTTTAATGCAAAAGGAAAGTATAAAATAAGACCAAGGAATTTAAAATAACATAAACAAATGAAGAGAAATAACATGTTATAGAAGGGGAAATTTTAATTATAGATGTACTTTTTATTTTCCTTGCTCCTAGATTCCTTACCCTACATATTTTTTAAATAGCAAATCTCTTTCAAAGTTACACTATTTCTGTTGTTTCTCATAAACCTTGTACTAGCTTGTGGGTTTCTTATATTATTTAAATACTTCCTCCAAAATATTTTTAATATTGTTCTTTGTTTAACCAACTTTCTGAGTCTTACATGCCTGAAAATAATTTTAATATGCACTTACATTTGAAGAACAATTTATCTCTAGATATGAAATTACATAATCAAAGTTATTTTCCTTACCATATTCCTCCAAACATTTATTTCTTTACATTTTTGTCTTGTTTTAATCTGTTTCTCATACAACTATTATCTAGATGTTGCACTTCTGTATCTGTTCCCCATGTCTCTTTAACATTAAGAAAAAATGTTTTCAGGGCCTCCCCTGGTGGCACAGCGGTTGAGCGCTGGGCTGCTAAGCTGCCCGCAGCCTCTGCAGCGCCAGTTGGATCCCCGGCCACCGGCGAGAGTCCCACATGGTGCGACAGACCTCTCCTGTCTCTCCTGCTGCTCCCCTCAGCAGTGTATTTCGTCAGTCTGTCTGTTCTGTTCCCCGCTCTGGCTCTGGTGAATCCTCTCACCCTCCCCCGCTTCTGACTGTACCCAGTGCTTGTGTGAATAAATAAATAAATCTTAAAAAAAAAAAAAGAAAAAATGTTCTCAATCTGACTTCCCATTCATCTAATTCGTTTTTTTAGTGGTAGAGATTATTCTATTTATTTCAACTATTACGTTATTTTTCCCTACCACTTTAAATACATTTACTGTTTATTAAAATATTTTCACATGTCACTAATGTCTATTCTATTTGTTGCTTTTCTTTCCTGTTAGTTTTTATAACTCAGTTGTCTGGTTATTTCACATTATTTGGTCGAGCTTCTTTAGGAGTACCTATTTTTGAACTAGTAATATGTATTGGAGAAGTACCTCTAAACTCAATTGTCACTTTTCATTTGCTATCATTCCCTTAGCCCTCAGCTGGAGTGATTTTGTCCAGGAGACATTGGTGTGGAGGCATTCTTTGCTTGTTACAACTGGAGGAAGTGTGCTACTGGCGCTTACAGGGTGAAGGGCTGGTGTAATGCACAGGACAGCTCTCCACTACACAATCATTGGACCAAAAATGTCAATAGTGCAAGACTGAGAAACCCTTCATGTGTCAGTTGCTCAAGTCAGAGTGTAGACCCTTAGGTAGAAACAGCATTGGTAATCCAGCAGCGCTCAGATTTGTAGGAAAAGAGAATACCTAAAATCCTTTTCCAACTTCTTACCCCAGAAGCTCTCTTGCATTGCCCTGATGTAATCCCCACAGACACTTGTCTTAGAATCCAGTCAATCGTGTATGCTTTGTGTGGCAATAATTACCCGATGGAAATACAAGTGAACCAAACAGCAGAATTGAATGCATAAAATTTTTTTTCTGATTTATCTTTTCACTGTCTTTAACTTCACATAGACCCTTTGCTGGAGGCGGCCAAGCCCTTGACCTGCTTTCCATAAGCAGCATTCCAAACAGCCCTCATCTGGGGATTTCTTTCTTTTCTTTTCTTTCTTTCTTTCTTTTTTTTTTTTTTTAAGATTTATTTACTTATACAAGCACTGGGTACAGTCAGAAGCACGGGAGGGTGAGAGAATTCACCAGAGTCACAGCGGAGAGCAGAGCAGGCAGACTGACGAAGGACACTGCTGAGGGCAGCAGCGGGTGGCAGGAGAGGTCTGCGCGCCATGTGGGACCCTCACCCGGTGGTGGCCGGGGACGAGCCCGAGCTGCGGAGGCTGCAGGCAACTTCGCAACCCACCGCTCAACCGCTGCGCCACCAGGGAGGCCCCATTTGGGGATTTCTAATAACTTTGGTTGGTTATTATTGTTTGTTAGCTCCAATTCTATTTTTCTCTGTATACTTTCTATTATTGATTTGGGGGTGGAAGTCAGTAGTAGCATGTCCTAGCTCACTCATCTTGATAAAGTGAAGAATGTGCTGATAAAAATGTCACTTCCCCTGAAATTAATATAAAAAGTTAATGCAAATCCAATGAAAATCTAATACTTGAAAAAAGTGGGTCTAAATAAAATTATCTTTATAGAGTAGAATAAAAGCATAAGAACTACCTAATCAGGTATAAGAAATATACTCTAAAGTCGTTGTAATCAAACCAATATGACATAACTCTAGGAACAGAGAGGCCAATGGAAAAGAATACAGGATCGAGAAACTGAACCCAATATAAATGAGAACTTGACAGTTGATATTTCAAATCTAGGGAAAGGATGGTTTGCTTAACAAAAGGCACCTGCATAATTGACTGGCTATTCATTTAGATGATGACATTGGACATTTACCAACCATTTACAAGGATATATGTAGAAGAATTACAATGTAAATGACAAACATTAAGTAAGAAAACTCATGAAAGATAATCTTTAAATATATGGTTACAGATTATAACAAAGAATGGAAACTCAGAATCTATAAATAAAGCATGGAAATATTTGACTATATAAAAAGAAACCATTTTTAAATGAGAAAAGATGCCATAAATTAAGTCAACAAGCAGACAGCACTTTGGGCGAAACCACTTAAATATAGAGGACAGCCTGTTATTATTTCTAATATACAAAGCACATTTTAAAATAATAATCTAGAAATAAACAACAGAAAAATGGTCAAAGAGGCAATTCATAGAAAAGTGAATCCATTTGAGCCACAAATGTGAAAAGTTGTTCAAACCAGAAATCTTTGAAATGCAAAATAGAATAACAGCATATCATTTGACCCCTAGAAGTTTGGCAACAATTATAATACCAAGCAGCAGTCATTGCTGGCAGGGAACCAGGGAAAAGTGGACCCTTACACATTTCTAGTAGAAGTTTAAATCGTTAACAGACTTTTGGAAAGCATTTTGGCAACAGCTATTAGAATTTAAAATACATAGCCTCTTCTGACCCAGCAATCTGACTTCGGGGAGGTTATCCCAAACAAGCAAAAACATTGGCTTTTAAGGATATATGGAAAAGGATGTTTATTGAAACTTTTTTTTAAGTAAATGAAAACAAAAACCAAGAAGCAAAGTGAATCTTTCAATAAGGGAATTGTTGGATGGATTGCAACATCTATGCAACACCATGTAGCCACTAAAAAGGATTAATCACTGTTCCTCCAGCTCACTTGAGGGTATCCTAGAAGACTTGGTTGACTGTGCAAAGCAAGATGCAGAAAAGTACAAGTAAAATGCGATTGAAAATTTTTAGTTAATGGTCATTTCCATGAATTTATATATAGAAAACTGACCCCTGTGTCTGTGTGTGTAAAGACACACACACACACACACACACACATGTGTGTGACAGGGCTCCTGGAGTATAATCAAACTATCAAACTTTTTTCTACCATTGCTTCTTTAAAAATATTCAGTGATGCTACTCCTTTTCTTTCTAATCTGCTAGAAAAAATCTTTGGTTTTTAAGTTCCATCAGAATCTCAGTTCAGCAGTGAACAATTCCAATCTTTTGTTGCACAGCAAGCCTCTTAAATTTAAGTTAAGACTTTGCTGTACTCTCTAGAGCCTATGGAAGGCAAGGTGTCTGTCCTTGGCGGAAAAGATGTGGCTTTTCTTTTTCGTATACTTCATCTACTCCTTGCAAAATGGAGTTTCTCATTTTCATAAGGTACAGGTGGAGAGGGGAAGTGAGGATATGTTTTATGTCACTGATGATACGCCACCGTCAGATCACTTGAGTGACCCTAGTCCATTAAAAAATCTCAGGTGTGAGTCAAACAGTTCTGCTCTGTGTCATATCAGAAGTGTGTGATGGTCTAGAAGTCTCCTTCCAGAGCTTGAGATGAGGGTCAAACACTTCCCGAAACCCCCCACATGGCACTGTGAGATTCACAACTCACAAGAAGCAAAAGAACTCCCCTGACAAACCTAACCTCTAAACTAAAGACAAGCTTTCACATTCTTAATGTTAAAATGCTAGAAATTGAAGGGATCTATATTACTCCATTTGGGGTAAGTACTTGAAAATCTCAACTATAGAAAATGTTATTTTTCATTTGTTCCCTAACAAACATATTTTAACATCTGTTACAAAGGTGTGTGTTTGCAATTATTGCAGAGAGTTTTGCTATAAGATTTTGGTGGGACATATACCAGGTTGGGGAAAAGGAAGACATGCCAAGAAGAGACTTTTACAAAAAGGAAATAAATAAGGACTATATTCAATGTGATCCCATGTGTGCATTTATATGGAAGTTTATGTGTGTGAAAAAAGAAAACTTTAAAATTTCATAAAAGTAAAAAAAAACAATTTTGCACATCATGTCAGTAAATCATTATGAAATGTAATGATAAGATCTTAAAGGAAAATCTTCAAACTCAGTAGGATCTCATGCATGGCATGAAGTAAAATCCAATGACTGCATGTATTACATGTAAGTCACACATCTTGACTTGTTCCAGCAGCTACAGTGTGATCCGAATCCAGAGTGCCCGATGAAGCCCTGAGCACTGAATGTTGGCTTTCATAAGGAGACTACTGGCTCATGTTAATTGAATTTAGAAAATTCACTCTGGCATTATCCTGTCTGGAGTCTAAATTAAATGCATGGATGATAATTCATTTATTGAAATTAGAAGCCAAGGGGAATAAGGCTACAACGTGAAAGTCTCTGCTTTGCTAATGTGGAGCCAACCAGACTCTACTTGACAAGTGCCATAGCACCATGCTCCTTCTATTATCAGAAGTTGGGAGATCTGAGGGCTAGTTCATTTTCTGCTACTAATGCACAGGGTAAATTCATATGCCCATTTAACCTTTCTAGGCTTATTCTCCTCATGTATCCTAAAGGAATTGGATGATGGCTGAGATTAGTTCCTGCTTCCTGTTAGGGGTTCTCTAACTTGAATGTACATAGAACTCACTTGGAGAGTTGGTCTAGATACAGATTATCAGGTTCTGCTTCTAGAGTTTCTGATTGGGTAGATCTGAGATTGGGTACAGAAGTGCAATTCTAAGACGTGTCCAGTGGAACTAATGATGCTAGCTCAGAAATATGAAGAATATGAACTGATGAGTGACTATTTGAATTTCTGAATAAATGTCGTTGAGTGATAAGAGTGAAGAAGGGTCAGAACTGATGTTTTTAAATGATGTAAGTATCAGTTAAATATGTAATTTCAAGGGTAGCGCATCTTATCTTTCAGTATTCTTGTAATCAAGATAAGTCTCCTCCACCATATGTGTTTCATCCTCAGAGAATGCGAACTGCAAACGTCCTAATTCTCAGGAGACTACGGAAATGTAGAAAGTGCTGCTGGAAAACATCTGAGACTTCTTAGCAGGAGTTGTGACTGAACCTCCCTCCTGAGAGGTGAACAGCTGGGCTGTCTCCTGGCCGGTGCCACTGCCCGGTTTTCTCAGCATGTGCTATCTTCAGTAACAGTTAGGTGTCGCTCTAATTCTAGTTTGAATTAGTCTCAAAGGAAGCGTGAGCTAGGGTACTAGGAACATATCACCAGCGCCAATGTTTCAGGACAGGGGTGGGAAGAGCACAAGGGACTATGGTGATGGTGCAAGGGTAAATTAATGGTGGGGGTTTCTTGGGGAAATTATACATTGCACAAAAATGAAGGATGATACAATATATAAAATATATATATATTTATATATACAATAAAAATCATTAAAGAGAATTCCTAGGGAATTCTCTGCGTAAAAGAATCCTAGTTACAGCGAATAGTACAATTTTAATCCCCAGAGTGACTACCACTAAAAGTAAAATAGACATATGATAGGACAAAAGAGTTGCCTAAAAATGAACTTGGGATCAGGCCTTCTAGTGACCAAATTATCCTGGATATTGAAAATGTCAGCTCATTCATTAAGTAAAAATTAGTGTGTGGGTATATGAAACACCACAGTTTAATTTCTGTACTACAAGAACAAAACAGAAAGTACCTTCTATTTCTTCACAGAATTGTTGTAAGGGCAATGAGATGCTATATAATTATTTGTAAATGTCAAAATATTATTAAATAAAATCTTACTAGCAATGAGTTCTAAGGCACTTACTGGCTTTTTAAGTAACACTATCTTAACATTCTTATTTGTATATAATTGCCAGATATCCATTCTTTTCTTAAGTAGCCTTGATGAAATAGCTGTTTTCTCTGATATTTCCTTCCTTGTCTACTTTCTCCCGTGGCAAATTCCAAATTTAAAGAAATTAAAAAGAAAGGGCCTCCTCTGGTAGCGCAGCGGTTGAGCGCTGGACTGTGAAACTGCCCACAGCCTCTGCAGCGCTGGTTTGATCACCCAGTGAGGGTCCCACATGGCACGCAGACCTCTCCTGCCATGCCCACTGCTCCCCTCAGCAGAGTACTTCATCAGTCTGCCTGTTCTGCTCCCTGCTCTGGCTCTGGTGAATTCTCTCATCCTCCTGTGCTTCTGACTGTATCCAGTGCTTGTATAAATAAATAAATAAATCTTTAAAAAAATTAAAAGGAAAAAACAATTGAATTATATTTATCCTGATGTGGATTCTCCACTGTATAATAGCCATTGTATGCTTAATATTTAAAATTCAGAATAGTTTTCCCACGTTTCCAGATGCTGCTTCTGAAGTTCTAGCAGACATTTCAAAAAGTAGTATAAAGGCTTTTATCCTAGCCTTTCTTTGGGATTATATAGTTCCTAGTTCTGGAGAGAAAAATTGAGCATGGGTGTTCAACTCTTTGGTTCCTGTTCACCAACCATCCTCATCCTACCCCCCCCACCCCCTCAATACAAATTATAAAGCCAGATTCAGATCTGTGTTTGGGTTCACATTTCACTGCTTTTTTTTTCAAACCAGCTCCATTCTTTCTCTAATAAAAGATACCTTTTCTTCAAAATTTGTCTGCCAGTCCACCCCCTGCATCCCCACCCACAGCTTATCCCAGGGAAAGTATGTCTATAATCACTATTGATCCAAGCCTTCCCCTGTGTGTGGATACAAAATACAGCTTCTCCTCATCCTGCACGGTGCCCTAGGGTGGGGTTTCCCTGTAACAAATTCCCCAACCTGGAGAAATGATTATTATTGTCTCCTTGGCATAACCAGAAGCAGTGGAGAAATATTTCATCTTTTCTATTTATTAACACTTCAAGGAAATAAGAGTCTTGCAAAGTGAAAGGCATTTTAAGCCACCATTCTTGCAAGTCACTATTTTCATTTCATATGTAAGTACGAAAAGAAAAAAAAAAAAAGCTACCTTTATCCTTTAAATTTTTCTGCCGTGTAACTATTCCAGAGGCACATGAACTGTCTTACCTTTGATCATGTTGATAATCTGAAGACCCTTTCTAGTTGGGGTTACTATGGTTACGGCTGCACGGGTGATGTGTGAGCTGCACTGCTGTTTTGATAAAAATAGGTATTAACTACCAGTCATAGTGCTTCTCATTTCACAGTAGTTCTTGTAGAGAGCAGCATATTTTTTTAAAAGGAGAATAAGGGAAGGGTGGGGGGCGGAGAACCTTTCCAAAAAGCGTGAGGGAACATGTGCATAAATAATGGTGATTGGTCATGTGTATAAAAATATTTTTAATTAAATTCTTTTTAATTAAATAGGGCATTTTGCTGAATCCTTCCCTGTTATTTGCACCGAGCTTAGCCTTGAGGAAGATGGCTGATTAACAGACCTAAAAACCTGTAATTAAAAGCAGAACTGTTATTTTTGGAGAAAAGCTTCTCTAGTAAGGGTGACTTAATTGGGCTGTCGCTCATATTTTTTCATTTGTCATTGACTTCTCTGGCTAGAATTTTGTTTTATTTTTTAACATGCAAGAAATGACTAATAGCATTGTCATAATAAGAAGAGAATTTTAGTTGTGTTTTCCCTCAGTCCCTTCAATTACACATTTGTTTCACTGTTGTTTTCCAGTATTTCATAGTGGTCTTCATTCATTTCTTCTATTCTGTTCCTTTTCACCTATGGCTCCCCTTTGCCTTTGAATTTCAGAGTTTCGGACTAAGTTTGAGGTTTCCTCATCATGGGTGTCATCCACATTCTACACAGGAACTCAAGAGAAAATTGAATAACTTTCAAAATATAAGACATGATTTGCCAAGCAGTTCCTCCAGTATTGGGACCAGCCAAAAAGAAAAAAACAGCAGCATTCAGTCAATATCTTCTCAGGAACATAGGAAGAGATTGAGATAGTTTGATGTCCACATTTGGCAAATATATGCTCACATACATTATAAAGTTCATGTCTCTTGAATTATTTGTCCAGTTTTCTACAGAGAAACTTGGGTGACTCCACTTTAATAGCTAGTATTTGATAGAGAAATATTGCATTGTATTTCTGTGGGAGAAGGGAAGCAGTGAGGAAAATATGCAGTCTTTTCATAGCTGTCATAGAATTCCACGGGGAAAAAAATTACACCTCTGAGCAAGCCAGAGAATATGAAAGCAGCAGGCATCCCATTGAAGGTAGCAGGCTCCTGAAGACTGCAGACAGGCCAGCCATTTTCGCTATGCAATTTGGGTTTCAAACCTGCACACAATGTCATTTAACACTACTCAACTGAGTTTTCTGTGTCTATCCAATTCTGTGTTAAGCATACTGGGAGAGCAGCCATTTAAAAACCTCTACATAAACCCAGTGCTATAAAACACCATCATATAAATCCAGATTCTATTCTTGAACAAATTTACTCAGAAATAAAAATAACAGCTTGGATTTATATTGTGTATCTCTTTCAAAGAACTAAAATAGCTTCCATACACACAGTATTTCGGTTATGTTCACATAGTTTTCTTGGGTAGAGAGGTTCTATTCCTTAGGTGAAGGAATTGAGGGATGGAGGCATTTTTAGGATTTTTTTAAGATTTCACAGTAAGTCAATAAAAGAATTATACAAAAGCCAGGGCTTTTATTTCTTTAGATGACTAGACTATGTTTTTGCAAGATGCTAACATCTCTATGATCAAAATATATCATTGACTTTTTCACACTTGCATTCAGCTCTAAAATTAGTAACATCCTATTTCTACCCATCAAAGCAACTGAGCACTTGAATCAATATTTAGAGACAACCCAAAGTCTCCAGTTGGCTGCAAATTAAAGCTCTATCCAAATTTTCATATCTGGAGGTATGAAAGACTATTCACATATATCATCTAATCTGATCATCATCAGAGTCAGGCAACTATCCCCATCGTAAAATTTAAAAAAAAACAAAACCTGGGGTTCTAAATATTTAAGTGGTTTATTTATGTTTACAAGGATCAAAAGAGGCAGAGGTGGGGAACAAAGCATGTCCAATATTTTTTGCCCTATACTACTGCCATTTCTCAAAACAGGTTTCACACAATATCAAACTCAGTAGTCAAGTTCTCATTATATTACTGATTTCATTTAGCAAACATTTATTCAGTATCTGCTCGTACCCTATACCATAGGGGTGACTGACTGTGGGAGGAGGTGATAAGCCAGATATAGATCCTCAAGAAGTTTGGTATAGATACAAATGGCAGTAAATTTAAGATAGAGGTAGTCCAGCCAGCTTTGTAAGCACAGAGGAAGGGCCCCAGGGATTCCTGCACTACTCTGGTGGGGGGAGACTTCTGGTAAGATTTTAAAGCCTCTTCACTCAGGCCAACTGAAATATGCCAGTTGGAGGAACCAGGAGCTGTGTTCCCCTCCAATAAGAGAAGGCCCTACGTGTAAGGTATTTCATTCCCACCAGGGCCTCAGATGGTGTGACCTGCTCAACACTAGCAAGATCTCCTTGGGCTCAGACATTCTTTGGGAATGTCTTGATAACCCTGGGACACAGGGTCAAGGTGAGGGCACCCACACATTTGTTATATGACCACCCTTCTCACTCATATGGAAGAGTCAAGCTCAGGATCGTTTGGCCTTGACACCGTTCCTCACTTGCTGTTCCATCACCCAGGACACCAGTCCTATGCTGGGGCCCCAGCAGCCTCAGTGGGAAAACAAGCACTCTTCTCATCTAGAGTCTGCGATTTGGAGTTCAGGTCTGTGAGGCATAGAATTTTGACTTTGGAAAACCTTAGAGGCAATCTCCCTCATTCTCATTTGAGATGGAGACCCTGAGATTCAGAAAGAGAATGTAAATTCACACAGAACAGGAGTTAGGTGTTTGCTCTGAATGCACAAATAAAAGTGGTAATTTGTGAGGAAAGGGTGGAGTCAGAGTTTTCATCACTTCTCTGCTTGGTTATACTGATTTCTCTCTCTTTTTTATTTAAATATTTTATTTTATATAATTCTTACATCTTTTTTCATCTTTGCACAATGTATGCATGAAGTCATTTCTTTTTTTTTTCTATAGGCATGTTATTTATTTATTTATTTGTTTGTTTGTTTGTTTGTTTGTTTATACAAGCACTGGGTACAGTCAGAAGCGTGGAGGGTGAAAGAATTCACCAGAGCCAGAGCGGGGAGCAGAGCAGGCAGAAGGACCGCAGTACACTGCTGAGGGGAGCAGCGGACGGCAGGAGAGGTCTGCGCCATGTGGGACCCTCCTCCGGTGGCCGGGGAGCAGCCAGGGATCGAACCGGCGCCGCAGAGGCTGCGGGCAGCTTCGCAACCCAGCGCTCAACCGCTGCGCCACCGGGGAGGCCCTCATGAAGTCATTTCTGAGCAGCAAAGGAGAAGTCCACAGGTAGAAGGTGTCATTCCATTTTGTAATGGACAAACCTTCTGATGGTTTTGATGACATGACTTATAACAGTAATAATAACCACCATTAATTGAACTACAATATGCCAGACACTTTACATAAATTATCCCACTTAATCATTCTCCAAAAGCTGCACGAGAGGGAATATTTTTAATTCCATTTTGCCAATGAAACTTAGTGAGGTTAAGTAACTGGTTCAAGATCACTAGGGTCATTTGCATCACAGCTGGGATCTGAAAGCAGGTTAGTCTGACATCAGCAAAGTTCCCCACTATTATCTTGACTTCAGAACAGAGCGGTGAATAGCAAGGTCTTGGCATAAAGGTCTCACTTCAGAAACTGGCTGCCCAGCTATGAAAAATCAGCTCTATGGAAAAAATTGGAAAAGATAATAGATGACAACTAGCTGTATAAATGCTTCCGGATATTGAAAGTCGATAAAGCAAGACTCCAGGTGTTCTGAGGATGGGATTTCAAGAACACACTGAAAAACCTTTTGAAGCAATTCAACAGCTCCTTGGACAGCTGGGGAACAGCTGTGGCTGACAGACCTCTCTGGCTCACTGCACTGGGGAACAGAATGACTCTGTTTAAATGAAAGCACTTCATTCTCAGCAAAGCCCAAAGACAGACCTGCAGGACAGAAGTTTTGAAAATCAGTGTCCAACCCACACATACCATTTATGTGTTAAAAAAGATGTTGCACATTGTGGCAAATTGGATTTGGAAATTTCTTAGAAAGTATTTCCTTGGACAGGAGACTGTCCAGCTCCCTGCAGTGCTCAGCTTGCCTGAATGAGGTTAGAACCGTAGGGGGCGTTGAGGCAACTGGAGAAGCAAATTGAAGGAATCACTCACTCTTAGGGTCATGTAAATGCAGAGACAGAACTTGCACAGCTCTGAAAGTGAGTGCCTCCTGAAATGTCAGATGCCAGGAGAGCCAGGAGAGCACCCCCCCTAGTCTCAGATTGGGAGCTCTGCTCTGTAAGGGGCTTCCTTCCTTCTAGAACAGTCAAGAAAGGACAGGGACTGACCTTTTACCTGTGTACTGTAAATAAAAACATCATGTTGTTCAATGTATTATTTTGAACTGAATTGGAGACAGCCTCTTACTACAAGTACTGTCAGGTCAGTGAGTGGGCAAAGGAGTGACTGATCAGAATACAAGAATACAATGGAGGCAAGAGCTGGTCTGATCCCCAATGAGTTAGCCATGTAGTGTGTAACCTTCAAGTTTTACTCCTTCATTCACTCATTCATAGTATATGAGCAACCGATTACAGTGATGGCCACTTTTTTCCCCAAAAGGATAAATTCAAAGGAAAATTAAAATACGTGTAGGCTATTTCTTGGGGGATTTTTCTTTAAAGCTGCTTTCACATAAGAAAATGCATTTATCTGCAGCTGGATTTCTGCATGCCTGTATTATTTTCCAGTCCAGAAAGGATTACCATTTCAGATATGACAAAACTAGTTCATGCTGCAGTATCTGATGTAATTTAGCACCTCTGCAACTTATTTTCTTTCCTTTCCTTGACTGACCTTGTAAACTACTGAACTAAAAGTGTGGCTTACTTCTTGATTTTATGTCCTCTAAAGTCAGATATTTTTCCATTGCAAATGAGGTAAATCACAATATTTTTAAATACAAACTCTTGAGTTCCTAGGTCAGCAAAAACCCCATTCCTTTAGACAGGTAATTCAAGAGCAAGATCAGCAGATTAACTGGGGCTGGCTGGGGACTAGGGAATGTGAGAGCATCCACAGCCAGTGCCAGGCACACAGTTGGTGCTTAATAAGTATTTGTTTCAGTAGAAGTGTTCCATGTGTTGTCTTGGCACTGACTAAATATGGAGTCTGCAGTTGATAGAGAGGAAGAAATGGGTTCAAGATTGAAATGACTGGGTGCGGAGCCTCCCTGGTGGCACAAGGGGTTAAGCTCAGCACGGTGACGCTGTCCAGGGAGCCACCCATATGGCGCAGCAGACCTCTTCTGACTTGCCCACTGCTCCTCTCAGCAGTGTATTTCAGTAGCTCTGCCTGTTCTGCTCCCCACTGTCTCTGATGAATCCTCTCACCTCCCACACCTCTGGCCTGTACCCCAGTTCTTGTACACATAAATAAATAAAACATCTTTAAAAAAAAAAAAAAGAAAGAAAGAAATGACTGGGCGTGGATGACATTGCCAGGGCGAGGAAGTGGAGTGAGAGGAAAGAGAGGCAGCATCCTTGACAACATTTGCACTAGGGGTGGGTTTACGTAGGGGAGAGAGAGAAGGTAAAGGGGATACTAGGAGAGGTTAGTTTCCCCAAGACAGAGGAAAATATTACCTGGAGCAAGAGGAAGGGTCGGCAGTGCCAGGTTGCATAATGGTTCAGCAGTCCAGAGGCCCAGGAAGTGGGAAGGGGAGTGGGTCCTCATAGGCAGCCTTGGAGACAGACTCCAAGTTCAATGCTTTTTTTCCTCTTACAATTTTGTTCATTTTTAAAATAGCCTTTTGTACTTTCTGATTCTAAAATTAACATATAATTGTAGAAAGTTTATAAAATACCAAATATTCTCAAAGAGGAAAAAAATGGCCATCGTTTGCCTTTGTCATAAGAGCTGCCTTATAGTTCCAGCTTGCACTTGTCAGGCCTGGCTCACTGGGTTGTGCTAACCCTCCATCCTGGCCTGGACTTCTGTCCTTCCCATCTCAACACCAAGTCTTCTTAGTAGCTATGTGCAACAGTGTAGTCCAGATGCAATCAACACTGGGAAATAAAGTGATTTGATCAGTTATAGAACAGTCTGTTCTGAACATATGATTGGTGTATTGTGTGTCATGGTCACACGGGGGGGGGGCACATATGGGTAGTTATTCAGCACAAAGGGCTCCACGATACATCATCTCATAGCCTTCTCACTGGTGCAGCTTTCTCCTTACTGTGCTGATCTGCAAGAATGGCTTTGTATAAGTGACACATTTTTGCTAGTGGGGGGATATGCTTATGAAGGATCTTTCTAGCCACATGCCTGCTCAGTAATTCACGCCTTGAGAAGTCAAATGCCGGTGGGTTAGCCTGCTCACCGGGTTCTTTTCCCATGGAGAGAAGCAGAGGATACTCATTTGCAAGGGCTACTGTCACAAGTTACTACAAACATATCAACTTAAGACCACACAAATTTATATCTCATAGTCCATATTGCTTAGACTGGGTTCTCTCATGGGAGGCTCTAGAAGAATCTACTTCCAGGCACATTCAGGTTTTTGGGAGGGGAGGTCTAGTTCCTTCCAGTGGTAGGGACTGAGGTCCCTGTTCCTTGCTGGCTGAAAGCTTGGGTCTTGCAAGTGAGCCCTCCATTCTCATTGCTGTGTGGAATTCCTCTCACTTGGAATCTTCCTAACTTTATTTTTTATTATTTTATTTTATTATTAGTTTTTTAAGTCTCTTCTGCTTTCTCTTCTTTTCAGCTGTATCTCTCTGACTCCAAGCAAAGACATTTCTCTACTTTTAAGGGTTCATATGATTAGCTTGGACCCACCCAAATAATCCAACATAATCTCCCTATTTTAAGGTACATAGCCTTAATTATATCTACAAAGGCCCTCTTGCCATGTAAGGTAACACATTGACAGATCCCAGGGCGCAGTGCATGGCCATCATAGGAAGGAATTATCCAGCATCACACAGTGATGACAGGAGTGAGCAGGTTCATGAGTTGACTCCATTCTTCCTGCCTTTTTCTCCTTTTTCTCTTACACAGGTCCAGTGTTGACTCTTGTTGATATCACTCTTGTGCACTCTTAGCAGTCTTGCTTATCTTTCTTAGAAAGTAGGAATGTTTATCTTTCCCAATGAAATATTGCTGCAGTGATCCTCAGGGTCTTGATGGAAGAGGGTATCTCCTTTATATCTTTTTCTAACAAGAGAATCTTCGTTTGTGAGTCCACTTACCTTGTGCATATCACAGCCATAACTAACACAGTTCCTTACAATTGTTAGATGTAACGGACCACAGGGAGATTTTTTACCTCCAAGTCTTGATTTCTTGGTGACCCATTTATTTTTTTATTTTTATTTATTTTTTTAAAATATTTATCTATTTATGCATACAAGAACTGGGTTACAGGCCAGAGGCATGAGGGGGATGGTGGTGGGAGGATCCACCAGACATCGTGGGGAACAGAACAGGCAGATTGACTGAAATACACTGCTGAGGGGAGCAGCGGGTGAGTCAGGAGAGGTCTGCTGCGCCATGTGTGTTGCTCCCTGGCCGGCCAGTTATCGAACTCAGGCTGCAGTGGCTGCAGATTGCTTCACAGGTTGCGTCTTAACCCCTTGCGCCACCAGGGAGGCCCAACTGGTGACCCATTTTAACTTCTACTTCTTTATGTGTCCACTGAGCTTTTCTCTGACTTAATTTTATAATTTATAGGCAAACCTTTGCTTAACATTGTCATTTTTAAAATGGCAAAATACATAAGTAATAACTCTGATTGGAGAATGTTTGTACAACCAGGTGAATCATTGCCACTCATACTGCAAATATTCTCCCATTAAACTGCATCATGGCTCATTAAGCGCCATTGGGAAGAAAATTGGGTCTTTGTTAAATGTTTATGTTCTTTACTAGTGGTAATTTTAGAATATTCCTTTTGTGAGCACCTTTGGAAAAAATTTTAAAATAGTAATTTAAGTGCCAGGAATTTTAGCCCTAAAGTTCCCCAGTATAAGGCCTGGATACATTCTTTCTGCAGCCTGGATTTACTTACAGGTTTCCCCTTTCACAATGTTCATCTATTTTTTGCTTCTGTTAATGCCAGACCTCATGATCTTCTGATTACCTTTTAAAATTATCAGTGAATAATAGGGACTGCATTTTTGGTTTTTAAGCAAAAGAGGAAATAGATTATTCTGGAACACCATTTGGCCATGTCTGAAGACAAGGAAAGTATTGCAATTTCCATGTTTTAATTATGCATCCATATGTTATAGAAACAATCTTTGTCCACAAAGCACTTATATTCCAAAAAGGAATTAAACAATGTAAGTACTAAGAAGTGTGATTTCAGAAATGTGCTAGTGGAATTAATGTGAAAAGAATATTTTTTCTCATTTAGAGGTCGTTAGAAATCATTTACGTGTATGCCAAAAGAATAAGCTGGTTATAGTGTGGCAAAGATATTAAGACCTAGGGACTTTTTCTCAACTGGAAGCTAACAAGAGAATTAAACTCTATAGAAAATGATTTTTAATTAATTTTTAATTTAGGTACAATTGACAAACAGCATTGTATTAATTTCAGGTAAAGGAAATGAATTGAGAAACTATTTTCTCATTTCCCTCAAAGATAATGCTTAGCTAGTATAATCCTTAATTCACAGGATAAAAGTTAATTCATTGCAGATAACACTGTCTTTAACCCCTGCACCACCAGGGAGGCCAAATGCTTAAGGAAAATGGTACTTGAACATTTTGGTTTCACAACCCCTTACAACTCCTTAAAACTAGAGAAAACTCCAATGAGTTTTTTATTTGCTATGTCCATTAATATTTTCCATATTAGAATGTAAAAATTTAGAACATTTTAATTTATTTAAAATTGTAGTCATAAACCACTAATAGGTTTATACAAGTAACAAATTTCTATTAAAAATGAATTTATTTCCAACACAAAAGAAATCATTGAGAAGAGTGTTATTTTACATTTTTGCAATCTTTTTATGTGTGGTGCAATTGAAGACAGCTGGATTCTCACATCTGCTTCTGCATTCAATTGTACTATCACTCATCGCATAGCCTCTGGAAAATTCCACTGTACACAAATGAAAAAATAGGAATGAAAAATGCAAGTAATATTTTTACATTATTCTGAAAATGCTTTTGACCTTGAGATCTTTCTGGATAGGTTTCAGGAAGCCCCAGGGGTGCCTGGTCATAGTTGGAAAACACTGCCTTGGGGCATGAGAGCTTTTTCTCTCAAGGACAGCTTTTGAGAAGGATTTCTGCAGTGTTCCATGTAGTATTTTCTCCACTACTAACTCTGTAACCAGAATGATCTATCATATTGGTGGCCACAGTAAACTTGCAGTGTTTTAGACCTAAGTCATTCATGACGCTTTGCCTAACTGCTAATTCAGAATGGCCTCAAAGAAGTAACATTCAATGATTAATCTTAGGACAATGGTTAGATCTGGTATTGTTTGTCTCACCTATTTCAGAAGGGCCCAATTTTCTGGGTCTTCTAGGTTGTGATTGGCAGAGCTTGCCTGGCAAATCTCACTCCTGCACTGATTCTGCTACCGAGTCTTCACCAAGAAGGCTGAAGATCAGAGTGACCCCAATCTGAACCAAGATACATCAACTTTTTTTGGAAGTCTCTCCTGGAAATCTCACCATGTATCATATTTCAGAAAAATGTAGGGGAAGTTACAGGAGGAGTTCCTCTTCCTTCCTCCCTCTGCAAAAAATAAAACATATTTTCATAATAATCTCTTTTGGAATGGAAAAATGCTACCTCATTTATGAAAATGCCAGGGTTTTTACCAGTCAGACCTGACACTATTTCGCTGCAGAAGCCAGAGACATTTCTGATTCTCCATGTGTCTGGAACAAGTGTCATACATACTGATTTGCACAGAAAACCACACACAGTACTCTCCAGGGACAGCCAGCATTTTGACAAGGCTGAGTGACGACTTAGATGACAGGAGTAGGAACTATTGTGTGGTGGTGTCCACAGACCCAGGCAGATCTTGTGCCAAGTTGCTGAGAGCTGCCACATTAAAATAACATTTGAAATTTAAATTACTTGTAAAACACCAAGAAAATATGGGTCAGAGAGCTGCTGATAGAGATTCTATGGAAGGAACTGTCACTAAATCACCCTGAAGATTTGGACATGAATGAAAAAGCATTAGAAAGGTGGTCAGTTGAAAAGAGAGTAGTGAAAAATAAAGTAAAACATTTTAAGGGGCAGTGCAGTGAGATATTGATGGGCCAGAAATTTAGTGTCTGTATTTTTAGCTCCAGGTATCGTTATTCCTTTAGAGATGAGAAAAGATTAGTTTTAATGCCATAATAGGGTTGTAGTAGGAGACAAGACTCTTAACGTGATGAAAAAAATTATCAAAAAAAAAAATTCAGTGTTTTTTTCTCTTGAAGATTGAGAATCACCTTACATTTGTCCTTAACAATTTTTCATAAAACTTGAATTCATCCCCTACCCTCACCCTAATTCCCTAGAATCGATGTTCTGGAAATTCTCCTTTAACCTCTAACTCATGCCTTGTTCTCAGTTGTTCTCTGCCTTCTGAACTTGATCTAGCTGTATTCCTCTTTTTCCCTCTGTCTTCAACCTCTCTTTACTCTGTTTTATTTTGTTCATCCTATAAATTGGAAATAGAACTAGACCTGCTTGAATTTATGCCTCATAAGATATATTCTTTTTCCATCCCTTCTCACCAGCTTCTCAGAAGTACTCAACATTCATTCCCTCCATGCCCTCTTGTTGTCTGGCTGCTGAAATTATTTTCTCAGATATAACACCAGTAAACCAGTGGCAATGTCCAGTCATCTACTGTTCTTACCTGGGAGAAGCTGTGCATCTTGTATGCATATGAGATCATCTTTTTGAACATCGGCTTGTATTATATGTACTTACATTTCTTTTTACCAATTTGAGTGACTAAGCAGATTTTTCTTTTTTTAAAGATTTATTTATTTATGCATACAAGAACTGGGGTACAGGCCAGAGGTGTGGGGGGTGAGAGGATTCACCAGAGACAGAGTGGGGAACAGAACAGGCAGAATGAAATACATTGCTGAGGGGAGCAGCAGGCAAGGAGAGGTCTGCTATGTCATGTGGGTAGCTCCCTGGCTGGGGATTGAACTCGTGCTATAGTGGTTGCGGACAGCTTCATAGGTTGCATCTTAACCCCTTGTGCCACCCGGGAGGCCCCCAAAGCAGATTTTTCTGTAGCTAAAAAGTAAGGTAGGAAATAGGGGAGGCTTGAGGTATGGAGGAGAAGGAGCTCCAAGTCCCATGGGGAACATTGGAATCTGTCTCTGTGATGAATGGATCTAAAGTACGACAGAAATGAAAATTAACAAATCTCAATAAAATGAGAGGTTTAAGAAATTGGATGGTCTCTGGGCCTCCCCGGCGGCGCAGCGGTTGAGCGCTGGGTTGTGAAGCTGCCCGCAGACTCTGCGGTGCTAGTTCGATCCCCGGCTGCTCCCCGGCCACCGGAGGAGGGTCCCACGTGGCGCGCAGACCTCTCCTGCCGCCCGCTGCTCCCCTCAGCAGTGTACTTCGGTCCTTCTGCCTGCTCTGCTCCCCGCTCTGGCTCTGGTGAATTCTCTCACCCTCCCGCGCTTCTGACTGTACCCAGTGCTTGTATAAATAAAATAAACAAATAAATAAATAACATGCCTCTATAAAAAAAATAAATCTTTAAAAAAAAAAAAAAGAAAAAGAAATTGCATGGTCTCTTCTCCTTTTTGTCCTCATAGAGTCTAGATAGTCTCCTATTGTCACCAAAGGGTTCATCAAAATAGGCATTGTTTTTAAGTCTCCCTTCACCCAGATTGTCCTTGCAAGCTACCAAGGTGTGGACAGAGTTGGTGTGAGCATGCCCAAAGCTGTTTCAAGAGATTCTCTGCTGGGAACGTGTTACAGAGACACTTGGACATTGTGCACAAGATTGAGCCCTGCCAGTGAGCTAATTAAATGAGTTTTTAAAAAATCTAAACTCAGCAGCAACAGTGGGTGGTTAATTTCCTGACTCACTTATTCAACTCATTTGTGGTCCCAGCAAATACTCCTTGTAGGACACACTGCCTGGCTTTATTTCGATGCTGTTCTATTTCTTTACAGGGTAGAAAGGAATGTGCAAAGCAATAGCTTTCTCTTTTGTGTGGGATACCGTTTATGAAGTGGAATTCAGTTCTTTGTGCAAAAGGAATTTCAAAACAGTTTTGAAAAAACTGGATATTCAATTAAAAGCCTTCTCCCCCCTGACACCACCCCCCCATCACCAAAGGTTCAGAGTTCTCACTGGAAAGATACAGAGTCTACCTCAGTGAACAGTGGGCTCCACAGCTAGAAAAGTAGGACAAGGAACCCAGGTCTTACCTGCCTGCTCATGACTTTAGGAAAATTTCTGGGAGTACAGATGAGCTGCAAGTCATCTTCAGAGCTCAGAAAGACAAACAACCACAGAAAGTAAAGTCAACGAATGAGTTGCCATGATAGAATTTTGAGTTTAAAGATAACTTTTCTTTTATTCCCCAAGGTCTTAGAAAAAGGAAAATGGTGCTCATGAAAACCCCCAATCGAGGTCTTTTTGTTTTGATTAAATGCAGGGTCTTGACTGAATCCAAGCAGGAGAAAGAGATTACTTAGCAGAGGTAATTGCTTCCTCCCTCCCACCACTACCTGCAAAGGGTAAGGAGTGTAGCAAATGCAAACAACTGCACACTACTGGAGAGTAGATCTCTGCCGTTTGCCTATTACGATTAAAGACTTATTCAACTAGAATAACAAAATTAATTCAATGTCTGATAAAATGAGACTTGGTCAATTGTCATGCCAATTCATGACATTTTACTCTTGTTGTCTCTTCTATCCCAAAGCTAGTTTGTTGAGTTCAACATTCTTTCCTCTAGGATAATTTTAGCAAATGAAAACCCATTTACAGAAATTCACGATGGACTTGGTTTCCAGCTGACTTGTTCATGCTTAGCATCAGGTTCTGTAAATACACCACACATATATTGTCTGCTTTTTCCTTCACTTCCCTTAGCTGTAAATGTCCCCAAGAATTTCTCATGAACTCTATTTCTGCATACTTTTCCCAGGCATCTCAGTCATTCTTGTGACTTTATAGTCCATCTATCAGCATCTTATAATCTCCAAATTCTTTCTTCTGCCTTAACTCAGCATAGTCAAAGCATTTTATTTCCAGCTTTCATATTGAAATGTACAAAACTAAACTTCCTAGAATCCCCTGTATACCAACTAATTGTTTATGCAGTCTCTCAGTTGCCCAGGAGTGAAACCCAGAGTGACTCCTTGGTGTCTCTCAGCACCAAGAACCATCAGTTCTCCATTTCAACTACCTTAGGGCTACTGTCTCCTCTACTCTGTCCTCCCTGACATTACTTTTTATGCATCCATTCATATACTATTCTCTCAGATACTATTACTATATGGGGAGATGAGAACTAGTGAATAAGTGAAGTACAAATCCCATGGTCACTGACCTATGAGGACCCAGGGAGGTGGGAGCACACAGGAAGGAGAAGGGTGTGCCTGAGTTTGGGAGCCTGAAACCAGGCTTCTTTCTGTTTTGGTATAACTCATCTCTTACTGGAGCTATTGGGCAAGCCTTCAGCCACATCCCTATTCTGTCCCTGGTCCTGCTGCCTGAGCTTTGTTTCCAAAGTTCAAATCAGATTGTACCAGTCCTGTTGAACACTCTCACCTGCCTCCCTACCGCAATAGGAAAGGTGCCAACCCTCAACCCTACTTACAAAACTTCACACTCAGGTTTTTTCCCCCACAGCACTCTTTTATACAATGCAGTTACTAACCTCACAGTCCATGAAATAGGAAGGGAAAGAATAGAAATGAAAAAGCCCACTCTGCCTTAAAATTTTACCAGCAGTATCATTTCAACCAGCCTCTTTCCCCCTTTAGCAATCAACTCAATGGATCATTTTCCTAATGATTGCTGTTCACATTTTGCATAACTGTTTCAAATATCAAGGCAGTGAATAGTTTTGATGAAAACAGATAATCAGTGTGTGAATATTTACTTCCTGATGCTCTCCCAGAGGCTCCATACAAGTACAGGGCATACAGTAGCTGTGCAGCAGGCTGCTGGAAACAAGTCTTTAAGTCCTGCTCTGAGGAACATTGGATGCATCTTTACAGAGACGAGTGATATCAGGAGAGAATGACAGTCAGGTGCCAACTACCTCTCCTGCGACGTTCATTCATTCTTCATTCATTCATTCAGCCGTCAGTCAGTCATGCATTACAACATTTAGTGAACATTTGCCAAATATCCAGTGTTGCAAAGATGGCCCATGTCCCTAGAGAGCTCCCAAATCTTCTGTGATGAATTTTGTGCTTTGATTCCAATGCTGTATCATAAAGGAGTGAGCCAGGTGTCTGCTGAAGTAGTTGGGGGACTGGAGGGACACTTGAGAGACTTTAAAGTTTAAGTAGTGTTTTTATAGCAAGAAATGGTGATGTGCTTGTATGTGTGTGTGTGTGTGTATGTGTGTAAGTGTTTGATGAACAGGAGGAACAACAACAGGTGGATGGAAAAGAAGTCTGTGCCCTGATAAGGAGACATAAAATGCAAACGGAGTTTAAAAAATACCCCACGTGTTTGGGAAATTCTGGCAGGTTCTGTGTGGCTTGAGAGAGGCAGAAAAAGGTTAGCAATGTGAGATACAGATTGTAGATTCTAAAAGACTCATACCAAGGAGCACAAACTTTCTCTGCCAACTGTGAGAATCCTAGAAATTTCTTTAAGCAGGGAAGTGACAGATCAGATTGCCTTTGAGTAAAGGTCTGGTGTGGGCCTAGAGGATGGGTTGGAAATGAGGAGCATTTAATGAATGCTTTTTAGAGTGACCACAACCACAGGCTGTGGGGGGCTCAGCTAACTCTGCATATGTGTGTGCTTCTTCCCAGTGACAGTGCTGGCCATCTTCCACGAGCTGCACGTGGACCCCGACCTGTACACGCTCCTGTTTGGAGAGAGTGTGTTCAACGATGCAGTGGCCATTGTCCTTACATAGTAAGTACTGGGGCTTGGCCTTGCTTCCCTATGTAAAAATATGCTTCCATGTGTTGATAATTCCCAGCATCTTTAATAGTATCTTTGCTCTTATGTTATAGAGATAGAGGTAATTTCTAACATTTAAGGAATTGTTATCACAAAAAAAATTCCAGTAATGGGTACAATTCATTAGGCACCTAATTTCTAATACTATTAATGGACATCATGTTTCCAGTCTATTATAAGATACTACCGGAGGGTATATTTTTTTCTTTGGTGCATATATTTAGCTGATGCACGGAGGCTTTCTGAAACTGATGGCTCATCAGCTAAGAACTAAGGTAGTTTTGCCCTCATCATGGAAGAATTTTCTTTTGGAGATAAGAATCTCACCTCCCCTGCAGACACTTACTATTTATATTTAAATAAAGGCCACTTCAGTGGCTTTCACCATGTCAGAGGTCTTTGCTTAGGTTTAGATTAAGGCTAACACATGGACTACTGTCAAATATCCCAAAGAAAAACAACTATCTGATAATTTAATGTGAGGACAGAATCCTATTCAGAGTGTTAATGACCTCAAATTCATTTGGAAATGTATTGTGAATAACAAGAGAGTTTTTAAAGTGAGATCTTACCTAGGGGAGCAGGAAAAAACAAAGCAACCCCACTCTATCTTCTGTCAGCTGACATTTCTTGAGGCTGTCACCCCAGAGTTGCCCCTGAGTTCAGCAATTTACAAACAAGAGTCTTCAAATAAAAATATTTCACCAGGCCACCGAATAGTGCCTTTCCTGTATCAAAGGAAAATATCAGGGAGTTCAAATTAAGAGGAAAAGTCAAGGTAGATTCACAAATGCTAAAGGATGCTTTGAAAGAAATGCCAAGAAAAATTAATTAGGACATCAGGAATCTGTGTCCGAGAAATACCAGCATTAAAGGAACATTTGGAGTAAAAAAATTTTTCAATTTGCTGAGACCCTCATTTTCACTTCCTGAGCTGCCAAGTTGTCAAAGGCCAAGCCAAGCAAAACCACGAAAGCACAAATGAACTTGGGAGAAAAATCATTCAGCTACAACTCAAGGAAGTGCTGGTCTTTCCACTTTCAGCACTACCATTCACATTAGTTTTCCATTAAAATTATAGACTCCAAGGATGAATATTGATGTTGTTGAGCACAAGCCTTGGGGGCATTTGAAACAGTCTATTTAGCAGTTCTGGGGTCAGTTGGTGGTTATCACTGGCAGGGCCTCTGTCACACCCCCTCCCCATGTATTTCATATCTTAATAAATTGTATTTCCCACCATGGGCAAAATCTCTTCCTTTCTAGTTTTATGACACTTGCCATTCTAGCCAAAATGTGGTGCTTCCCAGCTTTGTCAATTCAGGCATTGTGCAGAGTGACCCCAAAGAGTTCCACCTTTGAAATGAAAGTAACCCTAAACTAGGAATATTGTACAGGAAGACATCCATATCCTCAAACTGCAGCGTCTTTCACCTGGTGTGTTTGGAGGCACCAACCCTTCCCTGAGCTTTGCTGTTCAGGGGGCACATAGATTCTGGGGTCTATACTGTACCTGTGCTGTCCACTGCTAACCACTTCCTCTTGCTGGCATGTTTCCTGTTTGTGCTCCTTGATTTTCTGGCTTGCTCACTTGCTTCATAATTCAGTATGAATTATGCATATGTGCCAGTCTCTTTTTAAACATCTACTTGCACACACACACATTTTTTTTTCCTTTTAGTGCCCCATCCTACATGCTCTGTTCTATCCTCTAATTCTTTTTTTTTTTAAGATCTATTTATTTATTTATACAAGAATCAGGGTACAGGCCAGATGCGCAGGAGGGTGAGAGGATTCTCCAGAGACAGAGCAGGGAACAAAACAGGCAGACTGACAAAATACACTGCTGAGGGGAGCAGCGGGTGAGACAGGAGAGGTCTGTGGCGCCATATGGGACCCTCGCTGGCCAGCTGGGATCAAACCGGCGCTGCAGAGTCTGCAGACAGCTTCACAGTGCTGTGCTCAGCCACCTGCGCCACCAGGGGAGGCCCTATCCTCTAATTCCTTTAGAAAAGCCTTATTTAAAGATAATTAAAGGGGCCTCCCTGGTGGCACAAAGGGTTCAGTCCCAATTTTATTTTTTTTTTAACAATTTTTTTTTTTTTATGATTTATTTATTTATTTATATAAGCACTGGGTACAGTCAGAAGTGCGGGAGGGTGAGAGAATTCACCAGAGCCAGAGCGGGGAGCAGAGCAGGCAGAAGGACCAAAGTACACTGCTGAGGGGAGCAACGGGTGGCAGGAGAGGTCTGCGCGCCATGTGGGACCCTCCTCCGGTGGCCAGGGAGCAGCCGGGGATCGAACCGACGCTGCAGAGGCTGTGGGCAGCTTCGCAACCCAGCGCTCAACCGCTGCGCCACCGGGGAGGCCCTCAGTCCCAACTTTATGAGGCTGTCTGCAGCCACTGCAGCACGAGTTAGATCCCCAGCCAGGGAGATGACCCACAGGGCGCAGCAGACCTCTCCTATCTTGCCCACTGCTCCCCTTGTTAGGGGGAACAGGATGTCCTAAAGCTAATTCCATACAGGCTTTGTAGACTCCACCCCCCCACTCCAGACCAAAGCCAAAAGACACTGGGAACTCCAAATCCCATCACCACCAAAGGGAAGGTGGCTGGGACCTGAGGGTAGGGTTAAGCAGCCAGGTGTGGTATAAAGCCAGACACGTGGGCTTTGGAGGGGTTTCCCCATTTTGGCTCCCCGCTAGCTCGCAGCGTCCGGCCAGCTCTGAAAGTGCCTTTGGGTGTCCAGGTCGGCGGATCGGGTAGGACGCATTAAAGACTTTATTTCCCTATTTTCTCCCTGAGTTGTACATTTCCTTAATTCCCTTTCCCTTGTAAATAAACCTTTCATTAACCTTTTGTTTGTGCCTGTAGTGGAGTATTAATAAGTCCCTTTTAAGCGTGCGGGTGAGGACCCACAGCCAGGCAACCCATTTTATTTTATATCTGGGTTGCCCTATAACACCCTCAGCAGTGTATTTCAGATCTGCCTGTTCTGCTCCCACTTTGTCTCTGGTGAATCCTCTCATTCCCCACACCTCTGGCCTATAACCCAGCTCTTGTATGCATAAATAAATGAATCTTTAAAAAAATTGATGCTAATGTAAAACTTACCATGACTTTCATACCAGAAATACAAACATTAGTCTCTGTTTTATTCTCTCCTTTCCAGCCCAGCCATGTAATCTGGGGTCTACTTGCTTTTTTAGAAAGTAGATTTATGAAAACTGAGCTGATTTATTGATTGATCGAGGTAGCATTGGTTTACAACACTCTGTATGATTGAGACATATAGGGTCACACCTCCTCAGATATAAGATACCACACAGCACCCGCCACCAAAGCATTAGGCCCCAAATCCCTTCTCTCCGCCCCTCCCCTTTTCCCTGGTAGCTCCAATTTTACAGTCAGATTGACATGCACATTAAAAAAAGATACCAAAAGGTCTTGTGTTTTCCTTTTTTTAGTTCTACTTCAGTGTGGTTCTGAAGTTTAAGAGTAATAATAGAGCATTTCTTATACCATAGAAAATTTATATATTTTCATGTGAAATCAAATATAATAAAAAGCCTAAGTCATGACCTACTATATCCTTGGCAGTACCTCCTGAGTGCTTGCCTCTTAGAATGGCTACAACTTTCATTTACTTTTCAGTCTTCCATCAGCAAACCACCTTTCTTTCTTTTTTTTTTTTTTAAGATTTATTTTTTATTTATTTATACAAGCACTGGGTACAGTCAGAAGCACGGGAGGGTGAGAGAATTCACCAGAGCCAGAGCGGGGAGCAGAGCAGGCAGAAGGGCCGAAGTACACTGCTGAGGGGAGCAGCGGGCGGCAGGAGAGGTCTGCGCGCCATGTGGGACCCTCCTCCGGTGGCCGGGGAGCAGCCGGGGATCAAACCGGCGCTGCAGAGGCCGCGGGCAGCTTCGCAACCCAGCGCTCAACCGCTGCGCCACCGGGGAGGCCCTCTTTTTTTTTTTTTTAAGATTTATTTATTCATGCATACAAGAACTGGGGTACAGGCCAGAGGTGCAGAAGGGTGAGAGGGTTCACCAGAGACAGAGCGGGGAGCAGAACGGGCAGATGGACCAATAACACTGCTGAGGGGAGCAGTGGGCAAGACAAGAGAGGTCTACTGCGCCATGTGTTTATCTCCTTGGCTGGGTGGGATTGAACCCACGCTGCAGAGGCTGTGGACAGCTCCAGAGCCCTGCGCTTAACCACCTGAGCCACCAGGGAGGCCCCAAACCTCCTTTCTTAAGCCACCCTCTTCAGTTTTAGTTTTTTATTTAATTTTAATTGTTAATACTAAGATCATTCCATATTCCAGCATATTTATTCAAAGGTATAATAATTTAATCACATTTTAGATTAATTCAACGTCTCTGTACTAAGAAGCACATTACTAATTATAATACTGTTTCTTAGGTTAAATATACTCTAAACTCCTGACAATTAATTTATAATTGAACCTGATGACCAAAGATCTTGCACGCACAGCAGGTGCTGGGTTGTGTCCCCACAACTTCAAATGATCCAGAATTGTCCATCCAAAAGTAAAGTCATTGTACTTAGCATAAAAGTTTTTAAATCAATTTGTCTCTGACTCAGTGTTTATTAGAGGGATGCAGGGAATGCCCTGCTTAAATATATATGCATATGAGTTTAAGAATGAATTCCACATGATGAATTTGCATTTATAAGGATTATTAAATAGATTATGAAGGAAGACAAAAAGATACATCGAAGAGAACTTGAGGGTGTGTATTTCTGAATCCTAAATAGAGACTTTGCTTTCAGAGGCAGCAAGGTCAAATAGTAGAAAGAGCCCTAGATTTCAGAGAAAGGAATTTGTATCATAATATCAGGATTGTCATGAATTAACCTTGCAATTAATACAGTTGACAGGAAAGGGACTCAAGTTGCTGTAGCAAGAAAGGAATCTGTGCTATAACTGAACAGCAGGAATATAAATGGTTTGGGAAAAGCTCCAGTGAAATGAGCGAGATTGTCTTTCCTCACTCAGCTTCTTCAGAAGCTCCTTCACCTCATCAAAGATGGCTGCCAGCAACCCCCAGGGCTCTCTCTTCCTTCAGGAAAATAGGGCAAGAACCATTGTTCTCATTTTCTCAGCCATATACACCTTGGAGATTCTGATGAGCCATTTAGTTAGAACTAATCACTATGGCCAGGGGAATGTGCTCAGGTCTAAGTCACATGTTTCATGTGTTCAAGTCTGTGCTCAGTTTCACTTGCAAATATATGAACTAACACTGGGGAAAAGTGGGGGGGACATTGCTCAGAATAATAGCAACCTCCCCACACACAAGAAATATGGATGCTGAACAGAAAACAGAAACAAAACAAGACCTTGAACACTACTACAGTGATGCACCATATTTGTTTCCTTACCTATAAAATTTAAGAATAGTTGTTTGATATACATTAAAAATTATTTTGAGCAATGAATAAGCAATATGGCTGTAAGGCAATGTGGTATCTACTGTCACATGTCTTTCTGGTTTCATTTAAATAACCGAAGACCTGCTTCTAGTGAAGCATTCCTTCATAAATATGACATTTTATGATCCAAGAAATATAGAGAATAACCATTTTTACATGTGATTTCCCCCATTAGGAATGAACCATTTACTTAAGGCTTACTGTCTAAAGTTGATAAATTAAGAAATAGAGGTGGAAGTCTACTACTTAGTTATAAAGATACTCAGAACTAAAATTGATAGTCCTTGCAAAAGTTAAGCAGGTGTGGAGAGAGAAAAAGCAAGGGATAAGTTAACTAAAATGCCACGTCTCTTATAGTAACAAATCAGCAAATACAATATGTAGCTGGTAAATTAAGAAATGGAGGCATAGGCATTTTATTTAAAATCCAGGACAACCAGCAGAAGACATAAAAATATAAAAGGTTAAAAGATACTTTTTCTAGATAAATCCTTGATTTAGGCAAAAGGCAGAAAGATAATTAACTATTTTATATCCTTCTAAACTGTTTGCATATTTGTATGTATTTGAATTACTATCTAAAATATTCTTCAGATGATCAAGCTGTCAAAAGCAGAAGCCATAAAGAAAAGCCAGTTTATGTGATGACAACAGAGTCAAGAAATCCTAGTGAGAAAAAAACACTGCAAATAAATTAGATGCTGAAGGCCAGATCCAGGAAAGCAGTTCCAACACACATATTGATATGTCAGTGTCTTTTATAATATACTGATGAATTATTAATCACCTTAATATGACAAATGTACTTAATAGGTTGCCTTCTTGTTACTAGCTAACTAGTAAGTAACTTATCTTCTCTGTACCTCAATCGCCTTGTTTGTAAATTAGAAATGATAATAGCTACATCTCTTTGGATGGGATTAAATATGAGACACCTATGGAGCTTCTAACCAGTGGGGTTCAATGAGGCATGGTGCCTGTCTCATAAACTCAATAAACATTAGATACTAGCTACTGATCTTACTCCTGTTGTCAAAAAAACAATAAAGAAAAAGTAAGCATAAAAGGAAAATGAGTAAAAAATATAAGTTGGTAATGAACAAGAGAAGAAATACAAATAGCCAATGACTCTACTAAATATGATCAGCTTCACTGGTAATTAAATAAAACAAATTAAACCAACCAAGATTTTGCTTAGTAAATCTCCAAATCTCAGAACTCAAGTCAAGCTAGAGAAATGGGAACCTGCCCACATCATCATGAAAGAGAAAAGTGGTAAAAATTTACAATGGTAATTTGGCAATATTTATTAAGAGTCATTCAAATCTGTGACTCTTGATCCATCTATTTCATTTCTAGAAATGTATCCCAAGAATTAATTATGTGCTGTGCAGCCATTTCTCCATGGAGATGAGTGCATTGATTTGTACAAGAAGGTATATACATAAGAAGAGTTACTATTTAGTTGAGTAAATTATAATACATGAATATGGAATCCTATGCAATCATCTGATAAATGATATAGAAAAAATGTACTAATGAGTAAAGATGTTCACAATATTTTTTTAAAACAAGAAAATTTTGCATGATATATAAAATAAGATCTATTTTTGGTTAATAATCACAACTGAATACATATGCTGTGCATCTGTGTATAATTATGATTTGTATATTTTATTTATATATAAAATCAAAAATGTTAGGATCTCAGGTGATTTTTATTTTCTTCTTTTGGCCTTTGTATATTAATTGGAAATAGATTAAAATACCCATAATCAACCCTGGGCCAAAGACCTCCTCATTAACATATGTCATAATTGTCAATCTTCATGTAAATGCAGATTCTACAGAAACTTAAGTCTGAATTTTTTTCTGCCTGTTGAGTGTTCTCAGCCATTTACCTACAAAACAGAAATATCACCAGTATTGTACTGAATCATCTACTTGTGAAATAATATGTCACAAATATGCAAATAATATGTCCACTGTATGCAAATGCCTCCAGATTTTCTTAGAGATAAAATAATAACTTTATTAAACAGCTGGATCTCTGATGACAATGAATACATTCCAGGTGCCTTTACTCCTATTAAGTAAATGCTTATAAAGAAATTCAATGTAAATGATTAGAAGAGAGGGAGAAATGGAGTGCCAATTTTCTTTTTTTAAATAAGAGTGCCATGCTGCTCAGAGGTTCTTTGCAGAAAATGTCATTTAAAGTGTGACACTGGTAAATGCTCAGCACTTAGTGAGTGACATTTTGAAAGACCACATTTTTACAGCACGTGCTTCTTAAGGGAATTTTAACCTGGAAGCTAATGGGATGGCTATGAGACTTAAAAAAAAACAAAACAAAAACCATAAAACCAAGAGGAGCCTTGAGATAGCGTCCAGTCATTCAACTGAAATGTGCTGAGCACCCGCATGTGCCAAAAATAACACTGTGTAAGGGTGCAGTTCTCCAAACTGCCCTCATCAACTTCTCACAGCTAAGGGCAAACAATAGCTGTAATGGGATTTAATTCATGCAGCAGAACCTTGCTTTAAAAATCATTCCAGAAAATCACTGGCATGGAGGAGAATAACTGTACAGCATGAACAGACATCACTAGGAAAATCCGTTGTTTCTCTTGGTGCCATCATCTCTAAATAGAAAGCTGGCTCCTTGAAGGCAAGTTATATTTTTCTCTGTTCCCCATAACACCAACTACTTATTTGAAAGGTTCTCCAATAATTATAAAAAACTAAGAGTTAACATGCCCTTTCAGATGTGGGCAGAGTCATTTTACTAATCCTCTCATTAAAATCTATTCCAGAGGATAGATGTTTAATATTCTTATACTGCTTTCTTCAAGTATTTAAAAAGTCTTGTAATTCTCATTAGCTCTACTGCTCCTCCTATTTGACTCCTAATTGTAAACATAGAAGTGGTAAGAAGGAAGACTTCCCTGATGGCTCAGGGGTTAGACTCAGAGCTATCAACGCTAGGCTTGAGTTTGATCGACTTGAGCCAGGGAGCTACCCACATGCAGCAGATCTCTCCTGCCTCTCCTGCTGCTCCCCTCAGCAGTGTATTTCAATAGATCTGCTTGTTCTGCTCCCCACTCTGTCTCTGGTGAAACCTCTCACAACCTCCCTCACCCCATCTCTGGCCTACATTAGTTCTTGTATGCATAAATAAATAAAAATAAATCTTTTTTAAAAAGTGATAAGAAGGTATTTCCTTTTGATGAGAAAAAAACGAACCTGTTTTCACAGCCAAAAAGGATAATAGTTCTCACAAATTTGCTTAATTTAAAAACAAGTCTTCTTCTATCTGGCACATCTTTCTGAAGGTAATTCACTTTGATGTTTGCCTTGGAAGCTGATCATCAGCAGGAAATGCATTTTGATGCCTGTTTAGATACTGCTGTGATACATAATTAAAAAAAGAAAGTGATCACCCTTTTCACTTAAGGACTCTTTGTCCTGGCGGCAAATTCCAGGCTGACTTCACTTGGTGGACACCAGGTGGCATCAGCTAGCAGGAATGGGAAGATGTCATGGCGTCTTTAAAAGTGGCTGGAGACAGAGCTCAGCTGACCTCCAGCTTTAGTCAGAACACCAGTGTTTTCTACCCACACCCTTGCCTGCTGTTTCAGCCTTGCTTTGTTGTTATTTTTGTTTGTTTTTTGGTGTGTTTTGCTGTTTAGTTTTTTTTTTTTTCATTTTTGATTTCTGTTTCCTGTTTCTTGGCTATGACTCTGTCAACCTTTGTCCTAGCTCTCATTTAATGTCCCTGTTCATATTACTGGGAACTGACCTTAACTTTATCCTATGCCTGTGCCTTTTGTCCCTCAGATTATATTTGACATTCATTCCCTGCCTCTCCTAAACTCAGCTCCATAACATAGAACTTGCTTCAGTCTATCTCAAGTCACACATGACAAATTGATCTATCGAAAAGAAAATAAACCCATGTTGATGGGTTTTAGTCCCAATTTCATTGTATTGGTGTGTACATCAAATATAAGTGACAGAATCCCAACTCAAATTACAGGTATGGCAGGACTCAGGGACCCAAACATGAATGTCTATTCTTTCTCTTTCTTGGCCCTGATTTCCTCTGAGTGCTAGCCTCATTCTTGCCTAGTGTATATAGATGACTTACTCTAGTAAGCAGGAGGGGTTAACTAATGATATCTCCAGGCTTATATTGGTCTCCCTTAAAATAATACTTTATTCTCCCCAAATTTTCTAACCTGGCGCAAACTCTACTTCTATCAGTCCTACACCAGTCATAGAGTACCCTGAAGGAATAAAACATGTTGATTGTCCAGATCTGAATCATATCTCCATCCCTGTGGCCAATGGCATGGAAACTATTATTAGAAAACAGAGGGCAAATATAATGGGCATCCCAAAAGAGTAAGTACCATAATGATAATAGAATGTTCAGACCATGGTGTATTGAAATAAAGTAGATAGGTCCCACACTGTTACAAAATCAAGGACATGCTTAATTTAACAAGACAAAAATTCTTTTCTAAATGCATTATTGATTCTGAAGAAGAGAAAAAGAATTCCCAAGGTATGAGAAATAAGAGAGAAATCACAGCAAGAGTGAGAAGCTACCACTGTCAGAGGCCACTTGATATTGTGTAGGATTCAGACGCAGAGGTTTTGAAGCCGGAATTCCATTTCCATGTGGAAATTAGATCCATGTCCATACGCTCTCTCATGGTAATAGAACTTGAGCAATACCTTGCATCAAGCCTAGAGTCTCCAAATGCACCTTCTGTTACAGTCTCTGACCACCAAAGTTAAGAAATTGTGAGGATATTTGCTGTCTATCTGGAATTTGAACCAAAGTACCTGCCCTGGGCAATGTACTAATGGAAATGCAAGCCAATATATTAAGATAAAAAAGTTTTCAGGACTATTGAAACACCTTTCCAAATATTACAAAATGCTTTGAAGCAATATTTTATATACTGTCACACAGGAAAAAAAAATATCTTCTTGAAAATGAGCTCACATTCTTCCAGGAAGAAAAGATCAGCAATAAACAAAAGTAAATGAGAACAAGGACCCTAAGATAGTTAAACAAAAAAATCACAAAAATCTGGGAACAATTTTAAAATGAGCAGTTAATAATGACTAAAGAGTTAAATGGAGGTGCAAAAAAAATAATAGAGAAGAACAGAAAAATAGAAACAAAAACTTTTCAAAATAAAAAAATCTATTCATATTAATAACTTAAAGAATGAGACAAATGTCATATTAATCCAACTGATTAATATGAAGATGAAGATGAAGTTAGTAAATGATCCAGAATATCAGATAAAAAGTATGAAAAACTAATTAAGAGGCTTGAAGGACAGTATGAAAAATCAGAATACATCAATAAGAATTTCAAAAAGAACAAATAAAGAAAAATGATTTGTGGCAATATTTGAAGATTTCATGAAAGGTCACTTTTCAGAACTGAAAAGCTGAAACATATGTCCAGAACTGGGTAAATTCAAACTAAGTGCACCTTCAAATATATTGCAGTGAAATGTGATATCATCATAGACAAAGTAGAAATCATAAAAGCAACCAGAGAGGAAGCTTGGATTACTTGCAACAGAAACCAATTTGGGTGGCAGCATTTTCTCACTTGTGGCAGCAAAGGATAGTGGGATAATATGTACAAAGTATTAAGGGAAAATAACTAACAACCTAGATTCTATATTTTTAAATTTTGTTTTCCATAGAACTGGGTGTAGACCAGAGGAACAGGGGGTGGGAGAATTCACCAGAGAAGAGTGGGGAGCAGAACAGGCAAATTTACTGAAATGCACTCCTAAGGGGAGCAGCCGGTGAGAAAGGAGAGGTCTGCTGTGCCATAAGTGTGTTAGCTACCAGACTGGGATTGAACTCAGGCTGTAGAGGTGATAGCACTGAGCCTTAACCATTTGGCCATCAAGAAGGCCCACAACTTAGATTCTAAATTCAACTAAAATATCATTCAAAGGTAAAAATGAATGACATTTTCAGATAGACAAAGTTTACCATTCACAGACAATCAATGATAGAACTTTCAAGGATATAATTAAGTAGAAATAAGAAACTGAACTCAGGAAGAGGTGGGAGACAAGGAGCAGTAAGCAAAGAAATTGTTGAAACAATCCTAACTCCAATGAGGATTGACTGTGACAATAATAATGCTCACAACTAATTGGGTGGGGTAAAGTAAGACAGAGCCAATCACTCTGTAATCAGCTACAATATTCAAAGATGGTGAACACTAAATGGGAGTTGGGGAGAGAGAATGTTGTATACAGAAAGTGGAACACACACATACACACACACACATATAACACAATTTGCAGGCAAACTATAGATCTGAGGCATATAGCAGGGGAGTGGGGATCAAACAAGGGGAAGGAAGAGCACAAAGGACTATGGCGATGGTTGACAAGTGATGTGGTAGTGTGAGAAGTATGGGGGATACACCTGAGAGAGAAATCAAATACTGTACAAAGGGAAACAACAATGTAAGAAAATTGAAAAGTAAAAAATAATAAAAAATAATAAATATAAATAAAAATAATAAAATAATAAAAATAGAAATAGAAATAATAAAAACAATAATTAATAATAAAAATTCCACTGTGGATATGTACCACATCTTCTTGATCCAGTCATCTGTTTTTGGGCATTTGAGTTGTTTCCATAACTTACCTATTATAAATAGTGTTGCTATAGACAGGGGTGCAGGTGCCCTTTATTATTTTTAAAAAATTTTATTTTATATATTTTTTACATCATTTTTTATTTTTGTACAGTGTATGCATTTTCATCTTGGTTATTGTCCCCATACAATTCCCATCCCCTTGTTTTGATCCTACTCCCTTTTCCCACCCATAGTGTATCTCTGGTTTATAGTTGCCTGTTGATTTTGATTTTACTTTATTATAATTAGTCATTTTCCTGGTCCCTTATTTAGGTTTTCTCAATTCCTGCTATGAGTGAGACCATCCGGAATTTTTCTTTTTCTTTCTGGCTTATTTCGCTGAGCATGATCCCTTTCAGCTCCATCCATGTTGCTGCAAATTGCAAGAGTTTATCTTTGTTGATTGCTGAGTAATATTCCATTGTGTATATGTACCACATCTTCTTGATCCAGTCATCTATTTTTGGGCATTTGGGTTGTTTCCATAGCTTAGCTATTGTAAATAGTGCTGCTATAAACATAGGGGTGCAGGTGCCCTTTGGAATTAATGTTTCTGTGTCATTTGGGTAAATACCTAGGAATGGAATTGCTGGATCATATGGAAGCTCTATCTTTAGTAGGTTGAGGAATCTCCACACAGCTTTCCATAGTGGTTGGACCAGTTTGCACTCCCACCAGCAGTGCAGGAGAGTTCCTTTTTCTCCACATCCTCATCAACATTTGTTGTTGCTCGTTTTTTTAGTATGTGCCATTCTCACTGGTGTGAGATGGTATCTCATTGTACTTTGATTTGCATTTCCCTGATTACAAGTGATGTTGAACATTTTTTCATATGCCTGTTGGCCATTTGCATTTCCTCTTTGGAGAAGCTCCTTTCTAACTCTTCTGCCCATTTTTTGACTGGGTTATTTACTGTGTTTTTGTTGAGTCTCATCAGTTCTTTGTAGATTTTTGTGATCAGTCCTTTATCATTAGTCTTGTGTGCAAAAATTTTCTCCCAATCGGTGGGGTGTCTCTTTGTTTTGGTTATTTCTCTTTTGCTGTACAGAAGATCTTTAATTTGATGTAGTCTCAGCTGTTTATCTTTGCCTTCACTGTCACTGCTTTGGGTGATGTGTCTTTAAAGATGTCACTGAGGTGTATGTCATGTAGTGTTTCACCTATATTTCCTTCTATATATTTTATGGTTTCAGGTCTTATGTCTAGTTCTTTAATCCATTTTGAGTTGGTTTTTGTGCATGGTGTGAGGTAGTAGTCAACGTGCAATGTGCAGCAACATGGATGGCGCTTGAAGGGATCATGCTCAGGGAAATAAGCCAGAAAGAAAAAGAAAAATACTGGATGGTCTCACTCATAGCAGGAATTTAAAAAACCTAAATAAGGGGCCAGGAAAAAGACATATCATAATAAAGTAAAAATCAAAATCAACAGGCAACTATAAACCAGAGACACACTACCACTATGGGGGTGGGGGAGGGAGAAGGGAGTAGGATCAAAACAAGGGTGGTGGGAATGGTATGGGGACTATAACCAAGATGAAAATGCATACATTGTGCCAAAATGAAAAATGATGTAAAAAATATATAAAATTAAATTAAAAAATTTAAAAAAACTTGATGTATATTTTTCCTGCTTTTGCTTACATGTTTATAAGAGTAGGAACCAGCATGCCAGTGTTCAATGTGTTGAACAAACAAGAGTAAATAAATAAATAAATAACATGGTGTTCACAGAGGTAAATGGAGACCAAGAAGAGTACAATATGTTTTGAGTCGTTATCAGTAATTTGTGTATTTTACTGGTTTTCTGTAGTTCCTTTTCAATAAATTGGTTATATCCTTTGCCATTTAAAAATAATAATAATAATAAAAAGAAAGACAGTGGAGACAGAACAAGGGCCATATATTAAAGGAATCAGATGTTCACTTGAGCAGCCATGTTCATCAAACTGTTCTCAAAACAATGCAAAAGAGTGACAACACATAACCCATTTCAGTTTGGTTTAGTAAGACTGAAATTAATTTATGCTTGCTATAAAACTTTATGCAATCTTTAATCATTTCAAATTGTGCAAAGGACTCCTATATGTTAGGAAGCAGGTATTCCCCGGAGTATCCTTCGTTTTTTCTCTCCAGGGTGTTAGGCTGTCTCTTGCTCTAGTATCTTCAGTTGTGGGATTCGTATGTTGGCTCTGCAGGCTATGCTTCACATTTGCCACTGTCTTCCTAGTTTCTCTTACTCTGTCTTCAGATTACTTCATGTTTTCTTATTGTCAGATTTATGATTCTCGCTACGAATCCGTCTGTTCAGTTCTCTCCAATTTCTGGGCAGAAGTTACCTCCACAGGTGGAAAGTTGGTGACATTTTTTGCCACACTGTTTCTTGAAATACTGTGTGATGGAGACACTTTAAAAATGGTCCTTAATATGTATGTCATTGAGCTGATGTTCAATGGTTAAGTAACTAACCAGATTTGAGAGAAATGGAAGGGGCAGTTTTGTCTTCTGCTGTGCTTCATCCTTGTGTCATAGTAGTTCCTTATGATTTACACCTGTTTAAAATGTTGACACTATGTTGAAGATCCTGGTTGTGTCCTCTAATCTGGGCCCAGGCTTGTACAAAGAGAGTGACTTTCACAATCCAAAATACACAAGAGGCAGAGCTGGATACCAGGGTGCCGATATTACAGTCACCAGGATATACTGACCCGAGTGCCAGAATATCCAGGTCACTCATTTTCTTTCTATAGTCAAGTTACTTAGGAAGCATTCATTTTGTCAATCACCATATGAAATTACTGTCACTGAGATTTCAAGTACCCCAAATATCATACAATAAAAGCTATCTTTCCTGCAAAGACAGGAAAGCAGACCTGCAAATACAAATAATACCTAGACAGTTGATGGGGACAGATAAAGGGTAGATTGATGAATCAGATGTTTATCATCTGCATCCTTCACACAAAGAGTATTTTTTTTTATGGGACCTGAATTTTGAAGTGCTCACTAAGCACCCCTGAATCCATACTAATATTTAGGATAAACATTAGTAAAAACTGCTCAAAGTTTGTTAGGATAACTAAATCTTACTCTTTCCCCACTACATAAAGCTTGGATGGTCACTTACAGTGTTGTTTCTGTGACCCTTCTCAATTCCTTCATGACTAACCCATCCTCCTGATTGAGGAGTTGTACTTCTGTCACTACCCATGAGTGCCATTTGTCTCTACCTACCAGATTTTAATATCTTTTGAGGATACTAGTGATTCCCTCTTCTTGTCTGTGTTGTGTTGGAGGCTGCTGGAACCTGCGGTACTGAAACAAGCAAGGACATCGTGATCTGTACGTGGGCCAGCCTTCTGGCCCATGCTGACCAGCATTCTGGTCCCAGATGCAACAGCCTCCTTGTTTCAGGACTGCAGGTTCCAGGGTTCTCCAACTCTGTTGTACCAGTAGCATACACTCACAAGACAGTGGCTGAGTGATGGGACAGTTCAAACCATGGCATCTCGTGAGGTAAGATTTCCAAAGGCTGCCAAACTGGCTACTATTAATAATGTCTTCTAAAACACTACTCAATAAACTTTGGGGAGAGGTGGTCAATAATTCTCCCAGAGTCTGAAGAAATCTGTGGCTCTCACCTGGGGGGGCCAACAGAGCTCATCTAAACAAAAAGACAAAGCTCTTTAAACACCTTCAGGAGCTCTGGGTTAAGACTTTGATTTTAAGACACATTTTCTTTCTGATGCACTTAAGCCTGACTTCTCATTGGAACAACCAAGAAAATGCCTTTTATTTCAGGTGATTAATTCTGAAACTTTTTCCAAGAAAAAATTTTCCAGTGAACAAAAGGCCAAATCAATATGCAATCACAATTTTGATCTAAATTAAAAGCTTTCTTTTGGCCTAGAGAATATTATCTGTTCATATTATGTGGGTCCATAATGAATGTACAGGCTTATTGCTGGTTTCACGTGGGCTCTGCCTTACTGGGCATGTAATGCTCAGAGAATCTGATTAAAACTTTGTGAAGTAGCAGTTGTCAGCTACAGAGGGTGAGTTCAGGGCCCATTTTTAGAGCCTTGACTTCAAGCCTGACACCCTTTCCAGCTTTTGAATGATAAATGAACTGTCTTTGAATGCCCAGCTCCTGTGTTAATAGCTTTAAAATATCGCTTGTTTATGGGACAGAAGCTGGAAGCCCTTATCAATTTTCCTGTCCCCAGAGTCCTCAAATACATCATTTTTTTTTTTTTCATTGCCTGGATTGCAGGCATTGTTGAAAGGAAAAGGAAGAAATCCTTTCACCGTCAAGTTTGTTTTTCATGGGTTAACTGCGAGATTTTCTCATTTCAAGACAGTAAAGTGAGTTCTTGTATAGAATACAACACATAAAATCTAGACCACACTTATCCTGTGGTATCAGAATCATAATGCAATTTCATCTGATTTTCTAAAGATGCTTAATTCAAATTGAACATATTAAAGTTAAATTCTGAAGCCTGTGCCAAAAGCTTATTTCCAGAATGGCAGTTAAGTGGTAAAATTTGATCTAATGTCATTAATGGGAACATGCTGCTTCTGATGATGTTAAATTAAATCTTAAACCTAATATGTTAGGAGGTTTATCCTTTTTTATTTTGATCCCCATCCCTGTTATTACCTGCCTACTTCGCTGTTATGAACATCAGCATATCTTCTGAGTTGAGTTAATCCTTAATTGTGTGACTGTTGACAATTTGGACTTTCAGACACTGCCTATAATAACAGTAATATGTCTTTATTCTTTTCATTAGTATCTTTTTTTAATATTTATTTATTTATGCATACAAGAACTGTGATACAGGCCAAAGGTGTGGGGAGTGAGAGGATTCACCAGAGACAGAGTGGGGAGCAGAACAGGCAGATTGACTGAAATACACTGCTGAGGGGAGCAGTGGGCAAGACAGGAGAGAGCTGCTGCGCCATATGGGTTGCTCCCTGGCTGGCCAGGGATCGAACTCCTGCTGCAGTGGCTGCAGATAGCTTCATAGGTTGTGTCTCAACCTCTTGCGCCACCAGGGAGGCCCTTCATTAATATCTTTCTAAGGAAAAAATTATGAAAAATAGTAATTTATAGATATGTGTATGCATTAAATTGTCTTTTTATGAATAATTCTGGTAAGTGTTTTGATGGAAAATGTGAAACTTAAAACATACATCACTGGTTTATAGTGTGTTCCACTTATCCATGCAGAAGTTAAGGCAGGGCTGGGGTATGGATTCTGATTCTATCATTTACTATCTTTCTGCCACTGAGTCAGTGTTTAAACTCTGCTTTCTAATTTATCAATATGGTAGCTTTAATATACATATCTATCTTCATTCCAAAACATAAAAATCTGTGCTAGGATTTTAGAAGTTTATTATACTGATGATATAAATTATGAAAGCAGATATTATCAATGTTAGGGGAAACAAATGATACAAAACCAAAACTTAAAACATGTATAATTACCTACTAAAATGGATTTAAAAAGTGATTATGTTGCAAAAAGGGGATTTTGAAATTTAAAAATAAAATTATGGAAATTTGAAATATGAATATCAAAATAAAATACTTAATAGATGATCTGACATGATTGTGTACTTAAAAATACCAGAGACTGAAATGGGAAAATATTCAAGCACTAAGAAATCTGAATGGACTGAGATTGATTGACAAGTCAATAGCTTTCCTAGACTTCAGAGACAATTAATAAAAAGTAATTGGGAAAATTATTTTTGTTCACAAAAATCTAAATAAATAGAATAACTTTAAATAACAAATGTCTGAACTATCTGAGAAGAAAAGACTCAATATTATGAAGCGGTCAACTTTCCTTTCAAGAAATATGTGTCTTCAGTGTAATATCCCTTCTAAAATCCTGACAAGTTTTTTAAGGTGATTCTAAAACTCATATGGAAATTCTGCTGAAGACATCAGGGTGAAATACTTTCACTTGTACTTGATTTCCTCAAAACAAACTAAAACTAAGAAAAACATCAAAAACTAGAGTGAAAATTTTATAGCCGTTGATACAGGAAATAATCATACTTCCAAACCATAAACTTTGAAATATTACTGCCAAATAATGTGAAATTTTGAGCAAGAGATGGGAAGATATTGGGCCTCCCCCATGGCACACGGGTTGTATGCAGCACTGTGAAGATTTCCACAGCCTCTGCAGCATGGGTTCTATTCCTGGCTGGCCAGGTTGATACCCACATGGCTCAGCAGACCTCTCCTGTCTCACCCGCTGCTCCCCTCAGCAGTGTTTTCCGTTATCTGCCTGTTTTGCTCCCCACTCTGTCTCTGGTGAATTCTCTCACCCCTCTGCGCCTCTGGCCTGTACCCCAGTTCTTATATAAATATTTTTTTTAAAAAAGAGACAGATGGAAAGATGTTGATCTAAGGGTTTCCTCCTAGATCAGACAGCAGATCGCATTACTGAATGGGGCAGCCAATGTTCTGCTGTTTAGACTACAGATAAGATCATGTGATTGAGCAAAGGGAGAAGTGGGGAGGAGGGTAATTATCTGACCCTTCGAAATGAAGTACAAGTAGAAATCATGCTGACCCATATTTGAGTTTCCCAGCTAGGACACCACATAGGGTGCTATATGCCTGGTGGGTGGGGGTGGGAGGGAGGAGACAGCAATTTCCAAATCAAAGTGTAATTCATCTGTAACATATGGGTCTTTTCTCTGTGCCACTTCAATATGAATGCCGTGTACTTTACAAAGATATATTCCCAAAGAAAGGAAACAGATTTGGTGACAGATGCTCAGTAGAAGACTTGCAGCAGTTTTAAAACAAGGCCTCCAAATTCTTTGACACTCCTTTTTGAGACCCTTTGACTTGGAGAGGTGAAGTCTATATTCTCTCCCCCTGAATTTACAGAATACCGAGGACAGGATGCTTTGCCATTTTCCAGGCTAATTTCCTATTCCTTTGGGGACACTCAATCTTGAAACTCAGTCACTTTCCAGGAAGGAGGGCAAATCACTCTGTGGAAAGGTCCAACTGGGGAGGTAATAACAGCCAACAAGATGTCCCAGATCCCACTTCCTTGAAGTAGATCCTCCAGTTCCATTAACACTACCCCAGTTGACACCATGTGGAGCAAAAATGAGCTGAACTTCTGAGGCTCTGCTCAATTTGCAGATTTGTAAACAAAGGCTTTTTGTGAATAAAAATAATTTTCCCATTACTTTTTATTATTAATTGTTTCTGTTTTAATCCACTAAATTTTAGGGTAGTTTGTTATGCAATAATAGATAGCGAAACAAAACCTAAATGAATATGGCAGTTGCTCTCAACTTATTCAGTTTCATTTTACACCTGACCCTGTACTATCTTTAATAAATAGTAAGTCTGTCCTGTCCTGAAGATGCGTAATAATCAAAGAGGATAAATAAAATGTGGTCATCAAGACTGCCAAATAAGTTTTTTAAATTTTAAGTCAAAGAAGAGTCCACAATGTCCAAACAAATTTACCAAAATATCATAGAAAAGTTAAAACAAAGAGTTCCCCATTATTATGAAAGTTTATATGCATTCCTGATAGGTAGGTAAGTAGATAGATAGATAAATAGATAGATAGATAGATAGATAGGCTTAAATACACACACACACACACACACACACATATATATACAAACACAGAGATATGTATGTATGTATATATGAACGAATAAAAGTATTGAGTGTTTGTCAGAACTCAGGAGAAAAACCAGAGCAAGAAATAAAATTACTAAAGAGAAAAGATGTTTCTAAAGCAACAAAAATACAGTGAATTTCTCTGAAAACACTGTCAGGGTTATAGAAAATAGATGAGTAAATCACAAAAACCAAAGTAAAAGAGAACAAAGATATAATGATAACTATAGCGTATATGATAGAAATGGATGTCAGATAGTCCAGCAAGTGTTTTTTATTTTTTTCTAAGATTTATTTATTTATGCATACAAGAGTACAGGCCAGAGATGGGGGTGTACAGGCCAGAGATGCGGGAGGTGAGGGGATTCACCAGAGGCAGAGTAGGGAACAGAACAGGTTGATTGACAGAAGTATACTGCTGAGGGGGCAGCGGGTGAGTCAGGAGAGGTCTGCTGCACCATGTGGGTTGCTCCCTGGCCGGGCAGGGATCGAACTCGTGCTGGAGAGGCTGTGGATTGCTTCATAGTGTGGTGCTTAACCCCCTGCACCACCAGGGAGGCCTCAGACAGGTGTTGGTGGGAGTGCAAACTGGTCCAACCACTATGGAGAGCTGTGTGGAGATTTCTGGACCTACTAAACATAGAGCTTCCATATGATCCAGCAATTCCACTCCTAGGTATTTACCCAAAGGACACAGAAACATCAATTCCAAAGAGCACCTGCACCCCTATGTTTATAGCAGCACTGTTTACAATAGCTAAGCTTTGGAAACAACCCAAATGCCCAAAAATAGATGACTGGATCAAGAAGATGTGGTACATATATACCATGGAATATTACTCAGCATTCAAAAAAGATAAACACATGCAATTTGCAGCAACATGGATGGCGCTGGAAGGGATCATGCTCAGCGAAATAAGCCAAAAAGAAAAAGAAAAATACCGGATGGTCTCACTCATAGCAGGAATCTAGAAAACTTAAATAAGGGACCAGGAAAATGAATATAAGAAAGTGAAAATCAAAATCAACAAAAAACTATGAACCAGAGACACTTTTTGGGGGGTGGGGGGCGGGAGGGGAATGATTGGGGTCAGAATGGGGCGTTTGCAATTGTATGGGGGAATATAAAAATAAAATTTAATATTAAAAAAAAAATAAATAAAATAAAAAAAAAGAAGAAAACACATGGAAATTACCTTAAAACATGGTACAACAATATTCTCCAGAAATTATGCAACATGTGAATTGAAAGGCTTAAGGGACCCATTGGATGCTAAGAAAATTACATCTGGAATCATCACCACTGAGAGATAATCTGATACTGTTCCTGACTTTCAGGTTTATAGAAAGAATTATGGGGACATCAAGGCAGAAAATCCAAGTCACTTACAAGAGCAGAAATAATCAGGTTGGTCTTGGACTTGACTACAGTGACATTCAATTTCAGAAGATGGAAAAGCAGCGCATTTTCACTTCTGAGAGAAAAAATGTGAAACAAGTCAAATTGTCCTTCCAATATAAAAGCGACAGATTGAACATTTTAATAAATAGTGCGGGGCATTGGGCTATTCCTTTAGGAGAAAAGTTAAATACCTAATTCATATCATTCCTAAAAAGAAACTCTACAAGGGTTACAGAACTAAATGTTTAGAATAAAATGAGAAAATATTAGGAGACATTTCTATAATTTTGGGTTTAATTATTTTCTTAAAGAACTCAAAGCATAAAAACAAATAAAATAAAAAATTAACCAGTTTAACTCTACAATTTTTTTTAAATTCAAGAACAGCATAACTAGAAGACAAACGACAGACTAGAAGAAAATATTTGCAACATCTTTCACGTTCTTAATATTTTAAATACTTAAAGGGCACCAGCAAATCAATGTGATAATGATGATACAGTAGAAAATTGAATTAAAAATGTGAACAGATAATTAATTGATCGTATTCAATTTGTATGTAGGTATGTATAAATGTTTATTTACAAACAGGAAAATACAATTTAAAATGAGATATTTTTCACCCATCCAATTAGAAAGATTTGCAGCTAACTCATATTTATTTATTCAATGTTGACAAGGATGAAGAGAATCAGGCACTCATTCACTTTTTGTTAGAATCACCTCAAATTTTACATGAACCCAAAAAATTACTTTTAGTAATCTACCTCAGGAAATATTTGATTTACATAGACAAAACTACCTATATATTAAATCATTGTAAGGGAACAAAAAAAAAATGTTAGCCAAATGTCTGACAAGAGATTAGATATATTGTACTTTATACAAACTTTGAAGCCTTTAAAAAGTAGATTACATAGAAAAATCTCTAAGACTTTAAATTGCAACATGTTTAGAAAAATATCTATTGTATAACAGTATTTATACAAAAATAGTATTTGTATATAAGTGCATATAAATGGCTTTCATAATTTACTCTACATACTTTTGCATTGCTTTAATCTTTAATGCAGAGTGTATTTCTATTTTTCTTCTGTAATATAAATGATTTAGGTAATCAATGCATTTTAAAGGGAATAAAACTACCTCACTGCTTACCTAATGGAGATTTTGAATTGTTTACTGCAATATTCTCAGCACCTACAACTAACAGAATTGTTGACCCTTTGTTATTTGTAGGTCTCTAATGACTGAATGAATAGGTATGTAATAAAGACCCACTGGGAAGATACTTAAAAAAGGCTTATATATGCAAAGATATTTGTGTAAATGCAAAACTTAATTTTATATTATGAGATTAAACCCCTAGGAATATGTATGCCTCTATACGAGGACAATTGATTGAACAGTGAATACTTTGGCTAAACAACCAGTTGTTTGACTGATTAGCGGGGAGGCCTGATCAGCTGTTTAGGAGCAGAATGTGCTCAACCAGACCTGATAGAGTCTTAATAGCTTTGCTCAGAGTTGTGTCCAGCTTTGCAGAACACGGTATTAATCTCCAGTCCATGGACACAGCTTATCATCCACTAAATATGAGATGTATTACACTCTGTATGGACTTTAAAAATGCAAATAAAACCTTCCTCTAGCTTGAAACCTAGCCCCAAATTTTCCACTTAGATCATTTTTATTTGAAGTTTCACATGACTTACCATATAATAACATAAAGGATATGTAATAAAATACCATTAAGAGGTATTACATTTATGCACCATGAACTTGACTTAGAAACAAATGTGTTGATATAAAAATCAAAATTTATTGTTAGGAGTGGAAGATCTAAGCACTTTGGGAACAGGCAAGTAAAGTGAATTTGTTATGGACCAGGATGCAAGACAATAAGAAGTGGTGAGGCCAGTGGTTAAGTGGATGATGCACGCTTTCCATGGGGGTCCATAGCTAAGTGGAAGGGGCATGCCTCCAAAAGTACTTTTGGTTCAATTTTAATTTTAAACAGTTTGATGGCCAAACATAAGTGGAAGTGGCCAGTTTGTAAACCTTCAGTTAGATTGCTCTAACCTTTCTGCTCCCCTTAAAATCTCATTGCCACCCCATCTCAGACCACTCTCATTTATTACCACCTTTACTCTCTTGTGCCTAATGCAGTGCCAGTCAGGAATTCCCTCCCAAGTCTTCTATCTCAAAATGAAATTATTTTGAAAAGCTCATTTTGCACCCTATCTGTCAGAAAGACAATATCAAGAAACTTCCAGCCAGGAGAAACTTGGAAACAGACTCTCAGAGTAAGACAGGGTGCCCAAGGTCACTGAGTCTAGTTAGACAGGAGTGCTTTCCAACACCATGGGAAGGCAGGCATCTTTGATGAGCGAGTTATCCCTCTCATCTACCTGATTCCCTGTGCCTACAAGTCATTGGTCCTGGTCTAGCCTTTGGAAATCATATAGTAACTCACATTTCAGTTTTCTTGGTTCTACCTTGTGTTGACTGGCAAGGTGATTTTTTTTTTTTTTTAGGAAAAATGTGTTACTACGATTTAAAACCAAGGGAATTAACATTTAAAAAACTAGTTTTTTTTGTTTCTTTTGAGAAGGTTAGACAATGTACTAATATTGGTAATGCATAGGTATGTCTCTTCTGCCAGCAACTGGCTGGCATTAAGAAACATCCATCCCTCCACTTTAACTTGAGCACACCTCCAGTTAGTCATAGTCTCTACCACACCATATCATCCCTCAACTAAGCCCAGGGACCATTTGCCATGAGTTACTGGATTTATACAGTGACTCTTTATAGGGATGTGAAGATGAAACAGCAATATTTCTGGTGTTTATGTCTCTACCAAAGGAGGCAAAGAGTAGGGGAGTAGTCTGTCCTCCTCACTCACTCTTGTTGCCTACCCAGCTTCTGGAAATTTGAATTTCACATCGTTAGCGTTGAAGATTACCCTCTGTTTCATATGAAAGCTATCTAAATATTAGACCCAAATAAAACCATCAAAAGGAATTAAATGTTTTTCTCTCCTGCAAATCCTTACTCTGTTCTGTGTAGGACATAGTTCCGATTCCAGTCATCATCCCATTTGCTTTCCTGTGAACGAGCTTGCTGCTATGTCTTCAGAAATGCATTAAAATTTTTGACCCAAATTTAGGGATTATTTTTAATCCCTACTGAATTTTGTTTGGATTTATGCAAAGTGCTTGGCCTCGCATCAGAAACTTGTGTACTAAAATGTCAAACAGATTAAGATAAAAGAAAAATTAAGTAAATGTGCATTGATTTAAATAGCATGAATGTCATTTTTTTCTAGTAGCTTGGTAGAAACTTCTATTTAGTGACTACTTTTTAAATATTTTTATCAATGAAGGGGTTCAAGGGACAGATTGCAGGCCTGTCAATTTGACAATTGATATGAATCTGAGAGGTGTAGCAAATATACTGAATAAGATATGAAGTCTCCAGGGGACAGAAACAGCCTGGAGAAATAAGCTACCAAATGTATTTATGTTAAGTTTGTCATTTTCTGAATTATTAATTAACATATCATAATTACCCTATTGAATTTTACTTTAGGCTATTAACTGATGAAAAGCCCTAGGTAAGAGTATTTCCCAAAGAAATATTCTTTAAGCAAATCTGTAATATTTAAAAATCATTGATACACTGAAATATAAATTCATTTTTTTAAATTTGGTTAAATGGGCAAATTAAAGCATGAATTATAAATCAGAATTCCATTTCCCCTTAAATTCTCACATAATGAACTCAACCCATGGCCTGAAAGATTAACTGATTATTTTTCCTTATGAACTATTATTACCATTTAAATATTATCTGAAAAGAATCTCAGGTAATTATCAAGGCAAAAAGAATTCATCTTCATTTCTTTGATAAAAGGAATAGCCTTGTGCTCTTCTCCATTACAATCACTCCTTTCCCACCAAATTAACAGAATAAAAACACTATTCAGTGGAGTTTAAGGCATTTGTGGTTATACTGAAGCATTTCAGAAGGTGGTTACCCTTGTTGAATTTGTTGAGTGTTGGCTAAATGCTTTTTGTATGTGTGCCTTTCTCACATGTGGATCACAATGTATGTGAGAAAAAGGGCAAACTCCTCCCACCCCTCACTTGAGTTGATTGTTCTAGGGAGTTACTTAAACAAATCTGAAATCTCTCTAGAGTTCATTTTACTTCTCATTGATTTTGAGGCTTCTTATTGATGAGAAACCCAAATACAATTATTGTAAAGGACAACTAAAGGTTGTCGATTTCTTTTCTCCCCCTGGTAAAATTAAGGAGAAATGATTGTTGAATTCAGCAAAAATACATATTTTTTGTCTTTTTATTGAAACTGGTATTTGTAGCCAAGGGAATTAAAAGGTATAAGTAATCCAATTATACCTTGCTAAATGTAATGTCTGCTCTGCAGTGTTCTATCATCCTCATTTGGTTCTTCAGACTTGGTCCATGAGGGGAGAGAGTGCTTCTATCGGCTTCACCATCATATCTCCGATGCCTGGTGGCTGGCTCAAAACAGACAATAATGCATGAAACAGACAATAATGAATGCATATCTATTATTTTTGTGTGGAATTTTCCACTCCAGCCCACCTACAATAAAATCCCACCATGCCGTCCCATCTTCCTTTCCTAGCTGACTCTTCTCCAATCTCAATGTAAATAGAGTGAGCTTCCAGCGCCATCCATGTTGCTGCAAATTGCATGTATGGCGCATGCTCAGCGAAATAAGCCAGAAAGAAAAAGAAAAATACCGGATGGTCTCACTCATAGCAGGAATCTAGAAAACTTAAATAAGGGACCAGGAAAATGAATAACTATAAGAAAGTGAAAATCAAAATCAACAAAAAACTATGAACCAGAGACACTTTTAGGGTGGCGGGGGCGGGAGGGGAGGGATTGGGGTCAGAATGGGGGGGGGGCTGCAATTGTATGGGGAATATAAAAATAAAATTTATTATTTAAAAAAAAAATAGAGTGAGCTTTCCCTGACTATCCTAACTAGTATGTTGCTCCTCTGCTTCCCACAAAACACATGCATGCCCAAAACCCTTATTTTCTGTATTAGTAGGATTGCCAGATATAGCAAATTAAAATGTAGCATATCCAGCGAAATTTGAATTTCAAATAAAAAATGAATATGTAATTTTAATGCTGACAACACTAAATACCGTGCCCCAATCATAGCACTTATGATGATTTACAAATAGATATTTACTTTCCTATCCATTTATTGTCAACTACCTGTACCAATTTGAGAACTCCATAGGGTCAAGGGACCATGTCTGTTTTCCTCATCAACACTTTGTCATCACTCAGCACAGTTCCTTGAACTAGTAGATGCTCAATTCAGATTTGTTGAGTAAGTAGCTTGGAGAGAAGATCAGGTGTCAAGTTTAAAATATGATTATCTAATAATTGATTAATGAGTTGAGCAGAGAGACCATTTGTTTCTTAGTGTTTCACCCATGTGGTAACTGATCGTAGTTGGTGACATGTAAAGGACTATTACCTTTTTTTGTTAATGATGTCACCACATAAGTAACTTCTCTCCATGCAGATGATCCAGAGGAAAACAGGGCCATGAATCTACCCAAAATTTTAATTAATAGTACATAGATAATGAAGCTCCTCTGGTGATAATATTTGTGTCTGTTTCAATTATTTTGGCAAAGAAAAATATTGACTGGGCAAATTTACTCAGCTATAGACACAAGAAGAAACTTTGAAAAATAAAATAATTTGACTATTACAGTTCAAAGACATATTTGAACATATTCATTGGGTCTGATTTATGTCATCTATAAAATGAGAGGGTTGACCAAATGCTTTTTATTTTAGGTAGTGTAACTCTGATATCACTAAAGTATAGTTCAGAATAGGATTTGCCTAACAGAAATAATCAATTTAAATGGCTCAAGTAGGTCTCTGTATTACATCATACTAACAATAAGTATCAAATAATGAATTATGCTCCAAACTCATGTCACTTCAATAAGAACTTGTTTTAAGAAAATGGAATATAGCTCCCCCTCCAAAAAAACAGTGAGTTATTGTAATAATTCTATATACTTTTATCCTGCCACTTTTCCACACTCCATCCATATGTCCCTTAGAGGAACAACTTCTGCTCCATTTTCTAAACAAGAGTATTCTCCTTCCACGAGGTCACCAATAAGGAGAAAATGGAATTTTCCTAAGAGCACGTAGGATGGATCAACACATATTTAGGGGGAGCCCAAGGGAGAATATAGACATTAACTTAAATAAATTAAGTACAATGAGTACAGATACCATGCCCTTTACAGCCAGTTTAATTGAAGAAACAAATGTTCCTCTCCACCTGAGTTTTTGCATTGCCAGTTTCCTGCTAATTTTTTAATTATAATATGTGCTGAGTATTTACTACCTGTTGTATAAAGCTAGGTGATTTACATACACCCAATTCAGTCCTCTCAGTTATGTGACAGAGACATATTAGGTCTGCTTGATAGATGAGAAAACTGAGGCTCAAGGAAGTTAAGCTGCTAGTCAAGACCCCTCAGCTAAAAAGTGTTAGAACTGAGTAATGGAACCACTACTTAGAATTTTGGTGCAATTAGAAGTGAGGTATATGGAATACATGTGAAAAAAAAGAAGTCTTACAAGAGATGAACTCTCCCTGTAAATGAACCAAAGTATTAAGTCAAGACTTTCAGACACCAGGGCCACTGAAGGAAAGAGGCATCCCCTGAGCTTCACTGCTGTTCCATAGCCAACACACAGCTGTAACAAGATGCTCAGTGAGAATCGCACGTGGTGATCCAAAAACTGCCTGGGGTGAAGTCCCACCTCTGCCACTTCCTGGTGATCCTGGACTAGTTGACTTTCAACTAGTTGACTTTCAATGCTGTCAACAACAAAACAATACAGGGGCAACATTGGTGAAAACTTAATGAGATGGGATCTTTGAAAATTGTAAAGCACTGTATTCACAAAGAGGTGTTTGACCTCTTTGTTGGTGAGGTAAGAGGTTAGTGACATACAGGGAAAGAAAAGGTCATTCTTAGAAATGCTTCACCTCAGTTCTTCTCCAAACTGTTAGCCCTGTGAGTGGCCTTCCAGAGTTGGCTAGAGGTAGTGGACATTAATAAGGAGGATTAGTTTACCCTCTTAACCAGAGCTATTTTCCTGATAAAACAAGGATTTGCATGTCTTTCCTCAAGATTAAGCAGCATAACAACACAAGATGAATTTTTATTTGGGGCAGTGCAAAACATGGTGCACATACATCACACTAAATAAAAGGTTCTGTAAAGATTTTAATATTTGAATGTTGTGCATGGAAAATATATGTGCATTATGTATAATATGCAAATCTTTGCAAATTTGCAAATTCCTTTTTCATCAAACTAGCAATAATGGTTCTGGTTTGCTTCAAGTAAACTTCCTTTCTAAATATTAGTTACTGTTCAGAAATGTGATTTCTTTCCTTTTTTGTTTCTCTATATGTGAACAAAATGGGATTTTTGTCTGGGATTTTGTTTCAGAAACTATAATCTTTATAGTGACAACATTTTCTAGGTTTCCTTTTCTAACCTCTTCACTTTGCCTCTTGTCTTCAGGTTAGTCCCTGTAGGCTTTCTTCAACAACTCTCTATAACATTAATAAAACAGAGAGCTTAGGAAATTACCTCCGTGACTTATGAATGATTTCGATAGAGGAAAAATCTTTCACTTCCATAAGATTGTTTTCACTGTTATGAAGAATTTGGTTGGGGAAGTTATCAGGAGGTGGGGTGTAAATAGTTTTTTTTTTTTCTTCTTAAATTTCACTTCTATATTTTGTACTTCTTTTAGCCTCTCAATTTGTTTTTTTTTTTTTTTTTTTTTTTTTTTTTTTTTTTTTTTTTTTTAAATATTAAATTTTATTTTTATATTCCCCCATACAATTGCAAACGCCCCATTCTGACCCCAATCCTTCCCCTCCCGCCCCCCACCCCCCAAAAAGTGTCTCTGGTTCATAGTTTTTTGTTGATTTTGATTTTCACTTTCTTATATTCATTTTCCTGGTCCCTTATTTAAGTTTTCTAGATTCCTGCTATGAGTGAGACCATCCGGTATTTTTCTTTTTCTTTTTGGCTTATTTCGCTGAGCATGATCCCTTCCAGTGCCATCCATGTTGCTGCAAATTGCATGTGTTTATCTTTTTTGAATGCTGAGTAATATTCCATGGTATATATGTACCACATCTTCTTGATCCAGTCATCTATTTTTGGGCATTTGGGTTGTTTCCAAAGCTTAGCTATTGTAAACAGTGCTGCTATAAACATAGGAGTGCAGGTGCTCTTTGGAATTGATGTTTCTGTGTCCTTTGGGTAAATACCTAGGAGTGGAATTGCTGGATCATATGGAAGCTCTATGTTTAGTAGGTCCAGAAATCGCCACACAGCTCTCCATAGTGGTTGGACCAGTTTGCACTCCCACCAACAGTGCACAAGAGTTCCTTTTTCTCCACATCCTCGCCAACATTTGTTGTTGCTAGTTTTTTTAATATGTGCCATTCTCACTGGTGTGAGATGGTATCTCATGGTAGTTTTGATTTGCATTTCCCTGATTACAAGTGATGTTGAACATTTTTTCATATGTCTGTTGGCCATTTGCATTTCCTCTTCAGAGAAGTTTCTTTTTAGCTCTTCTGCCCATTTTTTGACTGGATTATTTTCTTTGTTGTTGCTGAGTCTCATCAGCTCTTTGCAGATTTTTGTGATCAGTCCTTTATCATTAGTGTTGGGTGCAAAAATGTTCTCCCAGTTGGTGGGGTTTCTCTTTGTTTTTGTTATTGTCTCTTTTGCTGTGCAGAAGCTCTTTAATTTGATGTAGTCCCAGCTGTTTATCTTTCTCTTCACTATCACTGCTTTGGGTGATGTGTCTGTAAAGATGTCTTTGATGTGCAAATCCCGTAGTGTTTCGCCTATATTTCCTTCTATGTATTTTATGGTTTCAGGTCTTATGTCTAGTTCTTTAATCCATTTTGAGTTGATTTTTGTGTATGGTGTGAGGTAGTGGTCAAGCTTCATTCTTTTGCATGTAGCGACCCAGTTTTCCCAGCACCATTTATTGAACAAACTTTCTTTGCTCCAATGCATAGTCTTTGCTCCTTTGTCAAAGATTAGTTGACCATAAATCTGTGGGTTTATTTCTGGATTTTCCATTCGATTCCATTGGTCTGTATGTCTGTTCTTGTTCCAATACCATGCAGTTTTGATGATTATGGCTTTGTAGTATAGTTTGAAGTCTGGGAGTGTGATGCCTCCATTTCCTTCTTTTTTTTTCAGTAGAGCTTTGGCTATTCGGGGTTTTTGGTGATTCCATATGAATTTCATCAAAAATTGTTCTATTTCTTTGAAGAATGCCATTGAGATTTTGATTGGAATAGCATTGAATCTGTATATTGCTTTTGGTAGGATGGCCATTTTAATAATGTTTATTCTTCCAATCCATGAGCAGGGGATGTCTTTCCATTTCTTTGTGTCTTCTTCTATTTCTTTTAACAGTGTTTTATAGTTTTCTTTGTATAGGTCCTTTACCTCTTTTGTTAGATTTATTCCCAAATATTTGATTTTTTTTGTTTCGATAATAAAAGGGGTGGTTTTTTTGATTTCTTCTTCTTCAGATTTATTGTTTGTGTATAGGAAGGCTACTGACTTTTGCGTGTTGATTTTGTATCCTGCCACTTTACTGAATTGATTGATGAGTTGAATTAGTTTTTCTGTGGAGATTTTGGGGTTCTCTATGTATATTATCATATCATCTGCAAATAGTGATAGTTTGACTTCTTCTTTTCCTATTTGGATTCCTTGGATGTCTTTCTCTTGTCTTATTGCTCTGGCTAGGACTTCCAGTATTATATTGAAAAGCAGTGGTGAGAGTGGACATCCTTGTCTTGTTCCAGATCTTAATGGAATTGCTTTCAGCTTTTCACCATTGAGAATGATACTGGCTGTTGGCTTGTCATAGATGGCCTTTATGATGTTGAGGTATGTTCCTTGTATCCCAAGAATTTCAAGGGCTTTTATCATGAATGGGTGTTGCACTTTGTCGAAAGCTTTCTCAGCATCTATTGATATTATCATATGGTTTTTATATTTCTTTTTGTTGATGTGTTGGATAACATTGATTGATTTTCGGATGTTAAACCATCCTTGTGCCCCTGGAATGAATCCAACTTGGTCGTGGTGAATTATCTTATGGATACATTGTTGGATTCTGCTGGCTAAAATTTTATTGAGGATTTTTGCATCAGTGTTCATTAGGGAGATTGGCCTATAGTTTTCCTTTTTTGTGTTGTCCTTATTCGGTTTTGGTATTAGTGTAATATTGGCTTCATAGAACGTGTTTGGTATTGTCCCTTCCTTCTCAATTTTTTGGAAGAGTTTGTGAAGGATAGGCACTAATTCGTCTCTGAATGTTTGGTAGAATTCATTTGTAAATCCATCAGGTCCTGGGCTTTTGTTTTTGGGGAGGTTTTTAATTACCATTTCAATTTCGCTGCTTGTAATTGGTCTGTTTAGGTGTTCTATTTCTTCTTTATCTAGCTTTGGGTGATTGTAGAGTTGTAGGAATTTGTCCATCTCCTCTAGATTGTTGAACTTGTTTCCATATAACTGTTCATAGTAGTTACTGATTATTCTTTTGATTTCTGCTGTGTCCGTTGTGATTTCTCCTCTTTCATTTATGATTCTGTGTATTTGTGCTTTCTCCCTTTTTTCCTTTGTGAGCCTGGCTAGGGGTTTGTCTATTTTATTTATTTTTTCAAAGAACCAGCTCTTGGTTTCATTGATCTTTTGGATTGTTTTTTTAGTTTCAATTTCATTTATTTCTGCTTTGGTTTTTATTATTTCTTTTCTTCTACTGGTTCTGGGGTTTTTTTGTTGTTCTTTTTCTAGATCTTTGAGCTTCGAGATTAGGTTGTTTCTTTGAGTTCTTTCTTGTTTTTTGATGTGAGCTTCTATTGCTATATATTTTCCTCTTATTACTGCTTTTGCTGCATCCCATACATTTAGGATATTGGTGTCCTCCTTGTCATTCAATTCAAAGAATTTTTTAATTTCTTCTTTGATCTCCTCGTTAGTCCAGTGGTCTTCCAGTAGTGTGGCTTTTAATCTCCATGAGGTAGGATAGTTCCTTGCCTTCTTTTTATGATTTATTTCTAGTTTGATGCCTTCGTGGTCAGAAAAGATGGTTGGTATGATTTCAATCTTGGTGTATCTGTTGATGTTTGTCTTGTGCCCCAGTATGTGATCGATCCTGGAGAATGATCCGTGTGCGCTTGAGAAAAATGTGTACTCCGTTTTTTTTGGGTTTAGTGTTCTATAGATGTCTGTTAAGCCCAAATGCTCTAGGTCCTTATTTAGAGCTTTAGTTTCTTTACTTATTTTTTGTCTTGTTGATCTATCCATTGTTGATAGTGGTGTGTTGAAGTCTCCCACTACATATGTGTTTTCTCTGATGTCTGTTTTCAGAGAGGACAACAGTTGTCTGATATATTTTGGTGCTCTTTCGTTTGGTGAGTATATGTTAATGAGTGTTATTTCTTCTTGAAGTATTGTCCCCTTAATCATAATGTAGTGACCATTGGGGTCTCTTTTTATTTTTTTGAGTTTGAAGTCTGTTTTATCTGATATGAGTATAGCTGTTCCTGCTTTCTTTTTTGGCCCATTTGCTTGTAGGATTGTTTTCCATCCTTTGACTTTGAGCCTATTTTTATCTTTTGTAGCTAAATGTGTTTCCTGGAGACAGCAAAAGGTTGGGTTTTGTTTCTTAATCCAGGCTGCAACTCTGTGTCTTTTTATTGAAGAGTTTAGTCCATTTACATTTAGAGTTAATATTGATATGTTAGCATCTGTATTTGCCATTATGTTTGTCTTTCCTTTGATTTTATTTATTTATTCTTTTAATAACTTTTTTTTTTTTTTGGTCTTCTTTCGTTGTTATTCGTCCCTCTGAGGTTCTGGCTTTAGGATTCCTTGTAGTATTTTTTGGAGTGGGGGTTTAGTCGCAATGAAATTCCGGAGTTTCTCTTTGTCTGGGAAGGTCCATATTCTTTCTTCATGGAGGAAAGAGAGCTTTGCGGGATAGAGTATTCTTGGTTGGCATCTGTTTTCTTGGAGTCTGTTGACTATGTCCCTCCACTCTCTCCTTGCCCGTAGTGTTTCTTCAGAGAAGTCTGATGTCAGCCTGATTGGTTTTCCTTTGAATGTTATCTGTTTCTTCCCTCTTGTCAGCTTCATTATTTTTTCCTTGTCCTGGATTCTTGGGAGCTTTACTATTATGTGTCTTGCTGTGTTTTTCCTTTCGTCGTGGAAGTTTGGTGTTCTTCTTGCTTCTTGTATATCAATTTTCAGCTCCTTCTTCTCATTTGGGAAGTTCTCTTCAATTATATCCATGAATATTTTCTCTGTTCCTACATCTCTCTCCTCTCCTTCTGGAATTCCTATAACTCTTATATTTCCTTTCCTCATGGAGTCAGATAGTTCCCGAAGTCTTTCTTCATTCTTTTTCCTTCGTACTTCTCTTTCCTTTTCTGTTTTGGTTCTTTTTATTTCTGTGTCTTCAAGATTACTTATTCGTTCTTCCATTTCATCTATTCTGCTTTCATTGCTTTTCCCAGAGTTCTTTAGTTCCTCCATTAATTCTTTGATCTCCTGCATTTCTCTTACTTCCCTCTTTAGGGACTCAATTTCCTTCTTCTGATCTATCACTTTTTTAATCATGGCAATTTTAAATTCTCTTTCTGGAAGGCTCAGAAGTTCTTCCAAGTTGCTGTCGTTGCAATCTGGGGAGTGGTTTTCTTTTTGTGGTGTGCTTCTTTCCTGAGGAGTTTTTAGGTTGCGTGTGGTTCTTCTACTCCCTACTGTCTGTTTTCTAATTTGTCGTATGCGTTGGGACACTGTGTTGCTCGGACTGACTGACATCTTGGGTGAACTTCTCCGCTCCCCTCTGGCTCTTCCAGGAGCCATCTCTGTCTTCTGGGGGAGCTTTCTGCTGGTTTTAGGCAGTTTTTACTGAAGAAATGTCCCTGTTCTCAAATGGCGAAGCGGGATGCAGTCCCTGCGCCTCCGGTTTCAGGCACACTCTTCTGCGCACCCGGTCTGCCCCGGACGTGGGTGCCTGCTCCCTCTGTGGGCTCAGACTGCTGGTCGGAAGGGGCCTGGCGTGGAATAACTTCCCGGCTGGCCACTGGGTCCTCCAGAAACCTTCTGCCCTTTTCAAGCAGTCTTAAGAAATGTCCTGTTTTATAGGGTGTTAGTGACTTTTTTTTTTCCTGGTCGCTAGGTGGCGCCAGAGATCTCTCCTATTGTCCTTGGGGGGCTGTTTTTCGCCTCCCCCCACCCCGTGGGACAGAGAACAGAGCGGGAATGGTAGGGCACACCTCAACAGCTTTGGGGTGCTGTGTCTGCCCTGTGCCCCACCGTCGCGGAGAACCCACGCCCCGAATTTTCGCGCCCCGGGTCTCAGTTCAAAGCCCTCAGTTCCAGGACGCGGGCTGTAGCCCAGTTCAGTGGCGCGGGAATGGCGCCTTTTGCACAGCTCCCGTGCCTGGGCGCCTGGTTCCTGCTCACTCAGGGAGGGACCTTCACCTCAGTGAGGACCTCCGCGCGTCTCCCAGCAAGCCTAGGTCGTCTCCCCGCAAGCCTAGGTTGCAGGCGCGGGGACCCGGGCAGCCGCGATCCAGGTCTGCACCTGCTTTTCAAGCTCCCCGAGCGCGCCGCGTTTCCGTGCCAGCTTACCGGCAGCCCGGGCTGTGTGCGCGTCTCCCGGGGTCTTTGTTCTTCTCTAATGGCGCCAGGAGCCGTTCGCTCACCGCCGCGGCGGATCCTGCAGGGTTCGCCTCAGCTCCCGTTCACGGGGTGTGGTGGCTGCAATAGTTCCTTTCCACTCACAGTCCCGCTTGCTGCCTCGTTTGTTCTTGTTGGCCGTTTTGGTTTGTTGTTTCCTCCTCTCTGCTGGTCGGAGAGTGCCGCCTCTGTGGGCGGGGGAGGGGAGCCTAGCCTCTCAATTTGTAACTTCCCATTTCTAACGAGTTATTCATTATAGAACCAAGAAACCAATTTCTTTAAACATCTTAGAATTATGTAGAGGGTAAGGGTAATGGAAGCAGAATATTATCTGAAAAGAACACAGACTTTACAGTTAGTCAGAGGAGGATAAAATTCCTCCTTCAGCCATGCACAATGTATGACCCTGGGGAAGCAAGTCTTTCCTCATCTATAAAATGGGGATAATTTCATATACCTCTTCAGTTGTTGTAAAAGTCAAGGATAAATTATTTATAGCATCTAATGCAAAATAACAACTCAACAAATGATGCCAGCTTATTTATTATAATTGATTCTGAGTTACACTCTGGTAATCTTAATGTGTGCACTAAAATTTTCATAACCTTTTTTATTTCAAATGTCTAGCCCCATGACTAGCTTTTGAAATGCTAAGATTGTCATGTATACACATAATACCTGAGAGAATACCAAGTATCCCACCTAATACATAAAAAGATCCCATAAATGTGAGATCTGAATTCATAGTTCTACTGCCCAAGGGGGGAGGAGAGGTTTCCATTGTCTTAACCATGGTTTATATCTTTCTTATATAATAAAGAGACCGAAGGGGAAATAAAGCTTAAATCGACGTGGATCCCTCTTGAATGCCATGTGAGCAAAGACATGATCCAATTACAGCACATTCAGAGAGCAATTTCTCCTCATTTTATTAGGCAATCAGTAAGATGTACTCTATTGTCTGCTGGAGGACTATGAATTAAAGTGCCTGGAATCTAAAGAGAGCTCTGCACAGTCTATTTTCTCCCAAGCAGGAGGTACCTCTGAATACAATTTGTGGCTCATTAGAAAAGAGAGGCAGAAATGGTTGAGAGCAGACCGACTAATCAGAAAACTAAATATACATCTTACTAAATGATAAACGACAAGGGTCGGGAGGGGTAAGAAAATAATACATGTATACCACAAATGAGGAAGTAGACTTGTTTAAAGTGCCAGCTACAAGCAGAAACATGAAATTGAGGCCAGGAAGTAACAGTCGTAACCCTCAGAGATGGTATACTGGTCACATGACTTGTTGAAGGCTCCTGAAGGAAACAAAGAGAGGACCCAGGCTCATTCAAGTGATTGATTGCTGCTCTGCAGCAGGTGGGCAACTGAAAACACAGAGCTCATGCTCAGAACATATAGGTAGGAAACTATAAAATTTGAATAAGGAAGAGCTGTACTACATTCATGTATAGGAAAGCTCAAATTTAAAATACCTAATTCCTCCTAAATTAATTTTCAAAATGTAATGCAGTTCCTAAAAATAATGACTGCTTTTTTTAAAAAATTGGGTAAAATTATATCAATTCCATATGGAAGAATAAGCTATGTAAAGCAATTCTGAAAAGGAAAGACTCGTGGAATGATCCAATTATTATAATTATTGCAAAGCATACCAATAGAAGAATAGACAGGTCAAATGAACAAAATAGAACACCCAGAAGGAAACAGATGTGTGTCTGTTGTCATGCACGCACCTGTGTGATATGTTTGAAATGGCATCACCAGTCGGTGAAAAATGAGAAAGAAGTTGGGTCATTCATCTGGCCAATTATAAAAAGATAAGGGAAAATAATTTGATAACTATGTGATCATAATATCAAAAAAATTCCAGCTGATATTTTTAAATGTTAAAAACATACATAAAATTACCAATAATACTAGGCTTGCATGTACTTAATACTGCTTAGCAACAATAAATATTTGTGGTCGTTACAAAATCTGATTGCAAAATTTGAGAAGTTTCAACATATTCTGAAGTATCTAGATGTCATGGTGTCAAACATTAAAATTACGGTATGTTTCACAAAATCTTTATGATTCTGTACTTAATTTTCTCTTCAGTAGGTTATTATCTATAACTGACAGAAACTTAATCATTTGCTATTGGTATTTGCAGTTCCTGCGCCACCTCTTTCAATTCCAAGATGTTTTTGGGAAAAAAGAACAAAAACAAACATACCTTGGACCCCACTGAGTTAGACATTAATCATATGATTCTAACCACAGCACAGCACACAGAAGGAAAAGTAATTGATCACAGTAAAAGCAGCTTGCCATGAGAAAATGTTTTGTATCTTTTCAGTAGTTCCTGGAGTCAAGGAATCAAACTGAGAAGAGAATACAAGCAGTATATTATCGAGAGACTATTGCAATCAGCACAGCTGTTTCCAAATTGTTTGTCACATATTTCAGCCCCTGCTGTGTTTCTCTTCTCTTTTTTTCTACACTGGAAAAAAAATCCATATTGGTCTGATTTAGCTTTCTTAAAGTGCTTCAGGTTTCTGAGGCAGTTCTTTAAGTTGCTACTGCGGTAATTCCTCTGTTTATGTGTAAGATTCAAATTGAAGTCATAGTCCTCCCCTCAGTGTGACAGGCTGAACATTTCTGTGAGACGTGTCAAAGTTTGCCCTCAGGGATATATGAAAATGTAACCTGGTGCAAATCAGATGGGAATTCCTATGCACATCCTCTCAAGTCACCTCAGACTACTTGCAGGTTTTTTTTTGTTGTTGTTGTTGTTATAAATAAAAGGCTACTATGAAATGGAGGTTTAATAAATGATCAGTTCTGTTGGGGAAACTTCAAAGCTAATCAAAGAAGCAGTTACTTACTTCTGTTTTCAATCTGGCATCCATGTTGACCTTTCTATCCCAACCCAGAGTTTCCTTTTGCAAACTTGTCAGGGCACAAGGGCATCACCCTAAAGGTCAGTGTGGGTGCAAGCCAGGCTGGCTCCTTGCTTTTTCTTGCACAATTATCCCTTGCCTGAGACTGTCTAATAGCAGTAAGACTGCACAGGGTGTGATTCTACCTTGCAGACAATATTCCATTTAAAGAAGCTGCACTCATAGCTTTAGTGAGGGAGACTTTGAAGCAAACAGGGTGAAAATGTCAAGTTTAAATGCCGCTCTGCTATATATAGTGATAGGTGCTTCTCTTCAAGCTGATGCTGACGGCTATCAGGCACTCACTTGACGTAGGGAAGAGGCAGTGGAGCTCTGCAGCAACCACCCCTTGTGGAGCAGGCTAAGAAGTTGGGGTCCTGGGCAAAGTCCAGCACTCACTGTCTTTTAAATCCTTCTAACACTGATGATTGACCCAAAGCTTCAACTAAAAAAGTACTCCATATTTCAATCTCTACTTGCTTTGTGCTGATTTCTATAGTATCCTTGTCTTCTTGATTTTACATTCACAACCACTATGTTTTCACACATGCGCCCATGAGAGACCCAAGAATATTTCCTAGTTTTCTTGTGGAACAGTTTAAAAGAACTTTGAAAACCAATTGACTGCAAGCAAATTGATCCATCAAAATTTTTTTTATAAATGAATATTCTATTCCATTTTTTAATGTATCACTTTTTGAAATGTCCCAGGTCGATTTTAAAATGCTCTGTTTCGTTCTTTGAGTACCTCACTCTTTTTTCCCCACGTCCTGTACTTCCTCCTCCCCAGAATGCAAGGGGAACTGAATGTTCAGAAAGATGTATTAATTTGAAAATATCCTAATGCTCATGAGTTGGGGTTTATGCTTGCTGTAATTGTTCAGATTAATGAATTAGTGGTAAAGATTGACTAAAAATTAATATTTCCCTTCATTGCTTCACATTTCATAACTTCTTGTTAGAACATGAGGAAAAAAGAAAACAGGCCTAAAATGGAGTGGACAGACTTGAATGAGAATTAACTCTAACTTTGTAAAGAGAAATATCCAAAAGACATAAGTCTGAAAATTTTTATTATTTTTCCTTTTTTGTGTTTTTATTGATCTCTACATTTAAATAAGAGTAATATGTATACTTTAGAAGAAATTTACAAATTGTGGACAAGCAGACAGAAGTATATTAGCATCTCCACCATGATCCAACTTACTTAGTGACATAGAACAATGCCATTCGTAGATACGTAACATTTCTTGCGTGACATGTGAGTAGTATATACATATATGTCTCATTCAGAAATTGTAACTGTTTACTATTAATGTATTTTCCTTTTCCTTGCATCACCAAAACTAGTAAATGAATTTTATTAATCTACTATCTCATATCCCTCAAACCTTGTACACTGACATCCATCCTATATTCTTTTTATTTAAGAACTGGCTATTTCTCCCAAGCATCAAGAACTGTTGACTCACCTACCTTAATACTATCCACATGCCCATCCATTTCTGATGCTGCACTAACCTAGCTATCCATCTGTTTTCTCTAGAATTCCTTGTCTCTTATCTCCTCATCCCAAAAACTTGATGAAGCTTAAATCTCTGTCCTTACTTAGGTTTCTCTCTTGACACTTAATTCCTTATGCTGGTTCCATAATGACATAGTCTCATTCCTAAATCACCTTAAGGTGAGGGTTCCTTTGCCTAGAATTCAGAAACCAGGTTTGGTTTAACAGAGCAAGGACTTTATTGCCTGATTATTAATGGAGAAGGGAGAACTCATGTTAACTTTTATCTCTCAAGGAATTATTAAATTTGTCTCTTCATTCCTTTTGTTTTGAAATACATGATAATATGCTTGAGTCTAATGGTATTTTCCATTCATGTTTTTCATAGTTACAAATTTGTTCCTGAAGACTGCAAATTTTTCTCATAAAATTTCTCAATATTGTTATCTGCTTTTTTCTCTCTCTGTCTATCATCTATCTATCTATCTATCTATCTATCTATCTATGGAGACTTTGGTTTACACTACTGCATGTGTTATAGTAGTATAGACTCACACCTCTTCATATTTGTACCACAACACACCTACCACCACAGCACCCACAGTCCTACACCACAATCCATTGGAACCCATCATCTTTTGTTTCCCACCTACCACTCCCTCTGGTAGCCTCAGTCCTACAGTCAGATTTCTAGGATTTGTTTGGTTTTGGTTTTGTGAGTTCCTTTCCTTTGTGTCTTTATATACCATATATGAGTATATACGTATATGAGTATTTGTCTTTCTTATTTTGACTTATTTTGTTTAGTTTAATTCCCTCTGTTTTCACCAAGTGGTAAGATTTCCTCTCTTATTTATAGCTGAGTAGTATTCCATCATACACACAAATAACACACACACCTATCGTCTTAGTGCACTTATCTGCCACTGGGCACATAGACTGTTTCCATAACTTGACTATTATAGATAGTACTGTGATGAACATAGAAGTACATATATTGCTTAGCCCCTTGTGGTATGTATGATATACAAATGTGAGCAAAAATTACCACATCAACAAAAGGAAAGATAAAAATCTTATGATCATAAGATTAAACATCCATTTATAATGCAATCTCTCAAAAAATAGTTATAGAAGGAACACATCAACATAATAAAGGCCAATCTGCAAACTCATAATTAACACATAATGAATGGTGAGAAGCTGAAAGCTTTTCCTCTAAGCTCAGGTATAAGACAAGAATGTCCACTATCACTGTTACTATTCAACGTAATGTTGGAAGTCCTAGACAGAGCAATTAGGTAAGAGAAAGATATAAAAGGAGTCTAAATTAGGGAAAAGAAGTAAAGACATCACTCTTTGCAGAGGACATAATGGATGATATACATGGCAAACCCTAAAGTCTACATTAAAAAAAAAAAAAAACTGGGCCTCCCCGGTGGCGCAGCGGTTAAGTGCTGGGTTGCGAAGCTGCCCGAGGCCTCTGCGGCGCCGGTTCGATCCCCGGCTGCTCCCAGGCCACCGGAGGAGGGTCCCACATGGCGCGCAGACCTCTCCTGCTGCCCGCTGCTCCCCTCAGCAGTGTACTTCGGTCCTTCTGCCTGCTCTGCTCCCCGCTCTGGCTCTGGTGAATTCTCTCACCCTCCCGCGCTTCTGACTGTACCCAGTGCATGTATAAACAAAACAAACAAACAAGCAAATAAATAAATAAATAAATAAAACATGCCTCTATAGAAAAAAAAAAAAAAACTACTTGAAACAATAAACCAATACAATGAAATTGCTGACTAAAAAATCAATATGCAAAAACCTGTTGTGCTCCTATGTTCAAAAAATGAGCTAGGAGAGAAACAAATCAAAAAAGAATCCCATTCGTTGCTGTATTAAAAGGAATTAAATATCTGGGAATAAATTTAACAAAGGAGGTGAAGGACCTATACAATGGAAAATATGACATTGTTTAAAGAAGACAGAGAGTCCCTGTTCATGAATTAGAAGAATTAAATAACTAGTGTTGGATAGGATTTAGAAGAAAAAGGAATCCTCATACACTGTTGGTGGGGCTACAGACTGGTCCAACTGCAAAAAAAAAAAAAAACAGCATGGAAATTTCTCAAAATACTTAAAAAAGATGTACACCTTTGGTATTTATCTGAAGAATGCAAAAACATTAATTCAAAGGAATATGTGTATTCCTATGTTCATTCTAGCACTATTTTCAGTAACCAAATTTTAGAAAAAAAAACTCAGCTACGAAATGATAGATTAGTGGATAAAGAAGATACATATACATGATGCAACAATACATAAGTATATAAAAGATAAACTCTTGCTATTTGTGACAAAATGGATAGAAATGAAGGGGATTTTGCTAAACAAAATAAGTCAGAAGTAGAATGGTAGCATATACCTCAAGAAGTATGAAATTGTACCTCTGAATCATATACAATGTTGTATACCAAAGTTCCCTCAATAAAATAATACAATAAAAGTTATAAAATTAAATATTCTCTAACAAATTAAAGTTTGAAAATAATTAAAATCAAAATTCAATTTTAATATTATTAAATAATAGATATTGGAAAATAAATATATTTCACTTCCCCAAAAAAGCAATTTATTAAATAAAATGTATGACATTATCTTATACATGCTTTAAAAACAATGTGTTTTTCAATGTGTGCATAAAAGTTCTAGAAGCATAAGAAATATGGGGTTGGAGCCTGAGGACTGGAAAGGGAAGGAAAATGTTTTTCACCTTGCACTTTTTTGATTCTTTTTGTCATTTTTTCCATGAGAATATGTCTTGTATAATTCAACTATCATTGAAGATTAATAAATATAACATTGCTAACTCGTCATCCTAGCACTAGATTGCATAAGCAAGTTTTAAAAGTAAATGAAAAAATATTGATTCTAGACAGGTCAGCACATAACAAATTGACTCATGCACCAGGATTTATTCACTCTTGTCATTTTCCCATATCTTTGCCCTCACCAACTCCTAGTGCAATCATTGTGTTTTTCTTGCCTGTTCTCTTTAGATGTAGTCATCTAAATTTCCTGTACCACAGTAGCTAAAACTTTTACTAGCTGTCACATCACGAAATTTTTAAAATGTCTGTTCTCTCAGGTCACCTGTTAGGGATGCAGCATTGCTTTATACAGAGCAGTCGGCCTTAGAAAAGATTTATCTTCACTTCTGCATTAACTCACAGCAGGTGAGAAATAGATCAGACAAGGGAGTTACAGAACACTCCTTCCATATCACAACAAGCCATGTTCTATTATAAGTAACTAGAAAATTTTCATTCAGTTCAATGCAATTCAGTAAGTTTTCATTTAATAAAAATGTCCAAAATTTTATTGTTCTACAGAAAACTTTTAAAATTATTTGTCTACATACAAATATACATAAAAACATGTGCCCATCACCCAGTCTGATATTACTTAAGGATTCTTTTGCAGGTATAAAAATGCAGCTTCTGTTATAGTCCCATTCCTTTCTATTCTCTTCTCCCAAAGGGTAACCACCCAGTTGTTCTTCCTGACCATTTTATTTATTTATTTATTTATTTGTTTGTTTGTTTGTTTGTTTGTTTGTTTGTTTTTAAAGATTTATTTATTTATGCATACAAGAGGTTGGGCACAGGCCAGAGATGGGGGGGGGGTGTGTGGGAGGATCCACCAAAGACAGAGTGGGGAACAGAACAGGCAGACTGACTGAAATACAGTGCTGAGGGGAGCAGCTGGCGAGACAGGAGAGGTCTGCCACACGATGTGCTGCAGAGGCCGCGGATTTCTTCATAAGGCGGTGCTTAACTATTTGCATCACCAGGGAGGCCCCTTCCTGACCATTTTAAATACAATTTATGCTTATATGTATCTATAAACAATATATATTATATTTCTGTGCCTTAAAAAATTTACATACAGGGTATTATACTGCCCTTATTTGTTTCAATTAGATTGCATTCAGTTACAAGTAACAGAAAATCCTTCTCCAACATATTAAATAATTAAGTGCTATTTTTCTCACTTAATGAGAAGTCTAGGGAAAAGTGGTAGGTCAAGTGGCTCAGTGATGTCATCAGAGATATAGTAATCTTATAAGTCATCCTGCTGCAGTATCCCAGAGTGCGACTTGTCTCCTGCTGGTTGCAAGTTGGGTACAAATCCTCAGGATTTCATATTCCAGGAAGAACAAAGAGGGAAGACAAAGGTTAAATCCTTTCCCTTATTCATTTTTGTCTGTTTATTTGAGGAGGGAAAGACCCCCAGAGGATTCCACTACATCTCATTTGCTAGAAATAATGGACCCCATGCTGCAAGAGAGAACAAGATATTAAATATTTTAACCTTTCAGTTTTCTTCATAGAGAAAGTTATTAGGAAAAAGAGGCTGTTAATGGCTCTTAGGTAACCAGTCAAAGTGTCTTCATTCTTTTCTTCCATTTGCCATTGTATTTTTACAATTTATCTAAATTCATAATTGAAGATCTAAGCCATTGATAGTAGCTGGTGTACAATATTCCATTATGAAATAAAATTTTTATTTGTGTATTTTCCTATTGATGGACCTTTCAGTTGTTGCCATTTTTTTTATGATTATAAGAAACTCTGTATCTTTGTATGTGTCTCTTTGTACTCATGAGAATTTAATATAGATAGTACATATAAACTACTTAATATATGTGATGTCTAATATATGTTAGATTAGTATATTATATATGTATATTATATATAATCATAACTATATAGCAAATACATATAAATATATATAGTAGAATAAGATGATAGATAATTCATGTTTTCTTCTTTTCTGTTTTCATTTGGATTACAGAGTTTTCTATGTCTCTTTGTAATTGTTCCACTATGGTGGAATAATTCTTTGTAGTTACTTGTATTATTTTATACAATTGTAGTTTAAATACAAAACTCACATAGCAAACATTACAAAATGTGAAGTAAATAACTAGCATCATCATCTAGTATAATACTAAAAATTGAAATCCTTTAATTCCTTTTATTCCCATCATTCTTGTTATTAATTGTCTAGTATTTTAGTTTCACTTCACTTTCAGCCATTCAGTTGTTATTATAATTTTTCCAAAGGAAGGTTAAAATGCATATTTACTTAAAGTTTCAGCATTTTCCATTCAGCCTTCATAAAAAATAGCTTCTATTAAAATTTAAATATTGATCAATTTGAACTGGCAATTTCACTTCTACAGATATCTATCTGAAACACTTCCACAATTGTGGAAGGATGTAGATACTTCATTCATAATAATAAAGAAATGCAAGCAACCGAAATTCACATTAGGGAATGGTCAAAGAAATCATGGTATATCCATACTCTGTAATACTATGCAGTCATTAAAAAGAATGAGGAAGTTCTATATTATACTGGCATGATAATTATCATTATTTTAATGCTGATTTTGGTTTATCTACATGTTTAATACTTTTTGTTTCATAATACTACTCTTTCCTCACTGTTCAGTTTTTTCTTTATGAATCTTTTCCTTTCGTAGTCTCTGACTAAGGGTACATGGCTGATAAAGTATCTCACTAGTAATTTAGCAGTACATTATTAGTCTTTGCTTAGAAGTTTCTTTATTTCATCCCCACTTTTGAAAGATAGTTGTCTGGCCATAGAATTCACAGTTAACAAATATTTTCCCTAAAATCTTTACAGATATAAAAATATGTTTTGAACTTTGTTGATATTGATTTAAAATACCCTCTGTATTGTTACTCACTTTTAAAGCTGATCTGTGATTCTCTTTATTTAGTTTTCTCTTTACACATTGTAATTGTGCAGTTTTACTACAGCAAGTCTAAAAGTTTATTAATTTTACTTCACTCAGAACTTGACATGATTCTTAATTTTACACAAATTCTCTAAGAATATTGTTTCCTCTTCATCTCTTACTTCTAAAAGTCCTTCTATTTTTTTTTTATTTTTTTTTATTTTAATAATAATTTTTTTTTTTTATATTCCCCATACAATTGCAGCCCCTGCATTCTGACCCCAATCTCTCCCCTCCCACCCCCGCCCCCTTAAAAGTGTCTCTGGTTCGTAGTTTTTTGTTGATTTTGATTTTCACTTTCTTACAGTTATTCGTTTTCCTGGTCCCTTATTTAAGTTTTCTAGATTCCTGCTATGAGTGAGACCATCCGGTATTTTTCTTTTTCTTTTTGGCTTATTTCGCTGAGCATGATCCCTTCCAGTGCCATCCATGTTGCTGCAAATTGCATGTGTTTATCTTTTTTGAATGCTGAGTAATATTCCATGGTATATATGTACCACATCTTCTTGATCCAGTCATCTATTTTTGGGCATTTGGGTTGTTTCCAAAGCTTAGCTATTGTAAACAGTGCTGCTATAAACATAGGGGTGCAGGTGTTCTTAGGAATTGATGTTTCTGTGTCCTTTGGGTAAATACCTAGGAGTGGAATTGCTGGATCATATGGAAGCTCTATGTTTAGTAGGTCCAGAAATCTCCACACAGCTCTCCATAGTGGTTGGACCAGTTTGCACTCCCACCAACAGTGCAGAAGATTTCCTTTTTCTCCACACCCTCGCCAACATTTGTTGTTGCTAGTTTTTTTAATATGTGCCATTCTCACTGGTGTAAGATGGTATCTCATGGTAGTTTTGATTTGCATTTCCCTGATGACAAGTGATGTTGAACATTTTTTCATATGCCTGTTGGCCATTTTCATTTCCTCTTCAGAGAAGTTTCTTTTTAGCTCTTCTGCCCATTTTTTGACTGGATTATTTTCTTTGTTGTTGTTGAGTCTCATCAGCTCTTTGCAGATTTTTGTGATCAGTCCTTTATCATTAGTGTTGGGTGCAAAAATGTTCTCCCAGTTGGTGGGGTTTCTCTTTGTTTTTGTTATTGTCTCTTTTGCTGTGCAGAAGCTCTTTAATTTGATGTAGTCCCAGCTGTTTATCTTCGCCTTCACTATCACTGCTTTGGGTGATGTGTCTGTAAAGATGTCTTTGATGTGCAAATCACGTAGTGTTTCGCCTATATTTCCTTCTATATATTTTATGGTTTCAGGTCTTATGTCTAGTTCTTTAATCCATTTTGAGTTGATTTTTGTGTATGGTGTGAGGTAGTGGTCAAGCTTCATTCTTTTGCATGTAGCGACCCAGTTTTCCCAGCACCATTTATTGAACAAACTTTCTTTGCTCCAATGCATAGTCTTTGCTCCTTTGTCAAAGATTTTTATATATATATATATATATATATATATATGATTTTTTTTCAATGTATTCTATATGGATCTTAACATTTTTTTCTATTTTTAAGGATTTATTAATTCATGCATACAAGAACCGGGGTACAGGCCAGATGTGCAGGAGGGTGAGAGGGTTCACCAGAGACAGTGGGGAGCACAACAGGCAGATTGACTGAAATACACTGCTGAGGGTAGCAGCGGGCAGAGATAGGAGAGGTCTGCCAGGCCATGTGGTTATCTCCCCGGCTGGCCAGGATCGAACCCACGCTGCAGAGGCTGCAAACAGCTTCACAGCGCTGCACTCAACCCGCTGCACTACCGGGGAGGCCCTTCTATTTTTTTTTTGGTCTCTGTTTACCTGTCTTCTGAATGATTTCCTCAAATCCCATTCTCAAAATTTCCTCTGAGCTGTGGCAAACTGAGTTTATAATTTTATTGCCTATGGTTTGTTTCCTAGATTTCAGATTTTTCTTTTTCAGATTGACCATTCATTATGTTTTACATTTATTTTTAAAATATTTCATGTAGTTTTAAATGTAGTTATTTTGGAGGGTCTCTTGGATTGTGCTATTATTTCTATTTCCCACGGTACGAGTTCTTTTTTTAATTTATTTTTTTTTAAATTTTCTGCCTCTCACTCTTAATGGTTTCTCTTTTCATACCATGCATGTATATCTTACCTTTTTGGAATACAAAATTGGAAAGATATTTGATTTATATTATTCTTCAAGCCAGTTAAAGAAAGCACACTAAATGTCTTTTATGGATTTTTATTTTCTTAATAACACTAATCAGAACTCATTGCTTTGACTTTTCCATTTGTTTCTTACTCCTGGAAATTTCCATCTTTATTTTGAGTTCAGCCATGGTTGAAAAAATTATCATTAACATAAGTTTATATACATCAAAATACAATAAAATTCATCATTAATTCTGCTGGCTGTTAGGACACCAATTAATGAACTTCTAAAGATACTTAACTTGCTTAATATTGCTCTCTACCCTGTCAGCACCAGGTGTCATTAGATCATTGAAAATACATAGAGGTCTACAGAGTAGATTCTGTACAACTCCTTTAATATATGCCATAGATAAGATCTGGTAATATGACTGTCTAAAGCTGAAGTTACAACCGTGTGGTTCATAGCTCAGATCTCATCTGCACATCTATTTTGTTTAGTCCACACAATGCTTAAATCTTTTATATTAGTTTCCAATATTTAAAAAATTCACATAGTGGTTAAGATTTTCAGAAACTTGGGGCCTCCCCTGGTAGCGCAGCAGTTGAGCGCTGGGCTGCGAAGCTGCCTGCAGCCTCTGCAGTGCCTGTTGGATCCCCGGCCACCAGCAAGAGTCCCACATGGCGCACAGACCTCTCCTGCCGCTTCCTCTGCTCCCCTCAGCAGTGTACTTCCTCAGTCTGCCTGTTCTGTTCCCCGCTCTGGCTCTGGTGAGTTCTCTCACCCTCCCGTGCTTCTGACTGTACCCAGTGCTTATATGGATAAATAAATAAATCTTTAAAAAACAAAAAGGTTTAAAAAAAAAAAAAAAGATTTTCAGAGACTTAAAAAAAAAAAAAAAATAACAAGGAAATCCTAGTTTCCACAGTATCCCTGTGCTGCTACTGAGAGCAGTTGATTCTATAATTAGAGTTGGAGCCACCCTCCTTTGTTTCCCCAAACATCTTGCTCTTTTACATTATAGGGATGACTTTGTAGTTACCTAGTTTGCCACTTCTGATCTAAGATAAAAAAAAAGTCATGGACTGCGATCAAATAAGTCATCATTAAGATTCTAATACATATGTAAAGGGCTGATTAATCTGGTTAGCTGCTGAATGTTTCAGCATTTAGGCACTTCTTTAACACACTAAGGTCAGAATGCTGATCCTGCTTTCTTGATACATTCTGATGGAAGCATATATATTCTGGGGGAGTAATCTGAGGGCCGGGAAAGAAAACATATACAATAATTTTAGTAAAACTGAAAATAATGGTTTCCAGTGTGGTTTACACAGGCAGCAAGGGAGCTTTCATTTTTGTTTCATATGGGTACTTTTGTAACTTGTGAGGTTTAGTGGTTTCTTTGGAACAGAGGCTACAAAACTCTTATTCTTTCAACTTGTGGTCCCTTGTTGGACACTTGACAGATTCTGTGGGTAATTAATAAGACTTGGACATGCTTCCAATTCTAAATTATTCCTTCTTTCTAGCTTTGTGAGAATTCAAAAGTATTACAGCTGAGTAGGAGTATTGTAAACTGTTATTGCATAGCTTTTTTTATTCTCTGGTAGGTTAGCAATTTATTAATATGGTCAGTACTAATGCAGAAAAATAGCTTCTGTTGTGTTGCAATCTTTTCCATTTATACTGTGTTCCCAGATTCTCAGAAGCACATTAATTATTTTTGATTTGTACTTCTACTTTCACTCTACTCTTCATTTTATCCATACTAAACTTTGCACCTTATCCCACACAGTTTTTATTTCCCTAAGACTTAATGCCATGCCTGCTTCTGTATCAGACCCAGTTCTGGTGGCCATCTTATTCTCTCTTATGAACACTACAATCTTGCTTCAGTTGCTCTGTGAAGAGCATGGATGTCCTCTGGTTTATAGTTGGTTGTATACTTAACCCCAATTTCTTGTCTTACTATCATTGTATTTCTAGGGCATAGCACTCTGCTTGGTACCTACTGGGCACTCAAAAACTCGTGGTTTCTTGAATTAAGCTTAATTACTTACACAAAAGACTAGAGTCCTCTTACAGGCTAGGAATATTTATTTTCCAAAAGAATAAATAAAAGTAAAAGATGATATGGATGGCATCTCTTAAAAGAAACAAGATAATGGCTATCTAACACTAATTAGATCCTTAATTTAGCTTAAATTCTCCCAACATCAAAGTGGAAAGGGACATGTGTCAGTTTACATGGTTCTCCAAGTGATTAAAGAAAACACAAATCTGCCAGTATTTTGTTATTGAACTCTATGAGAAATAAAGCATTAATTGACATAATAGAAATGTCCTTGATTATAGCCTTCAGAAAATCATAGAAATATTTTTCACACAGATCTTCTAAAACCACCCTCTCAAAAGCTAGAAGGAAAGCAATAATCTAATTTAATAAAGTATTGACTATCAACCATCCTTTAAAGTTGTTTGCTGATAATATGCTGTGGAACAAAATTAGAACTTAAGTAACTATTGGTTATCCATTGCTGTATAACTAATTATCCCAAATTTTTGCTACCTAGCATGGTGGATATTTATCTCATAGTTTCTGAGCATCCATTTAGGTTGGATAGTCTGGTTTGCAGTCTCTCATAAGGTTGTAGTCAAGCTGTTGGTCAGGGCTACTGTCTCTGAAGCAAAAGTTCCACATGGTTATTCACAGGAAATTTCAGTTTCCTACCCCACAGAGACCTCTTTAGGGCTGGGCATGACTTCACTTGTGTTGGGAAGACAAATTCAAGAAAAAGAGCATGATATAATGCATGTAAGAACAACCAAGATGGAAGCCATAGTAACTTTCAATCTAATCTCAGAAGTGACATATCATCATTTCTGCCTTTTCTCTTGGTCACACACTAATACTGGTACAATGTGAGAGGAAGCTATGTAAAGGTGAGGCTATCAAGTGTTGGGGAGCCTTAGGGGCCATCTCAAAGGCTGCTCCCACAGCAACCTGAAGAATATTTGTTCTCAGATATTTTCAATTGCCTTGAATGTTAAAAGTGAACACCTTTTAGTATTGCAAGAAGACCATTCAGAGTTGACTTCTATAATTGGAAATCAGTATTTCTGCTATTGATTAATGAAGAGATGTATATAGTTCCAGTCTCTGGAGGCAAATATACTTAGCATGGTATGAAAATGTACTGACCTAGTTTATAGTTGCTTATTCATTTTGATTTTTTTCTTTATTATAATTAGTCTTTTTCCCGGTCCCTTATTTAGGTTTTCTAAATTCCTGCTATAAACCAGAGGCACATATGGGGGACTAGAGGAGGAGAGGAGGGATTAGGGTCAAAATAAGGGGGGCGGAACTGTATGGGGAATATAACCAAAAATGAAAATGCATATATTGTGCAAAATGAAAAATGATGTAAGAATTGTATAAAATAAAATATATCAATAAAAATTGGAATTAAAAAAAGAAAAAGTACAAACCTAATTTATATACTTCTTTCCCACCTTGTCAGTGAGAGAGTCAGTTTCCTCAAAAGAAATCTGAATGTGTTCAAGGTCATAAAAGAGCTGCACGGAGATTTCTGCACATAGAATATGAGAGAAACTCCTGGTATTAGAAGTTTTAAGTTCATAGGTGGTCACAGGCATTCTCAATCACAGGTCTTGGAAATGACATTTAAAATTAATGGATTTTCATAGAACTACAATATATATGGTCATCAAGGAGGGAGCTGAAACTCAAAGAAGGGCCACTATTTTCTAATATTAAAGGGACTCCTTTGGAGAAAGCCAGGTTCTGTTATCACTCCTATTGCACATTAAGTAATTATGATTAAATAACTTATTCAGTATCACAAATGTAAGTACCAGAAATCATATATTCAAACAGGGGAAACAAAATAGACACTTTCATTTTTTTTTAAGTATATAACTTAAGTTTGCTTAACTGAAAAATGTGAAATGAGTAGGAATCAGGACATGAGACTTACTTAATAAACCCCACTGGACACATTCTCTGCTGGAATAGGTTGGCATTCTGCATGATAATTGCGTTAGCGCATTGTGAGTATGATTCCCAGAGAACCCACTACTATTCATTATGTCCCCATGTCCTTTTCCCACACCCTCCCCCATAAATACAGAGTCCCCAGGATGTTTATTAATGTCTACTACATTTGAAAGTGTTTTGTGTCATCAAATTGCATGATATGTAAATTGACAATATTTGCTTTTATCATTCTGACTGATTTTACTGCACATAATTCTAGCAAATTTCCCCCATTTTGTGATAATGGCTGCATTTCATTCTTTTTTATGGGTATATAATACTCCATCTTGTGGATGTAGTATATCTTCTTGATCCAATCACCTGTCAATAAACATTTAGGCTGTTTCCATGTACTAGCTATTATAAATGATACTACTGTGAACACTGTGGAACATATGGGGGGGGGTTGTTGATGATTTCATATTCTGTGGACATATGACCAAAAGAACAATTACTGGATCATACAGTATTTCCATTTTTAGTTTTCTAAAGTAAATCCAGATTACTTTCTAGAATGTCTTCACCAGTTCATATTCTCATCAACAATGTAAAAAGGTTCTTTTATTTTTACATTCTTTCCAACACTTTTGGGGGGGGTTTAAAATACGTGTCATTTTCAAGGGTGTGAGATGGCTATATCATTGTAGTTTTAGCAAAGAATTTTTTTTTTTCATATGTTTTTGACCTTCCGGATAAAGGTGAATTATCTGTACATATCTACTGCCCATTTATTTTTATTTTTCTAAAGATATATTTATTTATGCATACAAGAACTGGGGTATAGGCCAGAGGTGTGGGGGTTGAGAGGATTCACCAGAGGCAGAATGGGAAACAGAACAGGTGGATTGACTGAAATACTGCTGAGGGGAGCAGCAGGCGAGACAGGAGAGGTCTGCTGCACCATGTGGGTTGCTTCATGGCTGGTGGGGTTCGAACCAGCAATGCAGGGATAACAGACAGCTTCACAGCTCTGCGGTCAACTGCCTGCACCACAAAGGAGGCCCATCTGCTGTCCATTTATTTGGGTTATTTGATTTTTTTATTGTTGCTTTTATGAAGTTTTCATATCTTGGATATTTAGTCTTTATCAGTTACATATTGTTTGGACAGTTTCTCCCAATCAGTAGGGTATTTATTTAATCATCTTGTGTTTTCTTTTGCCTTATAACTTCTTTTGCCTTATAAATTGTTTATTTTTAATTTCTTGGCCATAGGGGTTGAGTCACCAAAAATATCTTTATTTTTTTACATCATGGAACATATAGCCAATGTTTTCTTTTATGTATACAATTGTTGCATATCTAAATATTTAATCTGCTAGGAGTTTATTTTTGTGAATGGTGTTAATGGGTAACCCAACTTCATTCTTTTATGTGTGGATTTTCAGTTCCTCCAGCACCATTAATTAATGTGTTTATCTTTTCCCTACTTTGTAGTCATTGAAACTTTCTCATAGATGATACCTATGTAGGCTTTTGATTTGGTTCCATTGGCCCAGGTATCTATTTTTATGCCAATGATATTATTTTTAATACTGTTGTTTCATAATAAAGTTTGAAATAAACAATGTTTGAAATCAGGTAACATGGTATCTCCATTTTTTTCTTTTTTTCTTAGGGGTTGCTGTTGCAATTTAAGGCCTTTGGGGTTACATTTAAATTTTAATAACTTCTGTCCCATTTCTTTGGAAAGTATTTATGGTGTTTAGATGGGGATTGTGTTTGTATATTTGTATACATTTGTATGTCATTTTAGACAGCTTGATTATATTGTTTCCTCCATACAGGGATATAGGGTTTGCTTCCTTCGCCTTATATCACTATCTAAGTCCTTTGATCACCTTGAGGTTCTCATTGAAAAAGTCTCTTACTTCCTTTGTTAGGTTAATTCCAAGGTATTTAATTTGTTTTGAAGCAGTTATAGAGTTATTTTCCTACTTTCTTTTTTTTTTTTAAAGCTTTGTTTATTTATAAAAGAACCGGGGTACAGGCCAGATGCACAGGAGGGTGAGAGGATTCACCAGAGCCAGAGCGGGGAACAGAACAGGCAGACTGATGAAATACACTGCTGAGGGGAGCAGTGGGCGAGACTGCTGTGAGGGAGGAGAGGTCTGCTGTGCCATGTGGGATTCTCGCCAGCTGGCCGGGATAGAACTGGCACTGCAGAGGCTGCGGACAGCTCACAGCGCTGCTCTCAACCACCTGAGCCACCAGCAGAGGCTCTATTTTCTTACTTTCTTTTGCTTCTTCATTATTTGTAAATTATATATATATATATACACACATACACACACACACACAAATATATACACTGATTTTGAACCCTACCCTCTTGTTATATTCATTTATTATTTCTAATAACTTTTGGTGGATGCTTCAGGATCTTCATCATGTAACATTATATCATTTGTGAATGATAGTTTCATGTCTTCTTTTCGTACTTGGAAAAGAAGTATTTGGTTTCAGCAACATTATTATTATTGTCTTGGAGTATGTCTATCTGGTATTGTTTGGTTGGAACCCTTAGAGCCTCTAAGATCATAACTTCTGGTTCATTTTGCAGATTAAGGTGGGTTTTGTGATTATTTTTTAATAAATTTTCTATTCCTTTTTCTTTTTATTCCATCACATGGATATCATTTCTCTTTAAGTTGTCTTACAGAGCTTTTACACTATTTTTAAAATGTTTTTTCTCGACATCGTTTTAGTCATATGTTCTCCAACATTAATTCTCAACATTAATTCTCTCCAGTGCTTATATTTGTCTGTTATTAAGGCCCTTAATTTATTTTTTAAATCAGCTAAAATGTGTCTTAGTTACTACCATTACTTCTAATTGTAGCTGTCTCATATTTTCTTTATCTTTCTTTTGTTGTTGTTGTATATCCCCCATTGTTTTTTTGAGTTCCATCAGTGTTGCCAAAACTGCTGCCCTGAATTCCTCTTTTGTCCTGCTCCATATCTCAGCTGAGTCAGGACTCCTTTCAGAGTTTTATTTATTTATTTATTTATTGTTTGTTTGTTCTGGTATTTGTCATGTGTTCTTCTATCTCCTCATATTCAATTTTTTTATGGGTTTTAATAGGGATTGATTTCAATTGTTTTCTTTGCACCTGTTTGTATAATGAGGGGACTGGTATGGCTAGGGAGTAGGTATAAGTAGGTATAAATAAGATGATTTGGGCAGTTAACACCAAAGAATCACTTCCAGTAGACTCAGGAATTTGAACTTCCTGTTATGCTGTGTTTGCCACAGCTGTGTGTTAGGGATTGATGGTGAGCTCCTCCTCTAGGCTAGCTTCTCAGTGTCTCTTAAGGTCTCATGTCCACTTCCACTCTAGGCTATTTTTAAGTTGCAGTAATGGGCACGGATTGCAATTGACATGAAGCCACAGGCCAGGACTTGTTCTTTTCCTCTCCTGAGTCTTATCCTGAGGTATCACTCCCATAATTGGTAGGTGCTAGGGTTCTGGTTTGTACAAGCTAGTTTGTGTGTGTGTGGTGGGTGACAGGTATTTTGGCTTTCTCAGCCTGGGGTGGGGTGTCAAGTGCTTCAGATATCCCAGCCTGGATTTCAAGAATTTGTCTCTTCTATAGAGAGGTGCAGGCACTCTGACCCAATTCAGGTTACAGTTGCTGTTGTGCTAAGAACCTTAGACTCAAGTGAGTAGTCCTTGCTCAGTGCCTCCACCTCTGAATCTCTCAAGCAAAGTATCCTCCATCCTGGGTGCCTGCTTTGTATACTTGAGAAAATATCTGTAAGGGGCTCTGATAGCAGCGCCCCTCCTGGGTGGGACTGCCCCATGATTTTTAATAAAGTTCATTTAAAGTTTTTCCTAAAGATTTCCATTGGCCTAATGCTTCTACTGTGTGGTCTTCAGTTTTTCCCTCAGGGTTTTTTGACTTTGTTTTACGCAGATTTGTAGCTGGAGGACATGTGCCAGGTGTCTTCACTCTGCTGCCATCTTATTTGACCTCAGGCTCTTCCCTTTTCAACTACCACGGGGCCCCCACTTGTGCCTATATTTCCTAGGACCTTAAAAAAATTTATTAAAAATTTAAATGAATGAAATATTAATTAAGAGGACAATAACCACTATTACATTGAGTTAAAATAGTGTACTGAGGTGTGAAGAATTTCTAGAGGTTAAAAGAATAGCTAATATTTGTTCCAGTCCTTTTATAGGCAGCTGGTAAATGTTTTGTACAACTGACCTGACACAGCTGGCTTCCCTCACAGGGAAGTACTTCTTAAGGGGCAGAATTTAAGATCTCACCATTGAGATCTTGGGAGGTGTTGACCTAGTGTCCTTGGGTCTGAGCCAGCTCGGGTCAGGAGCATGCACAGGAAGGAGGCCAGGAGCTGCAGGATCAGCTACGTGCTGCTAGTCCCACAGTGAACAAGCCAGCTATTTGTCAAAGCAAAATGGCCCTTCAGGCCTCCCCTCTCCTCTCACTCTTGGCTGCTTTGAAACATTAAATAATACAACAGCAAAGGTTTTTTTTTTTATATATATAAATGGTGCTAAGGACAAATAAAACCTGTAGAAGTAGTAAGTTTTTAAAAAATGAAGAAAGGGATTGACTAAGAATTGAACATAAATAGGAAAGAGGACATAGAAAGACACTTATTTTAGGCTGGAAATACAATAAAGAATTTCTTCAGGAACAGCAGGGCCTCAGAACTTAGCCAGGGGTGTGTGAGGCAAGGAGGGAGGGTTCTGAAGTGCTCTGTGTGGCAGGGCTCGGTCACTGGGCTGACGTGTAATTTAATCACACTTTAGATTAATTCACCTTCTCTGTGCTAAGAAGCACATTACTAATTATAATACTGTTCCTTAGGTTAAATATACTCTAAACTTCAGACACTTTATAATTGAACCTGATGACCACAGATCTTGCACACAGCAGCAGGTGCTGGGTTGTATCCCCACAACTTAAAATGATCCAGAATTGTACATCTAAAAATAAGTCACTGTACTTAGCATAGAAGTTTTTCAGTCAGTGTGACTCTGTCTCAGTCTTACATCTCAGATGTGAGCATTTTTAGGTATCACAAGAAGACCATTGTGAGTTGATGTAAGGGGCAGGACAGGGCACAAGGCAGGTTTTCTGATCCCATGCAGATCGGGTAAAGGAGGAGTCAGAGTCCTCAGTAGTTTTGCAGGTTTTTTATTTGGGGTTCACCAGGCATATGGCAGGCAGGGGTGCTGGCTGGGGGGCTGGGAGGCTGGCAGGCCTCCCAGCCCCCAGCAAGTCCTCACTCTATCTGAGCTCTCTAGCGTTCGTTCTGCTGCTTCTCGGCTGCGGCTGCTGCTGCTGCTGGTGCTGGTGCTGCTGGCGTCCCCCCGTGACGCCGCCCTTAAAAGCACAGTCTTAGCTCAGCTGAATCCCATCTACCTATGCCCACACCCTATTCCAGGTGCCCGCCATCAGGCATGCATTCAGGACAAGGATCCATCATCTATCCTGATGGTGGAAGGGCAGAAAAGCCTGATATTTTCTTTACCCTACAGTCCACCCCCTCAGGGTTTTCTGCCATACAGTCTATACATATATACACAATTTTCTAAGCAAACAAACAATGCAGCCATGGCCCACAAAAGCAAATACATCAAATAACAAAATACAACATAACAAAATACAACAGAACACAAATAAGTCCAGGCAGGGCCCCAACCTAGCGCAAAAGACAATTATTGGTACCAGCAGATGAGCCACCAAATCTGCTGCCGAAGGCACTGCTCATACGAGGGAGGGGAAATCACACACGGCATCTGCTATAACACACCAGGAGCCGTCAGGCTTCCTGGCCTTCTCTGGCTGTAGTCTCGGCTACAAGGCACACACAGCATCCACCCCCAGGATGCACTAGCTCTGGGATTGGCAATTTTATTCTGTTGGGGGTAATCGCCAACCCTCAGGGTTTCTGTCTGCAGTCGCTCCAACACTTGGCCTTCATGGCCACCCATGCGACTCGCAGACCCCTGCACTCAAGCCAACCCACTGCACAAGCACATGGGTTGGGGATCCAAACTTTGCATTTGGCTTGGGCTCCACCCCAAGCCACATTCCCCACCCGTCCCACAAGGACGGGCTCCTCAGCTCCTCACCCTCACTCAAGAATGAGCAGGGCATCACCCACAGGTGATTTTACGAGACTCACAGTTCTTCAGCATACTCAGGCTACTTAACAGCCACTCAGGGCTTCTCAATTTAGCATCAGTACCAGCTTTTGCCTTCTTAGTTGGCTTTTCTCCTCCACCTGGCTGCTGGGCATGCACAGGCTGCTTTTGGCCATCAAGGCCCACTGGCCACCCCCAGATTCTCAAAAAAAAACATAACCTGTCAAGGTCCTCCGCCTTCTGGCGGGATTGTCAGTCCAGGTTTATCAGTCCATGTCCATTGGCCTCTCCCTACGTCAGCAGCGGCCTGCTGCCTCAGGGGTCATTGGCTGGTCCTTTCTGGTGTCGTTGCCTGGTCCTTTCCGGTGTCGTTGCCTGGTCCTTTCCGGTGTCGTTGCCTGGTCCTCTCGGGCATCTCCTCCATGCGAGGTCTCGTCCCACAGCTCCGGACCGTATCCACCTTCTGTGCCGCCATGGCACCTCCAGCGTCATCACAGGCAGTCTGTTCTCCTTAGTCCCTCCAGGTCTTCGGAGGGCTCCAATACCCGTCTGCATGGATCTTGCCGACTTACGCCAATTGTAAGGGCAGGAACGGGCACAAGGCAGGTTTTCTGATCCCATGCAGATCGGGTAAAGGAGGAGTCAGAGTCCTCAGTAGTTTTGCAGGTTTTTTATTTGGGGTTCACCAGGCATATGGCAGGCAGGGGTGCTGGCTGGGGGGCTGGGAGGCTGGCAGGCCTCCCAGCCCCCAGCAAGTCCTCACTCTATCTGGGCTCTCTAGCGTTCGTTCTGCTGCTTCTCGGCTGCGGCTGCTGCTGCTGCTGGTGCTGGTGCTGCTGGCGTCCCCCCGTGACGCCGCCCTTAAAAGCACAGTCTTAGCTCAGCTGAATCCCATCTACCTATGCCCACACCCTATTCCAGATGCCCACCATCAGGCATGCATTCAGGACAAGGATCCATCATCTATCCTGATGGCGGAAGGGCAGAAAAGCCTGATATTTTCTTTACCCTACAGTTGACTTCTATGGTTGCAAGTCCATCTTTAAGTCATTTAATGAGAGATGTTGTTCTGCCACTATCCCAGACTGGGTAGGTCCATGGGTGGTTCTGGCAGCTTGAAAGAGAACCTTGGAGTCCCTAGCATTATCCTCACAGTTTAGGAGAAACGAGCCAGCAGGGAGACAGCAACTTGGGCCCTCCTGCGAATCCCTGTACGCTCTTTCCTCTCTTAGCCATCCCTGACGCCCTCCACCGCTCTCCACTGCACTCTGACTCATGGTCCTCTGCTGCCGCCTCCATCCTCTGTGACGCTGCCCTTGTAGGTGCCCTCTCCCGGCTCAGGTGTGCCCACTCACACACGCCCACCCCACACTCCAGGTGCTGCCATCAGGCACGTGTGTAAGCCCACAGGTGTCGATCATTGATGCTAATGGAGGGAGGGGGAAAAAACCTGCTAACTTCCATTTTCCCAGCAGACGTGCATTCAGTTAATCAGGGGACATGGTGTGTGGGCACATCATCTGGAGGAGAGGGCTGTGTGCAGAGGGGAGGGGGAACATGGAAGTGATGGAGGATAAACCTAGAAAGGTTGGAAAGGAGACTCTGCAAGACCAGAAACCTGGCTCACGCCATGCTGGGAGCTGGAGGTGGAGGTAGAAGTGATTAATATAGTCCTTAACCCAGCTATATGAAAAATCCTTAGGTACCAAAGACTAGATCGCAAGGCACAGACCCAAGCAGGTGTCAGGCCTCTGTAGAACAGGTCATGGGGGGCAGACTGGAGGTGAGGATATGGAGAGCAAGAGCCATTATGGAATCTCTGGTTCTTTTCAAATTCTACATAGTTAATTCAAAATTAACAAAAGCCGACAACTCCACAAAGGAATGAGCCCCTCCCAAAGAGAAGACTGTATCAGTGCAATTTCTGCAAGGGCACGGGCAGCAGCCCTTCTGCCCACCTGTGCCTATGCAGGAGCGACTCGCTGCCAAATTTCTTCCTCCACAGGGCAGCAGCCTCCTGCCTGCCCATGACCTATATCAGGCTGGGGCTTCTCTTCACCGACCTCCCTCAGCAGAAGCAGCTCTCCTCCCAAGCCTGCCCGCCTGTGACCATGCAGGCCTCTCTTTTAGCAAACCTGACCCTTTCAGGAGCAGCCCTTTCTGCCCACTTGTTTCTATGCAAGTGTCCTTTATTCTTCTCTCCATTTTTCATAATAAACCTGCCCTTTTGGATACAACTAATATCTCTGTCTCATGGAGAAACTCACCTGGGAAACTGCTGGTGCCACTGAAAAGAGAGCTCTGGTGACACTTTTCCCACACGTACCCAAGGACCCCACTCTCTGAAACCAACATCTCCAAAACCAATTTTGGAAGCAGAAATGAACTGAGGCAGCCCTATGCAGTGAAAGATGAGAGAAGGATCTTGGACCCAGCAAGGATGAATCTGTTACACAGAAGGGCACCCTGGGACTCTCAAACCTGCATGCTCTGTATGGGTTCTGCCATCCACCGCATCAAGGCAAAGCACATTCTAGTGTGTAAGACCTTCAATAGAAAATAATTTTAATATGATTTGTGTGCCATAAAAAAAGAAGAGAAGAGAAAGAAGCAGAGAGACAGTGAAGAAGCTCTGTTTGCTTCTCAGTCTTGAGAAGACTGAGAAGAACATGGAAGAAGACACTTTAAAGAGACAGAGACTTGGATGAGAGACCCACGGGGAGGTTGACAATGGCGGCCTTTATTTTGACTTGCATTTTAATTTTGATCCTTTCATCCCAGACTTGCCTGGCCCCTTCTGCCCCTTTGCTATTGTTCCCCTCCAGCAGGTGCCTTAGACTGGTGGCAAGACTTTTGGGCCTCAGCAGTCCTGCTTTGGGCCAACCCTGTTTGGCTGGACATTTACCCACAAGGGCATGGGTAACTTTGGGTGCTTCATGTGGAAACTATTTAAATTTCCCCCTTCTCTTCTTTTTATTGTATCCTAATTCTATTAAAGTTTCTTTTTATTTAAGATCTTATACACTAGAGTGTATTTTGTCTTGATACGGCAGATGGTAGAACACATTTAGAGCAGGCAGATTTGGGGGTTCCAGGGTATCCCCACCCTGCCTTTAACAATTACACTTCATCATTCAGTCTTTCCACATCTTTTATATGATATGATCCTCATGCAGTCCTGGGAGGTAAGGTGAGCTAATATTATCAACCCCTGTTTTACAGATGAGCCAACAGAGACAGAGAGGATGTTGATGACTTCTTGGGGATGCGTATGTCACAACCCTGTGTGCGCCGGGCTCTGCTGCTTTCCCCACCGAGTCCCTGCAGCAGCTCTGTTAGTGACTGTGTTCGGGAAATCAAGTGACATGCACAGTCAGTTGCTGCCTCCTAGAACATCCCGATCTACTCTGAGACCTGGAGGATCTGACTCAGCCCTAGTACTGTTACAGGGCTGGGTGAGGAATACCTCAGAACCCCCAAACCTGCCCTCTCTAAATAGGTTCTGCCATCAGCCGCATCAAGTCAAAACATGCTCTAGTGTGTAAGACCTTCAATGGAAAGGAACTTTAATACAATTAGTGTTCAATACAGAAAAAGGGAAAGAAAAAAGTTTCCAAATCAAGCACCCAAAGTTACCCATGCCCTTGTGAGTATATATCCAGTCAAAAAGAGTTGCCCTAAAGCAGGTCCTCTGGGACCACCTAAAATCCTGCCACAAGTCTAAAGCACCTTCTTGTGGGGACCCATGAAAAGGGGCAGAAGGGGCCATGCATGTCTGGAAAGAAAAGAGCAAAATCAAAATCAAGATACAAGCTGCCATTGTTAGCCTCCCCACGGGTCTCCCCCACATCTGTTTCAACCAGTCCAGGACCAAGCAGCAAGTACAGTTTCTTCACATGTCTCTCTGCTCCATGTGCCTCTTCAAGGTCTCCTTCTGGCTCTCCATCCTGCTTCCTTCCTTCTCTAGTCTCTCCAGCTTCTCCTCTTCCCTGCTCAGCCCCACCCTTCCTTGGGTGGGGCGGGGAACCTGGAACCTCCCCTTTTCCTGGGACCACCCTGATACAGTACCTTCCCTCAGTGCCTTTACTTCACCATGCTGCTTCACAATCCACTTCTGGACAATCAGATCATTTAGTAACAGAAATGCAAATGTGATTCAGGTCTTTGAATTGCTAATTGCTCAAATTACCTTCCAATAGATTCTTTATAGTAAACTTAATTTGAAAGCAATGGTTAAAATTGAAATCTGCAGTGCTATAAATTAGGAGTAGGAGTGGGAGGGTTAAATACATGAATTCTGAGTACGTTTAATAGAAGATTAGAAAAGCATAAGTAGATACAAAATTTTTTTTTGAGAAGGCAGAGGTTTTATTTATTTTTTTAAAGATTTATTATTTATGCATATAATTGCTGGAGTACAGGCCAGAGGTGTGGGGGTGGAGGGATGGTGAGTGGATTCACCAGAGACAGAGTAGGGAACAGAACAAGCAGATTGACTGAAGTACACTGCTGAGGGGAGTAGCGGGCCAGACAGGAGAGGTCTGCTGTACCATGTGGGTTACTCCCTGGCCGGCAGGGGTTCGAATTTATGCTGTAGAGGCTGCAGACAGTGTTATAGGTTGCATCTTAACCTGTTGTGCCACTAGGGAGGTCCCCAGGCAGGGTTTTTAAAGAAAGATGTCCTAAATGTTTTCAACCCTGGCTCTCCTATTCATTCTTGAAATGAATTTGACCAAACTATTTAACTTTATTGCATTTCAATCACAAATCTACAAAAGGGAGCTCATCGCAAAATATATTATAAAACTCAGTTGAGATATTATCTATGATGGGTATTTCTGGTGGCCTAGGGGTTAAGTCTCAGTGCTATTACCACTATGGCCTGAATTCGATCCAGGAAGGGAGCTAACACACATAAGGGGCAGCAGACCTCTCCTGTCTTGCCTACTGCTCCCCTCAGCAGTGTATTTCAGTAAATCTGCCTGTTCTGTTCCCCATTCTGCCTCTGGTGAATCCTCTTTACCCCTGCCCCCCCCCACACACACACCTCTGTCCTACACCTCAGCTCTTCTATGCAAAAATAAATTTAAAAAAGAAAAGATACCATCTATGAAGTCACTTCAGAATTTGAATTGTTAATTAATTTATTTTTATTATTTTATTTTTTTAAAGATTTATTTATCTGTGCATATGAGAGCTGGTGTATAGTCCAGAGATGCAGGAGGTGAGAGGATTCACCAGAGATAGAGTGGGGAGCAGAACAGGCAGACTGACTGAAATACACAGCTGAGGGGAGCAGTGGGTGAGACAAGAGAGGTCTGCTGCACCATGTGGGTATCTCTCTGGTGGGCTGGGGATCTAACTCATACTGCAGTGGCTGCGGATAGTCTGGGAGGTCTAATTGTGAATTATTTTAAATCTTTGTGTTAGGAGGGTCACAGATCATTCCCTATCTCAAAAGACCAATTTTTGATTTATGTATATTTTTATTGTCTATCTCTCTGCCTTTCCACCCCATCTTCATCTGTGTGTCCCTAGCATCCATCATAATTCCAGGCAGTTCATAGATAGTCAGTAAATATTCATTGATTAAATAAATGTGATTCCCAATTGAAATAATCACATTGGAATTTCATCAAAGAGAAAATATTTTTAAAAATAGCTCCCCCACTGTTGTTATTGAGACTGTTTCTGCACTCAGCTTCCCATGGCTAAGGGAAATGAAATGTGTGTTTAAATAAATACACTTGTAGTGTTACAGGCATTTCTGCTTACATCCCCATTTGCCACTTTTTTATGCTCAGTTAAAATTAATCACACAGAATTCTTCCCCATATTGCTTCTGATATTCAGCAAACCCAGAGAGAGGCAGTCTATTGGGTCTCTTCTCTCAGCCTGGGGCACAGTGAAAAAAAGAGGATTGAAGTAGTTGTTTAAAGTGTTTGTCAAAGAAATATTTGAGCCTTACAGTCTATTTAATAGTCCACATTTGCTGTATCCTATTGTCTTAGCTCCTGTTGGCAACTATAAAATGATTTCCCAATTGTTTTTCTACCCCTTGTATTTCCCGACCGACATAGGAATTTGTTTACCTACTGACCAGTCTTCCGGATTTGTTATGAGTTTAGTTTTAGGAGAATGTTCTCAAAGCCATTGGGGAAACAAGAATGTAACCTATAACTGTATGCCATTAAATTTAGAAATAATAGAGTATTAGCTTTAATGACTGACTTACATGTTTATATTTAAATATGGTACACTAGTGAATGCAACTTCTATTTTTGCATGCTTAGAGAATTCTAGAAGGTCTAGTGGGAACTTCTTTGTTTTTACTACTTTTTGGAGCAGCAGAAGATCTGGAAAGTACACTGGGCTACTAGGTAAGAGGCTAGAGAAATATAGCTGGGACAGTTATTGATTAGTCACATGACTTTGGACAAGTGACTTTATTCTATTTCCTTTGGTTTCTGAGTAGTTTTTTTTTTTTTTAAAGATTTTTGAAGATTTTTTTAAAGATTTTTAAAGATTTTTTAAAAGATTTATTTATTTATTTATACAAGCACTGGGTACAGTCAGAAGTGCGGGAGGGTGAGAGGATTCACCAGAGCCAGAGCGGGGAACAGAACAGGCAGACTGATGAAATACACCGCAGAGGGCAGCAACGGGCGGGTGGCAGGAGGGCTCTGCGCGCCATGTGGGACCCTCGCCCAGTGGCCGGGGATCGAACTGGCGCTGCAGAGTCTGCGGGCAGCTTCGCAACCCAGTGCTCACAGCTGCGCCACTGGGGAGGCCCGTCTGAGTAGTTTTAAAAAATGGAAAGAGACATTGATTTTTTTTAATTTGAGACATGAGAAGACAGATGAAATATTTGTATACACTAATTTCATACAGGTTTTGAGGGATCCATAAGGCGCTCTTTGCTTGTTTTCATTATTTCCATTTCATTATATATTGGACTGTTGGAAAATCATGACCCATTTTTGCTTGAAAAACATAGGAAAAATATGTCATGACTTTTCTGACAACCCAATATGTTATTATGTATAATATTTTAACACTTAATTGCCCTGGCATTCTAAGGTGTTTAGATTCCTTATTCCTCAGAATGCCACTGTCTATGCTTAGCTTGTAACTCCATTTGCATTGCAATAGCACAAAGGAGTAAAATGATATTTTGCTGGGTCACAGAAAGTGTCAGTGGCAAGTTAGGACCAAACACAGGCAATTGTTTAGCACACAAATTCCCACAGCATCTGGTGTATTATTTGTAGGCTGCATCTCAACCTCGTGTTTAATAACAACTACCACAAAGATTGCTGATTATTCAGGTGTTAAGCACAGCCATATTTCTTTGCAAACAAAGGCCCTCCTCAAGGAATAAAAGAACCACTTATGCTTTCCTAGCAAAGTCCTTTTATTATTAAATTCCTGGGCATTTGGTGATTTATGCTGTTTTTAATTCAATGTTCTCTATAACAAAATAAATGTAACCAATTGTTTGGTAAAATATAGAAAAATCCAGAAACAATTGTGTTTTTTAAAAGTTAGGTAGGTGCATGAAGGGGGGGGGAGGAAAAATGATGGGAAATATAGTTTCTTTTCAAATGCTTTCCTTGAGGAACCCAGTAGGCTATCTTTCCTGACATATCCTGCAGCCACTGTCCCACACAACCTGTGGTGACATTGAGAATTCTCCCTCCTTCAGTCTAGGAGGTAACAGCTTGAAACTTGCTTGGAATGAGGATGGAGACCACCAACATTTCAAATCTGTGACTTCTATTCATAATTTTCAACATCTGCTTTGCCAAGCAGACCAAGGCCATAAAAATAACAAAACAAACAACCCAGCAAACAAAAGACTCCTCTGCTCCCTGAAAAAGGTAACCCCATTGTTCAAGAAATGGCATTGCGATGGGTATCTTTTCACTCTTCTTGGTGCCTACTGGACCCCACACAGAGAAAACCCAACTCTTTCTGAAGGACAAGGATAGCAGCAGGCAGCAAACTCTCTAACTGGAATGAATTTAAACATGTTGTGTTGACTTTCTCACAGCATTTCAATAACATGTAGGTAGTAGCCACGGGACTTCAGATCAACAAGGACTGAACAAATGCTGTTAATAGAGCTTGCTTCTGGAATGTTCTGGGGTAGCATATAGAAATTTGGGGATGAGCATGCCTTTTATCAAGGCAGTTATTAGAAGAAGTAATGTAAATAGTAATGACCTGATGAATAGTATCTTCCTGAGAAAACTGGATAAAAATTGAACCCTTAGCAGCCCTAAATTATCCTCTGTTAGTTTCTTGAGCTTAAAATTAAAGCCAGATGCCCCTTCCAAAGCATAGCCACAGCCTCATCATTGATTCTGCCTGGACTCATAGACTCAGGCCCTTCTCTCTGGTAAAATGCAGTAGCATCATCACATCTGGACTTGTTTTATGATGCCTCATGGAAACAGCTGCGTTGCCTGTCTTTGTGTTCATATGGTTTTTTGAAAAATGAAAATCACCATGGCAACAGCTGCAGCCACTTATTACAGAGCCCTGGAAGTGACGCTGATATCTGTGAGGAAAAGCAGGTTTTCAGAATAGTGTGTCCCTCACAATACCATCAATTTTTCCCACTAACATTTCCATTTTTTAAAAAAGAAAAAAAGTATAAGAATATATTCAACACAAATTTACCAGGGAACTGAGAGCTCAGGGAAATTAAGCAGCAATGGAGTTTTTTGCTTATGATGCTGAGTTAAAAATCCAACTGTCTGGCAAAAGCTCTCAAAACTGTGGTTCCAGGGAGGGTGATGTTTGTTGCTTTTAACCCCACAGTATCTAATAGACCACTCTAAACAGATTTGCTTCCTAAGAATGAGAGTAATGTTGACAATCAACTCGAGCCAGTTTCTGCTTCTTCACTACCACACCTTCTTTGGGGCATGGAGGAATCTCTAAATTTGAAACTATAGGAACCAATTTGTTACTATCTCAGTCAATAAGTATGAAATATTTGAATAAACTTCTGTTTCCTTTTTATCTCATTTTTAATCTCATTTTCATAGGTTCATGCTAAATATTCTGGCACTTTCTTTTTAATCAGCACTAGGAAGGAGAGTGTCAAGGAAGGCTGGCAAAGAAAGATTTGCCATTACACATGTTCTTGATTTTATACATTGAGGGGACAGTGTCTATGTGCTGAGTTTTTAATAAGTTTCATAATCTCTAAGCATGATGTCACATGGATTTAATGATGACATAGACCATGCCCATGATGGAAGCACCCCAAAATCCAACAGGTACTATTTAGCTGTGAAGAACTAGAAAAAGGATATCAATATTAGGTAACTTATGGAAATAATAAAACCTCAAAAAGCTATGGTCTCTAAGACTATAAATAAACTAGCTTTGAAAAAAGCACAAACATCCATCAAAACCAAAATTATTCTCTCACTTCCAAAGAAATCCGCTACCTGAAGGGATGATTCAGATATGTGGGAAGGTGTGGCTACTTATTCTCTCTGTGTGTTTGTGTATTAAGAGATTAGGCTTTATATTATCTCTTTTACCTCTCACAAGTTTCAAATCCTTTAAAGCTAGCCCATATAAATTTTTCTGGTTGTGGGTCCTAAAGCATTATGTATTTCACCACCAGAATTATATTTCATCCAAACTCTGCTAAACTATGTTGTGACCTGGTTTGTTTCCCTCCCATCACTCAGAAGAAGCAGAGAAACCCGTGGAGAAAGTTTTTGCCCCGGGCTATAGAAAACATATTGCAAAAAGGCTCCATCTTATCCGATTCCAGGAAAAGACTGAAAAATAAAAAACTTTCCCCATTTTAGACCAGCCACTGGGAATTGTTTTTTTTTTTTTGGTTTTAGAGGACAAGGTAGCATATTAGAGGCTGCTGTGCAGCGAGCAGTATATCCAAGCTCTCTCTGCAGCCAAACGTGTTCCCACTCAAGTTGCGCAAGCAACTGTTACATGTACGTAAACCAGAGTTTGGGACCAGAACACCATTTGGTGTTGTCTTTTCAGAGAAACTGTCATTTCTCTTTTCCTACATTTATCCTACAGATCACTTGCCCTGACAGTCAGGGATAGTGTTTCGGTTGATACAAGTTTCTGCCAGACTTGGGGTAAGGTTGGTCCAGTGCTCGTGCTCTTCCTCATGACCCCCCATTTCTGCATTTCACCCATACCATCCTAATCAATTTATTCCTGGTATTGCATAGACTTACATTTTTTTCTCTCTAAACTAAGCAAGAATGAAGTCGCTTTGCTTTAATGTTGATGAAGAAGAGGGAACATTGAAGGAGTATAGCAATAAAGAAGCAAGAAAATCATTCTCTCCTTGGAAGTCAATATATTTTTCTGGATATGGTAGCCTCAGGCAGGTGTTTGTGAGATTTGTTGTAGGGAATGATCACCATCTGGCATAAAATGCATCTTACCATAATTAATTTCTCATTAAATAAGTGTATTTAATTTTGCTGAAGCCAAATGGAATATGGTTCTGTTGGGAGAACCTGGATCCACAAGGAGGGTCATGTCCACTGGCTCCACTTATATTTTGTATAAGTACAAATTGTATATTTGAAATATATTTTGTAGTACAAATTGTATATTTTGAAGTACAAATCATGTGTTCAAAGAGAACTCATCAAGGGTCCCCTATTTTAGTGACCTCTTGTCTACATGTCAATTCTACTTGGTATAGGTTTCCATTCTTATGTCCCCAGAAGCATCTGCATTTGGCAATACCTTCTGTTCTGATAGAAAAATAATGTTTTAATTATCTGTAGAATTTAGTATCAGTCAAAGACAGGCTACTTCCTGCCAGATACAAGTAAAACATTCCACCTTTTAAACATAAACATTTTGTTAAGCCTAAGGGAAAGTCTGGAGGAACGCTCACCCTGTTTCACTTAGATTCACAAGTTCCTCTTCTCAGGATAGCCCTGGAGGCCACTTTTTTTTTTTTTTATACCAGTTTGCTATTAAAAAACACACTAAGAAAGAACTAAAGAAATATACAGATTGAGGTTAAAGACTTTAAAACCATACCAGTAGAGACTGCCTAAGGGAAGAATTTATCCATTAGGACCAACACATACAACTGATACAGGGCAGGAGGAGGGGTACCCTGGGACCCTCAAACCTGCACATTCTAAGTGGGTTCTGCCATATGCTACATCAAGACAAAACATACTCTACTGTGTAAGGCCTTCAGTAGAGAATAACTTTTAATAACAATTAGTGTGCAATACAGAAAAGAGAAGGGAAGGAATAGAGAATATAGTTTCCAAATCAAACACCCAAAGATACCCGTCCCCTCGTGGATAAATGGGCAAAGTAGGGTCGCTGCTGGCCCAAAAGCTTGCCACAAGTCAAAGGCACCTTCTGGCGGAGACCCCTAGGAAAGGGGCAGAAGGGGCACTGCATGTCTGGAAGGAAAGAGCAAAATCAAAATCAAGGGGAAAGCTGCCATTGTCAACCTCCCCATGGGTCTCTCACCCACATCTGTTTCCAGTGTCTCCTTCCATGCCCCCACGTCCCTGGTACAACTCCAAGGCTGAGAAGCAAGTGCAGCTTCTTCACATGTCTCTCTGTTCCATGTGCCTCCTCCAGGACTCTTTGATCTCCATCTCTCTCAGTTTCTCCTTCTCTCCCTTTTCTTCCCTCCTCAGCTCCACCCTTCCTTGGTGGGATTACCCTGTTATACAACCAGCCTTTTCTTGACACACAAACTTTCCAACATGCAAGTCACTGAGTGGGCCAGCAAGGGAGCAGGTGAAATAGGAGGTTTGGAACTAGGTTCTGATGCCACTTCCACTTCCTCTCCATATGACTTTGGCCACATCACTTAACCATTGTCAATCTCTCCTTATAATGGTAAATAATATTGTCTTTCCTATGTGATTAATGTGAAAGTTAAAAATAATGTATACAAAATGCATATCAGAGTTCTGGCTTGCAAGAGGCCTCTAATTAATAGCAGCCATTAAATCACCATGTGGAAAGCACAAAGTCCAAGAGAATTTTAACACTGAATGTTTTGCAGAAACAGAGCTCATATGCATTCCAAATTCATATTAAAGACAAAAATTAAGCTGGCATTGCATAGTGATCACTTAATTTACCAACAAACTATCCTTTTATATCTTATTAGCTTGTTCGATGGAATTATTTTTTTTCTCTCTACTCATTTTGGGAACTTACTGATTAAGTTCTTTTTTCTAAATCCAGAATTAAAGGACTCAACACTTTCAATGTAAATAATTTAAAAGAACCAGTCCCCTCCTTCCTCTCCACTGCCACTTACAAAGGCTTATTGGTACCAGAGACAAAAATTGCCAGGCAGTTCCAAGGCACAAGATGACAAGGTGTTACAGGGCAGAATGAGGAGCAACACAAGGCCTCCAAATCTTCCTGCTATAAATAGGCTTTCTATCCACTGAATAGACAAAATATACTAGTGTGTAAGACCTTCAATGGAAAGGAGCTTTAATACAATTAGTGTGCAAAGAGAAGAAAAAGGGGGCCTCCCTGGTGGCGCAAGGGGTTGAGACACAACCCATGAAGCTTTCCGCAGTGACTGCAGCATGAGTTCTATCCCTGGCCAGGGAGCACAGCAGACCTCTCATGTCTCGCCTGCTACTCCCCTCAGCACTGTATTTCAGTCAATCTGTCTGATCTGCTCCCCACTCTATCTCTGGTGAATCCTCTCACCCTCTCACCTCTGGCCTGTACCCCAGTTCTTGTATGCACAAATAAATAAATCTTAAAAAAGAGAGAGACAGAGAGAGAGAGAAGAAAAAGAAAAAGAATGTAATTTCCAAATCAAACACCCAAAGTTACCCAAGCCCTAGTGGGTAAATGCCCAGCCAAATAGGGTTGGCCCAAAGCAGGGCCACTGAGGCACAAAAGCTTGCCACAAGTCTAAGGGACTATCTGGTGAGGTCTTAGAGAAAGGGACAGAAGGGGCCAGGCAAGTCTAGAAGGAAAGGAGCAAAATAAAACCCAGGTCAAGATAAAGGCTGCCATTGTAAGCCTCCCCATGGGTCTCTCACCTAAGACTTTCTCTCTCTCAAGTGTCTCCTAAATCCCTGATAGAAGCAAAAACAGCTGCTTCCCAAGTCTTTCTGCTCCACGTGCCTCCTCCTTCTTGATCTCTATCTCTCTCTGCTTCTCCTCAGCCAGGATTTCTCTCTCTCTCTCTCAGACCTCCTCTCAGTCTTCTGTAGCCTCACCTCCCAGTACAGTTCCACTTTCCTTAGAGAGGGGCAGGGAACCTGGAGCCTCCCCTTTCCCTGGGGTTATTCTGTTACAGAGGCATGTGTCTGGCTCTCAGAGACTTTCCATTTCAGTTTAATGCCCAAATTCTGGCAGTAGGACAGTGGGGATTATCATCCTCTTCCTGTGGTGAAGTTACCTAGGCCTTCAGCATATTTTATATGCACTCGTGGCCTAGAGCCTCTAATTATGCATTGACCTCCTCTTAATTGTTCATTAGCATTGAATGATACCGCAGGCTTTTCACAGACAAAAACAGGGATTTTACTATTTCTTAGCATAAAATGTTTTAGAGTATTCCCTCCAACCTCCACACCGCCACCAACTTAAAGGATTTGAAAGGAGCCACACAGTCTTATTTATCCCCCCTTCACTCTTCACTAAAAGGCATTGTCATCTCCTGTCACTAGCTCGCCTCTGTTTCCATTTGGATGCTTTCTAACAATGGCCCTTAGGCATTTTTTTTTTTTAAATAAACTACCTTTCCAAGCAGGTGGTAATAAGTTTGAATAAAAATCTATTGATTACACTTAATCTAGAGGAGACAGTGAGGTATAATTGTTGAATTCTACTCATTCTTTTAAAGAATTTACAATTTCTAGATAACCTTAGCCCCACTTTTGAAGTAACTAAAACTGGCTGGTCACATAATTATTACTGGGTAGAAAAGAAATACAAAAAAGACGTACACGGGGACGTTTCTCCCCCAAGTTTCTGGGGAAGCATCAACTTGTTTCTGTGGAGTCAAGGCTGGGAGTTGCTCTGTCACTCGCATTCCGGTTCACCTAAAGCAAATCAAGCTCTGGAAGTCTTGAGGTAAAGGTGTGTCACTGCCCCTGGACTAGTTGAATCAATGAAATTGACATAAGTTAAACAGTGAATAGAGAGCAGAATTGATCCAGACCACAAGTTAATTTATGCTTCTTGGTATTACAAGCTCTACTTCCTAACTGCCAGTTACTCCTATTTAAATACATTCTAAAATACAGATACCCTTCTATCTAGATATACTTAGATGTCAGGAATTGCCACACTTTCTGACCTGTCATGACTCACTTATGTTCTCCTACAAACCACCTGCTAGCCCAGAGCAGCCACATGTGATCCCAGACAGGAAGGGAGTAAAGGGTCATTGGTTAGGCACATGGCTTCTCCATCAACACAGTGCTCCCTTGCAGTGATTATCTGATTCTTCACCTCCTCAAAACTTCTGCAGATCATTCTTGCCACAGCCTCTGAACACCCCCTCCTTGTTCTACCATCATTTAAGTGTATCCCTACTCTGATGGTTTTTTAGCCTTTTTGAGATCATGGACCACATAGTGCAGGTGATGAAAGTTAAGTAATATGTTTCCCAAAAGGTCCATGTGTGCATTTACAAATATTAAAGTGACATTTATTCCTGGACCCCCCAAGTCATTAATTTCTTGGCTCCTTGCTTGTTTATACACTAAGGTGACATCCTTACCTGGTTCTAATTTGAAGTTTCCACTGATCCCTCTCTACTTCAGTCTCCCCTCTTCCACCTTGTATGATCCAGCCTCTGAGCTTAGTTGGGCAGAAAGCATCCTCCTGGTTCATCGGGTGTGCTGCAGGGACTGGTGCTCCTGGCACAGCTCAGCAATGGCCTTGACAGATTGCCTGGTCATCCTCATGCTTGGCCTCTGACTCCAAGTTTTAGTAACTGTCTTTATTGCATGGAGTGGGAAAAGTTTATTAATTTCTTGAATTGGAAATCTCTTAATTCTTAAAAGTTGTGGTTTGTGATGAAAATATACCTTGATCTGGATATTCTGGATATAGCTATGGATATAGCTATGTCATGAAGATGTAATACCGGAGATGACTTTTCTGTGGAACTTTAGCATTCTGCAATATCCACTTTATAGCAACTGCTGGACACATATAATGTAATTTTAAAACATTATGTGGAAGCAATACCTTCTTCGGTAAGATTTGTTGGTCGGCAGCTACCATGCTTCCAACACAAAATTGAAATCTGTGGGGATAAAACAACTGTCTTGGTATTAGTTTAGGGAGATAAGTATGTTCTCTCGCTCCTAAAGATAACCTTGAACTCAAGCAGAATTATCTGCAACTCTGAAAAGATGGATGCAGATTCTTAATTAAATTAAGCTGTGATTTGGGGCCCAGATGTTCACTTGATTGCTAATAAATGGAAGAATGGGGGAAGGGTTCTAGGGAATGAATCCTTCAGTACAAATATTTCCCCAGAGCTGGCCTGTCACCAGGTGAATTTCCATCAGTCTCAGGCAACTGTAGGAGTGGGCTTTGTGTAATGTGGGAATGAAAGGCACTTAGGGTAGGAAAACGGGTCATGTCTGTGAGAAGTCCTCTGACTCAATTGAAGAAAACGAGCATTTCTTTCAGACATTCACCTCTATCCGCAGCACATAGCATTTGTGAAATACCGCAACCCCCAATGCAAGCCTGTTTGCTGGTTCTTCCTCACCTCTAAGTAGCCTGCAGTGAGCTGTGAATTGGTGATCACTGTGAAAGCAAACACTATTGGCTTCATGATTTTTCCTTGATTGTTGCTAATCAGCAACCCCACACAACTGCATAAGACACCCTCTGTTCAAGAACATTTTTTGCTTCAGGTATAGCAACAAGATTTCTATGGTTTGTTTACCTTAATGTCCCCTTCTCTGGAGAGACTGCTAAAAGTTCAGCTCTGTGAAATCTTTTGTGCTTAGCTATTGTTAATATTTTACATGCATTTTCTTATTCCTTACTAGCCTACTGGCCTCCTTTAAAAGCCTCGTTAAGAAAAAAGATAAATTCAATTATTTGATTTAACACTTAATGTATTGCTCCATCCACATCGGAAAATTTTGTGCTGTTCTTACACATTAATTGGAATTCCTAAATGTCTCCATTATCACAAGTAGGATCAGTTTTTATTGACTTTTTTGAGCAAATGATAAAAAAATATAGTAATCATTATAGCAATAATATCAATACAAACAGCAGTAGCAACAAAAAGAGCAGCTGACATTTATGGAATGCTTTCCATGTTCCAGTAGAGGTACTGGGCACATTTTAACACATCTAATCTCCACTCTAGGTATGAGGCAAACTTGTTATCACCATCTTTCAGATGATGATGCTGAGACACAGATAAATGATTATTGTAACGAGACCCTGTAGTCACAGGGTCAATAGTACTGTCATATGCTAGACCTAAGCTGATGTTATGTGAACGCCCAGAGATATGAAATATGGTTTCATATTAAACCAATTCAATATGGAAGAGTGGTCTCCATTAAGGAACCCTGGCCTGGAATGGCACTAGGTTGTTAGCATAAGTCCTCATATTGAAATGGATATATTCACCAATGCAATTTTTTCTGACAAATTACTCCAAGAGGTACTAATATCTTAAACTTCAAAAAAATGCTCTTTGCCCATCCTATCAAGGTGAAATGCATTGTCCAGTTATGTACCAGTGAACACATTCAGGTGAGAGGTTGAATGTCCTGCTGCCACTCTGCATCATACCTGGACTTTCGGTTGGTGACACTTCAGTCGAATAATACCTGCTGATTCTGTTACCAAATGGTTACCTTTGGCACATGATTTAATCCTCATGGGTATTTTTATCTCTAATATGTGAATGCTTCTTCACTTAATTATTGGAAGGATAAAATGAAGTGAAATACAGAAGTTACTCTATCTCTCTCAGTCATAGTTTCACCTTTAAAATGGAAACACATAATTCAGGGGGATTTCAGTGAGGATTAAATGAGATAATGTTTACAAAAATACTTAACATCATGCTTAACACATAGTGAATGTTTCATAATAATGAATGCAGGAAATAGAATTTTGAGTGTTCAATAAATGTTGGAGAACCTGACCTCCTTCTCCACTTTCAAGCTTAGGGATTAATAGTTGGTCTTGCTTGCACCTGTTAATGATTATATTTTAATTTTAACTAGATTTCCATCTTTAGTGGTTATTAACCTACTTTTCTCTTATCTTTTTATATCTATTATGACTAAAAGTTTTGCAGATCACACTATTCTTTAGAGCTAAGATTTCATTAGTGAAGATTAAAAGAACCAAAAAATTGGAGAAAGGGTTGAAATTCCCATTAGATCATGAGAATTATTCTCTCTCTCTCTGAAATAGGCTCACAGAAGTGGGATTCAAATTCCTATTTCTGTTTCAGAAGAGAAAGAAAGAAAATGAAATGAGAAGAATATTCACAACTTACTTTTATCTTTAGAACTATCTCAAATTCACTTTCCTCTCAATATTAGGTATAAGAGAAAATTTCTCAAAGCCCACAGACTAATTCATTTCTGACAAGACTTTTCAGGCTAAATTGCAAAGTAATTTAAGATCTCCTTTTCAAGAAAATGCACACATAATTCATAGCAAACCTCCCTTAACTCTTCTTCCCTTTTAACCAATTTTAAACTCAGAGCTCTCTTTGTCGCCTTAAAGTTGAAACTTAATGGACCAGAACCACTTAGGAACCTGTCAAAAGGGTTATTCTGTGCTGGAATTTGTAACTGTTCTTGATGTCATTATCAACCCTCCTCCAACCTAAATCATTGGTGCCTTCATGTCTACCCACAGAAGCACGGCTCCTTCCTCACTGGGTGCTCAGTCATTTCAGTGGCAGAATTTGGGTTACACGGAAAGCGAAGGACCCTACGTCCCACTCTAGGTAGTTCTGGAGTAAGTTGGAAATAGAGTGAGTCAGTGACTTTGGGGGAGAGGTACCTTGAAGCCACATTAGCCAGCTAGCTGGTGCTTGCATTTTATCCACAGCACCTTAACTACTTCGTTCTAGGTTTAAGGATCTCCAACAACAGAGAACTCACGACTCTTTTCTAGAGTTCATTCCACTTTCCATGAGAGCTAAGCATGATGAAAATGTGAAATTGTATATAAAACTTAAATGTCTTCCTATGATGCTGTGTGTTTTTCCTCTCATGCTCACTGCAGCTAGTTCTGCTAAATTCATCTATCTCTTATACCCCTTTCCTCCCTTCCATCTTCCTCTCACTCCTCTTTTTCTGCTGCGGCCTGCTGTTATTTACCAGAACTCGTTTGGATGTCAGCAAGCAGACTGATGAGGTTAGGCCCAGTGTGTGTCTGTGTTGTCTCTTCTCCAGCGTCCTCTGCTGTTAAAGATCTATTTATTTATGCATACAAGAACTGGGGTACAGGCCAGAGGTGTGGGAGGTAAGAGGATTGACCAGATACAAAGTGGGGAACAGAACAGGCAGATTGACTGAAATACACTGCTGAGGGGAGCAGCATGTGAGACAGGAGAGGTCTGCTGCGCCATGTGGGTAACTCCCTGGCCGGGGATCGAACTTGTGCTGCAGTGGCAGCGGATAGCTTCATAGGTTTCATTTTAAGCCCTTGCATGACAAAGGAGGCCTCCTTTGCTGTTATTAAATCCTTCTCCCCTACCACAAACCCTCTAGTGGCTACCCTTTCAACGCCTCCCCGCCACCCAAAAAACAAACAAACAAACAAAAAAAAAAACCCAAAAAAACCAATTCCCAAGTCTTACAAATGATCTGCAAGCCTGTTCCAGTCCCATCTCCAATGCTGCCTCCTATTCTCTCCACTCAACCCTCCAGTCATGCTACTTCCTCCTAGCTCCTTAGACACAATGTGCCAGCTCTGCTTCAGGGAGTAGAAAATGCTCCCAACTTCTTTATATTCAGGATTCCTCTTCATTATCTTTTTCAGAGAAGTCTTTTCTAACTACCCTAACTAAAGTAGTAATCCCATCGCTCTCTACCCTATCCCATCATGTTCCTTAATTTTTCTTTTTTTTAAAGATTTATTTATTTATGCATACAAGAGCTGGGGTACAGGCCAGAGGTACAGAGGATGAGAGGATTCACCAGAGACAGAGTAGGAAACAGAGAGGCAGATTGACTGAAATACACTGCTGAGGGGAGCAGCAGGCAAGTCAGGAGAGGTCTGCTGCGCCATGTGTGTAGCTCCCTGGCCGGGGCTCGAACTCGTGCTGCAATGACTGCGGACCGCTTCATAGGTTGTGTCTCAATCCCTTGTACCACCAGGGAGGCTCAACTCCTTAATTTTTCTTATCAGTCTCCTTCATCAATCAAATATTTATTTGCTTTGCTACTTATGATGTTGTGTCCTCTGCAGGAATAAGGAACTTGAAATCAGAAGCTTTGCTTTTTTTCCCCTGCAGTAGCTTTTGTACCTACAACAATTGCTGCACATAGTAGGTATTCAATAAACATCACTTCATTTAGCCTGCGATTGTATTCTGGGGATAACCAGTCATGGTTCATAACTCACACTTCCTACGAATTCATCTTGTCATTTTCTTTGATGCCAGACATCAAAGTGGCAAAATGATATTGTCAAGAATTTGGAAAATCACTCTGATTTGGATTCTTAGGGAGCAATCATTAGCTAAACAGTCCCCCAGAAACAGAAAGAGTTAATTAATAAGCCTTCCCAAACACACGCTCTACCCTGCAGGGCTGTTGGCCCTTGGGAAGGTGAAACCCTATGGTTCTAACTCAAGCTCAGCAAACTTTTGGCCAGAACCTCTTATTATTAAGAGGCAGCTCTTCTAACCTCCCAGGGTGCCTGGAATGCCCCCAATTCCTGAAGTCATTATGTTTTACAGCAGGTTCTCTTGACAGAGTTTCATTGGCCTTTGGCAGAACATAAGCCAGAATAATGGGCAGGCAGATGCCAGAGTGAATTCCAATGTGTACACACAATTCTTGGCCCCATAAAAATCAATTCCTTATTCATAATTAAGCAACTTCTTGATAAAGGGCAGGTTGGTATAGTTATTAAATGATAAATAATAGATAAGGATTCACTTGTTTCTCTTTTTCTTCTGTTAAGGATTAAGAATTTTAAACACAAAATAGCACTGTAATTAAGTGCATGTGTGTGTGTGTGTGTGTGTGTGTGTTTTCTACTGTGTTTCATACCTGAAGCACGTAGAGCCAACTAAATAGAGCAGCTTTTACAAATTTTCACTGCCTCTGTATATTGTGTTTCTCTTTAAAATGTATCCTTCAAAGCAGAATGACAAAACAAACTAGATGGGTAGAAAAGAAACCAGAAGTACCCTGACATAGGTCAGAGGGCATGTCAATATATAGGCCTTTTCCTGTTTTCCAGAAAATAAAAGTTACTAAAAGGCTGTGTATGTAGATGGGCAGGAATCCCCAGTAATTGGGACCACACACCTCCTAACTGGCTTCTTGGAAATAGAATCAGTCTCATTTCCACCAGCCCCCAACCCCTCTTCTTCACTTCAAAATAAATATATGAAAGTCATGGGGAAGGAAGAGGGTCATCCTTATAGAAATTGCAGCATTTGAGTGTGAAGTTGTTTCTCTTTTCCGTGGGGGTGTTTCCTCTCCCCTCAGTCAACTGGAAAGGATTCTGCTACAATTACATAGACAGGGGCTCCCTGAAAGAAGCAGCCAGTGGCTCATTCCCCAGGTAAGTAAGCTTCGTACAGTAGCAAGTTATAGCAAAGAAAGGGGATGCTTGGATACATCTCTTCAGAGTAGAAGCTCATAAGAACACAAGGACTGGCCTAGAGATTTCTGAGACACCAACTAGAATTGCCTATTTTATCAGGACCTGATGACTCCCTGGTTTGCTGTGTCTGGAGAGTGGACAAGGTGAGCATGCCAGTCTGGTACTCCATGACCTGTGAAGGGTGCTATAGGAGTCCCAAATTAAGGAAACTGGAGGTCAAGAGAGATGAGAGCCCCCCAACCTGTGCAAGCTGCCCTGGATCCAAGTCACAGAAAGGGGCTGGGAATGAATATATAGGTAGTAGAACAGATGGAAGAGTGAATGACGCCTATGAGGTAGTTTTCAACAGAATGGAGGCAATACGATGTCAGTAGAGGTGCACGAGAGCAGGATCAAATAGGCACAACAGTGAGGCCAGAGATTTCTGTCCACCATGGACAAATAATCAACCATATGAGGTGGAGAACTTGGTCCCCATCCTTCTCCCATGAGTCCAACATCAGAGAGAGGAAGAGGAATGCCTCCACTGATCCGTTTCCGTTCTGAAACATCTTTACTATTGTTCTAGAATATTCTGTAGAAAGAAGAATCATGCTTTGAAGATTTGGATTTTAAGCTGGACTTCACTAAGTTTAAATGACTGAAGGGACTTGAATAACAGAATTTGACCAAGGCTTCATTAATGGAATCACACACCCGGCACAAAGAAGGATTCAATGTAGTACAGTTGGAGAGTGATTGGAAAGGGAAAAAAAAAAAATTTCATATATATATAACTAATCAAGAATTCTAATAAACCATGTCAGTAGTTAGAAAATTGTTTGTTAGGGATTAAAGAGCTGGCATTGAAAATGGAAAGTTTTTTGATAGATTGTTGGCTACAGTAACCTTTTTTTCATTTTTTATTTTGGTGTTTAAATTCATCCAAATCATGAAAAGGACACAGTGTGTTTGGTTAATACTTTCCTGCAAAAACTTTTCAAGTTGACAGAGGAGGTGAGACTGGGCTGGGGGACAGAGAAGCAGATGTTTTGATGGGGTGCCCAGGACAGTGGTGGGCTGTGGGAGTTGGGAGGACCAGTCAGTGGAGGGCATCCCTGTGAAAGAACAGCTGGCTGGGACCTTGGGTCATTTCTGTGAGTAATTGCAAAGCAAAACATGTTAGCACTGGCAGTGAAGAATCACAGAAAATGTTACATACTGGGTGATCTCAAGAAAGATTACAAGAATCTCGAGACACGTGGCTCAGTAGGGTCCAGAATGGGAAGGTGGCCAGAGGCTGGTATTGGGGTTGTGATGGGGATATCATTTATAGAATGTTTCCAGACTTAGCACCTCATTGTCACTCTTAGCATCCTTGCAGTACCTTTTTCTCTTTTCCCTTTCAACCATCCTCACTCTGCCTGCTTCTCGCTCTCCTTTTTCACCACTAACATTTATTGAGAGTTTATGCTCCTCAAATTCTACACAAAGCAATTTCTATGATCAAATTATCCCTGATAGCCAGAGATCCCAGATCAGGGACCAGTCAAAATGTAAGAGACCTAAGTGATGACATCTCCCTTCTGTTTCAGCCAAGGTGTTGGTAGTTCATCTAATTTAAGATATTTGAGAACTAAGCCAAACTCTGTTTAAGAGGGAAAAAAAAGAGAAGGAGCAAGAAGAGGAAGAGGAGGAAAGACACATTATTTGAAGAAGACTGATTTTATATAAGAAATGTTTGCCTAGTTCCTACCCCCTAGCTACCACTTGAAGTGCTTTATAAATGTTAATTCATTTTGTTCTCATAGCAACCTTATGTGATAGGTACTATTATTATCATCCTTACTCTATAGGAAACTGAGGTATATATAGTTTAAGTAACTTGCTCCGAATCACACCACCAGTACATGGCAGAGCTGAGATTTGCACCCAGATCTCAGATTCAAATTCTAAGCTCTTAACACTCCCAAAACTGCCAGGCAGCTCCTCGCAGAAGCATCATGACAACGAAAAGATGATTTGTTGAGAAACACTGTAGTCATGACTGTGTCTTTAAGTCTTAAATAATACACTAAACAACATGCTCCAATTTGTGTAGGTTTCATCAAAGGAATTTAGGTTTTTTCATCCATTTCATAGTTTTTGCAAAAAAGATAGTGTACCTATTTATTTCTGAGAATGCATGCAATACACTATGATCACACTAGTTTTTGCTGAATAATCTGTTCTCAGAATGAGTCAATATCCTGGACTTATTTCCAATTTATGAGCTGAATATTCAAAACCCCACTATGTACCTCTGGTTATGTCATTTTCAAGGATATTGGTTCTATCCAACTCAAATATTCTTTCCCAGAAATATGGGGATTATAGATCCATCTTCAGGAGCTTATGCTACAAACAGTGGCTATTCAGAGTGGTGTCCCCAAGAAACACATGGATTAACCACACAGGATAGTAGAAAGTCCACTTCCTCTTTTCCTACTCTCTTCTCTGTGGTATTTGCATCCAATAAGGTTCAAGCATCTCTCTTGTGGCAGAAAAATATTCCTTTTAAGTCCAAAAGGCTGAAATTGCAGAACTTGGGCTTCCCTGGTGGCCTAGGGGTTAAGTCTCAGTGCTACCACTGCTACAGCCTGAGTGTGATCTCCGGACAGGGAGCTAACCTACATGGCACAGCAGACCTGTCCTGTCTCACCTGCTGCTCCCCTCAGCAGTGTATTTCACTAAAATCTGCCTGTTCTGTTCCCCACTCTGTCTCTGGTGAATCCTCTCATGCCCCCACACCTCTGGCCTGTATCCCAGTTCTTCTCTGCATGAATTTTTTTTTTTAATTTGCAAATTTGTATTTCTTCTTTTATTGATTGAAGATGGAAAACCCCACACACAGGTGGGAAAAAAAAAAAAAAAAAAAACGATTGCTTCAGAAAAGCACCCTTGCCCAGCTGCTCTGTACTCCAGAGGCTGTGTTGCACCTGAAATGGTGCTCCTTCACCAGAAGGTAGAGCCTGGAGGAACAGCTTCTTAGAATCTTGGCAGTGGGGACAGATGTCACCTACTTCAGTTACAGGCCCCAGCTTTCTTGGCCATTTCTGCCCAGAAGCCTGAGGGCTCTGCTCGCAGTCCAGTCCCCACTACACCTGAGGAATGCGGCTCAGGCTCAGTCTCTGTGTCTGTGGTCCTCCCTGGGCAGACCCCTGCTCAGGCTGTTGAGGATGCTCCCTGCTTCCTTGAGCCACAGAGCCAAGAGCTGGCACAAAATGGGACAACTGGTTAGTGACATTCCTATGGCCATTTCCCTGGGGCACCTGCCCCCTGCACTTGCTCCCTAAGGACCCTCCAGTTCCTATGTGAAAGTCACTGGCCCCACTGCAGAAATCTCCAAACATGAGGTGCTGGGAAGGGAGCTACATCCCCTTTGCTTATAGCTGGAACCGAGGCTGGTGCAGTCACCACACTGCGCCTGTCTCTGTGAGGCTAGTGGAAGTTCCCAGCAGAATGTGGTTAATGACAGCGATGAGCATCAACATTCATTGTGAGCTGATGTACATAATAAACACTCAATGAATGGCCTCATAATCCATAATTATGCATATGTGTTGTAAGTGTACCTCGTCTCCTCTCACATTTCTGCAGGATAAGTACTATTATTATTTCTATTTTATAGATGATGACCTGAGCACGAGCTCGATGAAGCAACTTATTTAGGCCCTAGAACTCTTGAGGGTCAGTTCTTTGAGATTCAAGTTAATAGGCTCACTGTCACCCTCAGGCTTACACTGATGACAATGAACATACATATCACGGGACTGCAGAGTCAACATCTAATAAAATATTTTGTAGGTGATGACTCATTTCAGGAGATGATCAGCTTTTGTGAGCCTTCTTTTTTCCTGCCATTTTCCCTGTTTTCCCTTTTACTTTCTAGTCATCCTGACTTGATTCCATCAACCTTTCTATAACTTCCCAGCATCAAGCCGTTTTCTGGGCACACAAAGAGTGACAGGATATGGGCCAGGCCCAGCAAACTTGAGGAGCAAGAGCCAGGTATGAAAGATTTTAGCCAAGAGTCCTGAGTCATCCTGCTAATGGATGAAAGAGGGGGTGCCGTGGCCCCGGAGACAAACCTGGCTGTCGTCATTGTGTACAGGAAGGTGCTGCCCGAGTTCCTTTCAGGCATGAAATTAAAGATTCCAGTACCTGAACTGCTAGTGCCCGGACAGTCAGTGCAACATTCACTCTGCTCCCCTCACCTGGGTTCATGTTTCCTTTCCGTAAGATACCCCTTTTGTTGAGAGAGAAAACAAGAAATCTACACTTTGAACTTTAGGTGTATGATCTTACTTTCTCTATTCACCAGTTTATTTCTTATTAAAAATAAAAGGAAAGGAGGAAATATTATTGCTTGCCCTGTTTGCCTTTGCAGAGATGTTATAAAATCAATTAAGTTATAGTGAAGGCAAAAGAGGACCAAATTATGGAAACAGAAGGACTTTTGTAGATCCCTAACATGGAATTTAAAGCTCTGAGTGGTACTGCCTACCCACCTCGACCCCTGAACAGGTGCCCGCACACATGTTCTCTGTGTTGCGCCTCAAGTTACCCACTCCTTGCCTTTGTTATGTTCTTCCAATGCCGGGAGTGCCCTCCCCACATCCTCGTTCCTGACTCGCCGCCTTGCTTAAATGCCATCTAGCCTGTTCTAAAATAGTGCCCTTTCCTCATTTGCTCAATTAAATATCTATCTCTCACAAAACTACACTCAGCATCTGTGATTAGAACTAGCTGTCAGGGCCTCCTTGGTGGCGCAAGGGGTTAACCACAGTAGTGTGAAGCTATCCGCAGCCTCTGCAGCACCAGTTCAATCCCCGGCTGAGTTCAAGCCTCAGCCAGCAAGGGAGCTAGCCACATGGCCCAGCAGACCTCTCCTGTCTCACCTGCTGCTCCCCTCAGTAGTGTATCTCAGTAGATCTGCCTGTTTTCCCCACTCTGTCTTTGGTGAATCCTCTCACCACTACCCCACATCTCTGGCCTGTACTCCAGTTCTTGCATGCATACATGCATAAATAAATCTTTTTTTTAAAAAAGAGCGGGCCTCCCCGTTGGCGCAGCTGTTGAGTGCTGGGTTGCGAGGCTGCCCGCAGCCTCTGCAGTGCCGGTTCGATCCCCGGCTGCTCCCCGACCACTGGAGGAGGGTCCCACATGGTGCGCAGACCTCTCCTGCCGCCCGCTGCTCCCCTCAGCAGTGTACTTCGGTCCTTCTGCCTGCTCTGCTCCCCGCTCTGGCTCTGGTGGATTCTCTCGCCCTCCCGCGCTTCTGGCTGTATCCAGTGCTTGTATGAATAAATAAATAAATCTTAAAAAAAAATTAAAAAATAGAAAAAAGAGCTAGCAGTCATCTAAACTTAGGATTCTTTGCTTAGATATGCCCTGCAAAATTTGAATAAAATGTTGAACCATATTCTGCTTCTCTTCTAATCTATTCCCTTCCCTGCTGGCCTCCAACATCCTACACTCAATGCATCAATTGGCCCATAGTGGGGACCCAGCACATGCATTCTGGGTAATTTAAGGGGCATCAAATTCAATGGACACATCTCCATAGATCTAGAGGAATTAAGCATTCCCTTCAGTTAAGTCAAATATCACAGGTAGGGTATGAAGTTTGACTGTCATCTGTTGGGTGGGGATCAGTGCCCTGGAAAAGAACCTTTCCCCAAATGCAGACTGAGAACAAGTGCAATAACTCAGATGATTTTAGGTGATGCACAGTTAAATTTTCTTTTTTCTTTTCAAATTGAGTAATTATACCATCTCATATGTATTTAAAAAAGAAATATAATTAGACATCAAAATTATGATTTCATGAAAGTTCTTTAATAAAAGCTCTTGAGTTTGGATAAAAATGAGTTGACTTAAAGAAACACACTACCTATTAACAGTGGTACAGGCTATGGCCAGGTGATGTGATGATAGTGAGTTAAGTTGGGAAAACTTCAAGATAGAGAAAACAGTTTAGGGGAGGAGTGTGGAGGTGGAGTTGCTGGTGAAGAGGTGCCTGGTCAGATCAATAGGTAGTGGCTTCAGGAATTGACCAAATTATTTACAAAGCTGGGTTATTGCATGAAAAAGAAAACAAAACTTTATTTGAAAAGCAATACAAACAGAAGCTTTCTCATTGTTGTTTCTTTTTTGCAATGACGAAATATGCTCGTGAATGTCTCCTCACACATCCCTCAATCTTTGCAGCTATGGGCACCAAGTTTCATAACAGCAATGGGGTTTAATCCCTTTCCCAGAACTTTCATGTACAAAGGAGCAAATATGAGTTTACTTTTCCTTTTTCTGCAAAGCACAACACTTTACAAAAGGTAAAAAACTTCAAAGACAATCCTTTCCTTGCATACATTTCAGAGTTCCATTCGAGATCCACATTCATCTTCCTTATCCAATTACATGATCAAAGCAGAAGTGTTTGGCCTACTTTAGGGATTTTAAGACATCTAGGGAAAAAGCTAAGAACATTTGAAAGTACCTTTTTTTAAGCCACATATCTTCCTGTAGGAGCATTGGTATCCACACCCCCTACTCTTCTCTCTTAACTAGTTTCTAGATATAAAAGTTACTTCAGAAGGTTAACATGCTCAAATCATCCAAACCATAAAAGATGAATTTATGTCTCTTAAAATCCATCCTAATCTCCAGTCATTGTGTTTAGTGTACTTGATACTCTCTGCACTGCTGTAAAGTCCCTTATAGAACTTATTGCAAAATTCTTGACTTTTCCTGATTAGTTTTAAAGAGCTCATATTAAAATAAAAACTGCAACAACAACAAGCAGCAACTGAAATGTGTCTTCATTAGTCGCCTCAAAGTTACCGGTTCTCATACATCTGTTCATTTTAATGCTACAATATGGAGTTCATGTTTTTCCTAAAATATGAACTCGTCCTTCATATTACCACTGAGGGATTTCAGGCCCTGATTTACAAAAAAATAGTAAAGATGATGTCCTCAAAAATATTTAAGTGAACAGACTGCCTATTGGAAGATTGATTTTTTTCTATGGAAATGAACATGTTGACAGTCACCAGAATTAGGGTATAAAAGATGACCTCGGGCAGCTGCTGCCATTTGTTTCAGTGGGAAAATGAGGGTTTTGTCTCTCCCTGGGGATTATTACCAGGACGCTCTGAACATGGTCTGGCTCTGTTTCTGAAGGGTTACACTGGAGACGAGCAATGTTTTGTGGTTTATGACAAGATCACAGCAGAATATTTTGTGCAGGCTATGATTTGTATTGCCCATTTGTGCACAGGCCATAAAAGTGCACTTTTTATCAGGAACATTTGTGAATATATAACAGCACTAAAGACATATGGCCACTAAATAATTCACAGTTATCTATCTCCTCAGCAGATTCCTTATACACCTACCATGTTTTAATGCCTAGTTTGCTCAGAAACAAAATTCTTTACAACCCTTCCGATATAAAAATGTTTACTGACTGGCAGCAATATATGGATACCATGGGATTGGGCTGTAAGTAAAGAGGAAGCTTTCTTCCTTTCCCTGTCTCATCTGTTCCTCCTAAACTCTTTCCAGCAACACCTAACTTTTATGGGAGAAGGCACCCATGCCGAAAGTGGGTGCTAGCTCTGACCTCTGGCATTTGGATTATAAAATGGAAGTTGTCGACTAATCCTCACCCTCTTCTCATTTCAGCTCTATCTCCATTTACAGTCCCAAGGAGAACCCAAATGCATTTGATGCAGCGGCATTCTTCCAGTCCGTGGGAAATTTCCTGGGGATCTTCGCGGGCTCATTTGCAATGGGGTCTGCATATGCAGTTGTCACAGCACTGATATCCTTTGTCTGTTCATAGAAAACTGGGAAGTGTTACGAACTGTTAAAGTCCCTGGGATGTTTCTGAGTATGGGCAACCTCCAGGCCAGAAAATGACTACATTTTCTAATTCAAGTGTGATAAAATGCTGCTGGAGCCATTCTGGTTCTCAGTCTTTCTTAGGCCGTAATTGGTACCAGTGGCAGAAGGGACTAGGCTCTTTCCTTATTCAAAACTAGTTTTAGTATTACTGATACTGTCTGACCTAGGCTATCTAGAGTCTTAAGAAAGTTACCAACTTGGAAAATAGGTAGACACATAGACATCAGGATTGGCTATACTAGGGTCAAGGGGAAGAACTGGAGATTCAAAGTCAAGAATGAGACAGGATTGATTGGGAGTGATAAACTGGATATTCTCTGCCTCCTTTTCATACTTGTGTCAATCACTAGCTCATGGCAGTGGCTAAGTCAAAGATGAATGTGGGTTTAAGTAAGTTTCCAAAGCTATTTTATAGAAGGGGACCAAAAAACAATGTAGAAATGACATGCTTGCCACATCGGGCAATGGTGTTTCACATTCCCTCTTTTGTTTAGGGAGTATAGCGTGGGAGGACAGCTAGAGTTTCTAGAAGATTTGAGTCACAGAATGAGGTTGGTGTCATGGATTGATCACTCAGAGCATTCAGATGGACAAAAGTAAGTCGCAATTGAGGAAGAAAGCCAAAAGACCAATGCCAAGTGTGAGGGCTAAATGAAGGTCACCAAGAAGAGACTGAGCAAAGAATCAAGGGTCAAACATCTTGGGGAAAAGAGAGGGAACAGGATACAAGAAGCATCATGGTCTCAGACAAAGAAAGCAAAATCTTTTTCTATTGGAGACTGGCCCAGAGATTCACTGAGTAGTTGCTAAAGAGTTAGGTTCTACTAAGATTTCAAAAATAATCAGAAAATGTTTAAAACATGGGTCTTGTCTTCAACTAGTCTGTCTTCAACTAAACATGGAAAGACAAGCTCTACAATAAGAGTTGGATAAAAAGTGAATTCCAAGACCATAGCCAATTTATTACAACTATAAAAATTCAAATGACACTGTGACTATAATAGTTCAATAGATGAGTTGCCAACCTTTTCTGGAAAATAATTTTAAAAGCAGCACAGCGTGCAGAGTGGGACTTGGATTTGCCTGAAAGGTAGGCTAAAAGCTAAGGCTACACACTCAGAAGACAAGAATTCATTAAGGTGTGGAGATGGGACTGATAGAACATTTGACACATGTGCTTGAGAAGACCAGAATGTCCAGAATGGTGAGCTGAGGGGACAGAGATGGGATCGAGTTGGCTTGTGGAGGTTTCTTCATTTTATGACATAAATGAAGAATTGGTATATAAGATGATTCAGAAAAGGAGAATGATTAGAATAGATGGAAAGTGTGATGATGAACTGTGGGGGAAACATCAGGCAGGGGACCAGGTTTTAGAGGAAAGAATCTTGAAGACTTAATTATTGGTTGGTTATAAGAGACAAAGAATAGAAGAGAATAAAGACCTCTTTATCCAAATTATTGTCCTGGAAACTCTGGAGAATGTCGTCTTTATTGATAGAAATTAAATAAATTGAAAAAAGGGCTGATTTCTAACAAAAATAATGATCACTAATCTAAACAGTACCTGTAATATGTCAGGCCCTCTGCTGTTTGTTTTATATGAAATATCTCAGTTAATATTCACCATGATTTTATCATACGTAACTGTTTGTGTAAGCTGACACCATGAAATAGGCGCCCCTGTGGAACTGACTTCTAGAATCTATATATTCCTAACTACCAAATAATTCTGTATTTTTGATATTTTGTCCTTTCTAAGACTTTACAAAACATTTTTAATATGCTTCACCTCATTTTATTCTCCACACTCTAGGACTATGTATTCTTCTTATTGCCAGTTCACGTAGGATAGGAATTAGTCCCAGAAGGGTTAACATACTGCTCAGAAATCACATAGCCAGTGACTGATGGAGCTAACCCTAAGATGAAGATTTTCCAGCCCAGGAGTCATGGACTACTACTAAATTGTCATGGTCTGTTCTGGTTTTCTGTCTAACATCTCCTAATGTGAGGAATAAAAAATTCTAGAGGAATAAAAAATGCAACAAAATATCTACATCTACATCTATATATATGACTGCACATACAGCATATATATATATTCAGTATACATATATATATATATGTATAGCACACACACACACATATACTATACAATTGCAAAGTAACCCTTTTGCATCAATCCTACATTCCTGATCATCTCTCTCCATAACACATCCGCTGCATGACTGGGATCACTATGCCTTTCTTCTATTTGCAATTTATAGACTATCAATCATCATCCCAGGTAAAATGAGCCATTGCCTGCCAAAGGGTATCTCGATTGACCTAGAAATAACATGTCTTTCCTTCATCCTACTTCTACCAAGAGGCCTAAGCAGTTGCCCTATCACTGAACATAAATTTCCTTCTGATCCAATTTCCATCTCTAGGAGAGCAGTTTCATCAAAGTCATCTGTCCACAGACTAGCACTCCCCAGGGAACAGCCGATGCTCTTACTGTACCCCCACCTCAGTCACGCTCTCCTTGCCTTTTCTTTCCCAGATCTGCTGCTGCCTCCTGAGGGGCACACCCCAAGTGTTGAAGCCCAGCCAAAGGATTTTGTACCCACAGTTAGTTGATATTATCTCTTAGTAAGACACTTTTTTTTTTAATTTGAACAGAAGCTTGTGTTTATTCCAGCGTGCTCAGCCCCCCATGAAGCTCATGCTAGCCTTTGAAGTAGATCCCAGTGAGAGTTACAACCTTCCAGTCAGGTATGAAAATCAGTTCTCTTATTCTAGAAGTGTCACAACGCAGTTCATTTTTCTCAGTCAAGAAGGAAATTTATGTCCAAAGCAGTTGATGTTTTCCTTAACACGTTTTTGTCACTTGACCAAATTTACCAAACTGTGTGAGTTCCCGATGCTGGAGACAGGCCTGTTTTTCCTCTTGTCTTGGAGTGCCTTCCTGTCTGCCGAGGCCGCCGGCCTAACAGGTCAGTGCTTCATCCAGCAAAAGAGCTGGATGTGTGAATAAGTGTGTGTGTCCCTGGGTGGACTCCACTCTGTTCCTGCAAGAGGTGAAATGGAGTCTCTAAATATAGGTTTGTGCCTGAATCTGCCTCTCCTGGGCACCTGAGGGAGAAAAATAATGATAACACATGCATTTGGTACTCAACAACTTCACCGAAATTCTCCAAAATGCCATTTCCTCTTCTCTCCTTGCTGGTTAGGAAAGGATGCTGAAATCTACAAAATACTGATTTATAGCAGTGATGGATGTCTTTACAAATGGAAATGTTGAAGGGACGCACGCTGCTTTATATAAAGGGGTGGCCGCTTTCCATGGGCTGTTAAAAGCAAGAACTCATATAAGCGGTCTCCACAGGGGGTTGTGCAGCACACACATCAGTGTCCAAGGTCTTTGCATATGCTCCGTGGCAGGTCAGAAAACAAAGAGCTCTAATATGTAGGCTTTACAGCTTAATATCTCCAACCATAGAAGATCCATATATAGAATCCTCTGAGGTGGAACAGTTGATAGAGAGAAGGGCATTCCCTAAGGTCCCAAGGGCCATGGATCTTACGATCTGAATTCAACAATTAGATTACTTTCCTGCAGCAGCCGGAGTTTGCGCTTGGATAGCTGCAATGATTGGGTGCTTTTCCATGTAGAAGAATCACTGTAGCTCTGAGCAAAATGTCAAAGCCATTTCTCTCTTTTGGCCTAGTTCTTGGCTTCTCCCAGGTTTCAATCCTTGGTCTCTTGCTGCTCACTACACCTTAATTGACATTCAAATGGTGGGAATCTCCCTGGAAATGTTAACTGGTAACAAGGCATGCCTCCCTGGGTGTTTGCATTTTTAAAGATGGTACTTTAAGTGTAAAGAATAATAAAAGTTGACATATATTGGAGTTATACCAAGAGCCAGGCGCTGACTAATTGCCTTTCACGGATATTCTCATTAACTTACAGAACAACTCAAAGTTAGAAACTATACCCAGCTTACTTGGCCTATAAGTGCTGGGGCTGGGATTTAAAAGTAGGAAATCTCAGGCATCAAGCATTGCTTCCTTGAATAAATTTCCATCTGTGGCTGATCAGGACAGAGTACGAAAATATGTGTGGCCCCAGAAGCCTGCCTGGTCCACTTGCTCTGAGACTGGTTTTGACTTCCTGTGAAACCCATGGCAAATGGTGTGTCATGCTCTGACAACTACCTAACTTACTGCAGAGCTAGAGGGGGCAGCTATTCCCACAGACTCTCGATATGTCTGTTGCTGCAAAGAAAACAGTGCTACTGGTTCTTATGCCACTATAATGAAGGCCATTACAAGAGTCCGCCATACTGATCCATGGATCCAGATTATTCCAACGCAAGATCTATTATGTTCGTGTTTTACAATGTCAGAAGTTGCTCAATGTCTTATGCATTCCAGAGAAAAAGATACCAGGATCCCTTAAATGAAATAATGTAGGCAAATAATTTACATCAGTCATTCACAAAATTTGGGTTCTCTTTACTCCATACCCCACATTCTATGTTCTATTTATGATTCACTTGATATTTTTCAGTCTACTCCGAACATTGTGATACACACACACACACACACACACACACACACTCACTAATCTTTAAAAATTGTTCATTTTGTGTTTGAAAATTTTCTTTCTATTTTCTGGTACATTTCACTAAGGTCTCATTTTATTAACTACTTTAGAAATTATAGTGCCTTGTTTTGTATATTTTGAGGCACCTTCATTTAGTGGATAATACATTGATGAATGTTATCTTGTCCTCATCTATTGATCTCTTAATCATTATATAATATCCATCCTGTCTCTTGTTATATTTTTTAGCTGAACATCTATTTTGTCAGATATAAGTATGACTACCCCCCAGCCCTTATTGAGTATCTTGTGCTTATAAGATTGTTGCCAACCATTTACTTTGAGACTATGCTTATTTTTGAAGGTCAGATGGGTCTCTTGGAAAAAAACAGAAAGTTGTTTTTTTTTTAATCCAATCAGCCACCCTGTACCTTTTAATTTGTATTTTGGACCCATTTATGTTTAGGGTGATTATTGATTTATGAGGGCTTCTATTGTAATTTTTTCTTTAGTTTTTGAGTCTACTTGTTCAATTTTTTTTGTGAGTTTCCTTTCCTTTATTTTAGGTAGAAGAGTTCCTTGCAACACGGCTTATATAGGAGGTCTAGTGTTTGCAAACTCCTCAGTATTTGTCTAGAAGTCCTTTATCTCTTCCTCATCTGAAAAGAAGTCTTGCAAGATATAGTATTACTGCTGGCAGTTTTTTATCCTTCAGTATTTTGAATATGCCATTCAAGTCTCTCATTGCCTATAGAGTCTGTGCTGAGAATTCTGATGGGTGTACTATTCTATGTACTACCTGCATTTTTCCTACCTGCCTTTAATATTCTTTATTTTAAACTCTTGGTGGTTTCACTATTGTGTGTCTTGATTTAAGTATCATTGCATTAGATAACTGGGTATTCTTTTTAGGTTCATGGACTGGTATATTTATTTTCTTCACCAGATATGGGAAGTTTTTCCCTATTATTTATTTGAAAAGTTCTCTGTCCCTCTCTCTCCTTTCCCTTCTAGAATATCTGTTGTACTTATGTTGTCTTTCCTAATGGAGTCAGATAGTTCTGAGTGCTTCCTCATTTTCTTTTTACATCTTATTTCTCTTTTTTCTACTGTTTTCTAGTGTTTGTGCATTACTATCAAGGTCACTGATTTGACCCTTTATTTGGTCTAATCTGCATTCCTAGCTTACTCTCCTTTTCTTTATCTCATTTCTTGAGGATTTTACTTTCTGAATCTCTTAATATTATACACAAAAATTGAATTTCTACCTTTTGTTCACTTATTTTCCTTCTGAGCTCATTCATTTTTCTGAATTTCATTGTATCTCTTTGATGAGTTTTTCTGAATCCTCTTGTATGACTTTGACTTTGCTTTCTGAATTTTCTTCAATCTTTTTTTTGTTTTCTTATTTAAGCATTTAAAATTTCTGATATGGAAATAAAGTCTTCCATGCATTTGTGGTTGACAAACATAAAAATAGACATTTTCAGCAATGCAATAATAAAAAGCAATTTCAACACCCCATTTATATAAATAGATTAACCAGACAAAACTATCAACAAGGAAAACAATAACCTTCAATGAGAAATTAGCCCACATGGCCCTAATAACCATTTATAGGGCACAACATTCAAAAAAAAATCTCAGTACACCCTTTTCTCAAATGCACATGGAATATTCTTCAGAATATACCTCAAGTTGGATCACCAAAAAGTCAATAAATCCAAGAAGATTGAAGTCATATGAAGTATCTTCCCTAGAACTCAACTGTAAAATGTGGGGAAAAAACCTAATATGTAAAGATGAGGCAACGTGCTACTGAATGACTATTAGACTAGTGAAGAAATCAAAGAAGAGCTTAAAGAAATACCTGGAGATGAACAAAAAGATAGGCATTACCAAAATCCATAAAATGCAACTGAAACAGTACTCTGAGAGAAATGTATAGCAATGTAAGTCTACATCAAGAAACAAGAAAAAAAAAACTCAAATAATCTAATCTAATACCTTAAGGAATTAGAAAATAGAACAAGTGAAAGCAAAAGCTATTAAAGGAAGAAAATAAAAATTAGAGTATAAATTAATAAAATCAAACTCCAAAAGATAGTACAAAAAAATCAATGAAGAAAGAAGCTGGTTTTTTTTTAAGGTAAACACAACAGACGTGCTTTTAGCTAGACTAAGTAAAAAGTAAGAAAATGCTAATAAATGGAAACAGAAAAGAAAGAAGAGACATTGCAGACATTTTTTACATTAGTAAATTAGATAGACAAAAAAGAAATGGACAAATTCTTAGAAACATACTGTGATTCATTGATGTATCAGAAGAAACTGAAAATCTAAACAGACCAATTAATTAAATCCAAAGAAATTGAACAGAATTAGAACAGCACTCAAGATGGTGTCAGAGGAGGTCACCTGCTTTGTTTCTCAGAGATTAATGTAAAGTACTCCAGGCAGGCACTGAATTCAGAGAATCCTGTGACTTGGGGCAAAACTAAAGCATACTGAGAACCTCAGAGGCCAAACATTCAACAAGAGAAATGCTAAGGAAATTCAACTAAACAACAAAATGAAATGGAGGTATAGAGAAAGGAGCCTGGAAAAAAAGTAATCAGGGAGGAAACCTTGACTCAAACCCCTGCTCCTGTGATAGGGCAACCCCAGAGATGGGAGAGCTGCTTAATGTGGACCAAACTGTGGGGACATATGTGCAGCAGAGTTGGGGTGAGCCAGGTGGGCAGGTTCCCCAGTGAAGAATAAGTGCAGAAAGGTGAAACTCCCTCTTGCCACATCCCTCTGGACTTTGGCTGATATAATGAAATTGTGCTTGAAAATGCCTAAAATGATCATTGTAAAGTTGTACTAAATCCTTGTAGGCAGACTGCAGAGACACAGGTCAGAAATCCAGAGAAGAGGGACATCAGTGTACCATATCAAGTTCATTAACAGACACCTCCCCCCAGAAGAGGCAGAAACAAAGTAGTTCTCCCAGACATACAACACTATCTCTGTACACTTAAAACAGGAGATGAAAATATGAAAAGATGGATATATATAACAAAAGCAACTTCAGTCCTCAGGGGAAGACTTCATCACAGGGAGAGAGAGAACAAATCTGTAGAAACCAATCATGAACATGTAAGATCTTTTCTTTCTATCGGATGAAGAGTTCAAAATTGTCATCATAAAATAAATTCCAAGTAATAGGAGAAAACAGAGAAAAACTGACCTAAGATTTGCAAGAAAACTCAGGAAAACAAATTAATGTTTTCAGAAATAAAACTGATGAATGGAAGATTGAAATTGGAAATGCAGGATATAAAAGGATCAAAAGAGGCAATAAAAAATTCTGGAGAAATTTATGAACAGTATAACCAAATGTAAAACTGAATCAGTGACTTCAAAGTCCATAATGCACCAAAGAAGCAAGGTGGAAGAATAAGAGAAATATGAAGCAAAAAGAATGAACAAACCCTTTGAGGATTATCTGACCCCATGAGAAAGGCAATATAAGGATATTGGGTATTCAAGAAGGGGATAAAAGAAAGAAGGGAGCAGAGAATTTATTTAAAGAAATAATAAAAAAAAAATTCCCAAACCTGGGGAATTAACTAAATATTTAAGTTCATGGAGTGAAAATAACACCTGCTTTCCTATATCAAATGAGACCTATGTCAAGACATATTGTTGTGAAATTTCCCAGAGTTCAAGAAAAAGAAAGAATATGGAAGGTGGCTAGGGGAAGGAAAAGATAACCTAAAAAGGAACCAAGATCAGGCTTACATCACACTTCTCTTAAGAAACACTATGGACAAAGAGAAAATGGAATTACATGATCAAACTACCAGCCAAGAATACTATATCCTGAAAGTCTCTCCTTTGGATATGAGGAAAAAATTAAGGCCTTCTCAGGGAAAGGAACTGAAGGTGTGTGTAAACATTAGGTATTCCCTCCAGGAAATTCTGAAAGGAGCTCTCATATCTAAATCAAGATGAACATCCACAAAGAACTGTATAAGGAAATAGATAGAACCACTAAATTAAAGATAACATAGCAGTAGCAGACCTTATTATATCAGTAATCACAAAAATGTAAGTGGACTGAACTGACCAATCAAAAGGCACAAAATGATTGGTTGGATAAGAAAAGAGAATCCAACTTTCTGCTATCTCCAGGAAACTTATCTGAGCTCAAAATATGACCATAAGCTCAGAAATGGGGTGGGAAAACAATCCTACAAGCAAACTAAGGTAGGCAACCATACTTGTGTAAAAAAAAAAGATTTTCAGCTAAAAAGGCAAGAAAAAACAGAAATGAATACTATATAATGATAAAGGGAACAATACATCATGAAGATATAATGCTTATCAATATTTATTAATCAAATGAAGAAGCAAAGATTACATAAAGCAATTACAATCAAGTCTGAAACAGTCATTAAAACTAACACATTAGTGACCATGGGCTAAAACATGTCATTTCCAATAGACATATCAATGAAGCAGAAATTAAAGATGGACACAATAGCATTAAGCAAAGAATTAGACCACATGGGCTAAATAGGTCACTGCACCCAAAAAAAGCTGAATACATATTCTCAAGTGTGCAAAGAACATTCTCCAGGATCAACCACATACAGGGTCACAAAACAAGTATCAATATATTCATGTAGACTGATATCATACCAAGCATCTTCTTTGACCACAATGGTATCAAAATAGAAATCAAACAGAAAAAGAAAACAGGAAAAACCTTTTAGCATGTGGAGACTGAACAACATATCACTGAATGACTGTTGAGGAAATCAAGAAAATGTTAAATGAGGAAATCAAGAAATTGTTAAAAAATACCTGGGGACAATTAAAAATAAGGACACAACCTACCAGAACTTATGTGACACAGGAAAAGCAGTACTTTTAAAAATAAGGAAAGTATATAACAGGAAAGTATGTAACAACATAAGCCCACATCAAGAAACAAGAAAGAACAAATAAATAATCTTACTCCTGACCTTAAGAAACTAGGTATAGAAGAACAAACAAAACCAAAGCCCATAGAAGAAATAATAAAAATTAGAATAGAAATAAATGAAATAGAAATAAAAAAAGACAGGGCCTCCTTGGTGGTGCAAGGGGTTAAGCACCACACTATGAAGCAGTCTGCAGCCTCTGCAACATGAGTTCTATCCTCCGCCAGCCAGGGAGCAACACACATGGTGCAGCAGACCTCTCCTGCCTTGCCCACTGCTCCCCTCAGCAGTGTATTTCATTCAGTCTGACTGTTCTGTTCCCCACTCTGTTTCTGGTGAATCTTCTCACCCCCTGCATCTCTGGCCTGTATTCCAGCTCTTGTATGCATAAATAAATAAATCTTAAAAAAAAGAAATAAAAAAGACAGTCCAAAAGATTAATGAAACCAAAAGCTGGTTCTTACAAACAAAATAGACAAACCTCTAGCTAGCCTCACAAAGGGAAAAAAAAAAATCAAGTAAATAGAATCAGGAAAAAAAAACAGAACAAAAGTTACAACAGACAAAGAAATTCAGAGCATCATAGACATTGCTATAAACATCTGTATGCTAGTAAGTTCAATAACCTAGAAGAGGTGGACAAATTCTTTGAAATATACAACCATATGTGACTGAATCAGGAAGAAATAGAAAACCTGAACAGATCAATTACAAACCACGAAATTGAACAGTAATCAATAGTCTCCCATAAAACAAAAGTTCAAGCCCAGATGGTTTCATTAGTGAGTTCTTCCAAACCTTCAAAGATTAATTAATACCTATCCATCACAACCTCTTCCAAAAAACAATGCAGAAGAGGAAATGTTTCCAAATATATTCTGAGGCCAATATCACTTTGATACTAAAACCAAACTAGGAAGTCACATGCACAAAAAAAGCCTACAGACTAATTTCCATGATGAAAATAGATCAAAAATTATCAAGAAAATCTTAGCAAACAGAATTCAATAATGCATTAAAAGGATCATATACTATGACCAAGTGGATTTATTTGAGGGACACAAGGATGGTTCAACATCCAAAAATAAATCAATGAAATTCACCACATAAATAAAAAGAAAGTTAAAACTCATATGATCATATAAATAGATGCCAGAAAGCATTTGGCATGTTTCAATATCTGTTTATGATTAAAAAAAAAAAACTGGTGATAGATAGGACATACTTCAATATAATTAAGGCCATAGATAACAAACTCACAGCTAATGTTATTCTCAGTGGTACATAGAAGAGAATCATTTCCATTAAGAATTGGTGTAAGACAAGATGTCCAGTCTTACCTCTACTATTCAACATTATAGTGGAAGTTTTTGCTAAAGCAATTAGGCATGAAACGGATATAAAATAATTCCAAATCTGTAAAAAAGTGTTACGGCTATAACTATTTGCAGACAACATAATAATATACACAGAAAATTCTGAAGAATCCACTAAAAAACTAATTGAAACAACGAAGTTCATCAAGTAGTTGGTTACAAAATACACAAAAATCATTTGCCTTTTTTGTTGTTGTTTTTTATCCTTTTTTTTAAGATTTATTGATTTAATATTTTATTTTATATAATTCTTACATCATTTTTCATTTTTGCACAATGTATGCATTTTCATTTCAGTTATATTCCCCATACAATTGCACCCCCCTATTTTGACCTCCTCTCCCTGAACGCCTCCCCCCACCCCGTAGTGTGTCTCTGGTTTATAGCTGCTTGTTGATTTTGATTTTTACTTTATTATAATTAGTCTATTTGCTGGTCCCTTATTTAGGTTCTCTAAATTCCTGCTATGAGTGAGACCATCCAGTATTTTTCTTTTTCTTGCTGGCTTATTATGCTAAGCATGATCCCTTCCAGCTCCATCCATGTTGCTGCAAACTGCATGAGCTTATCTTTTTCGATTGCTGAATAATATTCCATTGTTTATATGTACCACATCTTCTTGATCCAGTCATCTGTTTTTGGGCATTTGGGTTGTTTTCATAGCTTAACTATTGTAAATGTGCTGCTATAAACATAGGGGTGCAGGTGCCCATTGGAATTAATGTTTCTGTGTCATTTGGGTAAATACCCAGGAGTGGAATTGCTGGATCATATGGAAGCTCTATCTTTAGTAGGTTGAGGAATCTCCATACAGCTCTCCATAGTGGTTGGACCAGTTTGCACTCCCACCAGCAGGGCAGGAGAGTACCTTTTTCTCCACATTCTCACCAACATTTATTGTTGCTAGTTTTTTTAATATGTGCCATTCTCGCTGGTGTAAGATGGCATCTCATTGTAGTTTTAATTTGCATTTCCCTGATTGCAAGTGATGTTGAACATTTTTCATATGCCTGTTGCCTATTTGCATTTCCACTTTGGAGAAGTTTCTTTTTAGCTATTCTGCCCATTTTTTGACTGGATTATTTCCTTTGTTTTTGTTGAGTCTCATCAGCTCTTTGTATATTTTTGTGATCAGTTGTTTATCATTAGTGTTGTGTACAAAAATTTTCTCCCAGTCGGTGGGGTGTCTCTTTTTTTTGGTTGTTGTCTCTTTTTCTGTGCAGAAGCTCTTTAATTTGATGTAGTCCCAGCTGTTTATCTTTGCCTGCTTTGGGTGATGTGTCTGTAAAGATGTCTTTGAGGTGCATATCATATAGTGTTTCTCCTATATTTCCTTCTATTTATTTTATGGTTTCAGGTCTTATATCTAGTTTTTAATCCATTTTGATTTGGTGTTTATGCATGGTGTGAGGAAGTAGTCAAGCTTCATTCTTTTGCATGTAGTGACCCAGTTTTCTCAGCACCATATATTGAACAAACTTTCTTTGCTCCAGTGCATATTCTTTGCTCCTTTGTCAAAGATTAGTTGACCGTAAATCTGTGGGTTTATTTCTGGGTTTTCTATTTGGTTCCATTGGTCCGTGTGTCTGTTCTTGTTCCAGTACCATGCAGTTTTGATTATTATGGCTTTGTAGTATAGTCTGAAATCTCAGAGTGTGATGCCTCCATTCCCTTCTTTTTTTTTTTTTTTTTTCAGGAGGGCTTTGGCTATTCAGGATTTTTGATGGCTCCATATGAATTTCATAATATTTGTTATATTTCTTTGAAGAATGTCATTGAAATTTTTATTGGTATAGTATTGAATCTATATATTGCTTTTGGTAGGATGGCCATTTTGATAATGTGAATTCTTCCAATCCATGAGTAGGGGATGTCTTTCCATTTCTTTGTGTCTTCTATTTCTTTTAACAGTATTTTATAGTTTTCTTTGTATAGGTTCTTTATCTCTTTTGTTAGGTTTATTTCCAAGTATTTGATTTTTTTTAAAGATTTATTTATTTATTTATACAAGCACTGAGTACTGTCAGAAGCGTGGGAAGGTGAGAGAATCCATCAGAGCCAGAGTGGGTAGCAGAACAGGCAGACAGACGGAGGACACTGCTGAGGGTAGCAGTGGGCGCCACAGGAGAGGTCTGCGCACCCTGTGGGACCCTCGCCGGTGCCCAGGGATCGAACTGGGGCTGCAGAGGCTGCAGGCATCTTCACAGCCCACAGTGCTCAACCGCTGTGTTGATTTTGTATCCTGCCACTTACTAAACTGATTGATTAGTTGAATTAGTTTCTCTGTGGATTTTTTGGGGTTCTCTATGTATATTACCATATTATCTGTGAATAGTGATAGCTTGACTTCTTCCTTGTCTATTTGGATTCCTTGTATGTCTTTCTCTTGTCTTATTGCTCCGGCTAGGTCTTCCAGTATTATATTGAAAAGCAGTGGTGAGAGTGGACATCCTTGTCTTCTTCCAGATCTTAATGGAAATGCTTTCAGCTTTTCACCATTGAGAATGATGTTGGCTATGGGCTTGTCATATATGGGCTTGTCGTCTTTATGATGTTGAGGTATGTTCCTTGTATCCCAAGAATTTCAAGAGCCTTTACCATAAATGGGTGTTGCACTTTGTCGAAAGCTTTCTCAGCATCTATTGATATTATCATATGGTTTTCATATTTCTTTTTGTTGATGTGTTGGATTACGTTGATTGATTTTTGGATGTTGAACCATCCTTGTGTCCCCAGAATACAGGTTGTGGCGAATTATCTTATGAATACATCGTTGGATTCTGATAGCTAAAATTTAATTGAGGATTTTTGCATCCGTGTTCATTAGAGAAACTGGCCTGCAGTTTTCTTTTTTTGTGTTGTCCTTTTTTGGTTTTGGTATTAGTGTAATGGTGGCTTTATAGAATGTGTTTAGTGTTAGCCCTTCCTTCTCAATTTTTTGCAAGAGTTTGTGAAGTATAGGCACTAATTCGCTTCTGAATGTTTGGTAGAATTCATTGTTAAATCCATCTGGACCTGGGCTTTTGTTTTTGGGAAGGGTTTTGATTACCATTTTCATTTCATTTATTTCTGCTTTGATTTTTATTATTTCTTTTCTTCTACTAGTTTTGGGGTTTTGTTGTTGTGCTTTTTCTAGTTCTTTGAGCTTTGAGATTAGGTTGTTTCTTTGAGTTCTTTCTTGTTTCTTGATGTGAGTCTGTATTGCTATATATTTTCCTCTTATTACTACTTTTGCTGCATCCCATACATTTAGGAAATTGGTGTCCTCCTTGTCATTCAACTCAAAGTATTTTTTAATTTCTTCTTTGATCTCCTCATTAGTCCAGTGGTCTTCCAGTAGTGTGGGTTTCAATCTCCATGAGGTAGGAGAGTTCCTTGCCTTCTTTTTATGGTTTATTTCTAGTTTGATGCCTTCATCAAAGAAGATTGTCGGTATGGTTTCAATCTTGGTGTATCTGTTGATGTTTGTCTTGTGTCCCAGTATGTGATCTATCCTGGGGAATGATCCATGTGCACTTGAGAAAAATGTGTACTCAGATTTTTTGGGTTTAGTGTTCTATAGAGGTCTGTTAAAACCCATGAGCTCTAGATCCTTATTTAGAGCTTTAGTGTCCTTACTTATTTTTTGTCTCGTCGATCTATCCATTGTTGATCTATCCATTGTTGTAGTGGTGTGTTGAAGTCTCCTACTGCATATGTGTTTTCTCTGATGTCTGTTTTCAGAGATGATAAATAGTTGTCTGATATATTTTGGTGCCTCCTTCATTTGGTGAGTATATGTTAATGAGTGTTATTTCTTCTTGAAGTATTGTCCCCTTGATCATAATATAGTGACTGTCTGGGTCTCTTTTTACCTTTTTGAGTTTGAAATCTGTTTTATCTGATATAATTGTAGCTGTTCCTGCCTTCTTTTTTTGGTCCATTTGCTTGTAGGATTGTTTTCCATTCTTTTCCTTTTTGTCTATTTTTATCTTTTGTAGTTAAGTGAGTTTCCTGGAGACAGCAAAAGGTTGGGTTTTGTTTCTTAATCCAGCCTGCAACTCTGTGTCTTTTTATTGAAGAGTTTAGCCCATTTACATTTAGAGTTAATATCGATGTGTTAGCATCTGTATTTGCCATTTTATTTGACTTTTCTCTGGTTTTATTTATTTTTTTAGTGATACATACACACACACACACATATATATATATTTGTCTTGTTTTGTTCTTATTCATCCCTCTTTTGGTTCTGGCATTAGGACTCCTTCTAGTATTTTTTTGGAGTGGGGGTTTAGTCATAATGAAATTTCGGAGTTTGTGTTTATCTGCAAAGATCCTTATTCTTTCTTCATAGAGGAAGGAAAGCTTTGCAGGATAGAGTATTCTTGGTTGGCATTTGTTGTCATGGAGTCTGTTGACTATGTCCCTCCACTCTCTCCTTGCCCATAGTGTTTCTTTGGAGAAGTCTGATGTCAGCCTGATTGGTTTTGCTTTGTATGTTATCTTTTTCTTCCCTCTCGCCATCTTCACAGTTTTTTCCTTGTCTTGGGTTCTTGGGAGATTTACTATTATGTGTCTTGCTGTATTTTGTTCTTCTTGCTTCTTGTATGTCTATTTTCAGCTCCTTCTTCATGTTTGGGAAGTTCTCCTCAATTATTTCCTTGAATATTTTCTCTGTTCCTATGTCTCTCTCCTCTCCTTCTGGGATTCCTATAACTCTTATATTTCCTTTCCTCATGGAGTCAGATAGTTCCCAAAGTCTTTCTTCATTCTTTTTCATTCATACTTCTCTTTCCTTTTCTGTTTTGGTTCTTTTTATTTCTGTGTCTTTGAGAGTACTTATTTGTTCTTCCATTTCATCTATTCTGCTATCACTGCTTTTCCCAGAGTTCTTTCACTCTTCCATTAATCCTTTGATATGCATTTCTTTCATTTCCCTCTTTAGAGACTCAATTTCATTCTTCTGATTATTGATTATTTTTCCCTTATCATTGTTCTCCTTAATGACTTCTGTCAGTTTTTTAATCATGGCAATTTTAAATTTTCTGTCTGGAAGGCTCAGAAGTTCTTCCAAGTCACTGTTGTTGCAATCTGGTGGATGATTTTTATTTTGTGGTGTGTCTTCTCCCTGAGGACTTGCTTGATTACTTGTAGTTTTTCTTCTGCCTGCTGCTTGTTTTCTAATTTGTCCTATGCGTTGGGACACTGTGTCACTGGTACTGGCCAGCATCTTTTTGGTGTGCTCTTTCTGGGATTTCGGAAACTGGTGGTCCAATCGAGTCAAACACTGTTATGCCAGAATTCCCATAGGGAAGTGGTACTATGAATATATTAATGGTCACTGTCACAGAATATCTCCTCCTTTTGTATTTGTTTAATTCCAAAGGTGTTTCTTGAAGTCCTGCAGACTGCCCTGGAGGTGAGGTGGGTGGATTTCTTGCTGGCCTCCAAATTGCTGGATCCCTCTCTGGGTTCCAACTCCCTGCCAGGCGGGACCTGGCTTGTGGGGGCCTTCAGCTCACCTCTAGCTGTGGGGTCATCTTTCTCCCAGTTTCAAGCATTTTTTTTTTAAATTTTATTTTTATATTCCCCATACAATTGCAACCCTCTTATTTTGACCCCCATCCCTCCTTTCCCTGCCCCCCTCCCATAGTGTGTCTCTGGTTCATAGTTGTTTGTTGATTTTGATTTTTTTCTTTCCTATAGTTATTCTTTTTCCTGGTCCCTTTTAGGTTTTCTAGATTCCTGCTAAGAGTGAGACCATCTGGTATTTTTCTTTTACTTTCTGGCTTATTTTGCTGAGCATGATCCCTTCCAGCTCCATCCATGTTGCTGCAAATTGCATGAGTTTATCTATTTTGAATGCTGAGTAATATTCCATTGTGTATATATACCACATCTTCTTGATCCAGTCATCTATTTTTGGGCATTTGGGTTGTTTCCATAGCTTAGCTATTATAAATAGTGCTGCTATAAACATAGGGGTGCAGGTGCCCTTTGGAATTAATGTTTCTGTGTCCTTTGGGTAAATACCCAGGAGTGGAATTGCTGGATCATATGGAAGCTCTATCTTTAGTAGGTTGAGGAATCTCCACACTGCTTTCCATAGTGGTTGGACCAGTTTGCACTGGTCCCACCAGCAGTGCAGGAGAGTTCCTTTTTCTCCACAACCTCACCAACATTTGTTGTTGCTAATTTTTTTTAATATGTGCCATTCTCACTGGTGTGAGATGGTATCTCATTGTAGTTTTGATTTGCATTTCCCTGATTGCAAGTGATGTTGAACATTTTTTCATATGCCTGTTGCCCATTTGCATTTCCTCTTTGGAGAAGTTTCTTTCTAGCTCTTCTGCCTATTTTTTGACTGGATTATTCAAGCAGTTTTTGATGAGGCAAAGGTCCCTATTCTAAAATAGAGAGTAGGAAGCACACTTTCCTGTGCCTGTGGTCTGCCCTGGCTATGGCTTCAGCTCCCCCTCTGGGCTCTGAGTGCTGGCCAGAAGGGGCCTGCAAGCGGGGTGGGGGGGCTTCCCAGCTCACCACTGGCTCCGGGATCAGCCCGATCCCAGTTTCAAGCAGTTTTTGATGAGGCAAGGTCCCTATTCTAAAATGGCAAGTCGGAAGCGTGCTTTCCTGAGATTTCCTGCGCTGGTGGTCTGCCCTGGCTGTGGCTGCAGCTCCCCCTCTAGGCTCTGCCTGCTGGCCAGAATGGGCCTGGTGTGAGGGTGCTTCCCAGCTCATGTCTGGCTCAGGGAGTCAGCCTGATCCCAGTTTCAAGCAGTTTTGATGAGGCAAATGTCCCTTTTCTAAAATGGCGAGTTGGAAGCATGCTTTCCTGCGCTTTCCTGTGCTTTCCTGTGCCAGGGGTCTCAGTTGCCTTTCTTTATGCAAACAATAAACTAGAAGATGTAGGAATCAAGAAAACAATTCCATTTACAACTGCATCAAAAAGAATTCAATGTCCAGGAGTAAACTTAACGAAAGAGATAAGGACTTACACAGTTGAAAACACAATATTAAAATAAATAGAAGGTCAATGAAATGCAAAGAGATGACCTGGTTATAGATTGGAAGAATTAAATTTGTCAAAATGGCCATCTATCCAAAGCAATATAAAAATTTAATGGAATCCCTATAAAAGTTTCAATGGCATTACAACAGACTATAAAACAAACATTACTGAAATTCACAAAAGCAATAATCCTGACAAAGAATGAGGAAGATTGGTGGAATCACATTCCCAGATTTCAGTCTATACTACAAAGCTGTAATAATCAAAAACAGTATGATACTGGGGAAAAAGAAAACAGAGACAAAGACAAATCAAATAGAATTGAGAGGCTAGAAATAAACTCACGCTTATAGGCAGTTGATCTGTAACATGGAGCCATGAGTAATAATAGGAGAAAGGAAAGCCACTTCAATAAATAGCATTGATAAAACTGGAAAGCAACATGAAAAAAAAAATGAAAGTAGACAAATATTTTCACAACCACCCACAAAAATTAACTCAAAAATGAATAAAAGATTTAGATGTTAGATGTTAAACCATAACATACATAGAAGAAATATGGGCAAAACATTGTATGACATAGGTGTTTGTGGATTCATCTCCAACAGCAAGGGAATTTAAAGAGAATATAAATAGTTGGGACTACATCTAATTATCACCAAAAAAAAGACATGGTACTGAATGGAAGAAAATATTTTCATGCCGCACTCTAGCTAGGGACTGATACACAATATCTACAAAGAATTCATATAACTCAAAAAAAGAGGAAAACAAATAACTCAAGTAAAAAATAGGAAGGAGAACTAAATAGATATTTCTCCAAGGAAGATATTGATGACCAATAGGTACATGAAAAAGAAATGCTTATCATTGTTTCTCATCAAGTAAATGCAAATCAAAACCACCGTATAGTCTACCTCACACCTTTGAGAATGACCCATATCAAATAAACCAAAAACAGCAAGCATTGGTAAGGGTGTGGACAAGAAGGCAGTCTTCTAATCATTGGCAAAATATAGATTTGTTCAGCCTCTAAGGAAAATAGTATGGAAGTTTCTTTAAATATTAAAGATCTACCATATGATCCCCTCCGTCATATCTATCAGAAAAATATAAAAAAGCTAATTCGAAGGGATGTGTACACTCCTATGGTCATTACAGCGCTATTTACAATAGCCAAGTTAAGGCAACAACTAAGAGTTCAAAAGTATATGAGTGGTTAAAGAAGATGTGCTGTATATGCATTATGGGATTACTATGCACCTCTCTTTTAATATTTATTTATTTATGCATACAAAATATGGGGTACAGGCCAGAGGTGTGGGGGTGAGTGGATTCACCAGAGACAGAGCGGGGAAAAGAAAAGACCTATTGACCAAAATACACTGCTGAGGGTAGCAAAGGGCGAGACAGGAGAGGTCTGCTGCACCTGTGGGTCACCTCCCTGGTGGAGGGGGAGAGATTGGACTTGTGCTGCAGTGGCTGCAGATAGTGCCATAGCGCTGCTTCTTAACCCCTTGCACCACCAGGGAGGCCAGATTACTACTCACCTTTTAAGAAAATAGGAAAACTTACCATTTTTGACAATATGAATGGAACTGCTGGTGATAAACCAAGTAAAATAAGTCAATAGGAGTAAGACAAACATCAGATGATTTCGTTGAAGTGTGGAATAAAAAGAAACAAAGGAACAGACAAAACCAAACCAAAATTAACCTTAGAAATGTGACTGAAAAATTGAGACTGGGTTTGGGAGTGCAGGGCAAAGTAGGATGGGGTCTGAAAGGTCTATGGTAGAGGACAGTTGGTAGTTTGGTGTTGCAACTGACATCTGAAGAAATATGAACCTATACCCTTCAAATTAAAAAAAAAATGTGCAATTTAGAAAAATGATTGAAAATAAAGAATATAAGTGAAAGCAAGTTGTAAACAATACCACTACTAATAAATTATATTTCATGTATACATTGCTAGTTTCTCTGCAGTATGCTCTTTTACAACTCTTCATCCTGATATCCTTATTAGATGCCATGTTGCCCCCTCTAGGGAGTCAGCATCATGGGCAGGTAAGTGCAGGTGTTGGCCTCAGTAGTAGAAAGACCCAAATGTTGATGGCCACTCCCAGGGGCAAACTCACTCCAGAGCAGCAATCCATATTTCGGCAATGTGCCTAATAGTTATTTGATACAAACCGAACTCTAGGTGTGAGCATTTTCAACGGCCAGTGACCCAGCCTAAGACCAGTCTGCTTAGTCCAAATTACTTATGTGTTTGTTTGTTTATTATTTAATCCATCTCTGTTTCCAAATTGGATTTGAGACAACTCATAACATGAGCCATGTATGCCATGGGGCCATTTAGTTGAGAATAAATATTCAAGTGCTCTGGGATAGTTTTTCTGCAAAATTAGGCAGCTATTTGTTGCTGTGGTTTGGCAAGAAATATAGCTTTGAGCTTTCTGGCAGCCAAAGCCAAAAGAGAAACATGAGGAGTTACATGGGAATAACATAACATTATAAAAGGAAGATATACTTACAAAAATGGGCAAAGTGTTTTTCTGGTACTAAAAACCTGAGTGAATTTATTACATGCATCCTTCTGTAAGGTCCTTTGAGCACAATATAATGGACAATGCATTAAAGAATAAGTTTTAGAGAAGATGGAGATTCCTTCTTCATATAGTCATTTCTCATATCAACGTTCAATGAAATCTGAAGGTATGGTATCAAGTTACAATTCCCTAAATATATTTCAGGCAATAATAAAATCCTGCTAATTCTAATACACAATTAAACCCTTACACTTGCAAAGCTAAAATTTTGAAAACTTATTAAATAATGTTAACAGTAAATATACGGCAATGAATATAATGAACTTAATGGAATGGGCTATAGTTTTTGAGCAATGATAGATATAACCAGCAACCATGGGCTCTTGTGTGGACTCACTAACAGACATGTGTGTCCTAGACATCATATTTACATGTAGTCGTTTCTCAGTAGGATTCCTCTACCCCCGACCTTTCAAAGTGGGTGCTCAAGGATGCCCACCAAGTGGTCAAGGCTCTGGGCCTGTCACCCCTGCCTCATACTTTTATTGTTTCCACAAATTGAGTTTTCATTTGAGATTTAAAATAGTTTCTGCTTTAAACAAAGTCCATCTAGGGAGACCCACATCCAAAAGAAGCTCTATCTACAGCAGAACAAACCCCAAAGCAAATAATGGGGAGAACGAAAAATACAAATGACTGAATATATCACAATATGTCACTGAAAGGAAAGCAGTCTCCAGAACTCAACAACACAGACATGGAAGAGCTTTTCTTCATATAAGATAAAGTCTTCAAAATTGCCATAATCAAGAAAATCAACGAATTATAGTAAGAATTAGAACAATACAAAAAATAACTCAGAAAGGGCCTCCCTGGTGGCGCAGCAGGTTGAGCTCCGAGTTGTGAAGCTGTCTGCAGCCTCTGCAGTTTCGGTTTGATCCCTGCCGACTGGCGAGAATCCCACATGGTGTTGCAGACCTCTCCTGTCGCACCCGTTACTCCCCTCAGCAGTATATTTCGTCAGTCTGTTTGTTCTGCTCCCTGTTCTGTCTTTGGTGAATCCTCTCACCCTCCGGCACCTCTGGCCTATACCCAAGCTCTTGTATAAAAATAAATAAATCTTTTAAAAAAAAACTCAGAAAAAACACATCAGAGATATATGAGAAAACTCAGAAAAGGAAAAGGAAACTATGAGAAAAACAATCAAAGAACAAGAGATCCAGACTGAATCTTTAAATAAGAATATAATGAAACTGTTAGGTATGAAAAGATTGTTGGAGGAGGTAAAATTGCTGAGAAAGGTCATGAAGATAGAATAGACCAAATGGAAGAATGAATCAGTAATCTTGAAGATGCAAATACAAAAGAACCAAGATAGAAAAACAGAGATACTAAAAAAAAAATGAAGAAACACTTTGAGAATAACCTGACACCATAAAGAAAGGAAACAAAAGAGTCATAGGAACCTGTGAAGAAGAGAGAATGGAGCTGAAAAACTGTTAAAGGATATTATCAAAGAAAACTTCCCAAAACTTGAAGAAAATGAACATAGAAATATTAAAAAGCTAAGAGGACACCAAACTACTTAAATGAAAGGAAATCTACAGCAAAACACATAATAGTAAAGCTTCCAAGATTCCAAGACAAAGAAAAAAATAATGAAACTGTGAAGGGGAAGAAACAATCTATAAATGAACATGGGTTAAGCTAACATTGGACTTCTCTGAAGAAACAGGATGGGCAAGAAGAGAATGGGGTGGTATATTCAAAATACTTCAAGAAAATAACTGCCAGACAAGAAAAATTTATGCTGCAGGCTCTTCTTCCTCTCCTCCTTAGACAAACAAAATCCTTGGGAATTTGCAGCCAATAAATCACTCCTGCAAGAGATATTAAACAAAATACATCTGCTTTTAAAAACATGTTTTCATTTTCTACTTAATGCAAATACATTATAGAAAATTTAGCAAATAAAGATTCAGAGAAGGAAATAAAATTAGAATTATCTATATTCTTTCTAAAATAACTTTAATATTTTGTTGAATAATTTAATATTTTGTTAAAAAGTTATAAATAACTTTAAATATTTTAAGTCTACCTGATTAAATGCATATAAATATACTAATAAATATATACATGTATATATGTAATTAAACGTTTATTATTTTTTAATAATTTGGTTTCTCCTCAACAATTGATAGTGAATGTTTTTCATGACATTGATTATTGTTCTATTTATTACCTTTAATGTTTACCTAGTAGTACTTTCCATAATTTAATCTACCAACCATTTGTTTGCTCATTTCAATATTATCAATAAGATTGCAATGGTAACCCTTATAAACTGATGTATGTATTTCTATTTATATAACACCTAGTATAAAATTTCTGAATTAAGAGGGAGGTTAAAATTTTTTAAAGATTTATTTATTTATGCATACAAGAACTGGGGTATAGGCCAGAGGTGAGGGGTTGGGATGGTGAGAGGATTCACCAGAGACAGAGTGGGGAGCAAAAGAGGTGGATTGACTGAAATACACTGCGAAGGGTTGTAGCAGGTGAGACAGGAGAGGTCTTATGTGCCATGTGGGTCAACTCCCTGGCCGGGGTTCTAACTCGTGCTGCAGTTGCAGATTGCTCCATAATGCTGACGCTTGACCAATTGCACCACCAGGGAGGCCCCAAATTAAAAAATTTAGTGGCTTGGAAAGATTTGTCCAAATTTTTCTCCTGAAAACTTTTTTCTTTATCCTTCCGTAAGCAATACAAGAGAGAAATGATTCACTTACATCTTCATTATCTTATGTCTTACTCATTTGTTAATTTGATAATCAAATTCCTTTTTATTCTGATTTAAGTTTATTATATTTTTACTGAGAAAAGCATTCTAATTCATGTCATAAGTGATTTGTATTTCCTCTCTGGTGAACTATTTCTGTCTTTTGTCTTTTTTTCCTACTGAGATGAGATGCTTATCTTTGTCACATTAAATTTTAGGAGCTCTTTAAGAAAATTAATCTTTTGGGCCTCCCTGGTGGCGCAAGGGGTGGAGCACAGCACTGTGATGCTGTCCACAGCCTCTGCAGCACGAGTTCAATCCCTGGCCAAGGAGGTGACCCACATGGCACAGCAGACCTCTCCTGTTTCGCCTCCTGCTCCCCTCAGTGTATTTCAGTCAGTCTGCCTGTTCTGCTTCCTACTCTGTCTCTGGTGAATCCTTTCACTCCCCACATTTCTGGCCTGTATCCCAGTTCTTGTATGCATAAGTAAATATAAATCTTTGCAAAAAAAAGAAAATTAATCCTTTGATTGTCATGTAGTCTATGACTTTTCTCCAGTTTGGGGGTTTTAGCTTTCAAATACGTTACATTTTGTTTATTTAGAGAGGGGAAAAGGTTGGTGTAGATAAGTCCAAGTTTTATGTGGTTAATTTTATTTCCTCCCTAGAAAACTCAAGATTTTATTCATTTCTGCTTAGAAAGCACAAGTATTTATGAATGATAATAAATATTTTCTTTTTTAAAAAAGATTTATTTATTTATGCATACAAGAACTGGGGTACAGGCCAGAGGTGCGTGGGGTGAGAGGACTCACCAGGGACAGAGTGGGGAACAGAACAGGCAGATTGACTGAAATCCACTGCTGAGGGGAACAGCGGGCGAGTCAGGAGAGGTCTGCTGCGCCATGTAGGTTGCTCCCTGGCTGGGGATATAACTGGTGCTGCATTAGCTGCGGATATCTTCTTAGGTTGCGTCTTAACCCCTTGCACCACCAGGGAGGCCCAATCTATGTTTTCTTTTTAATAATTATCTGGTTTTGTTTTCATTGGTCCCCAACAGAAATATGTTCTGATATGAGATGTGGAGCTAGGGGTTTAATTTTCTTCCAGTATTGTTATCCACTTGTCCTAAAATCCTTCACCTTAAGCCTATGAATTTATGATATAATGTCTAAGTGCACAGATTCATATATGTATATACATGTTCTGGGTTTTTTATCCTTTCACTGAACCTTAGGTCTCCACAGTTTTTATCATTTCATCTTCATGGCTCATTTAATATGTTGGATGTAGGAAATTAACCGCTACACACCTCCTCCAGTTTCAAAATCTTCTTTGCTATACTCACATACTTATTATGCCACAATGACTTGAAATAATTCTGTTAGGTTCCAAGCAGAAAATAACTTTGGGATTATGGTTGGTGTTGCATTACATGTTTAGATTAATTTGAAGGGAAGGAGATTTTTTTTTACAATATTGAGCCTTCCCACCCAGGAATATGTTATGTCTCTCCATTTATTCAAGTCATCTTTTATGGCTTGCAGTAAATTTTTATAGTTGTCTTCACATTAGACCTACAAATTTCTTGTTAAGTGGTTTTTAAGCTATTTTATATTTTGTGGTACTGCGCTAAATGAAAACTTCTTCCATTATAATTTCTAAGAGGCTATTATTTGTATGTGTGCATCTAGATTCACTATAATATGTGATTTATTCTCTGTAGTTCTAAATCATGGAACTAGAGCTAATGTGTAGTTAGAATTGATGGGCAAAAATTCTACTAGACTATCAGGTCCATGAGAGCTATATCAGCAACAGCAAATTGGCTAAATTATCCTTTGCACTCAGTAAATATCTTTTGAGTAACCAAATGAATGACTTTAGCTCAAAGAAAGGAAAAACTTTCAAATTCTCATTACAGACTGCTTTAAAAAGTTCTGAGTGCTCTGTGCCCGATGGTATTTCCACACATTCTGTATGTCCACTGATCAGGACATTCCAGAACAGATTCTTATGTCAATTAAAGGATGTATCATAAATTTCATTAATATGCAACCTTGTTTCCCCATCTATGTTAAAATAGAGACCTGTGGATTTAAGAAGAGTCTAGTCAAGGGTCATCTGGTGAATACATGTTGGTTCTGACTGCCTGGCTCCCATGCTTGCTTTCACTGATAACAGCACCTGATGTTTAGGGAACTGCACCCTTCCCAAGATGCCATCTTCTTAATCAGAATGTCCCATCCTCTCCCACCAAAGACAATAGAGACATCTAAAGAAAGGTCACTTTTCCCTGGGCTGAGAATCTTTAGAAAGATAAAAAGATGTATAATTGTTGATGTCTGCTCTCTCCAACAGCAAAATCCTGTTGAGACCCTGTATTGATCTCTGCCACAGATCCCTGGAATTCCTTTATGCCTTCTTTCTGAGAGCTATCACTCTTCCCTCCAATAAATGCCTTTCTAATTATGGTAGCCAAAGTGAACTTGTATTGTTTGCAAACAAAGAGACCTAATTGGTACATGGGAAGGAATATCCCATTTCCACAAAAGAAACTGAATAACTTGGTGACAGATCAGAAGGGAAGAAACACTCAAAGACAGCACAGCCTCTAGGCTGGGTTACTTGGGATCAACTTATGCCAGGTGCATCCTGATAGACAAACAAAAAGAATGAAGCCTTTAAAGATAGTTTGCACAGTATTCATTATCCTTTTCAATTCAGCTCCTTAAAGGACTCATTATGAACACTTCAGTGTGAGGGGGGGGTTGCTCATTACCACATCTTCTGCTTTCACTTCAGTTGTTACTAATTTGATGATGATCATTTGATTTATTTTGATCATCTTTTACTTCAAGGGCCACATTTGCAGCCGCCTATCTCAATTTCTTGGAAATTGCACCTGCAAATGTTCAATAGTCACATGAAACTTAGTTTTATGGAAACAAGTGGCTTTTAAACATGCAAATGAAGGTTGTCATTTCTATTACTCAGAAGTCTGATTCTCTGCTATTGGAAGGATACAAGTACAGTTAGAAAAAAAAACTTTTCTTTGGGAAGACTGGGTAGAATGGCAAGTGAGAAGTGGTTGTATAACCAACCCAGGCTGGGGAGGTTCATTGTTGATTCGGGCAGACAGAAAGAGAATTTTGGAGCCTTCAGTGTATTTGACAGGTCTTTAATGCTAAATCAGGGGACCAAACTCACAGGCAGACCAGAAGGCAGGGAGGCAGCAACCAAACCCTAACCTTTCTAACCCCCTAGGCCTCCCCTGGGGCCTCTTGCTTCTCAGCCCAGGTGCAGAATGCAGAATGCACACACTCCATGCTCTCTGCTTATAGGCCCAGATGTTCACAATTACAGGTGCACATGACATGCTCACATTTCCAAGAGCACTTCACAACAACACATTATCACATGTGGGCAATGAAATCGTAGAAAACAAAGCCACAGGTAGCAGCCGTAGAATCTAGGGGCAGGAGGTGAAAAAGAATCTGAGTACCCCATGTTCCTTACAGAAGTCTTACTAAGGACTAGGGTGTGTAATAGAAATGGACGTTAGGGAGTCTTTATGAGCCAGGAGAGCATAAAAAGAAGAGAATGGATAGGGACATGTGTCTGCCCTACTTAACAAAACCAGTCACTGGGAGGTACTTCTCTGGTTTCTGGCCTTTCTGCTGATTTGCTGAAAGGTTTGAATAAGTCACCCTATTAATTGTTATCTCAATGTCCTTTACCTCTATGGTAAAAAGGGTTTTATTTTATTTTTTTTTTTGTAAGGAAGGACATTGTTCATGTACAGCATATGACTTTTAAGTAAACACATGACCTTGAGGTATTCTACGAGATGCCTGGTACTCATGCATACCTAATTTCTTATCAGGAAGAGTTTTTCTTATGCAGAGGCCTATTTTCTAGAAGTCATTAGGTTACTGAGCCATTATTTTAAATTGAATCCTGAAAATAATTCAGCAGTATTATTTATGGCATAATCCCAATGGAATTGAATCCTGTCATAGAAGTTGCTTTCAGTTTATAAAGATAACCAAAAAGCACAGCTGTACAGATTGTTTGAAAATTCATTTATATAATCTGTCTCCCAGCTGAGACTTTGGGGGTCAGGTTTTTGCCAGAAGCAAATTTTCAGGGACTGTCATTAAACACCCAAAGAGTAAGATTTCTAATGACAACACTGACACCATGTCTAATGATTTCTCTGCTTCTAGGCACTGCTGTAATAAAGTCAGCTTCCAGTTTTAGATTCCTGGGGCATATTTCACGTCCACTGGAGGCGAAGGAGGGGCAAGGAAGCCACCAGCATACCTCATTTTCTCATACAAAAAGTTTAACTCTATAGCCCACTATTTATTCAGCCTAGAATGATTTCCATCTAAGAAAGTCAACATATAAAAATCTGAAAGAAAAAGAAAGTCCTGATTACTATATACTGCTACTGGGTTTTATAGTTTGATTCTAGATAATAAGAGACTGAAAAAAAATTAACACATAGAAAGATAAAACTTAGGGACATGCTAGCCCATTCATTAGGGATTTGACCAAGATACTGGAAAGAGCAGCACTCAGTACAGGTGTCATACAGTTAATTCATTCTCAATCCCATCACCCAGGAAATCTGTCCTATTGTCAGATGACATAGGCCTAATTACATTGTCATGAGGAAGCATAACTGACTCTTGAAGTTCAGTTCTTGCTTATCTGTCAGGTCAGTTCTTGAAAGGCTTTTGTAGAGTAACCTGGGAAAGTCTTTTTCATGATAGACAAGGAAGAAATATTTCCAAATGAAACAACTATTACTGGATATGTTGGTATTTTACTTAATCAGAGTAAGTAAATTGGCTCATTACTTCTCATTTCCATCATCTCTCAACTTGGCAAAATTTATCTGAAACTCTTAAGATGACTTAGCTCAGAGGTGAATGTGTTCCATTTGGCTTGCCACTGATGCATTGCATGACCGGATAGGAAATATGTTTCTAGATCTCAGTAAATAAAACAAATAACTAGGAGGGGATTTGGTTTGAATTGTTCTCAAAACAAATCTGACTCATTTCAACTCCTGAGTACGTCATTCATTAACCAACATTTCTTAGCTTAAAGCCGCTCCTGCTTTTGACAGGACTATGTGAATTCAACATAATTAGTCAACAATTTGCTAACAAATAAGAATGTTTCTAAGCCAAAAATAAAATCTGGAGTCTCAAAATATTAGGCATTCAAACTGTAGTAATAGGCATCCAAGATTCTCAAGGGGATTACTTACCCAACATATTGAACCAAGGGCAAACATTCAATGATGCCATCTCAACAAACACAGGTGTAAATTACATCTCCTTGCATAATAACTTGTTAACTCACACCTGCACTTTCTTGAACCAAATAGCTCAACAATTCAATATTCAAAAAATCTGGTACATGTAACTTGAACAGTGGACAAAGTTTGTCCTGCTTTCTTCACTGTATGTGTTTTCAGCCATTTTTTAACATTTACTCATGGTACTAGGAAGCATAGGAGAATAAGGGAAGTTCCTTTCTCAAGAACCCATGTTCCATACAGGTTATAGGAAATGGTCAGGAAATAGATGGTACAGGTAATTAATGCATAAGTGAAAGAGATAGACGAGTCAAGGATAACTCCCACGTAACTTAATCAACTAGGTTGGGGCTCAATTAGCCAAAATGATGAATATTTGTGATTAAACACAAGCAATTGAAAGGGAGACACAAAAATTAATTTGTTCAAAAATCTTCTGAATTCTGCAATGTGTGGATGCTCCACACAAAAAGATACAGTGGATCACTGGACATGGACTTCTTTGATGATCTTGTGGGCTAGAGAGTTAGGTGACTTTGGTGTAAATGTGTAAGCTATCTTCAAGGAATTGAAAATGGAAAAGAAACCAGGGTGAAGAGAGTAAGCCTGAACACCAACATCTGGGGTGGAATATCAGGACTGTATGTGAAAAAAGACTTTGCCTCCTCTCCAGAAGATTTTTATTTTAAATGAAAAATTACAACCTTGAGACACAGACATGAAGTAACTTTTAAATGTAGGTGAAACCAGAAATAAGAACATAGATTTGTGCTGTTTTCTGAATTGATTTCCTTATATTCCACAGACTGATGATTAATCTGCCAACTATGGAACTACCAAATCTGGTGAACTAGACAATAATTGCACTCTTTGGAAACTTGAAATTTTTCATATTCCCTGAAGGAGTTTTCTATTTCGTTAAATCTTTGACTTCTGAGTTTCAGGTTCACATTCAGCTGTGGTGGTAAGAAACCTGTCAGAATGTCTCTTTTTACTAGATCAAAAATAAATAAAAGTGTGGCATGGAAAAATAGCCCATCAGCCTTAAAACTCCTTTGAGTACAGTCTGAGAACAAGACACATTTTTTTCTTTCTCACTCACTTTCTTTTTGTTTTCTGATGATATAATCAATATTTCCTGTCCGAAATGCAATATTCTCCAGTCTTAGAAACCCCTCAAGTCTGCATTTAATGTCAAAGAAAATCATGCTGCATGTGACGGACATTTATTTTTCAGCTCCCATATCTGAAGGCTTCATCAACTTTAATTGAGAAAGGTACTACTGAATAATTCTATGAGGACCGGAGAGTAGGTGACAATAGTTTTGAATTTAAAAAATAAATAAATATAGAAGAAAATGGACCTTGCCACTAATAAATCTAGATAAACATCTCTTTGTATGTGAGGATCAAAAACTAATTGTCCCTGTGTTTTCTCTTCAAAGTAGATAAATATTCCTTGGAATAGAGATTCATTTCTTTGACAAACCTGCATTTAGGCACCTGACATCTGCTGGACACTTTTATGGGGTCAGAAGGAACACAAAGAGAAATGGTGTGGACCCAATCCTTGAGAAGTTCTAGGTCAGAGGGACACACTAGGTGATCTAGTTGACAGGAAGTCAACATTTAGCTGTTGGATGGGGTGTGGTCCATGTAATTCTGCAATTCCACATATGCAGATCTCAAAGTAAATGTGAAAACTGAACCATTTGGATAACAGACATTTCAGATGGGAGATGCCTAGAGATTATCAAGAGCAGTGTTTGCCAGAATTTCTTGACACCTGTTGGCCAAAATTAGTCATTTCATCACATGCCTAGCTGTACACAGGCATAGTTTTTTGGGCTTTGTTTTGTTTTTGTCTACAGTGTACTTACACAGTTTAGCATATACAAAGATTCTAATTAAAAATTGTGAAGTTCTTATACTTTCTTCTACCCTCAGTGGGTTTTCTTGTATACCCCATTGTAAAGAACATGAATACAGGCCATCTTTTTTAATTCATTGAGAAGAAAACAGTGGACCAGGCAGTAAATTTAAATTACACAAGTCATCAGACTAGTCAATTATGTGAAATATGACCAAATAGATGTTAGGTCTGCTGATGCCAATACAGTATACTTTTTTTCTTACATAAAATTGTAACCAGACAGTGAGGCTTGATCATATATATATATATATATATATATATACACACACACACACACACATATATATATATATATATATACACACACACACACATACACACAAACTTTAGTAGTACTGAAACTCTCTAAAAGGATTCAGATGCAGGAATCAAGGAGAATAGTGTAAATGGCACTCTGTTCACCAAAAAGGGTTAATTGTCCTCTGAAAATTGATCTCTCTGGAAAGCATTTACTTGCCAGCAGAATCATTATTTTTCCCAAACAATTATAAACCTACTCATGCTGTTTCCTAACATTCTTTGCTTGCCAATTAATTTGAATTTTTCTGTGTACCTCTTTGCGGCTTCTCAAATAGCTGTTTTAGCTGGAATCATAAAGTGTTGGTTCTCATTCTTTTTGAAAATTGCATAAGTCAGTCCCTACATCCAAACCTTCAGGGATCTGCCCACCACTGAAATCTCACTCTCCAAACATTGAAAGACAATCTTGCACATGCATACGAGTCAGACGCTCTCACAATTTTCTCTAAGATGCTTCTTGATTTTTTTTTCAGAACTCTTATTTATTTTAATCCCAGTTATTTTTGAGCATGTTCTGCTGTGGACTAGAATATGTATACTTATTCCATTCATCATTGTCACAGGGATCCACAAATACAACTTGACCCAAGATTTTGGATAGTATTTACATTTAATGACTGATAGTTTTTTCAGCAGAGATGGAAACACAGTGATCAAATGTCAATTTTTTTGTTAAGAAAGAAAAGCTAGTAACATTTTGCCAGCAGAGGATACTACAGGCTTAGTATTTCTAATTTTTATTAATATTCTGATTAATAAAACACATAAGACAAATAACTCCATACTTGTAATAATTAGTTTGACCACTTTAAGTACAGGATGTATTGGCTCTTTCTTCTATTGTTTTGCATTTATAAAAATGTAATTAATTTGGGCCTCCCTGGAAGTACAGCGGGTTGAGCTCAGTGCTGTGAAGCTGTCCACAGCCTCTGCAGTGCCGGTTCGATCCCGGCCAGCCGGTGAGAATCCCACATGTCACAGCAGACCTCTCCTGTCTCGCCCACTGCTCCCCTCAGCAGTGTATTATGGTTTTTCTGTTTGTTCTGCTACCTGCTCTGTCTCTGGTGAATTCCCTCACCCTCCTGTGCCTCTGGCCTGTACCCCAGTGCTTGTATAAACAAACAAACAAATAAATAAATCTTTTTTAAAATTGTAATTAATTATTCAATTTGTGTTTATTCCCTAACCTATAATGGATTAAAACCCAAACTGTGCTTATAAAATGCATGTTTTTCACATATGCTCCATAGTCTCCTACCTTTCCTCTTTTATTTACATTGAATTCCCTACCTCTGTGCCAACAGCCCCAAATTCTTCTTGCTTTAAGACTCAAATGCTTCTGCATCCCTTAGGAAAACTTTCCCCATCTTTCTCCCACTTTCCCCAGTCAGAAAGAAATTCATCAGGATTCCTATTTTCTTATCCTCTACTACATACCACCTGCTATTAGTTGTCTTAGTATTTATATTGCCTCTGTTGGGAGAATAAAGAAGGAAAACTACTCTGGGTCGAGGATCAGGTTTACTCATCCTGTAGTCTCCATGGCCATACCCAGTGAGTCATTTCACGGGACAAATAGCCAAGTGGTAACAGGGCAAGAATAAGGCAAGAACTCATTTTAGGACCATATGCTATCAAGGCCAGGCCATAGCAACGCAGAGTTGATACTCTGATCAAAGTGTTGATCAGAGACTTGTCTTTCAAAGTGTGATCCTAGAAAAGCAGCATGGACATTCATGGTAGTTTAAATGCAGTATCTCGGGCTGTACCCCACACATACCAAAGCATTTTAAGAAGCTTCTCAGGTGTTTTGGATGTACATTATTATTGGACATATATTAGAGTTCTAAAAGTTCTCTTGCCTTATACATATTCTCGGGCCACAGTTGAGCTTCTGCTGGGATTTAGTAGCTTCTGAAGTGTAGGGGGGACAGAAGGATAAGTTGTAAATTAGCACATCCTGTGAGTGACAAGGAAAAGCAAAGTAGAGGGGCAAGAAAGAGAGAAAAAAGGAAATGGAGTCCTTTGAAGTAAGCTGACTTTGTGGCTTGGATACAGATGTCCGAACTCACCACTTTCAATATCCTTTGATTTAAAGGCTTGTGATTCAGAGACTTAGAAACATCATTTTCTACAAAGAGATAACTTCTTGATTTTATATTTAAACCTATTGCTTACTTTTAAAAATTAAATTTTTAATTTTATAAGTTATGGTGATTATGTTTTAAAATTTTACTCTAGAACTGTTGTCTACATAAAATTGACATGATATTTGAAGCCCTGTAACTTCATCTTGAGAAAATTGGACTGCCACTATTCAAAAATTACCTAAAGGTTTTTTGTGTTTTTTTTGGATCTAGTATTGTTCCCTTTTCCCAAAGGTAAAAGAAAATTCTAAATTGAGATGCTAATCCTAGCTAGCTAATAAATGAACGTATAGGAAAATGCAGACCCACAGAATTTACAGAAATCCAAATTTCTACTTTATGGAAAAAATTCTTGCTATAGCAGTTCTGGCAGATGGTCATTCAGTCCAAACATTTCAGATGATGGGGAGCTGCTCACACCTCAAGATAGCCATGCATTGTAGGGTAGCACTTATGTTTTAGAAAGATCTTGTGATGGTGTAGAGCCAGGACAGGACACAGTGCAGTTTTTCTGATCCCATGCAGACCGGGTAAAGGAGGAGTCAGAGTCCTCAGTGGTTTTTGCAGGTCTTTTATTGGGATTTACCTGGTACACAGGAGGCAGGGATGCTGTGGGGCCAGGAGGCTGGCAGTCCTCCCAGCCCCCAGCAAGTCTTCATTCTATCTGGGCTCTCCGGTGATCTCTGCTTCTGCTTCTTTGCTTCTCTCTCGGCTTTTCTTTCAGCTTCTCTTTCGGCTGCTACTGGCGTTTCTGTGACGCCGCCCTTAAAAGCCCAGTCTCAGCCCAGGTGAATTCCATCTACCTATGCCCACACCCTACTCCAGGTGCCCGCCATCAGGCATGCATTCAGGACCGCAAGGATCCATCATCTGTCCTGATGGCGGGAGGGCAGAAAAGCCTGACATTTTTCCTTACCCTACAGTCCACCCCCTCAGGGTTTTCTGCCATACAATCTACATATATACAATTCTCTTAGCAAATATAAACAATGCAGCCATGGCCCACAAAAGCAAATACATCACAATATAACAAAATACAACAGAACACAAATAAGTCCAGGGAGGGCCCCAACCTAGTGGCAAAAGACAATTATTGGTACCAACAGATGAGCCACCATTTCTGCCGAAGGCACTGCTCATACGAGGGAGGGGAACCACTCACGGCATCTACTGTAACACAACAGGAGACGTCAGGCTTCCTGGCCTTCTCTATAGTCTCGGCTACAAGCCACACACCGCATCCACCCCCAGGATGCACTCACTCTGGGATTGGCGATTCTATACTCTTGGGGGTAATCGCCAACCCTCAGGGTTTCTGTCTGCAGTCACTCCAACACTCGGCCTTCACAGCCACCCATGCGACTCACAGACCCCAGCACTCAGGCCAACCCACTGCACAAGCACATGGGTCGGGGATCCAAACTCTACATGCGACTTGGGCTACACCCCAAGCCACGTTCCCCACCCGTCCCCCAAGGACACGTTCCTCAGCTCCTCACCCTCGCTCAAGAATGAGCAAGGCATCACCCACAGGTGATTTTACAAGACTCACAGGTCTTCATCATACTCAGGCTGCTTAACAGCCACTCAGGGCTTCCCAAACTTGGCATCAGCAACAGCTTTTGCCTTCCTAGTTGGCTTTTCTCCTCTGCCTGGCTGCTGGGCATACACAGGCTGCTTTTGGCCATCAAGGCCCACTGGCCAGCCCCAGATTCTCAAAAAAACATAACCTGCCAAGGTCCTCCACCTTCTGGCGGGATTGTCAGTCCAAGTTCATCAGTCCGAGTCCATCAGTCCAATTCCATTAGACCAAGTTCGTTGGTCTCTCCCTGCATCAGCACTGGCGAGCTCCGAATCGTGGTCCTCTCTTCAACGATGATTCTTGCTGCCTCAGGGGTCATTGGCTGGTCCTCTCGGGCATCTCCTCCTCCAGCTGAGGTCTCGTCCCGCAGCTCCCGGATGGTGTCCACCTTCTGTGCCGCCATGGTGCCTCTAGTGTCGTCACAGGCAAACACAGCCTGTTACTCCTTAGTCCCTCCAGGTCTTCAGAGGGCTCCATACCCATCTGCATGGATCATCCTGCCGACTACACCAATTATAGAGGCCAGGACAGGACACAGTGCAGGTTTTCTGATCCCATGCAGACTGGGTAAAGGAGGAGTCAGAGTCCTCAGTGGTTTTTGCAGGTCTTTTATTGGGATTTACCTGGCACACAGCAGGCAGGGGTGCTCGGGGCTGGGAGGCTGGCAGGCCTCCCAGCCTTCCCAGCCCCCAGCAAGTCTTCATTTTATCTAGGCTCTCCGGTGATCTCTGCTTCTGCTTCTTTGCTTCTCTCTCGGCTTCTCTTTCAGCTGCTCTTTTGGCTGCTACTGGTGTCACAGTAGCCCAGTCTTAGTCCAGGTGGATCTCATCCACCCATGCCCACACCCTACTCCAGGTGCCCGCCATCAGGCATGCATTCAGGATGCAAGGATCCGTCATCTATCCTGATGGCGGGAAGGCAGAAAAGCCTGATACTTTTTACATTACCCTACAGATGGGAAATCAGGAGACACATGGCTGAGTCTGGACTATGCCTCTTTTATAGTTCTAGGCATATGTTATTCCTCTCCCCAAGTCATTTGTTCCAATTTAGCTCAAACTCATATCAGTTTTTAAATATCCCAATTCCAACCATAGGTAGGACAGATAGGAACATAAGTCAAGTCCTTGGAACTTAGCATGGTGTCTTAGCTGTCTTAGCTGCCATTGGTGACCCCTTGTCCCAGTTATAATAGGAGGAAAAGAGTAGGTTTTATTTCTAGATGACAAATCTTCAGTGGTTTCAGAGAACCGTCAAAATTTAGAATTAGAAGGATTAGAAGTACAGAGAGTACTGGTCAGGAATAAGTCAGGAAAAAGGAGTCAGCTGCTGATGACAGTTGAAAGCAGGAAATTGGGAGAACAAATGGTAGAATGTCAAAAACGTAAAAAGAGGTGTAGGGTAAAGAAAATGTCAGGCTTTTCTGCCCTTCCGCCATCAGGATAGATGATGGATCCTTGTCCTGAATGCATGCCTGATGGTGGGCACCTGGAATAGGGTGTGGCATAGTAGATGGGATTCAGCTGAGCTAAGACTGTGCTTTTAAGGCGGCGTCACGGGGGGACGCCAGCAGCACCAGCACCAGCACCAGCCAGAGCAGCCGCCGCAGCCGAAGCCGAAGCCGAGAAGCAGCAGAACGAACGCTAGAAAGCCCAGATAGAGTGAGGACTTGCTGGGGGCTGGGGCCTGCCAGCCTCCCAGCCCCCCAGCCAGCACCCCTGCCTGCCATATGCCTGGTGAACCCCAAATAAAAAACCTGCAAAACTACTAAGGACTCTGACTCCTCCTTTACCCGGTCTGCATGGGATCAGAAAACCTGCACTGTGCCCAGTCCGGCCCTTACAATTGGGCGTATGTCGGCAAGATCCATGCAGACGGTATTGGAGCCCTCGAAGACCTGGAGGACTAAGGAGAACAGACTTTGCCTGTGACGACGCTGAGGCACCATGGCGTATAGAAGATGGATACGTCCACAAGCTACAGATGAGACCTGGCGTGAAGGGACGCCCGAAAGACCAGCCAACGACACCGGAAGGACCAGCCAACGACACCGGATACACCAGCCAACGACACCAGATAGGACCAGCCAACGACACCGGAAAGGACCAGCCAATGACCCCAGAGGCAGCAGGCCTTGCTAGCAGGGAGGCCAATGGACTGATAGACTGATGAACTGATGATTTTGGACTGACAATCCCGCCAGAAGGCGGAGGACCTTAGCAGGTTATGTTTATTTTTTGAGAATCTTGGGGTGGCCAGTGGGCCTAGATGGCCAAAAGCAGCCTGTGTATGCCAGGCCAGGTGGAGGAGAAAAGCCAACTAAGGTGGCAAAAGCTGGTACTGATGCTAAGTTGAGAAGCCCTAAAGCGGCTGTTAAGCAGCCTGGTATGCTGAAGCCCTGTGAGTCTCGTAAAATCACCTGTGGGTGATGCCCTGCTCATTCTTGAGTGATTGTGAGGAGCTGAGGAGTCCGTCCTCAGGGGACGGGTAGACCAATGTGGCTTGGGGTGCATCCAAGCGAATGCAAAGTTTGGATCCCCAACGATGTGCTTGTGCAGTGGGTTGGCTTGAGAGCAGGGGTCTGTGAGTCGCATGGGTGGCCGCAGGCCGAGTGTTGGAGCGACTGTGCAGACAGAAACCCTGAGGGTTGGCGATTACAACAGAATAAGCCTGCCAATCCCAGAGCTAGTGCATCCAGGGGTGGATGCTGTGTGCCTTGTAGCCGAGACTACAGCCAGAGAAGGCCAGGAAGCCTGACGGTCCAGGTTTCTTATAGCAGATGCCGTGAGTGATTCCCCTCCCTCGTATGAGCAGTGCCTTCGGCAGCAGATTTACCTGGCTCATCTGCAGTACCAATAATTGTCTTTTGCGCTAGGTTGGCCCTGCCTGGACTTATTGTGTTCTGTTGTATTTTGTTGTATTTTTTATATTGATGTCTTTGCTTTTGTGGGCATGGCTGCATTGTTTGCTTTGCTTGAAAATGTGTATATATGTATAGGACTGTATGCAGAAACCCTGAGGGGGTGGACTGTAGGGTAAAAAAATGTCAGGCTTTCTGCCCTTCCGCCATCAGGATAGATGATGGATCCTTGTCCTGAATGCATGCCTGATGGTGGGCACCTGGAATAGGGTGTGGGCATAGGTAGATGGGATTCAGCTGAGCTGGACTGTGCTTTTAAGGGCGGCGTCATGGGGGGACTCTCCCCAGCACCAGCACCAGCACCAGCTCCATCAGCCGCCGCAGCCGAAGCCGAAGCCGAGAAGCAGCAGAACGAACGCTAGAAAGCCCAGATAGAGTGAGCTGACTTGCTGCCATTGGTGACCCCTGCCAGCCTCCCAGCCCCCCAGCCAGCATTTCTGATGCCATATGCCTGGTGAACCCCAAATAAAACCTGCAAAACTACTAAGGACTCTGACTCCTCAGGAAAAGAGGAGTCTGCATGGGATCAGAAAACCTGCACCTGTGCCCTGTCCTGCCCTTACAAGAGGGTATTGTGGTAACACAGAAGTAGCAATCGCAGGATTCAGGTGTGAATCCTATAATTGGAGAAACAAAGAGAAAAGAATCTAGAAGATGCTTAAAGGGAACCACTGAGCTAGGACCTAGACCCCTGAGGATGCTGCCTGGCTCCTGCTGGCTTCTCTGAAGGATAACTCCCACCTAACTCTCAACTAGGTCAGGGGCTCAATTGGCCAAAATGAAGAATATCTGTGAATAAATACAAGCAATTGAAAGGGAGATACAAAAATTAATTTGCTCAAAAATCTTCTGAATACTGCAAAGTGTGGATGCTCCACACACAAAGATACAGTGGATCTGAAGGGGGGCCAGAGGCTGGTTTGGAAGTGCAGGAAAACAACTGTAGTGCCAGGAAGAGCACAGAGCAGGATCTCTATGATCTAGCAGACAAGTGAAGGAGAGTCCTGGAGCTCTTGGTGGATTTTTCAGGCTTTTATTGAGTTAACCAGGTACATAGCAGGCAAGGGTGCTGGGGGGCTGGGAGGCAAGTCTTCACTCTTTCTGGGCACTCAGGCGTTCTCTCGTGGCCTCTGCTGGTTCTCTTCCAGTGTCTCTTTCACTCTGCTGGTGTCCCTGTGATGCCGCCCTTATAGGTCCAGTCTCTCAGCCCAGGTATACGCATCTACGTATGCCCACACCCCATTCCAGGTGCCGCCATCAGGCATGCATTCAGAACCTCAGAGATCCATCATCAGTCCTAATGGTGGGAGGGCAGAAAAGCCTGATTCTTTACTTGCCCTACAACAACAAAAATAGAAAGAAGTTGTGTGGGCCTCCCTGGTGGCTTAAGGGGTTAAGACCCAACCTGTGGGGCTATCCACAGCCACTGCAGCATGAGTTTGATCCCCAGCCAGGGAGCTGCCCACATGGCACAGGAGACCTCTCCTGTCTCATCCACTACTCCCCTCAGCAGTGTATTTCAGTAGATCCACCTGTTCTGTTCCCCACTCTTTCTCTGTTGAATCCTCTCACCCTCCACACTTCTGGCCTGTACCCCAGTTCTTATATGCATAAATAGATCTTTAAAAAAAAAAGAGGTTACACCATAACTGTGGTGAAGAACCATTGTTGAGATGCAACTAGCAGTAACAGCAGGTGAGTGAGGAAAGCCCCCTCTCCCCCTCTGGACACTTCCCCCTCTAACCATCTGGACACAGCCCCTCTCTCCCCTCAGGAAACAGCACTCTTTACCCTATTGTGCCCTGGCTCCCTCTGGGCTCTATTTTGGCAGAACCCAACAGACTCTGGCAAAGGAAGGTGTGGTCTGTAGAGCTTCAACCCCAACAAGCACAGGATGGGAGTTTGGAGCTAGGCACTGGCTTACTGTCTGGCACAAAGAACACTTGGCCCCTCCCCTGTCCTTTTCCACCTGAGAATCTGATATCCTGAGCTTGTAAGAGGGGGCCCATAGAACAGCAGTAAAACTATTGACATCAGGTAAACATGCAATGACAATTTTTTTTAAAAGATTTATTTATTTATTTACACAAGCACTGGGCACAGTCAGAAGTGCGGGAGGGTGAGAGAATTCAACAGAGCCAGAGCGGGGAGCAGAACAGGCAGAATGATGAAATACACTGCTGAGGGGAGCTGCAGGCACAGCAGGAGAAGTCTGCGTGCCATGTGGGACCCTCGCCCATGGCCGGGGATGGAACCGGCGCTGCAGAGGCTGCGGGCAGCTTCGCAGCCCAGCGTTCAACCGCTGTGCCACTGGGGAGGCCCTGCAATGACAATTAAAATTCACTTTTAGAAAGCAGAAAACTGTCAACTCTGCATGTGTTTAGATGTGAGAAAATTATATAGATAATAGTTGTATTTAGATGAGACATTTTCAAAATGTGTTTTGGCATGTAAAAGTCATACTAATTATAGTAATTTGTGTGAGTTAATTAATCGCCAAGCAATATAGAATTATGATTATGTGTGTTAATATTAAGGGTCAGATCAACTTAGTTGTTTTATTTTAGCTATAAGAGGTACATTCATTGTTGTTGCTTGTGTGACATACTCATACACAAAACTCAAAAAGTATTTGCGGAAACATTGCCTGTTAGTGTCCTAATAGAGGAAAGGAAATGAAAACCAATGGAGCCATTAGGAAAAATATCCTCGAATGAAATGCCCAGTCAACTCAGATATGTAATCTTCATCATCAGATCCTGACGATTCCCCCTGGAACACCAGAAATAGGTTGTTGTTTTTTTTTATATGGCTTAAAATTACCAGAAGACACTTGCAGATGGTCTAATACAAGAAGAAAATCACCGGGAGTCTGGAATTTTGAAACCCAGCTCTGCCACATTCAGGTGACCTTGAGCAAATTTGTTTCTTACTTGTTACATGGAGATAGGAATAGTCATTTATGCAAAAATAGTTGTTGAATGTCTATGTGCCTAGCGTTGTTCTATGGCTTAGGAACTGGTGAATCCCTTTGCAATCAACCAGCTTTCCATGCAGAGCAGGAAGGTAGGAAATAAAAACATAAATATGCAAAATGTTACATACCTGTAAAAATATGGAAAAATATATAAGCGAGAATGATATAGATCCTTTTTATAGAGTGAAGGGAGATATCCTGCTTATGATAATGCAACCTCTTAAGGGCAGGAGGGAACGGTAAGTGACTTTCCCAACAGCGGAGGCCAGAAGAGCATAAGAGCAAGGGCTCCGCAGTGAAACAGGCTTAGCAGAGAAAGGGAGAAGAGGACTGGACTCAATTCTGTCAGGCACTGAACAGAAGACTGACATGATGTATATTATTTTAAAAGAATCAATTTTTTTTTTTAAGATTTATTTATTTATTTATATAAGAACCGGGATACAGGCCAGATGCTGGGAGGGTGAGAGGATTCACCAGAGAGAGAGCGGGTAACAGAAGAGGCAGACTGAAGAAATACACTGCTGAGGGGAGCAGCGGGCATGACAGGAGAGGTCTGCTGCGCCATGTGGGACCCTCGCCAGCTGGCTGGGATCAAACCAGCGCTGCAGAGGCTGCAGACAGCTTCATAGTGCTGTGCTCAACCGCCTGCGCCACCAGGGGAGGCCCACTATTTTTTTTAAAGATTTATTTATTTATGCATACAAGAACTGGAGTTCAGGCCAGAGATGCAGGGGGTGAGAGGATTCACCAGAGATGGAGCAGGGAACAGAACAGGCAGACTGACAAAATACACTGCTGAGGGGAGCAGCGGGCCAGACAGGAGAGGTCTGCTGTGCCGTGTGGGTGGCTCCCCAGAGGCTTCATAGTGTGGTGCTTAACCCCTTGCACCACCAGGGAGGCCCCTAAAAGTATCACTATTGGTTGGGTTCAGGGTAAGTTTCGAAGGACAAAAGAACAAGGAACGGGTAATCCCAGAGTTCTGGCCTGAGCACCAGGAATATTGTAACCGAGAAGGACCAGTTCCCGTTCTCAAATGCATTTATGCACTACCTACACCACTCCCTCTCTTTTTTATTCACTGCTTCTCTGCAGATCAATATACAGTCAAAATGTTTCCACAACAGTGGGAGGGCCAGCTAAACCTCACCCAGAAAAGAGTCCAACAGGCTACAAAATCAGCAGAGAGAGATAAATTACATTTTTTAATATAGAAAAATATGTGATAGCAAACAGCACGCATGGCAGTCCTTCTACTGCCTCCAAGTACTCGAAGGGCTCCAGTAACCTGGGTTTCCTTGGTATTGGTTGTTTTTTAATAGAAATTCTGTGAAGGATGAAATATAATATTTTATAGGCATTTTTTCTTAGAATTTCTGAAGGGAAGCTAAGAAACTGAAAGCTTTCCCAGAAATCTATAGAGATGCTTACTGTGTAATATGTCTTAGCAAAAATTTCCTGCTAGTTTTTTCCTTTTGCCTAACACTTTAGAACATAATATCAAAAGTAAATAAGTGATATATCAATGCACTTGTGTCATATAAATATGTCTTTGCAATATTTTATCCAAAATAGATTCCTCAAATAACCAATATATAAATAGAAACATGCAGCCTACATATTTAAAAATATGCTTGGTTCTTTAAAATTCTTTATTGCAGATTCATTTGAAATGTCAGTATTCAGTTCACATAGTGCTATACTCTTAAGAATCATTAGCATTTAATTTATGAGTGTTTTTAGTTGGAAGATTCTGCTGCTTAAAATTCAATTCGATCCCCTTGGTCTGAGTTGAGGAATACTTACATCTTGTGTTTTTCCCAAAACCCTCCTCTATGCCCAATTTCCCATAATTAATTGAAGCTTTCATGCAGAGTAGAATGCCACCCTCACCCTTTCCCCACCCCAGACCAGTGGCAATAACAGGGAATGACAGAGCACCAGACAAATAACACACTTATCACATAGCTGCTGTGTCTCTGTCCCCAGGGAGCACTGAGTGTATGTGTGGTTTTACATAACCAAGGAGCAACTGAGGGGCAGCAGCAGGCAGGAAGCGCACAACAGACCAGCTCACCTTCAAAGAGTATGTCCCTTGGATGTGGTCATTACTTTATTCGGCAGCAGAAAAACAGAAGACTCAGCTCTGCCAAAGAAGCAAGGGGCAAACAGGAGCCTCTTTCTTGCTAAGCAAGAAAGCGCATTGCCAGACCCTTGTAGTGTCTTAGGTTGTGACTCATGGTTTTTAATACTCAGTTACATTATGACAGAGCCTTTTCAGGCTCCTCAAGTTACACAGTGGGAAGCAGATATCGGAGCAACTATGCCAGCAGTTAGCATGGAATACAGCACAGTCATTGGCACTGGCTTTGGGAAGTCCAGAGTTAACTATATAACCTTTTGTTCACGTGTTTCCAAGCACAATATTTCTAACTCTTGGCCAAAGAATAATTTCTCCCCAGGAAGAATCTACTGAATAATTTTCTTTATATTTAATTCTGCAAACCCATGTTTAAAGCAAGTGGCAAGATTAACCCAGGTTTTGTGATCATGGTAATTAGCCTTAGTGTTGACTTGACTGACACAAGTCCATTTTCCAGCTGGGATAGCTTGGGCCCCTGACATAGATGGCAACGAGAATTGGTTTTGACTGGCATGTTTTTGAATTTCAGGGATAGTTGCTGTTCTCTTCTGTGGAGTCACACAGGCACATTATACCTACAACAATCTGTCGCTGGATTCCAAAATGAGGACTAAACAGGTAAAAGAAAAAAATTCACTACTGACTTTGTCCCTCTTCTCCGTGTAATGGTTATGGAGCAATCCCGGCTGTGCACTCAGAAAGAATTTCATTAGTAAAGGAAGAAAGTAAGCTTACAGCCTCATTATAGGTTGGATATTTATAGATTTTTTTTTCCTCCAGGATAACCATTAACAATTCTCTTGGTAAGCAAAAATATAGTTATAATAGTTTCTCCCTCCTGAGAAATGTGGAATGTAGACTGTCAGTCTTGAAGATGAAAGGCCTATACATGGTAATAATTCACAGTCACTTACATCTAAAAGCATTATAAAGCATGTGAGACTGGGTAGTTATAAAGAGAGAAGGAAATGAAGACGAAAAAGGAAGCAATGTTTGGTGTTTAATTGGGTGCTTTGGCTTTCAAGTAAACTCAACTGCCAATTGTCACACAACCAGAATATATCTCCCATATGCCAAGAACACATCAGTTCGTGTTTTGCCCATGCACACTCATAGATTTCCTCCACAAATGTCTCCTGCACAGCCATTCTGCCTAGCACTGTGCTAGGTGCAAGGAATCAAGGGACAGAGAATGTGCCCTGAAGAGCTTCATATCAAGTCTGCTGATATGGAGAAAGATATGTAATAAGTCATTACTCACAGTGTGAGGGTATGATGAGTACTGTGATAGATAGATGGGGCCAGGGCATTTTGGAAGCATTCTATAACCCGTGCTCTCAGAGTTAGGAATGGGAAGGTGAGGAGAAAGTTTCCAGAGGTAAAACTGGATCTGAAGCTTTAAATACCAAACTGAAGTTAATTATATAAAGATGTGGGATCTAGTGGGGGATAGGAGTTTCCAGGAAGGACATTAGAGTCAAGGTTTGGGTAGCGTGGACAAAAGCTTTGAAGCACTAGAAATGTGTGGCTAGTGAAAGGGTGAGGCTATGGCTGGTTAGATAGTAGGTCTGAGACTATGACAGTGAGTTATGAGACTACAGACAGAGACTATAGATAGAGCACATACTTGTTTACCTTGTGAAAGAATTTAGACTTTATCCCACATAATGGGGAGTGACAAGGCTAGAAGTTTGAGATGAAGGTGTCAGCAGTATTAGTTCCTTCTGAGAGCTAGTTCTAGTCTTCTCTCTTAGCTTCTGGTGATTTTCTGAGAAACTTTAGTCTTCTCAGATTTGTAGACATGCCAGGCTGATCTCTGATTTTGTGTTCACATGGCATTCATGCCTGTCTCTAAATTCCCCCTTTATATGAAGACACCAGTTGTATTAGTTTAAGATCTCACCCTACTCTAGTATGACCACATCTTAACTAATTATATTTTCAATAACCCTGTTTCAAATAAGGATATGTTCTAAGGCACTGAGGGTTAGGACTTTAACATGAATTTGGGGGGATCATTTAGCCCATAACAGGAAGTCATTGGAGTATCATAGGAAGAGTCATTTTAGCATGATTGGTGGTCCATTTGTTTTTAAGATTTATTTATTTATTTATTTATTTATTTATTTATTTATTTATTTATTTATGCAAGAACCGGGGTACAGGCCAGATGCATGGGAGGGTAAGAGAATTCACCAAAGACAGAGCTGGGAACAGAACAGGCAGACTGACAAAATACACTGCTGAGGGGAGCCGCGAGCAGGACAGGAGAGGTCTGCTGTGCTGCGGGACCCTCGCCGCCTGGCTGGGATCGAAGCGGTGCTGCAGAGACTGCGGACAGCTTCACAGAACGGCGCTCAACTGCCTGCGCCACCAGGAGAGACCCTTGGTGTTTCATTTTAGAAACATCACTTTGGTGAAAAGAGTGGTGTGGATCAAATTGCTCTTTTGTCAGTTAGCTGTTGCTTTGTAAGAACCAACCACATAAACCTGCGGCATACAACAACAAACATTTATTTCACACATCTGAAGAGGCCAACTCTTTTGAGCTGGGTTGAGCCCGCTGATTCTGCTGTCTCAACTGAGTTGGGCCACTTGGGTTTGCTGAGGTCTCTATTCTTGGATAGGCTTGCCTGTGGTGCTGTGTCTGTCATTCTCCTGCCAGAAGAATAAATCCCAGCATGCAAGAACATTTTAAGCCTCAGCTTGCATTACATTTTCTAAATATTTATTGGCCAAAGTGTAACAGATGACCAAAGGCAATCAGGTCCATAACCCATATGTGAGAGTACTGCAAAGTTATACGACAAGGAGCACAGAGTTGAGAATGATGAGAAATCGGACCAAAAGATTGCCATCTACCCCAAAATACAGATGGAAGTTTAAAAGTCTCCTATAATAAGCCCAGCAATGCTGAGGACATCTCATGAGATAGTGGGAGTGGAGAAAGTCAAAGCAACATCTACGCGAAACCTGCAGTTGGCCAAGAATTCTGAAACAGGAAGTGTAGGAGATTTGTATTAATGCTCTCTAAAATGGGTTTTGTTTTCATCCTTTTCTCTTTTTCATGTCCCATGTTCGCTTGGGCCTGACCTTATCTCCCACCCAGTCGGGGACTATTCAAGGTCACCCTTCTCCCCACTGCCCATTAGAGAAACCACAAGATGCAATTACAGAAATCTTAAGGATCTCTGATTTTTAAAAATGAACAAAAACCTGATACTAATACCTAGAAACCTACAAAATGTCATCTTCTAGGATCTTTATTTATTTATGGAGACTACTAGTATTCTCTAGGGCTCCAGGGGAAATGTCTTGGGCTGTTTTTTCCTGACCTTGTCTGGCTCTCAGAGCATTTGTATTCCAGGAAGCTGAACTCTGTTTAGGGGCTTGCACTTTTAAGTCATGCTATCTAGACTGCTCAGCAGAACTTCAAAGATAACTCATCTCCTGGTGAGACAGCAGCCCGGCACCTAGGGGAGACAAAGCCAAAATCAGTGCCCCACAGTCTTCTGTTCATTCTGAGTGGCTTGACAAGCACTCCCTGATGGACTGTCAGCATCCATTTTTAGAGAACTCTCCTTTAAGAAAGGAAAATTTTACAAGTTCATTCTTTAACATCCAGATAATTGCATACCTCCATCTTTGTGAGCCTCCCTTGTTTTCTTTCCTGGGTGCCTGGTTCATAGAGGGACTTAATATATGCTAATTCCCTTCCCTCCTCTTCCTGTCTCACAGCTTTGCTCACTTCTTTCTGTCTGGAAAGATGTCACTTTCCATTTATTTCTCTTCTCATAATATATGCATATGTGACATATATATACATATTTACACACACTCACACATGCATACACATTCATATAGCATCTCAAGTCACTACCTTGAAACAATGAGATTGGACCTTTTAGCTAACCTCATAGATCAGGGGTCCATGGTCACATCTGTACCAGTATAGCCAGCAAGTTCAAACTTAATGTTGGTAAGCAACTTCAAATGATAAGCTGATGCAGATATTATAGAGGTTGCCACTACTACTTCTCTGAAACCAGGAAGGTTTGGAAAGACCTTATAGTGATCCTTGGCCACAGATCACAATATCTCCCTCTGTGCCTCCCCTCACTGTACTCGCTGTCAGCATCATCCAACCTCCTGCCTCTGTCCCTGGACTGCTCAGTGAGAGTATAAGGAAGTCAATTGGTAGAAAAATCAACTTCATGTTATAAAATCCAAAGGTGATATGATTTACAAAGGAATTTTATTCATAGACTATGCTTAGACTGACTAATCAAATAACAATCTGGGTATAAAGATTTTTGAGAATTAGATATCCTTTATAACTTCAAGAATTAGGGTGCCTTTTTAAAATAGCATTTTTACTTTAAAATATTTATTGTAACTGATAATCACTGGATGTAGGTGAATTGATTTTCACTCTAACCTATTTAAAAAAAATATGTAACATCACTATGTGTTAGACACAAAGCAGTGTAATAGAGATGGACTGATGCTGTTACTCGCCATGGAGATGTATATTTGGATGGCAAAATATTCTGTTAAAGGGTATATGAACATAGGCAGCAATCCCTTTCCTCAGTTTCAGAGTATATAGTTGACTTAGCATGTGCATAACTGGTTCTAGAAATATGCAGAATCTATAAGTCCTGACTTTGACCCTGAAAACTGTGAAACTGCTAGATATATTCAAGACATAATGTTCTGTGAGCCTACAGGCCTTAACATGAATCATCCAGAAGATCACATAAAGACCCAGGCCCTGTCACCCCACTCACACAAGCCCAACCTGTCCCACAACCCCTTCCTCCCTCATGCCCTCACCTCCTTGGCAGCTCTGGCAGCTAGTAATCTAGGCCAAACTCAAGGGTGATTCCATCAGCTGTCTTTACCTTGCTTAAGGCTAACTTGCAAAACCACACATTTCTATACCATTCCTTATAGCTAGAGTTTCTCCTTCACTTCCTGCAGCTCCCACCTAAAAATTATTTCCAACAGATACACACAAGTATGTATTTATTATTCATTTAAATGACTAACATTTGTTATGCATTAGCATCTACAAAGTGCTTATCTCATTTACTTTCTACTTACCTTTCTGCCTAAGAGGTAGCTCTTCTTATTACCACTGATTATATTCACTCATTCAACTAATATTTTTCAAGAGCCTATTTTGTGCCAGCCACTATTCAAGATGTGTAATATAAGCATGAACAATAAAGAACTCTTAGTGGAGGAGTTTATAGTAATCAAGACAAATAAAATATAGAGCATTCATGATAAATCAGACACGGTCAATAACAAAACAGAAAAGAGAACTAGGAATATGTGTATGGGGACCAAAGCTTGCAATTTTAAATAGAATGTCCAGGGAACATCTCAACAAGAAAGTGATACTTGAGAGAGGTAAAAGAGAGAGCTATGTGCACATTTGGTGACAAGCTGCCCAAAAGTTGGGAATGACAGATGGCCCCTGGGGTAGGGTGACCAGTGTATCTGAGATGGAGCACACTGTGGGGGAGTGTGAGAGACATTATCAGAGCAGTGGCAAGGGTCCATGGGGAGTATGAACAAAGTAGAAAAACACAAAGCTTTTCAATACAAGCATGGCATTAGATGATCTAAATTTTAGAAGAATGGAGGTACCATTCAGTAGCTGGAAAAACAGCAAGATATCAGCTTGGGGGGGACAATCAGGAACCAAGTGTTGACATGTTATGTTTGGGATGTGTATTAGTCAATAAAGTGGAGTTGTCTAATATACTGTTGAATGTAGAATTCTGTAGTCAGGAGAGAGGTCTATGCTATAGACCAAAGTATAACTTTGGAAGTCATCAGCAGAGAGAGGATATTAAAGACATGAGACTGGATGAGATAATGGAGGAGACAACCCAAAACTGAGCCTATGGGTTTATCAGTGGTAAGTTCTGAAATCAGCAAGGTAAACTCAGAGGTTCTAGCCAGTAGAGAGAAGGAAAACAAGAAAATATAGTGTCCCAGAAGTCCAATGAAGAAGCAGCATGATGAATTGTGTAAAATACTTCTTAGAAGGTCAAATACATTGAAGAACATAAACATCATTGATAATATTGATAAGAACTATATTGGTAGGTAGGTAACATAAAAGTCTGATAATAATGAGTCCAAGAGAGAATGGAAGGGAAAATATTGGAAAACTACTGTGTATATAAACAGACATTTAAAAGAGTTCTTCTGTGATGGGGAGCAGAGAAATATAACAATAGTTGGAGGTAGGAGGTCAAAGGAAAATCTCTTTAAGGTGGGAGAGATAACAGTACTTTTATATGTTGATAGGAATAATACATAAAGGAGAAGACTGCATGTTAGGGTGCTTGCCAAGGCTTATAAGTGTCAGAGGCAAATCTGAAACATAGATTTTTTTAATTTTGTAGTTCAAACTATTTTGATTCTTACTAAGTAATTTTTCTTAGTAAATAGATAATAGCAATTGTGGGGCTTGGCATCATTTATTCAGTGAACATTGAATTGGTGAACAAATGAGTGAGTGAATGAATGAATGAATATTTTGCTGGCTTTATTCTACTTTCAGTGAAATTAGGTAATCAGTGACTTTATGTTTAACTTATTTTCTTTGAAATATACCAATTTCAGTGAATTTAATTTTTTTCACTAAAATACATGTTGAGATGGACATAGCTGTTTTCATGCATTTAATTTTGAAAAACTAGGTTATCTGCCTAGCGTTTATGGGCAAACAATGACATCTTCATTATAGCAGATTCTTTCAGATGCTTAATTTATTCCATTCTCCCCACATGATATTTTGAGAGTTTATCACTATTGAATGGAAAAGCAGCAATGCACATCCAAATTTAAATTTCTGACTAAAAAAAAAGACAAAGAGAGCCAAATTGGATGTGCTATGCATGACTTTGTAAGAAAATTCAAGAAAAAGATCTGCAAAGTGAAATAAGTCAGATGATAAGATGGAAAGAATACTCAATTGAGTCCAGAAAGTTGGAATTTCTACCCCTCTCTATGACTAATGGTGAGACCTTGTATTAACTTGATACCTGGAGCTTTTGTTTCCTCATCCATAAAATGAATGATTGACCTACATGACTGGCTTTTAAGGATCATGCTCTAAATCTGATACTCTGTAATTTGACATAGATCATCTGATAATACAAGTGGATCTTTCTCCTGCACCAGTGTTGGGGAAGGATCATTTGCTTATAGACTACAAAGCATGTAGATGAGAGACCAGAGCTGCCATTGATCTTGAGGATAAATCACTGGGTAGGCCACTTAAATAAATTTTCAAATCAAATCCAGGGATGAGGCAGTCAGTCTATGGTTCATACTAGGGTGCACTTTCATACTGGGGTCTAGATACTTCTCCCCAGAAAAGCTCTCTGCTCTTGAGTGAGTTGATGCAATGGCCTTTTTAAAACTCTCTGCATCCTTGAGTTAAAGAGTACAGAGCTTATATTGTTACCACTCAGTCTCAGGGTCTGACATAAGAGCTTCCCAATCCCAGCATGACCTGAGTGTAGACTAAACACCACATGGTTGCATGGCAGGGGCCCTGCTAGAAACCAAGGAGACAAAATCAAATGAAACATGGTTCTTGTCCTTAGGAACTCCTACTGTAGCAGGGGACACCCACATGTGCACACATGCATGAATGACAACCCCATGTGACAAATGTTAACACAGAGGGATGCACAACATGTCATGGGAATCAGGGGGTGGAATTGTTTTCTGGAATGTTCATGGGAAAACTAATTGTGGAATTGGGTGTTTTGGAGTTGGGTTTAAGGATATTAGGAGATTATCATGCAGATTTCCTGGGGGGATAAAAGCAAGGAAAATGCAAAAGCCTAAAACTGAGAAAGTTTGACAAGTTTCAGAAACAAAGAGGTAGCACTCTGTTACTGGGGTCTAAGTTGCCTAGGGAAGTAGGAAGGAGCATCTCAGGGCTGCAGGGATAGGCTGAGAGTGGAAAAGGGAAGGGTATGGAGGATCGCTGAGAATTAACATGGAGAAGTAGATTCAGGTGACCTTTTGTGTCTCACTGTGTTACATTTAGGAGAACTGTATCCTATAAGGCTAATAATTACTTGAAGGTTTTAGGCATGGAGATGATAATAATAATCATCTCATGCTTTATAAAGATTATGATGGTAACATCACAGAGAAAATGATACCAATCCACAACATCCATCTCAATGCTCTCCACACTTCCCTTTGCAGATCAACTTCCATATATCACATCTAAATTTTCCTTTATCTTTGTGGTTCTAGGCATACTTTTGACCTATCTAACTTCTTTGGATGTTGTGGTCTAGATGAGAAATTTATGGAAATTAACATTTGGTTTTGCCTTGAACTTAGGGGTTCATTAAATTCTTGCTGAATTAATAGATGAATGAATGAATGAATATTTGACCATTAATATTCCAAGATAAAAAATAAAATGAGAAGAAATATATGCTAATTAATGCTTTTATTTAATTCTGATATGATGCATTAATTTAAATGTAATGAGTTGGATACATAAAGCAAATGTCTAGGGTAAGCCTGAGATAATGAAAGAAAGATCAAGTACAATTCCATTACTTGTGTGAGTTCCTGCAGTGTGTCTCTGCCTTATTGATTTGCATTACAGTGGTTTTTGATTATGGTTTTATGCAATTTTTCTCTGTCACTTTTAACAAAAGCAGGCACGTTCCATTCCAGTTACCTGTTCCAAGGCACAGTGGAGAGAGAATGTTGTGGGCAACAATGTCCCTGCCTCCCTGGATTCTGAGAAGTGAGATCAAAGATATCTTCATAAAGCATAGAATTGCCTTTTTTTTACTCTAATTATATTTCTTTTGTCAAGATTTCTACCACTTTTCTTCTTCTCTTCATTCAAAGTATCTTTAAAAATACCATCCTAGAAGGGTTGAATTTATAAATGATGGCAAAGTGTTTAAATTTCTCCCTAGCTAAGCTGGTGATTCTTTTCAATGAAACTCATTATGTTGTATAAAGGACATTTAGTAGTTCAGCTAATAAGTGTTCTCTTTTAAATGCTAATGAGAGTGGAGCTCCCACATCATGGCAAGAACACACTGTACTTTCAGTGCCCAAAAAGAATTACTATCTGAACCTCTGGCTAAGAAGCCTTTCTCCATAACCAACTTGTGTTACAGAAGAGGCCACAGATGACCATTTGGCACCCTCAATAGTGGGTACCCCCTGTATGCCAAGAACAGGAGCCCAGAGAGAAATAAAATAAGAGATGAGCATGCTTTCCTTTGAAAAATTTTTATGTGTATTTTTTTCTCTGATGAAAGTACAATTGTACAGTACCAATTTGATTCAGTCTTAACTCTGTTAACTACATATTTGTGTTGGTTTGTCATCATATATAATTGTGTTAGCATGTGACTAAGGGGTAACCCAGGGACCCCTAACTGTTAAGGGATACAAGCTCTGCAAGGGATTCAGTCATCTGCCTGCACAAAGGCAAAGGAAACAGACTCTTAGTGGGAAAGATTTTTAATAGAATTGGTATGCAAAGAAGAGAGAGAAAAAAAAGGATATCAAAATACAGTTTCCCAATAAAAATTACCTATCCTATTGCAAAAATCACCTATCCCCTTGTGGGCAAATTCCAATCCAAATAGGCCATGCCCAAAGTGGGGCCTCTGAAACCAAAAGATTGCCACACATCTGGGTTACCTTCTGGGAGGGAACCACAAGAAAGTGGTTAGGCAGATCTCAGACAACAGGACTGAAGGAGAGATTCAAATTCTAAAATATACCACATCAAGGTAATGGCTGCCATTGTTCTCTGCCAAGGGCCACAGGGAGTCTCCCTACATGTCTCTCACCCATGTGTCCCTTGCAAATATATCTTCTAAGTGTCTCAACATGCCCTCTCCTCCATGTGTATCCCCGAAATCCTCCTTCCAGCAGTACCAGTGTGCAAGTCAGAGGCCAAAGAAAGCATGAGAGAAAGAGCACACAGGGGTTCAATTATAAGCCAAACAGGGCTGCTTAACTCTCTCCCTAGTTCCTAGCAGCCCCCACCCCCTGCCTTCCATTCAGGAAGTCAGGTTCATTGCTTGCTAAGAATTATAATCCTCTCTTTCTCATGCCCTCCTCTCTTCCCCCTTCATCATTTATTTTACCTTTAGAAAATAACAAATACCTTTATTAATTCTTAAACATCAGCATATAAATATATATGATCCATGTCCTATATATGGGTCTGATTCAGTGCATAATGGAAAAATTATCTGAATAGAACTTAAGACATCAGCTGGTTTGGTCCCTGCTTTGATGACATGTAAGACAGATGGTTGCCTATTATCACCTTAAAATTTCTAAGGATGGCAATGGCATAACTCCCTTGAATAGCCCATTATAGTTTCATCACCCTTCTTGATAGGTACAGGAATGAAGGGCTTCAGTCTCATAATGGCATTTTAGCATGATAAATGGAAATGACTATATAATTTTTCTACTCATTTTCATTAAATTTTTTTGATGCGGCACTGAAAACAGCAAGACTGAATAAATACATGTATCTGCGTGTGTGCTTACTACGAATGTTGCCATTCTTTAGGGATGCTATTTCCTTGGTGGTCTTGAAAGATACAGCAAATGGATTTAATAAAATGTTAAGTCTTTATGCAATTCTTTTAGAAGAGAAATTGAATTGCTTCTGGCAGCAGAGCTCAAAAATCCCAAGAATTCCATCAGTGGAGGGATGATATAGAACTCTGAATAAAGTACCTGAAAGGGAAATCTAATAAATGAGAATAAGAGTTTGGTTTTAGGAAAGTCACTTACTGCGATTTTTCTGGGTTACAATGAGAAAGAACTTGATTGGTGTCAGCAGCAGCCAATTTCTGATGTGTCTTTCCATTGGCTCCAAGCTGTTAAAAAAACTATGCTATAAAACCTATTTTTTACCCTTTTTGTACTGTGCCTTGCTCCATTCACATTAGACATGGAAGGGCAAACCAGAGAGACAGGATACCTGAGTGCAAATAAAGGAATTCTTCCCTTTGGAAAGAATGACTAGTCTTCTTGTCTTAGTCATTGTGAATAACTGAACAAATGTAACACTTCTTTTCCCTGAGATCTGTGGTCATTGGGAAGCAGCTCTGGGAAAGTGTTATTTTGGCTTTCCAGGATGACAAATTGCTACCTCTGATTTGATTTTCCTTTATAAACATGCTCCTCTGATGATAGTAGAGGCACCTGTAGGGCAGGGTAGGACATCTCCTAGTCAATTAGCATCAGCCATACAGAGAGGGAGTAAGAAAAGAAATGAGAACAGGCCCCATCGTAGTACAGCTGTCAAACACAGCAGGTTTCTGGATAGTGAATGTGAGTTCTGTAAGCAGCCCCTGGGATCCTCTTAGGGCCACAAGAGAAACTCTCTTAACTATGTCTGTCCATAGGTGTACATAAATGGTGGCCTGTAGGCTGATGTAATAATGATTTAATTCTTTTATACTGTCTGTACTCATTTGTGGCATAAATTAATAATTTACACCTCTCCCTTAGAGAAAACATCACCATTCTTCCCATTTGTGCGATGTATTGTTTGGTTTGGGGCTTGTATTTGTAATACCATGTGGGGGCACATGGTCTAGAAGGGTGTTTACTTCATTAAGAATATTAAAGACTAAAAGAGCTTAAGCCCGTCTAAACTTCTGAGAGAAAGTATTCTTGTTTTAAGAAAACGTTTTTCCTCATATGGCCCTACTGGACTGGACTGATGCTAAGACTCAGATACACTGGCTTCAAGAGTAAGGCAACAACACTTGTCAGGGGCCTTCTCCATGTCTGGGCAGAACACATCTTATTGAAGATGCCAGAGCATTCATAAGCATTAACAGTTCCCCATTTGTCCAAGATACAGGGCAGCCCAAAGGAAGGCTCACAAGTTTTATCTGTAGTTGGGATTCAGGCATGCAATGATATGTGTGTAGGTAAGGGGGTGATAAAAGAGTCAGGTCCAGAAAGGAATAACTAAATCTTTAAGAGGGAAATTTCTATGCGTGAAAAGGAGTCAAGTACAGTTAATGACCTGTACCCTCTTGGGGACCTGTGAGAATGAAAACGTCCCTTCCAACCCACCCACCTGCAGGCCTGCTGCTCTCTGAAGAGGAGGGGCAGCACTGTTTCAGTGGGAACAACAACCCAGCTGGAACCCTTTTTTCCTCCCAAGAAATTTGAATGGGTATCCAAGTAACTCTATGACAGGACCATCTCTTGAAGAACTGGACACATGGAAATGTGTCTTCCCTAATGGTCAGAGAGAGGCAAATGTGGCAGAGACTGGGAGGCTGACAGAAATGGACCTTAAGGTGCCAGTGGCAAAAAAACCTCACCCCAAGGAGGGAGGTAGTTCTGGAATTGCAGGTGACAGGTGGCTATAGTGTAGGCAGCAGGGGAGAACATGGTCAGCAGCTCTGAGTAAAGCAAGGCCTGGTGGATGAGGCAGCATGGCCTTGGCTGAGGTAGAGCAACTATGTGGGTAGCCAGAACCAAAGGATGGCAAACTCCTTACTCTGACATGAGCCACTGCTACTCCCTCCTCTTGGAAACTTCCAGAGCAGTAACTCCCAACCCTGGGGGCACAACACACTCACTGAGGACCTTTCACAATTTCCGGAGGCCTTGGCTGAATGCCCAGGAAGTCTGATTTATTTAGTCTGTGGGGAGACCTGGGAATAATAATATTTTTTTACTCTACCTACATGTTTATAAAGAGTAGCCAAACTTGAGACTTCAGAAAGATTCTGGAGAGGGAAAGACTGAGGTTGTATCATTTGGTAGGTAGGGATTTGGGTCCAGAAGATCAGAGCCAACCGGTTCTGTGTGATTTCACATGGGAACCACATGCTAGTGGGCACAGGCAAGTACACTGGCATCACCCATGGAGCTGTCAAAACTTCAATGCCTTATGTCTCCTCCAGAGATTCTGATTTAATTGACATGGCTAAACACTGGATGTCAGGATTATTTAAAACCCCTCAGGTTGTTCTAATGTACAGTGATTCTTGAGAACCAGTGGCGTAGGAGACATTGAGATCACTCATGAAAATCCTCTTTGGGATTCTCAGATGTATTTATGAGAAAAGGAAACTCTGGAAAGGATTTTCTATTCTGCATGAGTAGGTAGAGACAGAGAGTCATCATGATTTGAATGTTCGCACAAATATTTATATTCATAGATGGATGATTCAAAGATATTGCCCAAATAACTATTTCCATAGTTCTCCAATCTGGCAAGGCAGTTACAATGCCAAACCAAAATCTACAATGGATGACCGTCTTGCAGGGGACATGGCTCATTTATCTGAAGCTCCAATGAAGACTTCATTTTAAGATTCACAGGTTCATTGGAGTAATCACAACTTGTGAAACTGTCACACTACATTAAAGAAAGGAACTCCAAGTAGAATGGTATTTAAGAGTATCTTCTTTTCACTTCTTTCATTTTTTAAAAAAGCTTTATTTATTTATTTATTTATTTTATTTATTTATTTATTTATTTATTTATTTATACAAGCAATGAGTACAGTCAGAAGCGTGGGAGGGTGAGAGAATTCACCAGAGTTAGAGCAGGGAGCAGAACAGACAGATTGACAAAATACACTGCTGAAGGGAGCAGTGGGCGCGGCAGGAGAGGTCTGCACGCCATGTGGGACCCTCACCGGTGGCCGGGGATCGAACTGGCGCTGCAGAAGCTGTGGGCAGCTTCGCAGCCCAGCGCTCAAATGCTACACCACCAGGGAGGCCCTTCTTCCATTTTTGAAAGATATTTTTCATTCTTTTTTTTTAAATTTTATTTATTTATTTACGTAGAAGAACTGGGTATAAGCCAGAGTTGCAGGGAGTGAGAGGATTCACCAAGACAGAGTGAGGAGCAGATGTACTCAAATACACTGCTGAGGGGAGCAGTGGGAGAGACAGGAGAGGTCTGCTGCACTTTATGTGGGTTATTTCCCTGGCGGGGGTTCGAACTCAGGCCTTGGTGGTGATAATGCTGAGATTTAACCCCTGGGCCACCAGGGTGTCCCTCATTTCTTTCATTTTAAAATTGTTAAAATGCAGATTTGATTATTATTTGTTGAATATGTAATCAGTACCAGTCACTGTCTAAAGTGGCTTAGTGAAAATTAGTATATTTGGTTCTCATGAAAACAGATGAGTTTGGTATGACTAACAGTATTTTACTGAGGAGGAAACTTCGGCTCAAGAGGGAGAGGATTTCCCCGGGATCACACTGTAAGTAGATTACAGATTCTAGTTCTCTTCCCACCTCACCAAGCTGCCTTTCTTCATTCTCTTTAGTGACTCAGAAGTATCCTACAGCTCAACTCTCACTTTCCAGTTTTAGTTTCATATGGTAATTTATATATGATGAATTTCATATAATACATTTGGGAGGTTGCTAAATACAGGCTCTATATCAATCTATGTTTATACATAACTATCTTCTACTAGAGATATTTTGAGGAAACACAAATGTTTTCTGCTTTTTCTCTATCCAAAATTACTTGGACTCCCAATAGAAAGCATCATCGTAAAGTCTATACTCGAAGTTTGCAACTGAAATGAAATCTCTGATTTCATTAGCTGAGGAGATGGTCATTCTTAAATGACAGTGATTCAGTTAACTGGAGGAAAACTTGCCGTGTGTATTTCTTAGAAGCTGTGGCTGAGACTCACTGGTAATATTTCAGAAATACGCAAAAGAAAAGTAAAAGTTGTAGACAACAATGTGTAAAGAGTCATCAAATGTATGTGAAGTGATAATCAATGCAAATTTTATACATGTTTGTGTTAGGAATTTTAGATTCTTTAACATTTTCAAGGGCTTTCATCTTGGAACACACCTTTTTCTACTTACTGAATCCCTCTCCCACAAGGAACACATTTGTTTCATAAGTACCTTAAAAGCCTACTTCGCTGTAAGGTGCATATTCGACTGCTTCGGAATTGATAAATAAAGTTCTATGCAGAAAGCACATTAGCATTTCAGTTTGATCAAATCATATAATGCATTTCAGTTAAAGGAGTTACTAGTAATGTCCAACTGGACATGAAAATGTATCACTTGTATTACTGGCAGAAAGTTTTAGGACAGAACCAGATTCCAGATTCCTGCTTCAACGTGTATGTCTTCCTGGTCAGAAATAAGATGGACTGGTGGATATTGCGATATAGAAAGTAACCCAGCTTCCATGACAGGACAATAAAATGTTTTAAGCTGTCTTTAAGACTTACTCCAATCTTTATGGTCATCAATAGCTTAATTTTACTTTGACTTGAATATATATATATATATATATATATATTTGTGTATGTCTATATATATCATATGTCTTTCTGCACTTTTAAGTGCTTTTAACTGGCTGATTATCTTCTAGATGTTTTCCTAGGAAAACATGATTGTGATGATGTATGTGGTAATCTACCATAGGACTTAGTCTTCCAATCTACTTTTAAAGAGAAATGGTTTCATTTCTATTACTCACCCAAATATTTTGCCTATTTATGCCATCAAAGTTTTCTATCACATTTTTAAAGGAGCGCAACCTAGGAAATCTATTTGAAAAGAAAATGCCTTATTTTAAATTATATCAGAAGCTTCAACTTTGTCACAGAACACAAAAAAGTGACTGTTTTAAAAAAAAATGTTTTTATGCAAGATATAAGCTGTACTATTATTTCTCAAGAACTTAAGTAAGGGTTACAATTCAAAGAAAACCTCAAGCCACACAAGAAAGTATTTACCCAAATATATTTTTCTGATCCCACTGTCCAACATTCCAATTCATCCTCCAGAATTTCTAAATGTCAAACCAAACCAAAGAATCACTGCTGACAAAGAATCAGTTAAATCTGCTCTGCTGACTCAGGACTCAGGTGGGTGCCAGCCCCCAGCTTTGCCCTGCTGTTTCCGTCTAGGAGTATATCAAACTTTATGGACCCAGAGTTTGGGATCTGTGAATGTCCTGAAGCTTAACATGCGTCAATGTCCAGTCTGCTAAAACATACCCACTACCTACATCCAAAAATTATAGTGGCTTGACCCTGGGAGAGGTGCCCAATACAGTGGGCTCTGGAGAGAACTTGTACCACAGCCATAGCCACTTCAAAGTGACAATGTTGAGAAAAACCACAAAGGTGGCAGTAAAATTACAGACAAACTTTAAAAAGTCACATTTTTAAATGTCAAGCTAGGTAGGCAGACATGATTTGATTTGTGGTCTGCTAGACAGAATAACACATCATTTAAAATTTATCTTCACTTTTAAAAAGCATCAATAAATGGTTTTTGTGTTCTTTGAATTCCAGATTGATATGATTCTTGAAATAGTATCATCTTTTAATTACGATGAGCTGGTCTTGAGTTTCAAAGTATCATCTGATAACAACTTTCAATGTGCAAAATGTGGGCTTTCTTTTTCTCAAAAGAACTGTTTCTTTAAATGAAATCTGAGCAAGGTAATTATTGCGCTCACTTTTTACCATAAGAAGTATTTCATAGGAAAAGGCTTTGCCTGAGCTTTGTGAATTGTTCCAACTTGCGATATATGACTCAATTTATTCATAGATGCTTATGTTAGAAATTGCATTATGTTTTAGACAATAGGTTAGGTGGACTAAACCCAGACATTTATTGCATTACAGGAGAGATCCACATTATTATTTTTTGAGAAAATATGCATAATAGCTCTCCATAAATGTTCACCTCATTAACAAAGAAATGCCATTTCGTTTTAGCTACAAAGACCTTTCCCTGACAGAGGCACATTTGCTACAGTGGTCTGTTTGAATTGTTTTTCTCCCTCTCTCAGATACATTTATAAAATACCTTTACCTCCAAATGATTCAAAGATATATGATATTTAAAGATGTAGAGGTTTTTCTCACAGTTATGCATCAGTAACACAACAAAGGTCAGCTTTGCTGTGTTTTGCATATGATATGCTCATCTCTCTGACTACCTCTATCTGGTAAGCCTCACTGCATTTTTCCAGATTTCAATGTGAGTGTCCTTTGTAAAGCATCTTCTTTCTGCTGGGTTGGAGCTATGACTTTTTAAATTATTAACACCTGGCACAGAGCCTCCCAGAAGTGAGAGGATGCAAGTGCTGACTTATCCTGCTTGTCTCCAGGTCAATCTTTACACAACATCAGCATCTGGGAAGTGAGATAGGTGGGGGCACAAGCACTGGACAAGGAGGAAGTGGGTTCTCAGTCTGGGTCTGCCCCTGTGCTCGCAATGTGTTATGAAGCAAGGCCCTGGATGGCTGTGACCCAGGGAAAGTCCACCCAGGGACGTGTAGGCACTTGTTCCGGTCTGGTCACTGCTGTGTTGCAATGCCCAGCTCATGTAGGCGCTCATTTTATATATTTAAAGTGGATGTGTTGAGTGAGTGAGTGAGTGAGTGAGTGAGTGAGTGAGTGAGTGAGTGAGTAAGTGAGTGAATGAAATGAGACTCTAGTCTCTAAGGTTCTGGAATTCAATATGTGAACCCACAGGGCCCTGCTCTCACTGGAGCCCCAGTACAGTATTAAGTGTTCCCAGGGATAGTAACGATAGTAACTTAGCTTTCTGGGACTAGACAGCAATGAGCCCAAGTAGTCGGGGGACCAGAGGAGGAGTTCTAGCAAAGAGACACTTGAGCAGAGATCTAAAGAATAACTAAAGGTAAATAGACTAAAAAAGCCATAAAGAATTAAGAGCAGGCAGAGATCTTCTAACAGGGAAATCCTGACTCGTTTGGCATCCCCAAAGTGATTATCTAAGTAAGGAGAAAACCAGTTGAGAGGAAATATGACTGACTCATAGAGTTCTTGGGGAGGGGCTATAGCTGAGGGGTAGAGCATCTGACTGCATAGATTTCTGGGGCTGGAAAAACTATTGTTTGAACTAGTTCCTGTAGGCTACATTTTACCAGTTTAGAAATTGAGGCCCCGAGTTCTGTGAGCTTGTTCAAGTCTTTAAAATGAATCTGTTTTTCCTTTTTCTTTTTGAATTTCAAGTAGTACAAAAGCTTGTAAATTAAAATTGAAGTTTCTTCACATAGAAGTAACCACTATCAGAGGTAGGTATATAGCTTCCAGAATTTTTCTCCACATTTATGCTTTTACACAAAAATGTGATTACACTATACATTAGCAGTTCTCAAGCTTTTTGAGAGCAAGAGCCATTTACACTTTTAGAAACTATTGAGGCCTCCAAAGAGCTTTTGTTTGCATGAGTTATTTCCTGTTCTATTCTGAGGACAACCAATCACAAGTATCTTCCTAATTCTACATTCAATGGTAGTTTGAAATCAGGCATGGGGGAACATTTACACCATGGAAATAGGCTGGCGTTACAAATTAGGGCTCTCCACCCCACCCAGATAGCCAGTTATTAAGCATTTACCAGCATACCACTGATTATGTCTGTCATATTAGAAATTTTAAATGAGAACTTCAGAAATACTTAGTAATTTATTTTAAGATAATAATAATAAGCTCATCTGGCCTCCCTGATGACGCAAGGGTTTAAGTCTCAGCACTGTGAAGCTATCCGCAGCTACTTCAGCATGAGTTCAATCCCTGGCCAGGGACCTGACCCACATATGGCACAGCAGACCTCTCCTGTCTCGCCCACTGCTCCCCTCAGCAGTGTATTTCAGTACATCCACCTGTTCTGTTCCCCACTCTGTCTCTGGTGAATCCTCTCACCACCACCCCCGCCTCTGGCCTACACCCCAGCTCTTATATGCATTAATAAATAGGATAAATCTTTAAAAAAATAATAAGCTCATTACATATTAACATAAATAACACTTTCTGTTTATATTTTTGCAAACCTCCTTGATATTCTCATATCTGCTTCTGCATTCAATCTATTGTGATACCACACATTATGTGGCCTCAGAAAACCTTCACCCTATCTCATGAAAGAGTGAGAATAGGGCCTCCCCGGTGGCGCAGCGGTTGAGCGCTGGGTTGTGAAGCTGCCCGCAGCCTCTAAGCGCTGGCTCAATCTCCGGCTGCTCCCCGGCCACTGGAGGAGGGTCCCGCATGGCCAGCGGACCTCTCCTGCCGCCCGCTGCTCCCCTCAGCAGTGTACTTCGGTCCTTCTGCCTGCTCTGCTCCCCGCCCTGGCTCTGGTGAATTCTCTCACCCTCCCGCGCTTCTGACTGTACCCAGTGCTTGTATAAATAAATAAATAAATCTTAAAAAAAAAAAAAAAAGAAAGAGTGAGAATGAACAAGCCTAAGAATGTCTTAGCCTTTATTTTGAAAATTCTGTTCACTGCATGGACTTTGTGGAAGGGTCACAAGGAGTTCCAGGATCTTAGTCTCACACATTAAAAGTCATCCCTACAGAGAAGGTTCTTTTCTGGATACGTATTGATACTTTTAAAATAATTCTTAAAGCTTTTTTTTTTTTTATCTTATTGTATCCTGGGTGATTTTCTTGGTCATGGCATAGATCTACAAAACCAGACTCATGTATCTATGTTGAGTAACAGTTTCCTGGATCATATAGTCTGTTTTTCCTACCATTCCTTGCATTTAGACCTACTTACTGTATTTTACAGAGACAGGGTAAAAAGAGGAGTGGGGAGGAATTTGTTGAAGGAAGGTTTTCTTAGACTGCCTCTTATCTAAAGAACTAAGACAAGTTTCCAGCACTTTCTGTCTTCCTTGCCATGGCGCCACTTCCGGTGAGAGGATGGACTGTGGGATCACTGATAGTTTTGGTTCCTTTGTTCCCTCATCTGAATTCCTGTGCCCAGGGACATGAAAACATGTCCTTAAAATTCTTTGAGGAAACCTAGTAAGTAAAACTCAGCTGTACCCACCATGTTCTCTAGAGAGTTCAGAAAAGAGAGCAGGAAAGGGGGAGGTTGGTGGCTGTTGTTTCCTTTCCTCACCAAGAGGGCATCTGAACTCTCAAGAACTGAGGAGGCCAGGACACACAAAGAGAGGCAAGGGGGTAAGTCAAGTTCACTCATGAAGGCTAATGATAGCCAGGATCGGTAACAGGACTCACCAAATAGCTGTTGATACATGAGTAGGATTGTGATGAGGATTAAATTCATATTCACATTTAATTTTTACAAGAGTGTATATACATGTTAGCTTTTGCTTTGGTTATTTTATTCTGTTTTGTTTTATTTTTCCCTGAGTACTAGAATTAAGATGCATAACTACAGCTTTGCAGTTCAGACTTCTGGCATATAATGGGATTATTTTATTCCATGAAATCAAATTAAAAGTGCTAAAAGTGGATAGGTTCACATAAGCAAATCCTGGATGACATTATGGAAATTCTTCTAGGAACTTAGATAGAATAGCTCTCAATGTGAGGCTGGTTAGGTCAGGAAACATGTCAGAAACATATGCCTGACAGAGAAATGAGAGGCCAGATCAGCCCCTTCACAGCTGTCTGAGTCCTAGCTTCCTTTTCTCTGTCTTACAACACATTTTTGGATAGTGTTTTCAAGATTACTGATGGATTTGAGAAAATGTGTGGCATTTATCCATCTGGTCAGTAAGGAGAAACTTCACCAGATATTTTAACTGGAATAATTTGCTCACATGAGAATTCACTTGCTGGCATTACTAGCCACTTCTTATTTATTTCTCACAACCCTCTCATTTCCTCTAAGGCAGGTGATCCTCCCCTTCTACTCATGCAGTGCACATTGCAGGCTCAATACATTCAGGCTGCAATAAACCAACTTAAAACAAGGCTGCAGTGGCCCCTCTCCATCTCCAGGTGACATGAGGGTTAGACTCAGGCCAGCACAGCCCAAGTTTTCCAGTCTTAGACCTCCATGGGTCATGATGGGGAGGATCTTTTCCTCGCATCTGAAATTCAGAAACAGGGTATCCCTGATGGCCTAGAGGTTAAGTCTCAGAGCTATCACCTCAACAGCCTGATTGTGATCCCTAGCCAGGGAGCTAACCCACAAATGGCACAGCAGACCTCTCCTATCTTGCCTGCTGCTCTTCTCAGCTGTGTATTTCAGTAGATCCACCTGTTCTGCTCCCCACTCTGTCTCTGGTGAATCCTCTCATCCCCCACCCCCGCACCTCTGGCCTATACCCCAGTTCTTCTTAAAAAAAAAAAAAAGAAATTCATAAACAAAGTAGGCACTCCTTTGACATATATTTATCTTGCAAAAATTTCTAAAAATGTGTCAGCAAATATAGCTGTACTAAACTTTCTAGCTTTCTGTTTGTTATTTCTTCACCTTTGCAGATACGTAACATAAACTTTAGAAAATACCTTAAGAGTGCCTCCCTAGGGTACAAAGGGTTAAGTCTCAGCATAATGAAACTATCTGCAGCCACTGCAGCATGAGTTTGATCCCTGGCCAGGGAGCTGACCCACTTGGCTCAGCATACCTCTCCTGTCTCGCCCACTGCTACCCTCAGCAGTGTATTTCAGTGCATCTACCTGTTCTGCTCCCCACTATGTCTCTGGTATATCCTCTTAGCACCCCACCCTCCACCCCGCACCTCTGGCCTGCACCCCAGCTCTTGTATGCATAAAAACATAAAAATAAATCCTTAAAAAAAAGAAAATACCTTAAAGTATTATATCAATTCATATAAATATAAAATAACTTATAAAATATACTATGGCTTCTCTAGGAAGCAAGTAACCATTCATCAGTCACAGAGTCCTTGGATTTGAAAACCATGATTTCTCTTTGTTACAATTTACTTCCAGTTTTCTAAAGAGTTAAAAAAAATCTCTGCTCTAATGTGTTCAGTTCACCCAATATCTAAAATTATCAACAAAATAATGTTGAGGGCTTTCAAAATCTACTCACAGAACCTTTTTCTTTGGAAGATATTTCCTAAATAGAACTTCATAATGTCTTTGTTCTACCCAATCCCCCAAGAGAGAATTATATATGAAAGACTATATTACAATATTTTAGCCCATACAGGGCCTGGATGCTTCAGATAAATTGAGAAATCCTCTAAGTCTTTTCCAAAAGTCAAAGTGAAATTTTCTCACGCCTGTGATTTTATAAACCTTTCAAAAGTTTAATTTGTTTTTTATAAAGTATAAAAATAAGACAATGAGACTTTAACCTCAGTTCTTTTTTTTTTTTAAGATTTATTTATTTATTTATTTATACAAGCATTGGGTACAGTCAGAAGCGCGGGAGGGTGAGAGAATTCACCAGAGCCAGAGCGGGGAGCAGAACAGGCAGAAGGACCGAAGTACACTGCTGAGGGGAGCAGCAGGCGGCAGGAGAGGTCTGTGCGCCAATGTGGGACCCTCGCCCGGTGGCCGGGGATCGAACCTGTGCTGCAGAGGCTGCGGGCAGCTTCACAACCCAGTGCTCAACCGCTACACCACCGGGGAGCCCCTAACCTCAGTTCTTAAAATAATTAGTAACAGAATATATTTGCAGTTTTTTTAAATGATTGTGTTCGTTTTTAGTATGTCAGTGCTACGGTTTAGGCCATATGGGGTTGACTACCTTCCCGAAAGAAATTTCCACCCTGCATGAGATGCTGTCCTACATGCTCAGGAGCTTGGGTGGGTCTCTGGACCTCCAGAGTTAGATGATCCTGTAGTGATGCCCTTGTTTAGAAGCTCCATCCCCCCACCCCCACGGCCTTGGCCCTTCCCTCCTCACCTTTGGGTGTCCATTTTCTCCTTCAGTCTTTTTCTTTTTCTTTTTCTTTTTTAAAGATTTATTTATTTATACGAGAACTGGGGTACAGTCAGAGGCACGGGAGGGTGAGAGACCCCACCAGAGACAGAGCAGGGAGCAGAACAGGCAGACAGAGGAAGACACTGCTGAGGAGAGCAGTGGGCACAGCAGGAGAGGTCTGCTGCGCCATGTGGGACCCCTGCTGGCGGCCGGGGATCGAACCAGCGCTGCAGAGGCTGTGGACAGCTTCACAGCACGACGCTCAACCTGCTGCACCACCAGGGAGGCCCCATCTTTTTCTTTTAAGTTAATGCTCTTGCTGAGTTCATATTTCCATCTTTCCATGTTGTGATTCTACTAATTCATGAGTCGTGAAGAGCACCCTAAGTAAAGATAACAAACTCCTGATTTACCCAATGCTTGGCACGTAATGAAGAAATATCTCTTGCTGTTGTTTTCTTTTGAACTCTCTTATGTCTATATTAGGACTTTTTACAATGTTGGAACGTATGAATTGCTAATATTTAATGGTTTAAGAACCAAAACAGCAGTTTCAGATGATTCAGCCAATAGCATGCTGCTAAGAAGCTGGATGCTCTGATAAAAAAGACACCCACACTCTCTATTTAGGTGAACAGCCAATCTTTCCTTTGCCTAGCACTGAGGGACACCTGGTGTGATGGCCTTTCGATGTTAAAACAGGAGACACCCCCCAAAACAGACTAGTTGGTCACTCTACTGATTACAATGTAATTAAATTCTGCTTCTGATTTCCCAAATGTGTGAAAAGAAGTCCAGATTTGTCATAATAATATAATGATCAGTAAGATTTATTGACAGCCTACCATGTGCAGACCCTTCGGTTAATGCGTTAAATCCTTCCAGTAATTTTATGACGTAGTGCTAATCTTAGCTGCACAGAAAAGCAAAGTAACCTAATCAAGGTCTCAAAGCCTTCATAGCAAAACAGGGAACTGAGTCAAAATTAGTGCTCAAAAGAAAAATACTTCTTCCTTCTTTCAGTGACTGTGGCCTCAGCAAAACCTACCTGGGAAGTAATAGCTGGAGGACAAGAGATGGAAATGGCTTTCTCCATTTCTTCCTGGTTTTAATATTATGCCTTCTCCTCTGCCCCAGGAATCTACTTTCAGCTCAGCTAGTTAGTCCTAGCCATTTCCTAACTCAGATCCCGGCACCGTGCCCTGGCCTTTTCCCAGGTCACACAGCCAGACTCTTGACATGAGGTGTCCCTCTTTGACCTGCTAGGCCTGTCCTCACCTCTGCCTCAACCACCACCTTTCTATCCCCTTTGGTTCTTCTCCTCAGGATTAAGATTGAGGGTAGGAGCTGCAGAGTCTGATGGAGCCTATTGCTCGATCACGGAGACCCTTGAGTACTGAATGACATGCTCAACAGTTTGGCTTTTCCTTGATAGACAGTGAGAGGCCAGATAAGGTTTGGAAGCAATGACATGAGTGCATCTGTGTTTTAGGAAGATAAGATAGAAGACGGACTGGAGCAGGGAGTGTATGGGATTGTTTTCATTATATGAGAGCTGACAAGTTCTGATGTGAGACTGCTACACCACTCTTCTATGTGGCACCAAGACAACCAGTCAGTGCAATAAAGAAAAGTAAACCTAATCCAGTTATTTCAGTTTTGTGACAATGTTATCCGAATTCTGCTCTCCTGAACCAATAGAAAATTCCAACAACAACAACAACAACAACAAAAAAAAACCAGCACAAGTTATCAAGCTTTGTCACCTGTGAATTAAACACTTTTGCTGTGTTGGAGCCTGCTATGTCCAATATGGCTAATGTGCTCAGTTAAAATGCATGAACTCTAAAGAAAAAAGAAACAGCTTGAAGTTTATTAATCTTATGGTGAAGCCTAAGTAGGAGCTGCAGCAACACATTTTATGCTATCTGTGAAAAATGGTAAAAAGCAAAAACAAAAATGAAATCATTAAATCTGTGAAAGATAAATGCAGGTATTAAAATACGCTATCAAACCATCTCATCATGGATTTCTCTATGCTGGTGGATTCCCAGTATACATTGTCAAAGACTGCATGGAGGGAGTTTCAGAACCAACTTCACAATAAGGCAGTATCTTCCTGGTCCTATTACAGGACAGATTTGCAGTTAAGGAATCCAAGTTATCTCTGCCTATGTCCTGCATTTCCAGGGGTGCCCCACTGGAAACTTGCTATATATTTCAACGCATAAGCTAACATATATTCTGCTCTGAGACTTCCTTTTATGGCATGCAAAGTTCAAGATCTTACAATGGCTGCCATCTCCTAGTATTTCAAAGACTGTCTACATCAATATCTTTCAAAGCCCCAAACCCTGGCAAGGAATGAAAATTGTTTTTGAATCTGCTTCAAGAATTAATATTAGAGAATAGGAGGTTTTCCTCTCAGCAAATTGAAGCTGAATAAATTGTTCTCTGTCTCCTTAGAAATGGAATTGATTGCAGGAGGTGAACGCCGCTGTGCGGAAGCGGGGTGTGATGCCGGGGAGGGGTGTGGGGGCTGATAGGGTCTTTGTTCTCTTTTGTAATTGGCAGGTCTGTTTCTTTAAACCTGGTATAGATGCTAAAATACAGGAAGTTAAGTATATTAGCTTGGAGTTCCAGTAAAGACAACAGGCATCGCTGGTGATTACTGCCTCTTTTATTATTGTGTGCCCACAGAGCAGCCTGCTCCTAAGCATTCCCAGGCAGCCGCTCACTCCTCACCGCGTTGACATAAGTGAATTGAAACAATTCTGCTCAGACTGTGCTCAGCTCTCTTCTTTGGAACAAGAGAACAAACCTGGGAGACATTTCCGTTTTGCCCATTCCGACCGCGACCAAGCAGCGGTTCTGTTCTGTGCTTGGAGGATTTAAATGACCCAGAGGATCTAAATGACCCAGACATCAAAGCCACCTGCCAAAGATGTTAGCTCAGCTTTGACTTCATCATTATATATATATACATATATGTATATATATATTTAGAAGAAGACAATTCTTGCAATACACCAGCAAATATATAAAACAGAATAATGAAACTTAAGGAATATTCTGCTGCCTAAGGCAACCACTGTAACAGTTGATATTTTGGCATTTTTTTTCCCTTCCAATCCTTCTTAGCTATTTTGATTCAGTTGTGCATAAACTGGATGTATACAGATTTTATGGCTGCTGTCTAATTGACAGTTTTAATAAAAATATTTTCCCCTTAATTCTAATTGTTCTTTCCTTTGTCACTACTGGCAAAATAGATATATCAGATATCTAGTTCTCCTCTGTCATAACCCAGGGACTTTTATCATTTCATTCTTTCTTATTTATCAATTTAAATCAGATTCCACAACCCCTTGACACCATCTCTGTGCACGGGTGTGTTTTAAGTGGTGTGCCTCGGTATGCACAGGCTCAGAACTATGCTTTTAAGGCTGTGATGACATTTGAAAGTTCATTCCTATGAACGAGAAAATGGTTCCCCAGGAGACTCGGAGAGCAAAGAAGAGACTGTGGGAAGATTTGCAGGATGAAATACATCTGCTACTCCAGGAGTCTAAAGAAAGCACCAGTCACTAAGCTGACAGAGTTCACATTTGTCACTTATGTAGTGTGATCTTGAAGATGACACTTAACCACCCTGAGCCACAAAGTCTTCATCTGCAAAATGGGAAAAATAGGACCTACCCCATACAGGGACACTGCTCAGCATGCAATCGATGCTTGATGGAGTTCTGCCCTTCCTACTCAAGATGAGGCCTTTTAGAGTAAATCAATGTTAATTTAAACAACAGTTTATAAAACTAGAGAAATAATCTTTTCCAGTGTTAAAAATCTGAGAACCCACTCTTCAAGTATCTGCACCCTTTTTTGGCTGGCATTGTTTTTAACAGGTAGCCCATATTTTGCCTAGGTTGAAAATTTATAGCATTCAGTATACTTTGTTCATTTTGCCTGAGTATGGATATAGATTTTCAAGAAATCTAATTCCATGAATCTGTCATGATGGGTGCCCTAGAAAGTCCCAACAATTAGTTTTGATTGAATTCTATGGGCTTGTTTAAAAAATACCTGCATAAACTGATTTTACTACAATCCAGCATTTCAAACCTGTCACTGTCAGGTAATAAGACACACTCACTACATGTTCTGTCCCATTTGTTAAAGCTGATCCACTTGTCTGCAAACATTCCTCATTCCCACCCTTCCAGTCTTGCTGGGTCCTTAGGTTGAACAGGAAAGCTACTAACTTCTATCTTCATCTTCAGTCCAGCCTCTATCCTTTTCTTCTGTCTCAGCAGGGACTCAGGTCACCCTCTACCTCCCCTTGTATTTTCAACATCTTTTTTTAATGTTTGCATAGAAGAATGGGGGTGTAGGCCAGAGGTGTGGAGGGTGGGAGGATTCACTGTGGGGAGCAGAATAGGCAGATCTACTAAAATACACTACCAAGAAAAGCAGCAGGCGAGATAGAAGGGGTCTGCTGCGCCATGTGGCTTAGCTCCCTGGCCAGGATGGAACTCAGACCACAAGTGATAGTGCTGAGAATCAACCCCTTGGTCACCAGGGAGGCTCATATTATCATCTTGAGCTCTGCTAGATGTTTCTCCTTGGCATAGTTTTTGACATTGTAGAAAGCGGTTATATTCTTTAAAACCTCTCTTCACTTGGCTTTTCTGATACTGTCAGTGCTTTTCTGATCTTCCTCCTTCTTTCTGGTCTTCCCTTCTCAGTCTTTTCTTTGCTCCGCCAAGGTGTAAAGTTTATATTCAGAAAGGCCTCCCAAATCATATTTTTTTAGATGCCATTAGCATTAGAGTTCATTGATTGACTTGGGTGAAAGAGATCTATATTCAACTCTTCTCTTTATATATAGTTTATGTGGTAGAAATAAAAATAAATAAATATGTGTACCATAATATTTTGCTATTTTCTTATTACCTCCTTACCTTACAAATAGATAATATGTGCAATGTTGTCAGGATTTGTTGTCTTTCAACAAGTAATAATTGAGACTCTCTATGCACTAAACATCAAAGGGATTATAGAAAATATATGATAACTGTTAACCTTCCTTGAGCTCCGCATATTTGCTAGAGGTTTACATTACAACAACTTTGCACAGTAGGTATTAAATTCCCCAATTTTATAAGGAATGATGTTGAGGCTTCAAGTTCTCAAGTTCACACAGTTTGCAACCAAAAAATTGGGATTCCAGCTGTGTCTTTATAACTCAAAACTTTCTTTCATGACTCAACACTCAAATATATAACAGCTCCTACAAAGTACAAATTATGAAGAGAGGTGATTATTAGGCTTCCCTTTGAATTTTGATATGATTAATGAGATAGTGTTTTTTTAATTCATTTGTTTTCTTTTTTTCCAAAATCTAAGACAAATATGAAGTTATGCAAGGTTTTTTACCTTTGTAAAGGTAAAAAATTAGTCACTTCAGTTCATATTTTTCATTTCAAATTACAAAGCATGTTTTTCCTGCCTTATAAAATTAAGCACTTTGCAAGCAAAGATAAGCACTATTTTCTGAAAAATATGAAGATATGTGAAGAAAAGTTACATGCTGGCTCTTCGCTAGTCACTCCCCAAGATCTGTGGACTAAGTATCTATATGTGATTGGGGGGATACTGAACTATAATATAACTCCCCCATATGGAAATAAGTGATGACCTGAAAACCAAATATAATTGGGGCAGACTTAATGAGAATCAGGAGGCAGGCAGTGGGCTTAAAGAGAAAGTTAACAGATATTGTCTGTTCTTTCTATTACCCTTTCTCTATGTTTTCAGTATAGTCTTTTATTGGAATTTTAAGCTTATTTCCCATTATGTTTTCTTATATTCTTTTTCAAATCTTTTTTTATTTATATATATTTTTACATCATTGTTCTTTTTTTTTTTTTTTACAATGTTTGATTTCTTTTCTCAGGTGTAGTCCCCGTAGAATTTCCATCACCAATTCACCTGTGCACCCTCACCACAGTCCCTTGTGCTCCTCCCACCCTCGTTTTGATCTCTCTCCCTCTCCCTCGCCTGCAGAATGTCTCTGATGTATAGTTGTCTATTTATTTTTGTTGTGTTGTGCTGTTTTTTATTGTTACTGTTTTTTCCCTGATCCCTTATTTGGTTCCCTCATATTCCTCTGATAAGTGAAACCATCCAACATTTTTCTTTTTCCTTTTGACTTATTTCACTAAGCATAGTCCCTTCAAGCTCCATCCATGTTGCTGTGAATGGCTTTAGTTTATCTCTTTAGATTGCTGAATAGTATTCCATTGTGTATATATACCACATCTTCTTGATCCAATCATCTATTTTGGGGCATTTGGTTTGTTTCCAGGTCTTATTCATTAAAAATAGTGCTGCAATAAACATAGAGGTGCCAAAGAGGTGCATGTATTCTTTTCAATCAATGGTTTTGCATCCTTTTGTGTCCCTAGGAGTGGAATTGCTGGGTCATACGGTAGGTAGCTTCATTTTTTTAGTAATATGAGGACCCTCCAGACAGCTTTCCATAGTGGTTGGATCAGTTTGCATTCCCACCAGCAGTGTAGGAGAGTTCCTTTTTCACCACATCCTTGCCAACATTTGTTGTTGTTAATTTTTTGTAATATGTGCCATTCTTACTGGTGTAAGGTGGTATCTCATTGTGGTTTTGATTTGCATTTCCCTGATTACGAGGGATGTTGAACATTTTTTCATAGGCCTGTTGGCCATTTGCATTTCCTTTTTGGAGAAGTGTCTTTTAAGTTCTTCTGTCCATTTTTTGACTGGATTGTTTACTTAGTTTTTGTTGAGTTGTGTCAGTTCTTTGTATATCTCTGTGATCAGTCCCTTATTAGTTGTATGGAGTGCAAAAATTTTCTCTTTACCAGTAGGGTCTCTCTTTGTTTTGGCTAATGTCTCTTTTGCTGTACTGAAGCTTTTTAGTTTGATGGAATCCCAGCTGTTTATCTTTTCCTTCACCTTCTTTGCTTTGGGGATGAGTCTTTAAAGATGTTACTGAAATGTATGTCTTGTAGTGTCTTACCTATATTTTCTTCTATATATTTTATGGTTTCAGGTCTTATATTCCTGTGGGTTTCTAATGTAGTAGATACAATGGCATGAAATGGCAAGATTGTATCATCATGTACATAGGTAAACGTGGCTGTGTTACTATCACAGGGAAGTCCTGGAAAAGTTGGCTGTTTCCATGTCATCCCAACAATGCCCAGTCTTTTCTGACCTTGGAAGCTGCTATATTTGATGGGAATACTAAATGTTTCAGTAATTTATCCTAAGACAGGAAACAAAACAAAGGGTGACAAGTGATGACTCATGTTAATCAACAGTACAGTATAGAAAGGAGTTTATAGCTGTTCCAAAATCAGTGGTAATGAGAGCTGGGATCATTAAAATCTTGATATGGTCATATAAGGGAGAAGCTGTGATTTCCCTTCTAGGTTTGGCCATTTCTATTTAACAAGATTGTAAATCCTTCTACTTTACTATTAACTCCTTGAAAACAAGCATTATGTTTTATTCCTTACTGTAGTCACAGTGGTTAGCAAAGTCTAGCATAAGGTAGCAGTCAAGCAATATTTGTAAATAAAGGGGAATTGGATTTAGAGGACACAAATAAAGGTTTTAAATTATTTTACATTCTAACTTATGGACTAAATTTGTCTATCAAATAGTTCTTAAACATGAACAACTTATTTACCACATCTCAGAAAACATTGGTGGGTTCTAAATAGAGAAAAGTGTATTCCGGGCCTCCCGGTGGCGCAGCGGTTGAGCGCTGGGTTGCGAAGCTGCCCGCAGCCTCCGCGGCGCCGGTTCGATCCCCGGCTGCTCCCAGGCCACCGGAGGAGGGTTCCACATGGCGCGCAGACCTCTCCTGCCGCCCGCTGCTCCCTCAGCAGTGTACTTCGGTCCTTCTGCCTGCTCTGCTCCCTGCTCTGGATCTGGTGAATTCTCTCACCCTCCCGCGCTTCTGACTGTACCCAGTGCATGTATAAACAAACAAACAAAATAAATTAAATAAATAAAGCATGCCTCTATTAAAAAAAAAAAAAAAAAAGAAAAGTGTATTCCTTGAGAAATTCAAATCTCAAACATGAAATTATGAAAGTTTGTGGTTTAAATTTTATTGCCTGTGATATCCAAAAGGCCCCAAATTAAAAATAAGTTTAAATCATGGTCTTAGTTTGGAAATATCCTCAGAATAATTGGCAAAAACAAACACAAAACTTTTTAAAACCACATAGATGTCACCTTTGCTAAAGTCTCACCAACAGCAGTTCATGCTGCGAAATTAAAAATACACAAATTAAAAAAAACACCCTAAGAAATGGCAGCAGGCCTCCCTGGAGGCCTAGGGATTAAGTCTCAGCATCACCACAACAGCCTGAGTTTGATCTCCCTCTAGCGAGTTAACCCACATATCGTGCAGCAGACCTCTCCTGTCTCACCTACTGTTCCCCTTAGCAGTGTATTTCGGTAGATCCACCTGTGTGCTCCCCACTCTGTCTCCTGTGAACCATCTTACTCCCCATACCTCTGGCCTATACCCCAGTTCTTCTGTACAAATGTACAAATAAACAATAAACAAACAAATAAATAAATAAATGAGAATCAGCAGAAACAGAATGAGACCCCCAAGTTTTTTATTTAATGAGAAATTGGATAAAGATTATAAAATGTCTATATTTAAAATAGCTAAATATAGGATATATGATTTTTATCTGTCCTTTTGTTAATGTGGTGAATTACATTGCTCAGTGTTCGTATGTTGTATCATCTTTGCATCCCTCGACAAAATCGCACTTGGTCACGACTGCATGATCCTTTTTGACATGTTATTAAATTTGGCTTGCTAAGCTTTTCTTAGGATTTTTGTATCTATGTTTATCAGGGAATAAGGTCTATAGTTTTCTTTTTTTGATGGGGTCTTTGTTGGCTTTTGACATCATATCAATAGATGCAGAAAAAATGTTTGACACTGTTCAATACTCACTTATTATAAAAACCCTCCAAAAAAAGGGCATAGAAGGAATATACCTAACCATGATAAAGGCCATTTGGGACATATCAACAAGCATTATATTAAATGGTGTGAAACTGGAAGCTTTTCCTCTAAGATCTGGTACAAGACAAGGATGTCCATTTTCAACAATACTATTCAACATAATGTTGGAAGTCCCAGCTAGAACAATTAGGCAAGAGAAAGATATAAAAGGAAACAAAATTGGAAAAGAAGTAAAACTATCACTATTTGTAGCTGATATAATATACATGGAAAATTCTAAAGATCCCACTAAAAAACTAACTGAAAAATAAATCAGTATAATAAAATTGTAGGTTATAAAATCAAGTTACAAAAATCAATTGTGTTCCTATATACAAACAAGGTAGAAGAGAAAGAAATCAAGAAAATATTGCCATTTACTATCACATAAAAAATATTAAATACTTAGGATTAAACTTAACAAAAAACGTGAAGTCCTGCACAATGAAAACTATAGGACACTGTTAAAAGAAATAGAAAACAGTCAGAAGCTTCTGACTGTACCCAATGCATGTACAAAACAAACAAATGAATACATAAATAAATAAATAAATAAATAAATAAAATACATGCCTCTCTTAAAAAAAAAAATAATAAATAAAAAAAAAAAAAAAAAAAAAAGAAATAGAAAACATGAAGAAATGGTAAGATATTCTTTGCTCAAGGATTGGAAGAATTAACATTATTAAAATGGCCATCTTACACAAAGCACTATACAGATTCAATGTAATCTATATTAAAGTTTCTGTGGCAATCTTCAGAAAAATAGAAGAAGCATTACTGAAATTCATATGGAACCAAAAAAGACCCCCAATAGTCAAAACAGTTTAGACACAAAAGAGGAAGAATGGAGGTATCACATTCCTAGACTTCAAATTATACTAGAAGCTATAGTAATCATATATATTGGAATAGAAATAGACACTCAGACCAATGGGATAGAATTGGGGGGTCAGAAATAAAACCACAGTAATATGGACAATTAATTTGTGACACAGGAGCCAAAGTATATTTTGGAGACAGGAAATTCTCTTTAACAAATGGGGTTTTGAGAACTGGACAACTACATGCAAATAATGAAACTATACCACTATCTGACTATCTGACATCACATATAATGATTTACTCAAAATGGATTCAGACTTGGATATAAGACCTAGGCAAAAACTCCCAGAACCAAGAATTAAAAGGTATCAGCAAAGCAATATAAATTAAGACTTTATCTATATTTAAACATAAGTTTTCCACCATTTTACACTTGCCCTGCTGACTACTAATGGAGGACCATTTTTTTTTTTTTTTTTTTTTTTTTCTTATTTATACAAGCACTGGGTACAGTCAGAAGCATGGGAGGGTGAGAGAATTCACCAGAGCCAGAGCAGGGAGCAGAGCAGGCAGACTGAGGAAGTACACTGCTGAGGGGAGCAGCGGACTAGACAGGAGAGGTCTGCGCGCCATGTGGGACCTTCGCCTCCGCCGGAGGCCGGGGATCAAACCGGCACTGCAGAGGCCACGGACAGCTTCGCAGCCCAGCACTCAACCACTGAGCCACTGAGGAGGCCGGAGGAGCATTTTCTAAGCAACTAATTTTATCAAGTTTTTTTTCACATGTTTAGTTTATTTTGAAAACATTACCTCTTTCATATTCACATTTAATTAATCTATATAGTTAAATTACACACTAACAAATACCAGCTTAAAGCAGAGATGAAAGGATTTTGGAGAAAGTGATTTGACTCTTCTTAAGGCTATGTGGTGAGAGCAGAAGGACATGGGCCCACTGGAGAGTAACTTAGTGGCCATCAGCTTAGAGTGTGCAGAAGACAGTGGTAGCTCTATGTTACAGAAGGAATGGAAGGTTAAGCAGGAAAGTGGAAATGGAATAAGAGCTTTTGGTTATATTTATAGCAAAGGTTTTTTTCTGTCTCTATGTATCTGATTTATTTTGCATATAAGCTCATTGGAACATCATCAAAAATGCACATATAACTCAAGGGAACTTTCTGAGGAAGATTTGTGAAGGAACTTTGTTGTAGCTAAACAGTTTGGAACAAAAATAAAATTAAGTCCAAATGCCCGAAATAAGTCAAAGCTAAAGCTATTACTTGGAATTGATTTATATATGCATGGTTTTTATGTGATAGTATAAATTCCTTCCTTGGAAACAAAAAGAAATACATTCTTGTATTGTAATAAATCACAATTTTTGACTTTATCTACATTGTCAAGGGTGTGGAGTAGCTTCACTACAAAGAGATGTTAAGGAAGGGGACTTTATAAATCTTTCTGAAAAAGAAAGCTTAACAAAGTTAATGGGTATAAAATAAGTTTTATGAGAGGTTCAATACAAGAATTGACAATCTTACATTCACTACATTTTAAAGACCATTGCAAAGGAACAAGTCAAGCAAAGCTAATTTTCATCAGCTATTGATTTATTAATATTCATGTCTTCATAGAAATCATTTGATAGCTCTTCTCTGATTGAATGGCATTATTCAAATGTCATATTTTTCTGTCTTTCATTTTCATTGATTTCTCTGATTTATAAAGACAATCACAGTCTCCAATTTCTCATTGTGCTCAGCAGAATCAATGTTTCACTCTAGGCTTCAAGTCTTGTATTGAATGCCTTTCCATAATTCACCCCACCATAGTTTAAAAAAAAATTGAATTAAAAATGTTCTGCATTGTGAAAATGTTTTTAACCCTTACTTGTGTTATTTTCTTTTCCTTGTCCATCAAATCACTAAAATCTACACCTCTCCAGAGAATAAAAAATTAAGTTTGAAAATTACTATTCACTTATAGCATAAAATTGAATGTTACATACATGTATTAGACTTAAAATTATATTGGCTATACAATATGTGTACCTCTTTGCCTTCTAAATTGTGACTATGCAACTCCATATAGTGTACAAAATACCCCAAAGCAAAAGGAAAGGTTGAGCAGAGAATTTGGCAGGTTAAATAGCAAATTAGTTTAACTAGTCCTCAAATTCTTTTCTTTCAGAAAAAAAAAAAAATTGAAAAAGGATGATAAAATAAAATCAGATAAAATCATCTGATCTAAAAGTTTATCAAAAGAATATAAACACAATAAATGCACTTTATAAATGACAGTGTTTATTAGGAGTCACATAACATGAAAAAGCATATCTGGAAATCTTCAAGGTAGTGATTCAACCAAGTGTTATTTCAAAAACAGGCTTCACCTTCTGACTCTAACATATAGGAAGCAAAGCCCTCTTGAATGATTATGACTTTGTGTCTAGTGTTTCACATTTATCTTAGGTTGTAAAATATTTAATCATGAAATAACAGACCATGAAACAACACAGAATAATGTTCCCAATCCTGAGGACATTAGTTGGCAATACTTTCATGGAGAAAAAGGAGCAGAATGGAGAGGTGAAAACTAGATCATGGTATTTGGTGTTCAATACACTGTGTGTTTCTAGTGGTAAAACTTCACGTAGAAAGAACACATCATCTTCCTACTTCTCATGTCATGGGAAGTTTTCACCAGTAAGAGCTGAAATATTAGTATTCAAGTCAGAGACCTGAAAAATGACATCATTAGAAATCTTCCCTTTTTTAATTTGTGTACATTCTTTATACTCCCACTCAAGGAAGAATTTAACATAGGCTAATTACTAAGATAAAAGGACACACTAAATGAACAAGAAAAGATGTTAAGAATAGCTAAATAAAGAAAGCTAAAGAAATGCAATCTTAACCTTTAAAAATTTTGATAATGTATGAATTTTTCATACCACTGCCTAAAAGTAATATCAATGTTTCTCTTGGTTTATTCATTAAGTGATTTTTTTAGCATGGTTTTAATTTATGTGCAGATAATATATTGTTTCCATGATATAAATTCTTTAGCTATGGTTTATTGCCAAAACTACAGAGAAAACTAATTATGTTATGTCATGACTCTTTCTCCCTACTGTTAAAATTTACTGAGAGGATCTTCTGGAGAACACTTACTTGCACATAATTCTAGTTACCATAGCCCCTTAGCCTTTGTAGTTATTCTAGGTTGGAGGCCCCACTTTCCAATCACAAACTCCTAGCAAAATGTTATTTTCAAGACTACCAAGAATGATGAACGAAAAGTGGCAGTTGCTGCCTCACATGTAAATTACCTAACTACTACAACTAGGCCTACAGAAATCTCCTCTCTGCTGTTATAGCAAAGCTATATGGAATAAAATAAGATCTTACCTGACTTATTGTATATGAAAAGAAGAAGCACATGTAAGACAAGTGGTTGAAAGTGTTAGAGAACCAAATTTCAGCTCAACCTAAGAAAAGATTTTCTAACAGTTATGGATGTCCAAAAATGCCACTTGGAAAGTAGCGAGGTTTCTGTTTTAGCTGACTTTAAATTACAAACTAGGTAGCCGCCTTCAAAGAGTGTGAAGCAATCAAGCATTGGTTGGGTGACTCTATCCTTGAAATTTTGTGGTCCTATATTGTGTGTGTGTTCATGTGTGTGTGCAAACACATGGGTTTGTACATGTATGTATTTAAAACCATCAAAATAGATTCAAGGCCAATATTATTTGGGGACCAGTCTTTATTATCAATACTATAATAAGCACTCTGTGAAGTGCAGACTTGAAGCTATTCTTTAGTTATTAGTATATTAACTGCAATCTTACTAAACCCTGTACTGATTTTTACTTTAATAGTCAAACAAGAAGAAGGATCAAAAGTGGAAAACCTCCAGAAATAAGGACACTATTATAAGTGTTTACAGACTAAAGTAATTTTAGCAAATTCATAGAAAATAACCCTCCTCTTAAGTTATAAGCACAAAGATTTCAAGAAAATCTGGCTACATTATTTATTCAGCTTAATGAAGCTAGGCTCCTTATAAACGTAACTGTACTTCCTACATTAACTTTACTTACTTAATGATGCCTATTTGTCTTCTTAAAATGTGTTTTGTTGTGTTTTTTATAAGCTATTCTCTTAAAATTCTCATGTTTTTTAAAAGTCAAATTAGGGGTCTCCTTGGTGCCAGAGGTGTTAAAGACATAGCATTATCAAGCTATCTGCAGCCACTGCAGCATGAGTTCAATCCCCAGCCAGAGAACTAACCCACATGGCACAGCAGACCTCTCCTGTCTGGCCCACTGCTCCCCTCAGCAGTGTATTTCAGTCAGTCTGCCTGTTCTGTTCCCCACTCTGTCTCTGGTGAATCCTCTCACCTCCTGCACCTCTGGCCTACACCCCAGTACTTGTATGCATAAGTAAATAAATCTTTTTTAAAAAATGAATAAATAAAAGTCAAATTAAATTGAAAAGAAGACAATGAAATGCAGGAAATAGTAGAGAACTGGGTAACAGTCAGAATGCACAGGGAACCTGAGAATTCTCAAAGAAATATAAGAAGTAGACATCTGAACACTTAAGAAGTGCAATTCCTGTACTTCTTAATCCTAATCTTGAAGAGTCTAGTAAAATTGCTCACAGGTCTTGCTGCCCCAATGAGAATCTCATGTAATGTGGAGCTGCCTAGTCTGGCGAAGTGGTGCGGCCACAGACAAAGCTTAGGACAACTCTATTCTCCACTTTGTTATGTTTTACTTTGACAAGTGTATTATACTGTTGAATGCAGTTTTCCCTACTATAAAATGGAAATACGATTGATCAATTTATGAATTCTGTTGCCATTATAACATAAATTACTGAAAATTTGAAATGTAGGTAAAAGCTTTTAACTCATTCCCTAACACACTTTAAGTCTGAAAAAAAAAAAAAGTAAGAGTCCCATTAGCATTGTTACTATTTTAGAAATAGTCATACTGATATATTACAAAGTCCTAAATCTAGAAGGATCTTCAAGGGATGCACTTACACCTTTATGTAATTGTAAAACTTCAGTTTTGTAGGAGAACCATGCTGAGCACCATGACCCTGGCAAGCAGTAATTCCTTCAGATCATTTATGTCCTCTTGATAAGGAACACAGCTCTCCAGTAAAATTCCTCTACTTTGCTAACAATATAGCTTATAAGAATTATTGGGTTCCTCTTGAAAAAATTTCCTTAGTAGTTGGGACTGAGGAAATATTAGGATCCTGGGGGCAAAACTTTTAAATTTTGATAGACTGTATTTTAATTTTTGTTTATAAATCCTCCAATACAAGAAATAAAATTAATTTACTTTTTTTTTAGTGTGTTCAAAATATAGATATACTGGGACCTCCCTGGTGCCACAAGGGGTTAAGACACAGCACTGTGGAACTATCCCCAGCCACTGCAGCATGAGTTCAATCCCCAGCCAGGGAGGTGACCCACATGGCACAGGAGACCTCTCCTGTCTCACCCTCTGCTCCCCTCAGCAGGTGTATTTCAGTCATTCTGCCTGTTCTCCCCCCAACTTTGTCTCTGGTGAATCCTCTCAGTCTCCGCATGGCCTGCACCCCAGCTCTTGTGTGCATAAACAAACAAATCTTTAAAAAATATATAGATAAACTGTGCAATAAAGTATAAATGAATCTGAGATATTCTCTAAAGAAAGCTCCAAGGTAGAAATAAAGACAAATTTTAGAAGCAAATGAACAAAAAGTAATCCTGAGACAAAATTATGGAGAAAATAAAAGAATATTTTTTATTCTTCTTTTCATTTCAGTTAAAATTCAGTGCAGTGCTTAGCCAAATAGATGCAAGGCAGTACAGTGTCATATTGGACTAAGCCAAATAAAAGCCATGTTGAAGGACTCATGTAAATTGAGTTAGTATTAGTTAGCAGGGTATAGTGAACTGTTGCAATATTTCTCTATATAAATCATAGTAATATGGTAAAGTTTTTTACTAATAGTACAAGTCAATCAGAATTAATGATAAACATTTATTTAAAAGGTAGGACTTTTTTTGGGGGGGTGTGTACTAGTTATTTAAATTAGACTAAAAACATAGTATCTAATAAGTCTCTGATAATAAACATCACTGATCAGAATAGTTATTTAATTAACAAGCAAATAGTAAACTTCCAGAGTTTTAAAATACAGATTATCCCCTCATGAAGTTCAAATATTTCCCCAGTCTTGTTTGCACTATTTTTTTTTTTCCTGAAGAAAAGCTTTGCTAAGCAAAGATTACTTTTAATCTGGGTTCTCTCCAAAGGTTAACAAACTGTGAATTAATGGAAAAAAAACAAATGTTGTTTACTGTACTGGATAAATAATATGTTGAGTCAAGTTATTTTTCATTGACTCTGAGTGGGGAGTAAATACATTTGTGGTTATTCATACCAGAGACTGTATTGACTACATTAGGTTTGTTGTTGTTTTGTTGTTCTTGGTTTGGGGTGGATTTTTTCCTTTTTTTTTTTTTTTTCACTAAAATTGACCAATAAATCTCCATAATTGGCTATTTTGGGTCAAACTCAGGCAAAGAAGCTGTGATAGTCAAATTGGTTGCTTTTGTCAGTGTGGCCTTACTGTACAGTCTCTTTTTGAAACATCTTCAGGAGATTTTTACATGTAAAACAAAATTGAATTCACCCACACATTTTCATTAAGTGGCTCAAGAAGGAAATGATTATGAAGCTTGTTCATTCAGAGGGATGTTGTTATGTGATATAAATAGACAAAGGAGTACTAATCAGTCCTGCTGCATTATTGCTGTGCAAGGCATCTTGTATAAACCATCTACAATTTAAAATAAGTAAGTCTATCAAGTTGTTAAAGGTTTTAAAAAAAATAAAAATTAATTTTGGTAAAAGGGAATCTTCGGTATGGTTGTTAGAGATATAGCTGACTTACGTATTCTGAAGGGCAGACTGACAGTATGCTGAAAAAGATAAATTGATATACACCTTTTGACAGAAGTCTGGGATTTTACTTAAGGAGCAATCACTCGACTGGAGAGAGATTTGTGTAAAAAAGTTGCTCAAAGCAGCATTATTAGTAGGGGAAAAATCTGGAAACAACCAAATGTCTAATAAAATTAGACAGTGAAATAAAATTTGGTAGAAAAATAAAATGGGGTATTGTGTTCCCATTAAAAACTGTTATAGTAGGTTCAGATTTATTTTCATGGAAAGAGGTGTATGAAAAATTATTGTTAATTAAATAAATTATATTAACTAAGTTATATTAAAAATATGGTCAGATTTATGTAACATTAGAAATGTTATCTCTGGATCTCTGGATCTGTAAATAAAGACACCCCTGAGAAGATGTTCTGCAAAAAGATAATTGCATTTGCTATTATTGTTCATAGCTTTTGTACTCGAAAGTAATTTTAAAGATTTCTTTAAAAACTCAAAATAGGTAATAGTTCTGGATAACATCCTCAAAAAAAGAAAAAGAGGGAGAGTTGCTACTCCAGCTAGCCTAAAAGAAGAAAACATTTGGAAAGTTTCAATTTGAAATTTTTCTTATAATTTACTCTAGGTGTTTAAACTATGAAACAAACATATGCATGGTTAAAAAGTGATACAAGTGTTTATAAAGTGAGGTGAAAACTATGTGTATGTGAATATGTTAACACACTTAAATGAATTCATCCATACACATGCCCTTTAGTTCTTTAACTTAATTTTTAATATTTAAAAATGGATCTTGGATATCTGTCCATATAAAATCGTGTGGAATTACCTAAGAGTATATTCTATCACATGACTGAAAACTGAATATGTTTAACCATTTCTTATATTATGGATATCTATTTCCAGGCTTTTGCAAATAATAATACAAATAATCCTTATAAAATTTCCTGATTGAAAAATAATTCAAAATTGCTGGTGGTTTTTTGATTACATTCATAAGTGGATTTTGCTGTTCCACTTAACTTGTTGATTCTGCTGCAGTTTATTTGGATATAAGGAATGAGTCTGGAATCTGTCTTTAATTTTGGTCCTCTTTTCCCAAATTAGCCAAAATTTTCTGTGATCTTTTAAACAACCTGTTTCCCCCAATGATATTTTAAAATTGTCATTTCTCTCTAGAGTTATATACATATTCTTTGTGTTACAAAATAAAATGTTAAAGATCTCCAGGTGGGAAATTGACCAAAATAACTATTTACCTGGGATAATAAACAGACAAGAAGGCTAGTTATCAGTAGTGCTAATGTCGGACTAACTCTCCTTTAGTTCTCGGCCTTTTGGCTAAGATCAAGTGTAGAAAGCAACTAGAAAAATGTACAAAATACAGAAAAAAACAGATGCTAAAAGGAATTAACAAGCCACTATCTCCATCAAGACTAGAAGTGCTAAAACTGAATAAAAACAAGTTAAAACTAAAGTATACAGGTCAAATTATAACACTGGAAGCATAAGTAATGTGATAAATCAAAGTTACCACAATGAAAATGTACTCAAAAAATAAAACTCAAGTTTGTTGAAAGAGCAAATAATGAAAATAATAGAGAAAGTGATGAAGTGGGGAAGAAAAGTACAATCCAGAAAAATCAACAAGCCAAAGTTGCTTCTTGGAAATACTTATAGAATTGATAACTTCCCAATAAAATTTATTGGGGAAGAAAGACGCAAATTACCAAAATTTTGGAGAAATACCTGACTACAAAGGCTGAGTTACTGAAGATATTGTGAACAACTGTAAGGCAGTAAATATAAACATGTGGATGGAACAACTCACTAAAACTAATATTGAAATGAATAGAAAATCAGACTTAATTGGGAGAATTGCTCTGTATTCTTTTTTTTCTTCTACAACTTTTTATTTTTTTATTTTTTTGCCCTTTATCCTTCATGTTTCATTTATCTTTTTTATTTTTTTATTTTTAAACAATATTTGCTTCCCCCCAGCCCCTCAGATTCAGTCCCCATAGAATTTCCTTCCCCAAGGCACCCATGCACCATCACCACAGTCCTCTATGCTCCTCCCTCCCTCCCTCTGACCCCTCTCCCTCCTCCTCCCTACAGTATGTCTCTGATTTATAATTGTCTGTTTTTGCTTTGTTGTGTTTTGTACTGTTATTTTTTTTTATACTCATGTCTTATTTGGTTCCCCTATATTCCTGCTATAAGTGAAACCATCCAATATTTTTCTTTTTCCCTCTGGCATATTTCACTAAGCATAATTCCTTCTAGTTCCAAACACATTGCTGCGAATGGCATGAGTTTATCTTTTTGATTGCTGAGTAATATTCCATTGTGTGTATATACCACATCTTCTTGATCCTCTCATCTATTTTTGGGCATTTGGGTTGTTTCCAGGTTTTACCTATTGTAAATAGTGCTGCAATAAACATAGATGTAAAGATATTCTTTTGAATCAATGTTTTTTCTGTCTTTTGAGTAGATCCCTAGTAGTGGAATTGCCAGGTCGTATGGTAGCTCCATTTTTAGTAGACTGAGGAAATCAAAACCACACTGAGATACCACCTTACACCATTAAGAATGGCACATATCAAAAAAACAAGCAACAACAAATGTTGGCGAGGATGTAGTGAAAAAGGAACTCTCGTGCATTGCTGGTGGGAGTGCAAACTGGTCCAACCACTATGGAAAGCTGCGTGGAGGTTGCTTCTGTATTCTTAAATCATCTTACAAAGAAAATGCCAAGCCAGGAATTCTAAGTAGTTAGAGAAGAGAACATGAACCAGTTTTATAAAACTCCAGTAACTTTAACAATGCAAACTGACAAAAACTATACATATAAGGAGAATTAAATGCCCACTTCAAATTAAAAAGTGATTCTTTGGAAAATGAAGGAAAAGATAAACTGCTGGGACTGCATCAAACTAAAAAGCTTCTGTACAGCAAAAGAGACAATAACCAAGAGGAAGAGACACCCCACAGACAGGGAGAAAATGTTTGCACTCCACACAACTAATAAGGAACTGATATCAAAGATCTACAAAGAGCTTACACAACTCAACAAAAACAAAATAAAGAATCCAGTCAAAAAGTGGGCAGAAGAGTTAAAAAGACACTTCTCCAAAGAGGAAATGCAGATGGCCAACAGGCACATGAAAAAATGCCCAACATCACTTATAATCAGAGAAATGCAAATCAAAACCACAATGAGAAAGCTGCTAGCCATCTTGTGATCAGAAGAAATTGCTTTCTGATTTCATACCCTATGAGAAGGTGGAGGTCTTTATCCTACCAATCCCTACAATAGCTCCATTGTATTTCTTTGGCTTCAAATGCAGTATACTGATTCCAGAACCAGCACACCAGCTGAAGGAAACATTTATTTGAATGGTTTAGCCATAAATCACAGACTGTATCTGGAGTGTGGGAGTCCAACACATATGGGAGGTGTCGACCCATGGACTGAGACTAGGGAAAGAGCTGGATCCCCAGAGGGAAACTGAAGTTGCCCACTAAGAAGCATCTGAATGGATCCTCAATGGCAAAATGTCCCCTGTAGGCTAAAATATATTTTGGATGGAGCCAGAAGAACAAATTGATTTTTTTTTTTTTTTGTGGGACCCTCGCCGGTGGCCGGGGAACTAACCGGTGCTGCAGAGGCTGGCGGGCAGCCTTGTAGCCCAGCGCTCAACTGCTGTGCCACCAGGGGAGGCCCAGAACAAATTGATTTTGACATTTATTTATTAGTGTTAAAAATGGGGTAACTGCTATGAACTGAATATTTGTTCCCTTTCCCACCAAATTTTATGTTGAAGTCCCAACCCCCAATATGATGGTATTTGGAAATGGGACCTTTGAGAGGTAAGGCCAGGAGGTGGAGCCCTCACAAATGGGATTAGTGCCTTTATAGACAGATGAGAGAGAGAGAGAGAGAGAGAGAGAGAGAGAGAGAGTCTCTCTCCGCTATAGGAGGATACAGCAATTACACTGTTGATTGTAAACCTATAAGAAGGTACTTATCAGAACCCAACCTGTAGCACCTTGATCTCGGACTACCCTAGGGTTGTGAGAAATAAATGTCTGTTGTTTAAACCACCCATTGTATAGTATTTTGTTATGACAGACTGAGCAGATAAAGACGGAAATCAAATCTCACTTCTTGAAAAAGTAATAATATAACGAGGTAGAAAAGTGTTTCCTGTCCTCTATTTCCCCCATGTTTTCTGTGGTTTTTGGTTCTCTGTGGCTATTGGGGTGTCAGTGTTTGTTTAGAGGAGCTGTCCTAGAAGATAAAATGAGTACTCGGGATAACTGATGGTGGCTGACATCACAGAAAGGCCATCTTGTACCAATGGGACTGTGTCCTTTTTTAACATCCTTTTCCTTTATCGCTGGTTTTAAATAATGTTTCTGACAAAATTGTGCTTTTCTTCTGTCAACTGTCAGTTTACAGGTATTGGGCATTATTTGTGGCGCTGTAAATACATTACATGAAAAAATAATGAGTCGTTAAAAAGTCAGGAGAAATGCCTCCAGAGACTTTAACCTAACGTGTGATTTATGGTGGCTTGAGAATGAAGTTTCAAAAAGTTCTAAATGAAAAGCCTAAAGTCTCTTCCAAGTCTGACTTTGTTGTAGCCCCTGGGCACATTCCCCTTTTACTTCTAATCTGGAAGTTGGAGAACGTTTTTCATGTTCAACTTAAATTGTTTAGCTAATGGTCTAAGAATAACTCCTGGGAACATCCCTTAGCATAGTATGTTATTACTCCATTCCTCTGACTGAGTTTGATGTATCTATTGTATTCTTGCTGCATAAACTATGATCCCTGGGATTAATCATTTTCCTTTTACCAGCTAGAAATTACAGACATCTAATAGATATACCTCCATCAGTCAATTTAATGAGTCTCATTGCCTGGGGATTGAAATATACTGATCATTTTAATGTTAAAGGATAATCTACATTCATCCTTATTCTGAGTTTTCCAAACTTGGCCTTCCTGCCTGTTAAAGGAAATTTAGCTAACGCTTTTATTTTTTAATTTAGTGCTTCAGGGACTGGGAACACAAGTGTACCTACTGAGTGATGTGCAGAAGGGGCTAACCAATCATAGCATCATATACTACAGTACACCTTAAACAAATCAGGTGGTTTCAATTCCTATAACAGGGACTGTTGTCATCTGGTTAAGAATTGTTCCACAGAGAACGGTGCAGCTTCATATTACCACAGGGAGGGTCTGGCAGCCTTGCAGATGGAAAGGAGAGTGGGATGTTGACAAGGCTGCAGTGTTTGCTGGGGTAGAGTCAGCTGGCCTCCCGAGGCTGAGCACAAGACTAAAGGGATGGCCTTCCCTGATAAAAGAAGACCTTCCAGTCACCAAATACAGTTACAAGACATTAAGTGGCTTCAAACCTAAGTGATAATTAGCAGTTTTTGTGTCTGTTCTGTTTTCAGTTGTTTGAATTTATGAACTTCTTGGCTGAGAACGTCATCTTCTGTTACATGGGCCTGGCACTGTTCACGTTCCAGAATCACATCTTTAATGCTCTCTTTATACTTGGAGCCATTGTATCCTTTATAATATAAACCATGGGGTATGAGGGAAGATAAATGATTTACCTTCACTGATTATTCTGTTCAATTGGTAAAGTAATTCATGAGGTATACTGTAAGACTCAAATTCAAGGCAGTTATGTAATTTCTAGTTACAGGATAAAACAAACCAAGACATTTGAGCCTTTATTAAATACTTAAGGTCTGGGATAAGAATTGGGAAAATGATGAGGGAAAAAAAATGGGGGAAACTAAGGGAAAATAACATTTGCAAATATTCAAAATAGATTTAACTAAAATTATGAATCATTTATGTAAAGGTTTTATCAGCCCATTCTTTTAGAGAAATATTTTTAATCTGCATTAGAATATATCAGAAGACAGCCACCAGGCTTACTAAGCTTTAGAAATATTTTTATTACAATATGGTAAAATCTATTTTTCTAGTGAGTACTTTGAAAACAGCATAAAGGGAGTAGAGATCAAAAGAAGTTAGCATGATGAATATAGTGAGAATGATGAATATGCTCTTAATATCTTAAGAATTGTGCAAATTAAGCTTATTTTTATAGCATAGCCCCTTTCCTACAAGGAAAATCTAGATAAAGGTTAGAATTCACTTTTTTTAAAAGATTTATTTTTTTTATACAAGAGTTGGGGTACAGGCCAGAGGCACGGGAGGGTGAGAGGATTCACCAGAGACAGAGTAGGGCACAGAAGAGGCAGATTGACTGAAGTACACTGCTGAGGGGAGCAGCAGGTGAGACAGGAGAGGTCTGCTGTACCATGTGGGCATCTCCCTGGCTGGCGGGGATGGAACCCATGCTGCAGAGGCTGCGGACAGCTTCACAAAGCTGAGCTCAACCTGTTGCGCCACCGGGGAGGCCCTGGAATTCACTTTCAATGTAGAGAGCTTTGCAGCGCTAGGCCTAGAGGCAGGCATTCCCAAGGGGAATGGATATACTGAGCCACTGGGAATAAACCCAAGGATAGTCAGTGGTTGTTCTCTCCACTTGAAAAAAGGGGCAGATAACTCTCATATCACAGGCAAATGCCCTCCGGGACAGGAGAGCTGACCATGTCTGTAAAGCCCTGATGCAACCAAGCATCTGCATTTACCTCTTCTCTTCACTGAGCTGAACTTTCAAATTTCATCTAAAACCAGAATCTTAAGAGAAATTTCCCTCTTCCCAGATAACTCCATCCTATTTAAGGACAAACTAGAATAGACAGATTATCAGGAAAGAAGCCAAAGACAACCAAAAAGGAGAGATGATTACACCAACATCTTTATAGATTTTAACGTGTAAAGCTTGGATTTTAGAAAAATGGTTCTTAAAGCAGCAGTTGTATTATGCATTAAGACAGGCAATTCTTCTCAAAATTAAATCCACTAAAAGAAAAAATTAAGTGAAGCTTGCTAGCTACAGTGAGTATGAACTGATGGAAAGTAAGATGGTAATCATGAGCAAAAGTACATTTATCCTTTCTAAAGTGCTGCTTGAGAAGATAATGTCGCTGCCTATGAATGGTCTTTGCCTCCCATTTTGCAGCAGAATTGAGCACAGACTCAGTCATCAGCAACATAAATGCGATGAGAAAATTTACAGTGACTGAAAAGTTATTGGGTTAACAATTTTAAACCAAGTATATGTGCAAAGAAAGCAGAGTTCTCTATTATTTCTGGAAAGGCATTGCCATTGAGGGATGAATTTGGGAAGCAAAGTGAACATTCATGTATTGGCATGTTTGCCCCCACTTTCTGGGTCAGAATGTGCACAAGTTCAAGGACATCCTGTTTCAAGTTCAAGGACTCTCACCCTTATTGAAGCAACATTTTCCTCAATGTTTCCCTGCACTTATCTACAGCTAGCAATTTTTATTGCCAGAGCCTGCAACATCTATCCCCTCTCCTTTCTCCTAAATCTGGGCCGAAAGCAGAAGGTCCCCTGGAACTTTCAGCACATGATGATGTTTTCAGGTATGTGAACTACGTTATATGCTCTTCTCTCACATCTTGTGGAAAACGATGAGGAGACTTTGAGACTTTCTGGAGAGTGTAATTCCACTTCACCCCCTTGTCTCTAGCATCATCCTGATACTTCCTGAGTTCTGAACAATAGGGGGATTTCATTTTCCAGACAAAAATGAAATTAAAGGGACTCTTGCTGGGGGTGACCGCAAAGTACAGTATCTGTTGGAAACTGGCCTAGAATGGGCATTGTGTCCCCCTCAACCTATTTCAGATCAATTTTTATATCAGAGAATTTGAACAATCATGTCACAAATTGCATCATGAAGGTAAATGCAATCACGCATCACTTAGTGTTTATGTTCCCAATGGATGGCATAGAGGATGGTGTTCCTGACAGTCTGTATCTTGCAGCAGCCCCCCATGTCTATTGTACCATTTAGGTGTGCATAATTACACCTGTTGAAGTTTTTACAACAACAAAATTCCCTAACATTGCATTTCTCACAACATAGCCTCATCAGGAATTGATGAGTGACTGTATATTCCAATGGTACCCACTTGTCCAGTGACCTTAGAGCCCACATTCCTTCCCTATGCAAGATACAGAAAATTCTCATGGTTCAGAAAAAAGGAGAATCATAACTACCCAATTATTAGTTGAGGAAACAAGTATTAATTGCACACTCACCTCATGCCAAGAGTAGTTCTAGGCACCAGTGGATAAAACTGATTAGGCCTCTGTCCTCTAGAAGCTTATGTTCTACTTGCTTGAACCACACCTCAAGTGTCCTTTTTTCTAAAAGAAAATAAACCAAACAGATTTACTGACCTTGAACTACTCTAGAAACCATGGTTCCTTCTATTCAGTTAATTTTTCCACCTTGAGTCTTCGGTTGCTCAGAGGTCTCTTACTGGCCTTCTATATGTGTGGGCACTTACATTTCACATAAAGGCATCATTGGAAGGTCCATGAAAGTAAAATAAATAAATATATAAAAATTTTCTCTCATAATAGAACAAACAAAATTTGGGGCTCATAGGGGGGTACAGAAACAGTGAGAAAACTATCAGTTATTGAATATGTCCCATTTACCTCGCATTATGCGTCAATCCTAGGAAGCAGATAACCCATTTTGTGGATGTAGAAACTCAGTTGCAGGATCTCACAGAAAAGTATCCCGAACCCAGCATTGTGAGACTCCACCCCAAATGGGAACAAGTATCTCCAAACCTACATTCTTAGTAGTGCTAGTAATTACTTCATCTTCAGTTCCATTCTAGTCTATTCCACATAGTAAAGGGTGGCAGCTCCAAAGCTGAGAATGAGTTGTTTAAGATCCAGTGTTTAAATTCACCCTTCTAGAGTCTTCTGACAGCACATGCCTGCATTTCCCATCAGGTGAAGGTGAGACAGTCATAAAGAGGATAAATTGGACTGATAGGTGATATTTTCTACTTAGAACAAAAATGAAATTTGGTAATGAGTTGAATTCTGTTACAGGAAAGCAAAAGGCAAATCTAATTATGAATAAATAAGTTAGGTTTCATTTTTGGAAAGTATTCCTAGGAGTTGGAAAGCACTTTTCATTAAAGCATCAGTAACCTGATTCTGGAAAATAGTGGAAATGGTTATTACATTTTAAATAATGCTTTGTTTTACTAAGAATGGTTTGAGAAAAATGTAAGAGTTTAGATAGTTATATTGAGATGTGAAGTATCTTTCCAAATGGTTATCTGCTTGGTGGTTTCTCAAGGGTTTGACACCTTCTGTATTTGCTCAGCTTAGAGATGGAGTTACATTAAAAAGTGAGAGCAACAAAATGGTGCTTAGGGCTAAGGAATAAAAGGAAATCACAAAATGGTGATTTTTTTTTTAATGATATTCTAAAGCAAGCCATGATCTGTGAATCAATAATGACCCACACCTATATTGTAAAGATGGAACACAGCCACCTGCTTATTTACATATTGTCCGTGGTTATTTTTTGCTACAAGACCAAGTTAGGCAGCCATGGTCCACAAAATCTACAATGTATACTCCCTGGCCTTGTTCTAAAGCATCGTCACGTTTCCAAAGGTGACCATTACATTAATGGTGTTGGCATTATTGGTGTAATTCAGAGACATGATGGTCAACTAGTTCATCTCATTAAATGGAACAAAAGACCATGTACAGGGCCTCCCCCGGTGCGGTTGAGCGTTGGACTGTGAAGCTGCCCGCAGCCTCTGCAGTGCCGGTTCGATCCCCGGCTGCCGGTGAGGGTCCCACATGGTGCGCAGACCTCTCCTGCCGCCTGCTGCTCCCCTCAGCAGTGTACTTCGTCACTCTGCCTGTTCTGTTCCCCGCTCTGGCTCTGGTGAATTCTCTCACCCTCTCGTGCTTCTGACTGTACCCAGTGCTTGTATAAATAAATAAATCTTTAAAAAAAAAAAAGACCATGTACAACTTTTTCAGGATTCCTACATACATAGGACTCTAGTGTACAGAGTGTGACACCCATTGTCTTCCTCATTAGCACCCACATCACCAGCTAGGTTTGGAGTCACCTGTAGCATTTCAGCAGCTTGATTCCAAAGATTGTTGTCATTTGGGGCCAAAGTGAGCATATTTTTATAAATTTGATTGGATTTTTATTTTGTACACAGTTCACAAATAAATATGAACAAAAATAGATTATTTTTTTCTATTTTTATTAAAAGTTAGCAAGATAAATGATACTTTCTGGCATAATGAAAAGAATATTGGAGTTTCTATTTAAAAAAATGTCTTTTTAGCTTTAAAATGAGGAAATTGCAATGTGGTATTGTTATGTAGTAGAATTGTATTAGCTCAAATCAGAAGTTAATTTATACTTTCAAACACCTTTCTTGGGTAATATTTTGAGATTTATCAGGGCCAGGTGGAATAGGTACTATCGGCCTCCCTTTGCTTTTTTAAAAGAGAGGCAGATAGATATGAAGAAGTTGGGTATCTTCCTCACAATCTCACAACCAAATAGAGATGAAAGGATAACTGAACCCAAGTCCCTTAACTTTGAATCTAGAGCCTTCTCACCTACATGACACTCACTGTATAGGTTAATCCTCATTGTCTTGAGAGCAAAAGTTAAATCAAAAGTTTGCCAGTCCAGCCCAGCATGTTTAACATGTAAATCTGGCTCCCCATCCAGTTCACAACAAACTGAACACGTGGGTGACAGCCCTGCCAGTCATCTGCTCAGAGACACTGCCCCCACTGTCCCCCATCAGTGTCGGTGGTATCAGGTGACCTTCGCCTCCGCTTACCATGTGTGAAGCCGTATTTGTCCACAAAAGAGAATGCTCTGGACTCAGCTTTGGTTTTCTGCATGAATTTGGATATTCTGTACTGCACTCAGGACTAAAGTTATAAATTTATTTTCCAGTAAATAAGGAATTTAAAAGTTCAATTTAAGGTAACATAAAGAGCAAATCAAATTACATACTATCTAGCCTTCCCCTGGTATGTGAAAACAACCCCTGCTGAAACCAGAGGAAAAAGCTCTTTAAGAATATTTGCTTTGGGGCCTCCTTGGTGGTACAGTGGTTGAGCGCTGGGTTGTGAAGCTGCCCGCAGCCTCTGCAGCACCAGTTTGATTCCCGGCCACCGGGCGAGTGTCCCACATGGCGCTCAGACCTCTCCTGCCGCCCGCTGCTCCCCTCAGCAGTGTACTTCGGTCCTTCTGCCTGCTCTGTTCCCCGCTCTGGCTCTGGTGACTTCTCTCACCCTCCTGCGTTTCTTACTACACCCAGTGCTTGTATAAATAAATAAATATTAAAAAAAAAAAGAATATTTGCTTTTGGGGCCTCCCTGGTGGTGAAGGGGTTAAGATACAACCTATGAAGCTGTCCGCAGCCACTGTAGCACGAGTTCTATCCCTGGCCAGGGAGCTACCCACATGGTGCAGCAGACCTCTCCTGACTTGCCCCCTCCTCCCCTAGCAGTGTATTTTGGTCAATCTGCCTGTTCTGTTTCCTACTCTGTCTATGGTGAATCCTCTCACCCCCCCACACCTCTGGCCTGTATCCCAGTTCTTGCATGCATAAATAACTAAATCTTTAAAAAAAAAAAAAAAAGAAAATTTGCTTTATAATGAAATCAAATGTTCTTAATTATGCCCAGTGTGGCTCTGGTCATTCCATAAGAAGGATGACTTAGTAGCCCTCTGGCAGACTCTAGCTTCTCTCTAATAAATTAAGATGATACCTTTCTTTAGATGGCTCAAAACATTTTTCAGAGGGTCCTTTGGAAGCTAAGCAACAGTGACCCTCTGACTAATATAGGGGTGTGAATTTATTTGGCCATTCTCTCATTCACAGTCAGCAGCTGTTCATTAACTCGCCTTTCCTGACACACTCTCTTAGGTAGGTATTTGGGTGAACTGTGACAAACGTGTGGACCCTGTGCTTAAGAGGCTTGCGGCCTAAGGGAGAGGTTGGCTCCAGCCCAGGCTGGTTCACCAAAAAACATACACTGTACCTGGTTAAAAAACCAGTCAGATAACTTGGTCTTAGTCAATTATACCTTTGTCATTGCACATTTGCTAAATCCTTTTCCATCATCTTTGCCCTCACCTCATGCATACCTGTTTGTGGGCAGAAGAATGTGTCCAGAAAGATAAAGATGCATCCAAAAAGAAGTGGATCCACTTTAAAGTCAATGACTCTTTAGCTCAGGCACCTTCACTTACATGGCCCCTTTCAAGGTCCCAGGAGGACTCTAGTGGCATGTCCTGATACTTTTTATGTTATTTTTTCAAGGTGAGTGCCCCAAATATATAAATTTTTCAAACCTCACAAAAACCTGAATCAGACTTTTCTCCAAATCTGAAACCCTGCGGAGGTGAAAGTTTCTGAAAAGACCCACCTACTTATGCAGCCACTGGTAGTGAGTGGGCTGTACAGATAATCCTGGCTCAGCAACGCATTTGAGTAAAGCTCATTGTTCACGATTGACCCCATTGTTACTGCTGACCTCTCCCCTGCCACCTCCACCTTTAGCCTATAGACCCAATTAAACGAGTGACACACTATCAGGTCCAGATTGAAGGTTTCAGCCAGCACAGTCCCTACACATTGATTTTGTATAGTAATCTACACACATGAAGCCTTAGAACCTGAAAATGAGAGAAGGGCTGTAGGTCAGGAATAGTGTCTGCTTGTCTTCTCTGCCTTACTACCCTTTAATAAGGTAAATTCTGCTTTTGGTAGCAAGTTTGCCTCTCAGAGCCAATTGGGGGCGTTTATCTTGAGACATTTTTAAGACCTTCTTTAAATTCAAGGCCAGGAGTTTATTACTACTCTGTTGTATCGTGTGACACCCCGCACAAAGGGCTTAAGAGGAATGCTAAGCTCCCCTGAAGCTCTTCCTCCTGCTCCCAAGCATAGCCCTAGTTAATGCCTGGAGTGAACTGCCCGCCCCAGTTCTCAGTTCCCTTGAAACCAAAGAGGCAGAGCTCTGTGGTTCAAATTAAAGGAGGAGATGTGTTTCGCACAAATTAGCTTTCCTATTGATGTGGTGCATATTACAAAGATCAGGCCTCTTGTTTTAATTCAAACCCACGTGCTGCAATTTTTATTTAATTTAAAACTAAATAAGAACCTGAGTTGCTGGAAGGAGGGGAAATGCCAAGCCCAATTGAGCCCTGGCAGCCTTCCTGAAACCACTGTGACTTGGGGATTGTGGCCTATGAGCCCGCCACTGCCAGCCCTCACCACCCCAGGGCAGAACTGCTGTGCTGAAATGGACAGGAGAGAAGAAGCCCAGAGCACTGGGAAGCACTGGAGCAGGACGATGAACTCTGAAAATATGTCAGAGAACATGTTCCTTCAATTTGCACTTTGAAGAGACACTGAAACTCTGTTATGTTCTGTCACATAAACTAGGAGGAATTTAAACCAGGAAAATGTCACCACAGAGAATAGATATAAAATGAAGGCTCATCCATGAGCTGATGTAGTCATAAGGCAACAGCGTCTAGTGTCACTGGGCTTTGCTGCTAATTTCATTTGTAGCTCCACTAGCTGTCCGCTAGCATTCATTAGCATGCAAATAGCTGTCAGCTATTTATGATTAGGAGAAAGGTATGGAAGAAAAGCTTTAAGAGAAATTTTCCATTGGTTTTCAATGGTAAAAACAATGCCACTGCTTTGCAACTTTTAGGAGACACTGTTCTGTGGCCCAAAGAATACCAGTGCTCTGTGGAAGAACAGCTCAAGAAGGTATAGAAGATCACCTTTCTTCGTGTCTTTTTGACGGGGTTCAGATGAAGCCATGATCAAAGCCAATTTGAGACTTTGACACAATAGTAGCATTATCCAGCTAACATATCAGTTACTACCAGGAAGAAAACATAAGTAGAATTCATGAAAGTGAAGAGCAAAGGTCTTTGTTTTGCCAGTACCCAAGCTATTGAATCTCCATCAAGCCATCAGGACTGTGCTAAACAATTACCAGCCCCACGTAAACTAGATACTTGGCATATTTTCTGATCTCTGATGCCCAGAAGTGTGGCTACAGACCAACAATTTGGGAGTTCCTTGAAAATACTAAATTTAAATCCATATTCGACAACATTTCCAGGTATTGATAGTTCATATCTACAGAAATGTTTAGGAAGCAAATCCCAGAACATAATGCTAAATCATGGATTCTGTTCAAAACCTTTCTCTTCAATCCATTCCCCCCACCTCATTTTGTTTTGCTTTAAGCCCTCCTGGATGCTTCTTATTCTTCCATTTGCCATCTAATCAGCATAGCAATGTTTATCCCCTTATTGAATTTCTTGAGCACAGTCTATTCACACAAACTGTCTTTCTGCCAAGAATCCTTTCCACACCCACCCACCATCACTCTTTTACTCATCTAATTTTTTGTATTCTTAAGATGTCAGTGCAGATATCACTTTCCATAGGAAACTTAGGTAACTCCTCAAGCCTGTTTGCTGTCCCTCTCCTCTATTTCCATACCATGTACCACTTCTCAACTTCTAGTATCCATCACACTCTATCATGACTTTCTGTTTGCCTCTCTGTATGCCTCCCTAGACTTGAAGTTTGTGCAGGCAAATATTTACCTGTTTTTGCTTACTCTGCACCTTAGCATCCAGCACATTGTTAACAACTGAGTAACCTTTCATGAATAGTTGGTGGGTGAATAGGTGAATGAATGAATGAATGACACACAACATTGCATGTTTTACTACTCTTGCCACTTAAGAATGATCCATTCCTGTTCTATCTGCTCTGGGAACTACACATTCCAGAATTGGCCCAATAGGTGGCTCTCATTAACCAGGCTTACTCCCACAGGTAGGAGTTAAGCAATAATAATTTTAAGGCATGAGATCAACAAATAAAAAATTCTTTTAATGAAAGAAAATATTTTTCACCTACACACTTTTGACTGAAGCATCCCACCCTGGATGCTGATAGCTATACATATTAATATTTGCTCAAAAGGAGGCATTTGGATCTGAGAATATTTTTCAGAATCTCTGCTTCCTTTGTGTTGGAAGAATGTGTGTGTTTTCCAACTAAAAACCAAAGATCTCATTAAAAACCTGGACCTTTTACATGTATCAGGTGATTTGAATCAAGAATCAGGCTAAAGCCTGCGTTTGGTAAGATGGAATAGAATGAAGACACCAGGCTTGCGTCTTCCTACTAACAAGATTATAGTAGAAATAGGTCAAATTGCCCCTAAGGAAAAAAACAGACAACATAACACACACAAGAGGCAAAGGTCCAGTGGAAAGGGGTCAGAAAAACTTTAAGTGAATCCTGTTTATAGTGATACCAGGGCATTGAGAGGGGTGGCTGATGTGTAGAGCCCCCTAATATTGTTGATATAGGCACATGCAGTATTGGGGACTCTTGAGACCTGGTACTGAAGTGGATAAAGGGGTGAAAAAGTTGGCACCGAGGACAGAGGGTGCATTGTTGGAGAGGTACAGGTACAAGGTGCAGGGGTGGGATGCAAGCCTTACGAGCTTGAGTCTGAGGCTTGAATCTGCAGAGAGAAACAGGTCAGAGCACCTGGGTTTCCTTATAGAAGAGGCTATTATTTTAAGCCAAGATCAGGATATTCAAAAACAACTTCCATCTCTAACTCCAGGAATAAAGACAAACAACAAAGAAGCACTTGAAAAAACTAGAGCTCAAGCACTTGTTAGTAAAAGAGCCAAACAGGATAGGGCTCTATGCTGGAAAAGGGAAGAAAACAACTCTAATCTTGTAACCCATATAAACAGTAATCCACGCCAAGCACTGCACATAGTGCTCAAAAATAGCCAGGAGCTGAAGTAGACATGAGAATATAAGTCACTAAGACCAAGGAGCTGACCTAAAGGAGGAGATAACTGGATCCCACCACACAACTCTGATACCCACCACAGAGTGAGAAGCTTGCATTCCTGATATTTACTGTAGGTGATCCTTTGGTGAGTACCACACCAGTTTTCTTCTATACCTACTACCCCTCACTGGTACAGTTCTCTGATTACTTCAACAAGTACAAAGTCTGCTCCTATTACAACCCCCTAAAAATTTTAAATGATGAGACAAGAGAACATGCCATAAATACTAGAGCAAAGAACACTGAGAGAACTTTCTATTCAGTAGAACTGAAAAATATGACCAAAGATGAGATCAAGTAACAGTTATAACAAAGCTTGTGGAACTCAAAAAAAAAAAAAATCAGAGAATAAAAAAAGCAACAGAATAAATATAAAGAACATATAAAGTGGCTTAGAAACACTATAACTAAATAAAAAAACACAATTTAGGGCCTAAGCAGGTAAAAGCAGACATAATGGAGAAAATTAATGAGCTTAAAAACACCATGTTAGAGAACACACGAATAGAAAAATACAAAGAAAAAAGGAATTTAACAAATGAAAAGAATGTAAGAGTCATTTGGGATAACATTTTTTATGTTTTTATTTATTTATTTTTTTTAGTAGAAGAACTAGGGTTTAGGCCAGAGGTTTAGGGGGGTGAGATGCTCCACCAGAGACAGAGTGGGGAGCAAGGAGGTGGATTTACTGAAATACACTGCCATGGGGACAGTGGGAAAGACAGGAGAGGTCTGTTGCGCTCTGCAGGTTAGCTCCCTGGCCAGATATCTAACTCAGGCTGCAGCGGTGACAGCACTGAGACTTAACTTTTAGGCCACCAAGGAAGCCCCTCATTTGGGATAACTTAAAGAGAAATAACATACATATCATGGGGTTTCTAGCAAAGAAAGAGAAAGGCTTAGAAAACTTATTTAAAGAAATAATTGCTGAAAATTATCTCAGTCTGGAAAATGAGCCAGACATTGTGATACAAGAGGCCCAAGGAGCTCCAAACAAAATCACACCAGATAGAGACACACCAAGCTACATTTAATAAAGCCATTGAAAACCACTGACAAGGACAGAAATTAAAACAAGAGAAAAATAGTAACCTCTAAGAGAGCACCAATCAGACTGTCAGTACTCAAAGAAAAAACGTCCAGCCCAGAATCCTTTACTCGGCATGATTAATATTCGAGACAGAAAGAAGAATAAAGAGCTTCACTAAAAAGAAAAATCTGAAAGAATTTATCAACACCAAGCAGCACATGAAAGAAATCTTAAAAGGATACTATAAAGCAGCAGTACAATGACTACAGAGACACCTAAATCATCTATGCTGGTGGTGGAGGAGAATAACAATATGGCTCATCAGAACAAGTCAGAGACCAGACTGTCCAATGAGTCACACAAATAGCCCATCATATACCAACCACAGGAGAACCCTCAAACAAAAATTAATAGACATGACGAATAAAATAACAGATTGGAACCTAAACAAACCATAACAGGAAGATCTCAAAACACAAAAAGCAAGACAAATCCAAATACACAAAACATAGCAAAATCACAGTGAGTATGTATGTCTCAAAAATAACCTTAAGTGTAAATAACCTTACACTCAAAAGATGTAGTATGGTGTAGTGGCAGGATGGGCCACTGAGCAGGTTTTCTATGATCAGAGCAGACCAGGTAAAGGAGAGTTCTAGAGCCCTCAGTGGCTTTCTCAGGCTTTTACTGAGCTTTTACATGTAAGCAGGTACATGGCAGGCAGGGGTGCTAGGGGGCAAGGAGGCCGACAGACCTCCAAGCCCTCCGCATGTCTTCACTCTGGGCTTCTCAGGCATTCTTTCTCCCCTTCTCTCTCCTGCCTCTTCTCCTGCCTCTGCTTCTCTTGGCAGATATCTCAATACCGCGCTAGGGCCCACAGATGTCAATAACATAACTTATAACAATGTAATAAATGCAGGTACCCCCATCATGCAGGGCAATCCTAATAGCAAGAGGGAAGAAAAGCCTGAAAATAATTTACCCTACATATGGCTAAGTGGATTGCAAAATGAAGTCCAACTTTCTGCTAAGATAATAGTAAAATTAAGATACATAAGGGCAGCAATACAATAATACTAGGGGACTTTAATATCCCACTGTTAACAATGACCAGATTAATAAAACAAAGAATAAATAAGAAAAAATAGCATTGAGAAGCTAAACCAAATAGGTCTAGTAGACATATACAGAACGATCCACCCAAAAACTTCTGCATGCACATTTTTTTTCCAAATGGACATGGAACAGTTTGAAGAATAAAGCATATGTTGGACACAAGTCAGTTATCAATAAAACCACAAATATCAAAATTATGCCTTGAATTCTTTCTGACCATAATGTCATAAAGATAGAAATTAAGTGTAAGAACAAAAAATAGGGGGCCTCCCTGGAGGTCTAGGAGTTAAGTCTCAGCACTATCATCACTATGGCCTGAGTTTTATCCCCACCAGGGAGCTAACCCACAAATGGCACAGCAGACCTCTCTCTCACCCACTGCTCCCCTTAGCAGTGTTTTTCAGTAAATCCTCCTGTTCTGCTCCCCACTCTGTCTCTGGTGAATCCTCTCATGCCCCGTGCCTCTGGCACATACCCAGTTATTCTACACAAAAATAAATAAATAAATAAAACTTAAAAAGAAAAGGAAAAAAATAAGACATACTATGCATATATGGAAAATAGAGGAAATGTTGCTTAATAGTTATTGGATCAAAGAGGAAGTAAAAACAAAATTTAAAAAATACCTTGAATGAGTGAAAATAACAATACATGCTACCAGAATCTATGGAATGCAACAAAGTCTTAAAGGCAAAGAAATTTAATATAGGCCCATATTAAACAGGGAAGGAAATCCCATATAAACTAATCTAATACCACATCCAAAACAACTGGACAAAAGAGGAAAAAATAGGTCCCAAAGTTAGTAGAAGGAAGCAACTAATAAAAACAGGAGCAGGAATAAATGAAATTGAGATCTAAAAGACTATACAAAAAATATTAATGAAACTAAACGTTGGTTCTTTGAGAAGATAAACAAAATAGACAAGTCTCTAAGTAGGCTGACAAAAAGAAGAGCAGTGAGGGCCTCCCTAGTGGTGCAGCAGTTGAGCGCTGGGTTGCGAAGCTGCCCGCAGCCTCTGCAGCAACAGTTCGATCCCCGGCTGCTCCGCGGCCATGGGAGGAGGGTCCCACATGGCGCGACAGACCTCTCCTGCGGCCCGCTGCTCCCCTCAGCAGTGTACTTCGGTCCTTCTGCCTGCTCTGCTCCCCGCTCTGGCTCTGGTGAAGTCTCTCACCCTCCCGCGCTTCTGACTGTACCCAGTGCTTGTATAAATAAATAAATAAATCTTTAAAAAAAAAAAAAAAGAGCAGTGAGAAAACATTAATAAACAGAATCACAAATTATGAGGGAAAAATCATCATAAATTGTACAGATGTATAAAGGATTACAAATGGTTACTATGAATAAACTATATGGCAATAAATTCAATAACCTTGAAAAAATGAACAAATTAATAGATCAATATAGTCTAGATCAATAGTGACTAACCTAGGAAGAGAGAAATGAGTTGAACAAAGCATGGAAACTGAAACAGTAATTCAAAAAAACTAAAGTTTAGAACCAGGTCACTTTACAAATGAAATTTATCAAACCTTTAAAGAACTAATGTCCACCTTGCTTAAATTGTTTTTAAAAATACATGAAGAAAGAAGCTCCCTCCCTAGTGTTTACTACAAGGACTGAACCAGTCTGCACTCCCATCACCAGTGTACGAGGGCTCGTTTTTCTCCACATCCTTGCCAACATTTGTATTTAATGCAATTTTCATCAGAATACCAGCAATATTTTTCAAAGAAGTTGAACAAAAAAAAATATTGAAATTTATAATGGAACCACAGAAGCCCTCAAATGTAAAAGGAACCCTGAGAATAAAAGAGAGAAATGAAGTTATCACATTACTTGACTCTAAGCTTTACTATAAAAAAATAATAACATCGATATGATATTGGCTCAAAAGTAGATACTCTTTGGGCCTCCCTTGTGGTGCAGGCGGTTGAGCGTCGCACTGTGAAGCTGTCTGCAGCCTCTGCAGCGTGGGTTCGATCCCGGCCGGCCGGCGAGAATCCCACATGGCAAAGCAGACTTCTGCTGTGTCACCCGCTGCTCCCCTCAGCAGTGTATTTCAGTCAGTCTACCTGTTCTGTTCACTGCTCTGTCTCCGGTAAATCTTATCACCCTCCCGCGCATCTGGACTGTAACCTGTACCCCGGTTCTTGTATAAAAATAAATAAATCTTAAAAAAAAAGTAGATACTCATTAACACCGTAGACAAAAATAAACTCCAAATAGTATAAAGATTTAGATATTTGACTGGCAACAATAAACTTCATGGAAGAAAATCTTGGAAATATGTTCCATGATATCAATGATAAAGATATTTTTGGTGACTTGATCCCTATGGCAAAGGAACTAAAATGCAAAATAAACAATTCAGATTACCTCAAATTATAAAGCTTTTATACAGAAAAAAGAAATACAAGATGATTCAAAAGATACCCTACTGAATGGGCCCAAATAGTCACACAATATATAACTGATAAGATATTACTATCAAAGATATATGAAAATGCACACAGTGAAGAATTTTTTTAAAAAGAGCAAACCAATTAATAAATGGGCAGCAAATATGAACAGACAATTCACCAGAGAGAATATCCAAAAGACCAAAGATGTAATGAAAAAATATTCATCATTGTTTCCAATAAGAGCAATGTATGTTAAAACCACAGTGAGAAATCATCTCACACCCATGAGAATAGCACATTAAAAATACCTTCAACAAGAAGTGCAGAGAAAAAGAGAACACTGTTACATTGTAGGTGGAAATGTGAGTTGGCATAGACATTAAGGAAAGCAATGTACATTTGCCATTAAAAAACCAAAAACAGAAATACCATATGACCCAGGAATTCTACTCTTGGGCATATAGCTAAAGAATATGAAACCATCAGCACAAAAATCTATATATTCCACAATGATAATAGAAACATTATTTGCAATACCTAGGATATGGAAGCAGCCTAAATGAAGATCAACAATTGGATCAAGAAGATAGGGTACAGCCACACTATGGAGTACTATGTAGGCATAAGTAAGGAAAAATTGCAGCCATTTGCAACAAAATGGAGGAAATTTGAGAGAATTATGTGTAATAAAACAAGTCAGAAATAAAAACAAACACTGGACATATTTCCATGTTAATGATTACTATTCAACATGGTGCTGAAGTCCTAGTAATGAAAGTAGACAAAGAAAAATAAAAAAGGAATCCAAATTGGGAAATAAGTACAACTATGACTTTTTTCAGATGACATGATAACATATCTCAAAACACCTAAAGATCCCACTAAAAAACTAACTAAAACTTTAATCAATATAGCAAAGTGGCAGGTTATAAAATAATTTACCAAAATCAATTGTGTTCTTATAAGAAAACCAAGAACTAGGAGAGGAAGAAATAAAGAAAACATCCCATTTGCTAACACATCAAAAAGTATTACATCCATAGGAATAAACTTAATTAATGAAGTGAAGGACCTTTACAATGAAAACTAAAAGACATTATAAAAAGAAATAGAAGTCATAAAGAAAAGGAAAGATAGTCCCTGCTCATGAGTTAGAAGTATTAACATTGTTAAAATGGCCATCTTACCCAAAGCACTATATAGATTCAATGTAATCTATATCAAAGTTTCAGTGCATTTTTCAAAGAAATAGAATAAATGTTACTGAAATTTATATAGAGCCAAAAAATACAGTAGCCAAAACAATTGTGACAGAAAAGAGGAAGAATGGAGTTTTCACATTCCCAGTCACATTCCCAGACCTTGCACTTTACTACAAAGCTATAATAATGAAAACAGGATAGTACTGGAACAAAACAGACAGGTAGACCAACTGAATGGAATTGGGAAGTTAGAAATAAACCCCCATTTATATGGAAGTTAATCTATGGACAAAGGAGCCAAAAGTATACATAAGAGAAAGAAAAGCCTCTTCAATAAATGGATTTGAGGGCCTCCCTGGTGGCACAAGGGGTTGAGCACAGCACTATGAAGCTATCTACAGCCACTGCAGCATGAGTTTGATCCCCGGCCAGGGAGCTGCCCACATGGCACAGCAGACCTCTCCTGACTCACCTGCTGCTCCCCTCAGCAGTGTGTTTCAGTCAATCTGCCTGTTCTGTTTCCCACTCTCTCTGTGGTGAATCATCTCACCCCCTGCATACCTCTGGCCTGTACCCCAGCTCTTGTATGCATAAATAAATAAATCTTAAAAAAAATGGATTTGAGAAAACTGGGTACTCACATGTAAAAGAATGAAACTAGACCACCATTTCACACCACACACAGAAATTAACTCAAAATGGATAAAAGACTTAAATACAAGACCAGAAACAATAAAATACATAGAAGAAAACACAGGCAAAATATTCCATGGCATAGGCTTAAGAGTTGCTTTGTGGATTTGTCTCCAGTGGCAAGAGAAATAAAAGAGAAAATAAACAATTGGGATTATAGCAAATTAGGAAACTTCTGCACAGCATAAGGACCTATCACCAAAAAACAAAGACACCAAACTTAATGGGAGAAATTATTTGCACACCATACAACTAACAAAGGGCTGATATCAAATGTCTACAAAGAATTCACAGAATTAAACAAAAAGAAAACCCAATCAAAATATGAGCAGAAGAGATAAGGAGTCACTTCTGCAATGGAGATAATACAGATGACCAATAGCACATGAAGAAAATGTTCAACACTGCTTTAACTAGGGAAATGCAAATCAAAACCACAATGAGATACTACCTTACACCTGTGAGAATAGCCCATATCAAAAAAAATAAACAAAAAAAAAAAAACCTAAATGTTGGCAAGGATGTGAAGAAAAACGAGCCCTCGTACACTGGTGGTGGGAGTGCAGACTGGTCGAGTCCTTATAGTAAACACTATGGAGATTTCTCAAAGCATTAAAAATTATTATATGATCCAGCAATTCACTCCCAGGTATCTACCCAAAGAATTCAAAAACCATAAATTCACAGTAACATATATGCACTTCTCTGTTCATTGCAGCACTTTTTACAATAGCCAAGCAATGAAAACAACGTTCCAATGACAGATTAGTGGGTGATTAAGATGTGGTATATACACACAATGAAATGCTACTCAGCTATAAAAAAAATAAAATAAAAGAGAGAGAGAGAGAGAGAGATAAACTGCTGTTCATTTGCCGCAACATGAATGGAACTGGAGGGGATTATACTAAGCAAAATAAGTCAGAAGGAGAAAGACAAATACCAGATGGTATTACTTATATGTGGAATATAGAAAAACAAAAGAAAGTATCAAATAAAATGAAACCAATAGCAAACCCTAGATCTCTCTGTAGAATTGAAGGTATGGGAAGGATGTGGGGAAGAGCAAGGTAGAGAGGAGGCACAATGGACTATGGTAGAGAACTGTGGGTGCTTTGGTGGGTATGCTGTGCTGACATGCATCTGAGGAGTGTTATCCTACATCTTTAAATCATAGTGCTTTTTTAAAGATTTATTTATTTATGCATACAATATTTGGGGTACAGGCCAGAGATGGGGGGGTGAAAGATTCACCAGAGACAGAATGGGGAACAGAACAGGCAGAGGTCTGCTGTGCCATGTGGGTAGCTCCCTGGCTGGCCGGGGATCAAACTCATATGCAGAGGCTGCGGATTGCTTCATAGAGCAGTGCTTAACCCCTTGTGCCACCAGAGAGGCCCTAAATATGTAGTGTTATAAGCCTATTTTACATCAATTTAATTTTTTTTTCATCAACCACTGGACATTTAAATAGCAAACAAGTTCAATAGCATAAAATACTTTCAAAAACCAGTGGACATCAATAAACCCCTTGTGGACTCTGAGATTAAGAGGAAGAAGTGAAGGAAATGGACAAGGGGGTATAAGAAATGGTGCTGGGGGGGAAATATGGCAAAAAATAAAAAAATAAAATTCATAGTTTTCTTTAAATATGTGTAGTAGGATTTTCTGAGATGCTGAACCCTTCTAATCAATGGAATTCTTTCATTCCTGCCCAGACTTCTAGAAAGGGGCAGCCTGAATGAGAGACCATCATGCTGTCAAGCATTCCTGTCCCAGCCTGCCCCCACTGCAGTTCCCTTATCCAAGTTTGATGTTCTCACACCCTCCCAAGCCATATCGCCCTCCTGCCCTGGCAATATCTTATGCAATGAATTAAGTCATTCTCCCTTCCTTACCAGTACAACGCAACTAACCAGCTAATGCAACTTGTTCTCAATGAGAGGAAAGTTCATTAACATCAACCTGTCTCTCTCACAAGGTACACACTGAGACAGGCAGTAGGGAGCCAAGTGGCCAGCTGGAGTAAATCTCCTGATGTCTTCAAATGGGAAATGGTGAACCAACTTATGCAGGAAATGAGTCCTGAAAATGTCCTCACCAGCGCGTCAGGTAGTTACAGGAAAAGTCATCTTAGATAATGAATAACCATGAACAACACTGCTATGACAGAGTAGCCAAGCATAGTAGTCCCATATGAATTGCAGATTCTATAAAGTTCTCAAAGTTTCATAGGCTGAGAAAAGTTTATGTGATCATGATGAATTCAGAACATCCAAGAACTAACTTTTAAGCTGTGGACTGCCCACTGGCATCGTTTTCTTTTATTATTAGGTAAAAACATTATCATTCTTCACTTCACTTCAAAATAAATTTACAATAAAATTAGTAGCTCTGTACTTGGTAAGCAGCAAATTAGATTTTGCTATTTGGCAAAGCACCCAATCTTCTTCTTTTTTTTAAGATTTATTTATTTATGTATACAAGGCCTGGGGGGGTGGGCCAAAGGTGTGAGGGGGGAGGCAAGAGGATTCACCAGAGACATAGTGGGGAACAGAATAGGGAGCTCCATTGAAATACATTGCTGAGGGGAGCAGCAGGCAAGACAGTCTGCTGGGCCATGTGGGTTAACTCCCTGGCCGGGGATCAAACTCTTGTTTCAGTGCCTGGAGATAGCTTGGTAATGCAGTGTCTTTAACTCCTGTGCCACAGGGTAACCAAGCACCAGATCTTCAAAACAGGAACTACTGTTTGATGAAATGCAATAAACTCAGGCTTCGAAGGTGACTCAGCCATGAGGGAAAGATGACTAACCTCAGTCTCTTTAGCTGTAAAATGGAGATAATACTATTTCTGGCCAATGTAAACCAAACTGGAAAAATGTATATGAAATTCCTGGCACAGGGACTGTCACCTAGGAAACACTCAACAAAAGGGAGTTTTCATCGCCTTCTTTAACGACCACAGACAAGACAGCTTTTAGTGCTTCACAGGGACACGACTCATAAACACTTGACTGCTCTTGGGAAAACCTCTTATCAGAAACTGAGGTTTTCAGCCCAAAGAAGATTTGACTGTTAAATCACTGCCAAGGACACAGTCTGAGGCAGATGCTAAGTGCTAGTGACAAACCTGTTGAAGACCTGAGGCTCCTCCTCACCCCTCTTCCATTTAAGAGCAATTGCTTATATTCAGCTTTTGGTTCTAGGAGTGGCTTAGTCCTGGCCCTAGTACATGAATCAAAATGTTGTCTTTGTTAGGACAATATATTGTGGCCCCCTGTGGAACAAGTTGACAAATATAAAAATGCCACTATCTACTTAGACATCTACTGAGTGGGTTAAAGTGGCCAGATCTTGTAGCAGACCAGACTATCCTACAGCTGGTTGGTATAGCCAACAAGATAAGACCATGCCAACTCCTGAGAGACAGTGAATAATGAAAGGAAACAAACTAGAATGCTGTCACTTCTCCCTATGTTTCAGGGAGAAAGTCCTAGAAGGATGCAGGAAAATTAATAATTTTGTCCTTTAATTTAGAAAATTTTGTGTACTTTTAGGTTTTTCTGGATGTCCAGGAATCATAGATATCATAAAAATCTAAGTGATGGTTTCAATAAAATTAATCTGTCCATTGACTTAAACAAACGGACTACCTAATTTTCCCCATTTTCTGCTTGAATTTGCTTATTAAATGCATGCTTATTTTGGCAGTATGTAGGCATAACCTTAGAAAACTAAGGTTACTGACACCTGAACCAAGTTCAAATAATAAGTCTGTCTGCGCCAGGCACAGATCCCTCTGATTCTGCCCTCAGGTTCTAATGATAGAGTTCAAAAGATGTCAACAAAATTGACTCAAGTATATAATATGTGCAAATGAACAAGAAGCAATTACTTTCAAAATGCTTTGTGTGACATTTCCATAGGTCCATAATGTAATTTAGGAATTTTTAGCATTTTCCCTGATACATGGGTAAGGTTCAAATGATGTTTGAGCAACCAAGTTTTTCCAACTCATGAATAGGGATGGGTCCCAATCTTCTCACTGAGTGCCTGAAAGGGTTTTCTAAAAGGAAAGTTTAGAAAAGCATGGTCACATAAGGAAGGCTGAAGGAGACACCAGGGTAAGATTCCTGCCTATAATCTCAGCTTTGCCCTTTATCAATCCTTGATCCCTTCACCACCTGATTCCCTCAGTGCCTGAAAATGTCATTGGACTTTCCTGGAGCTGTTTTAAATTTCACAAGTAAACATGAAAGCTTGCAAGTTAACAAGCATTTTAAAATGCATGCCCTTCTGGAGGCTTGTGTGCTGTCCTTCCTCAATAGCTTTCTTCTTTCCATTGTGGCGTAGGTTGGGAGTGCACAAAATGAAAGCTGCAGTAATGCTGGGGAAGGGTGAAAGACAGAAGGCACAGAAAAAGTCGGGAGGGAGGCAAAAGGCAAAACATCTATTTCAAAACATCGCCTCTGATCTCCTTAGGAAAGAGAATCAAAATCTTTCCCCTTAAACATTTGAGAATGTTTAAGATAATTATGTTTTTGATCTGTGGGTTAAATAGTCAATAAATGGGATGAAATACAGGTTGAATAACCAGTCATACCAATTACTATGTAACTTTGGTCACTCCACCCCTCCTAGCCTCTATTTCCTTGTCTGTTAAAAAAAAAAAAATCCACATGATTTTGTAGATACATATAAGGATAGATAGATACAGAGACCCTGAGGTGAGGCTAAGTTGCTGGAACGCACAGACACAATTCAGTGGTTGAACCTCAGTAGTAAATCTCTCTGGCTCATGTCACAGGTCAGAGCTGATATTAGCATGGGGTAGGGTAGATGTGTCTGCTTTAGATGGTGATTCAAATATCATCCAAATCCTTCCATCTTGTGGCCTCATGATTCCCTAAACCAAGGATCTAAGTTTGTGGTCCCTGAGCCAGCAATATCTGCATCACCTAGGAACTTGTTAGAAATGCAAATTATCGGGTCTCCCTGGTGGCACAGGTGGTTGAGCACAGCGCTGTGACACTGTCCGCAACCTCTGCCGGTTTGATCCCTCCAGCCATGGAGATACCCACATGGCAGGGCAGACCTCTCCTGTCTCGCCCGCTGCTCCTCTCACCAGTGTATTTTGGTCGGTCTGCCTGTTCTGTTCCCTGCTCTGTCTCTGGTAAATCCTCTCACCCTCCCGCACATCTGGCCTGTACCCTGGTTCTTGTATAAAAATAAATAAAATAAATCTTAAAAAAAATGCAAATTATCGGGCCCCACCACAGACCCACTAACTCAGACACTCCATGTCTGGAGCTCAGCAATTTGAGGTTGAATAAGTTCTCTAGGGAGCCAAGTTTGGAACTACTGCTATAGAAATTCGTACTGACTTGTAACCAGTGGGAGGAAGGTGGAAGAAAGACTGGGGTAGAAACAGTTGCTTCTTAATAGTCTTGGTCCAGAAATGATATGCATCATTTGTACTCTCATTTCACTGGTAAAAACCAGTCATATGGCTAAATCTAGCTGCAAGAGATACTAAGAAATGCATGCCATTGTCGCCACTTATAATGGATGATAAGTTTTGGTAGACATTGCTCCCATGGGCAGAAGCACTCAGGTCTTCAACCTCAGCAACTACTGACATTTTAGACCAGATAATCCTATTTTTGTGGGAATCATCCAGTTCATTGTAGGATATTTAGCAGCACCCTGGTCTCTATCCACTAGATTAAAATTCTTGAGTTGTGGACAACCATAAATTTCTCCAGAAATTGCTGAATATTCCCTGGTGGATTTAAACTGTAAACTGTCCTAATAAAAAAAAAAGTATAAATTTACTTCTGAAACATAACTAGGTTTAAGCTGGGTACGGCTCCTAAAATGTCGACTTTCTTCTGCTCACTGTCAGCCTTTCTCCTGAAACCCTCTCTGCTGAAGATTTCAGCGAGTGGTAAGGATTACTCCAGTTTACTACCATATCCACCTTACCTACATAAAAGTAAACTTCCAAGGCCAGAGGCATCGAAGCATGTTGACTCAGAGCTGTGATGGAGCTAATCCTATTTACAATTACCCTTCCTGTCTGCCCAAGGCATCCAAAAACAAACTTCATTTTATGCAAAAATGTACTGAAGTTATGTTGCATTCCTTTCAGTGGCCTTAAGTTTAAGTGGTGCAAGTTCAGGAAGAGAGATGAAGGAAAGAAAGTTCTGCTGGTCTAACACAACTTGGTTTCCAGAAAAACTCAATTTATTTTTGAATACAGAAGGCCTTTCCACTGAAACAATCTGTTGGCTTCGCTTCTGTGTGATAAAATAATGTTGAACTGAAAATGGAACTGTGTAGCAAGGTTGTACTGTCCTGGAAAATGTATTTTGAAACCAGACTGACATTTTTGCTGAAAGTAGTTATCCTTTGCAAGGTCATGAGACTTCAGCAAGGGTAAAAGCAGGACATAATTCAATTTTCGATCCAAACCAGAGTTTGATTTATCAGATTGATGATAAGACTGTGTTAAATCTTTGAAATCAACCCCCCACACAGTACTTACAGTGAAAAGAGAAGAGGAATCACAATGGGTTTTATCCTAAATGGGAAGAAAGGCAGCAAAGTTACTCATCCAGGGAACATTTCTTTTAAAGAATGGGTCCGTTTCTCAGGGACATTTCTTCTTTTTTTAACCCTCTGCTCCACCAGGGAGGGCCTCTCAGGGACATTTCTACAATATTTTTCATGTACTAGTCATTGGGTGGGGGGAGTTATCTCTACTTGCATTTCAAGTACAAAATATGATATTTCCCTCATCCATTCATTCATGCATTCATCAAATTCTTAAGAAGCATCTGCCACTGATGATGGGCACTAGTCTGGCACTGGTCTGCTGTCACCAGGCTTCCTTTCTCAGGGAAAGATACAGGTTTTAAAAAAATAAATGTGATGATTTCAGATGGTGATAAGTGCAATGAAAGATACACAAAAAAGACCCGTGTAATGGTGAGAAAAGGGGCATTTAGCTGCCTGGGCAGCGCAGCCTTTCTGAGGACTGAGATGTTGAGGAGCAGTCAAGGGAGGAGCTTTGGAGGTGGGAGGCAAGGACAAACTTGATTTAAAATAAATTTTATTGGGCCTCCCCTGGTGGCACAGGCAGTTGAGCACCATGCTGTGAAGCTGCCTGCAGCCTCTGCAGTGCCGGTTCGATCCCAGCCAGCCAGTGAGGTTCCCACATGGGGCGGCAGACCTCTCCTGTCATGCCCACTGCTCCCCTCAGCAGTGTATTTTGTCAGTTTGCCTGTTCTGTTCACCGCTCTGTCTCTGGTGAATCCTCTCACCCTACCACGCATCTGGCCTGTACCCCGGTTCTTGTGTAAATGAATAAATCTTTAAATAAATAAATTTTATCTCCCTGCACATTTTAAACTCTAAGCTTCCCTGTCTTCCTATCCTCTCCTGCAAAAGACCCTTCCCTCTCCTCCAAACAGACCCTTAGATATAATCACCCACTAAGTCTCTCTGCTTGTTGACTAATAGGATTTTGAATTCACCATGATCAGAACATAACCCTTGATAGCACCATATTCTCAAACATGCTCTTCCCACAATTTTTTCCAATTCTCCTGTTGCACAGGTGATAAGTTCTTGGGTTCTTTATTCTCCTACACTTTCTCTCCAACCCATTCATAAATATTTTCACCCTTTGACATTTTACCAGCACCTATCATGCTACCCGCCGTCCTGACCCAATTTCACTTCCTTGCCTGGACTAACACAGCAGCCTCCCTACCTCCACCAGCAAGTCTGTTTTTTACATGATAGGCAGAATGACCATTTTAAGCATAGCATAGCTCATACCATTACCGTGCCTAAAACCTTCTTAAAGTTTTCCATCTCACAGTAAAAGTCAAAAGCCTGCTATTTAAAAGCCTAACATTATCTGACTCTGTTACCTTTTTGGCATTATCTCCCTTTACTCCCCTCCCCCCATATTCTTCTACTTCAGCCATTCCAACCACACCACCCCCTCTGCTGCTGCCTGAACATGCCAGGCATACCCTCATGTCAGATATTATGCATCAATTGTTCCAGAAGCTTGGGATGATTATCTTTAGTTGCCCACATGTCTTCTCCCTCATTGTATTAATCTCTACTCAAGTCACTCTAAACACCCCAGTCTCTCACACATATCTATCCTCTATCCTCTTACCCTATGGTCTTCTCATAGCATCTAACTTAACGGGCATGTGTTTATGTAATTTCCAGCTAATCTAGAAACTCCTTTAGCAGATGATGTCTCCTTTTTATTGCCACTCCCTGGAGCCTCAATGAATGGATAACCACCAACTCATATCTAGAGGACCTGAAATCACTGCAATCATTCAATTTAAAAGCACTTACTGAGTATCATGCTTTGGGTACTAAGGAGATATAAGAACTATGTAAGGAAGATGTAATGCCAATCTTTTAAAAGATGAATAATTGTAAGGTAAAAAACAGACTACATCAGACTATTATTTAATAATACAAGTGACATGAGTAATATGTTTTATAGGATACCTAAGAAAAATGACAATGTGGACTATAGTATAGTGGGAAGTTTTCACACAAGTGGGATAGAGGTAAAAAGAAGTGAAGGAAGGAGTTAACAGTGACATTATGGTACAGAGACAGGATAAAGATTGTTTTGGGGATGACAGAAGACCACCTCGTTGGTATGTAGTGTTTTCAGTGGAGAAGAGGAGCTCAGTGGGGAAGATGGAGAGGTGCTCAGTGGCGAAGGTTGAGTGAGATTCTTTTTTTTTTTTAAGATTTATTTATGCTTACAAGAACTGGGGTACAGGCCAGAGGTGTGGAGGGTGAGAGGACTCACCAGAGACGGAGAGGGGAACGGAACAGGCAGATTGACTGAAACACACTGCTGAGGGGAGCAGTGGGTGAGTCAACAGAGGTCTGCTCTGCCATGTGGGTCTCCTCCCTGGCTGGGAATAGAACTCGTGCTGCAGTGGCTGCTGATAACTTCATAGGTTGTATCTTAACCCCTTACGCCACCAGGGAGGCCCCTGGAGTGAGATTCTAATTGAAGTTGCCATGGTATGTGGGAAGCCACTTGTGGTTGCTGCATCAAATCATGACTTCATAAAACTAGCTTGTGAAAAACTGTTCTCAGTACGTGAAGGTCTAGAAGGAGGAGAGAATAAGGATTGTGAGGCTGATAGACTAGAATGTCAGTCAGGAGCATGGTCAGCGATTGAGGTGATGGGTCTTGGACCAAGGATCTTCAGGTTTTAAATACTTGTTCTTGGTTGAATCCAAACTTCAGAGTCTTGACTTCTACCTTGGATAAGTACATACATTTTTAAGATTCACAACTGATGTTGATGTGTATTTCTAGTTAAAAACTATAAGTTGAGTCTTAAAACTTCCATTGAGAGATGAGGCAATGCAGATCCAGAAAAGGCATCCTTCTTATGATCATACAGAATGTCAGTTGTAGGCCTGAGAACATATCCCAGTCTCTTGACTTTCAATGAAAGGCTTTAAGAGTCTCAATAAATATTAAGGGACAAATACTGAAATTGCAGAAGCAATTATTCAGCCATTATATTAAGCTAGGAACTATCAATAACTTTATGTAATCTAAAATCATGAAGAACCAGAACATTCACCCATAAATTATTTTGTTCAGCAAATATTTATTGAGCTTTTATCATGTGCTTGACTTTGCCACAGATGTTGTGGATAAACAAAGATTCAGACAATCACAATGTAATGTCACAAGTGATCTGACAGGGGCATACAACTAGGACAGGTTATTTATAAGTTCGTCTAACCCAGACTCAGACAAGACTTCATACAGATAGTTGTGGCTCAGGCAAGCTTTGATCAGATGGAATTAGGTAAAGTTTGCATACGGGTTTTAGGTAAAAGAACTGTAGAGATTTGAATGGGAGAAAATGATTCAGAAAAACAAGCATGCAAAGAAGTCTTTCACCCCACCAGTTTGTCTTAAATGCTTCACATCTATTTACAATGGTCATGATACTTAGAAGTCTTATATTTTTTGCATCAAACCATACATGCAAGATTGGGGAGCAAAATATGCCACCCTAACATATGACTTAGGCAAAGTTTCATTTCATGGAAAGGACTCTGAAGGTTGAGAGGAGACAGCCTCTGAAAAGGACGTTTACATGTAAACTCTGTAAGGTGTCTACATCATTGTACTGGGAACACCTGGTCTCCCTTATCTCTTTTCAACAGGAAAGGCATAACTTAAGTACCTTTGTTTACTGTGCCTTCCCACTTATCTGACTTTCCTATTTCTACCCCCCACTCTGTTCCCCACCTCCTTTGTCTTAGCTAAGCTACTGAAGATGGTGTCTGAAGCCATGTGGCGAGTGACTCAGTCAGGCTGGGTCTCTCCCATGTATACAGCAGGTAGACATAATATTATTAAACTTCTTTTTGAGTTTTTCCTCTATCAATCTGTCATACTTGTTTAATTACCCTCCTAGAATAACATAGAAGGATATGATATGATTTCCTTTGGACTCCAAAAGGTACAAAAAAATTACAAAAAAAGTATAGCTTCTACCTGTACTTGTGGCAGGTTGAGGAAAATGCTAACTGAATTCAAAATCTAGGAGAGTGAGAAAGGATGCCATTTCCATGTGAAGACTCAAAAGCCACAGAAACAGAGCTTTAGAGAAGGGACCATGTGTCCATAGCCATGGCCATGTGTGACATATGTGGTACAATGCACACATGAGATGGCCAAAAGCATGGGAAGAATGGAGCTGAGAAACATGAGTTTGCTAAATGACAAAGCGAAGCTAATTTAGAAATCCAGATAAGTCTCTTGATGATTCTAAAGTTACATATTGCACATTAGGAACCCAGACAGTTGTCAAATAAAGGTCATTCATTACTTTTTCAATGCTTAGTACATTTAGTATGCTGGTGTAGCCATAACCAGGTACAAGCCTGGGTAGTAACACAACAAAAACACATTTCACGTAGTTCTGATAGTCTAAGACCAGGTTATGAGTATGATAAAGTTCCATTGAGGGCTTTCTCGCTGTGGCTTGCAGAAAGCCATCTTCTCACTGTGTAAGAGCAAACTTGCTGATGTCTCTTTTTATAAAGGCACTAATTCCATCACGGGGGGCCCACCCTCATAGCATTATCTAGAACCAATGATCTTCCAAACTCTAAATAATCGGGGAGGACTTCAACATATGAATTTGATGCCACACAATTCAGTCCATAGCAATATGTACTGATTACCTCTTATGAGTAGGTTCTGTACCCAAAACTTATCTTCTTAACACAATGGATTTGGAACATAGAACTTCATAAATTATTTAGACTAACAACAAAATACTAGAACTGAAAAATTAATAGTGACCTAAGATTTTCTTAGGCAAAATACTATTTCCAAAGAACACATACCATTTTGCTTAGCAGTCCAGAACTTATTTGCAAAACTTGTGTTTCACTTTGTGAGAATTTTTAGATTACCCTTTAGATTTACCTATCTTTTCCCCTTTGTTTTGACCAAATAATGGAAATAATTCTGGTTTTGGTGTTTTGTAGCCTATACCATTTCTTTTTAAATGGGTTTACGTTGCATAGATTTGACATATTTCTTTTTTTTTATTATTAGATAATAAATTTTATTGTTATATTCCCCATACAATTGCAGCGCCCCCATTCTGACCCCAATCCCTCCCCTCCCACCCCTGCCCCCCTAAAAGTGTCTCTGGTTCATAGTTTTTTGTTGATTTTGATTTTCACTTTCTTATAGTTATTCATTTTCCTGGTCCCTTATTTAAGTTTTCTAGATTCCTGCTATGAGTGAGACCATCCGGTATTTTTCTTTTTCTTCCTGACTTATTTCGCTGAGCATGATCCCTTCCAGCGCCATCCATGTTGCTGCAAATTGCATGTGTTCATCTTTTTTGAATGCTGAGTAATATTCCATGGTATATATGTACCACTTCTTCTTGATCCAGTCATCTATTTTTGGGCATTTGGGTTGTTTCCAAAGCTTAGCTATTGTAAACAGTGCTGCTATAAACATAGGGGTGCAGGTGTTCTTTGGAATTGATGTTTCTGTGTCCTTTGGGTAAATACCTAGGAGTGGAATTGCTGGATCATATGGAAGCTCTATGTTTAGTAGGTCCAGAAATCTCCACACAGCTTTCCACAGTGGTTGGACCAGTTTGCACTCCCACCAACAGTGCAGAAGAGTTCCTTTTTCTCCACACCCTCGCCAACATTTGTTGTTGCTAGTTTTTTTAATATGTGCCATTCTCACTGGTGTAAGATGGTATCTCATGGTAGTTTTGATTTGCATTTCCCTGATGACAAGTGATGTTGAACATTTTTTCATATGCCTGTTGGCCATTTGCATTTCCTCTTCAGAGAAGTTTCTTTTTAGCTCTTCTGCCCATTTTTTGACTGGATTATTTTCTTTGTTGTTGTTGAGTCTCATCAGCTCTTTGCAGATTTTTGTGATCAGTCCTTTATCATTAGTGTTGGGTGCAAAAATGTTCTCCCAGTTGGTGGGGTTTCTCTTTGTTTTTGTTATTGCCTCTTTTGCTGTGCAGAAGCTCTTTAATTTGATGTAGTCCCAGCTGTTTATCTTCGCCTTCACTATCACTGCTTTGGGTGATGTGTCTGTAAAGATGTCTTTGATGTGCAAATCACGTAGTGTTTCGCCTATATTTCCTTCTATATATTTTATGGTTTCAGGTCTTATGTCTAATTCTTTAATCCATTTTGAGTTGATTTTTGTGTATGGTGTGAGGTAGTGGTCAAGCTTCATTCTTTTGCATGTAGCGACCCAGTTTTCCCAGCACCATTTATTGAACAAACTTTCTTTGCTCCAATGCATAGTCTTTGCTCCTTTGTCAAAGATTAGTTGACCATAAATCTGTGGGTTTATTTCTGGATTTTCTATTCAATTCCATTGGTCTGTATGTCTGTTCTTGTTCCAATACCATGCAGTTTTGATGATTATGGCTTTGTAGTATAGTTTGAAGTCTGGGAGTGTGATGCCTCCATTCCCTTCTTGTTTTTTCAGGAGAGCTTTGGCTATTTGGGGTTTTTTGTGATTCCATATGAATTTCATCAATAATTGTTCTATTTCTTTGAAGAATGACATTGAAATTTTGATTGGAATAGCATTGAATCTGTATATTGCTTTTGGAAGGATGGCCATTTTAATAATGTTTATTCTTCCAATCCATGAGCAGGGGATATCTCTCCATTTCTTTGTGTCTTCTTCTATTTCTTTTAACAGTGTTTTATAGTTTTCTTTGTATAGGTCCTTTACCTCTTTTGTTAGATTTATTCCCAAATATTTGATTTTTTTTGTTTCAATAACGAAAGGGATGGTTTTTTTGATTTCTTCTTCTTCAGATTTATTGTTTGTGTATAGGAAGGCTACTGACTTTTGCGTGTTGATTTTGTATCCTGCCACTTTACTGAACTGATTGATGAGTTGAATTTGCTTTTCTTTTAGTTTTTGGGGTTCTCTATGTATAATATCATATCGTCTGCAAATAGTGATAGTTTGACTTCTTCTTTTCCTATTTGGATTCCTTGGATGTCTTTCTCCTGTCTTATTGCCCTGGCTAGGACTTCCAGTATTATATTGAAAAGCAGTGGTGAGAGTGGACATCCTAGTCTTGTTCCAGATCTTAATGGAATTGCTTTCAGCTTTTCACCATTGAGAATGATACTGGCTGTTGGCTTGTCATAGATGGCCTTTATGATGTGAAGGTATGTTCCTTGTATCCCAAGAATTTCAAGGGCTTTTATCATGAATGGGTGTTGCACTTTGTCGAAAGCTTTCTCAGCATCTATTGATATTATCATATGGTTTTTATATTTCTTTTTGTTGATGTGTTGGATAACGTTGATTGATTTTCAGATGTTAAACCATCCTTGTGTCCCTGGAATGAATCCTACTTGGTCGTGGTGAATTATCTTATGGATACATTGTTGGATTCTGATGGCTAAAATTTTATTGAGGATTTTTGCATCAGTGTTCATTAGGGAGATTGGCCTGTAGTTTTCCTTTTTTGTGTTGTCCTTGTTCGGTTTTGGTATTAGTGTAATGTTGGCTTCATAGAACGTGTTTGGTATTGTCCCTTCCTTCTCAATTTTTTGGAAGAGTTTGTGAAGGATAGGCACTAATTCGTCTCTGAATGTTTGGTAGAATTCATTTGTAAATCCATCAGGTCCTGGGCTTTTGTTTTTGGGGAGGTTTTTGATTACCATTTCAATTTCGCTAATTGTAATTGGTCTGTTTATGTGTTCTATTTCTTCTTTATCTAGCTTTGGGTGATTGTAGAGTTGTAGGAATTTGTCCATCTCCTCTAGATTGTTAAACTTGTTTCCATATAACTGTTCATAGTAGTTACTGATTATTCTTTTGATTTCTGCTGTGTCCGTTGTGATTTCTCCTCTTTCATTGATGATCCTGTTTATTTGTGCTTTCTCCCTTTTTTCCTTTGTGAGCCTGGCTAGGGGTTTGTCTATTTTATTGATTTTTTCAAAGAACCAGCTCTTGGTTTCATTGATCTTTTGGATTGTTTTTTTAGTTTCAATTTCATTTATTTCTGCTTTGGTTTTTATTATTTCTTTTCTTCTACTGGTTTTGGGATTTTTTTGTTGTTCTTTTTCTAGATCTTTGAGCTTCGAGATTAGGTTGTTTCTTTGAGTTCTTTCTTGTTTCTTGATGTGAGCTTCTATTGCTATATATTTTCCTCTTATTACTGCTTTTGCTGCATCCCATACATTTAGGATATTGGTGTCCTCCTTGTCGTTCAATTCAAAAAATTTTTTAATTTCTTCTTTCATCTCCTCATTAGTCCAGTGGTCTTCTAGTAGTGTGGTTTTTAATCTCCATGAGGTAGGAAAGTTCCTTGCCTTCTTTTTATGGTTTATTTCTAGTTTGATGCCTTCATGGTCAGAAAAGATGGTTGATATGATTTCAATCTTGGTGTATCTGTTGATGTTTGTCTTGTGCCCCAGTATGTGATCGATCCTGGAGAATGATCCGTGTGCGCTTGAGAAAAAAGTGTACTCCGTTTTTTTGGGGTTTAGTGTTCTATAGATGTCTGTTAAGCCCAATTGCTCTAGGTCCTTATTTAGAGCTTTGGTTTCTTTACTTATTTTTTGTCTTGTTGAGCTATCCATTGTTGATAGTGGTGTGTTGAAGTCTCCCACTACGTATGTGTTTTCTCTGATGTCTGTTTTCAGAGAGGACAACAGTTGTCTGATATATTTTGGTGCTCCTTCGTTTGGTGAGTATATGTTAATGAGTGTTATTTCTTCTTGAAGTATTGTCCCCTTGATCATAATGTAGTGACCATTGGGGTCTCTTTTTATCTTTTTGAGTTTGAAATCTGTTTTATCTGATATAAGTATAGCTGTTCCTGCTTTCTTTTTTGGTCCATTTGCTTGTAGGATTGTTTTCCATCCTTTAACTTTGAGCCTATTTTTATCTTTTGTAGCTAAATGTGTTTCCTGGAGACAGCAAAAGGTTGGGTTTTGTTTCTTAATCCAGGCTGCAACTCTGTGTCTTTTTATTGAAGAGTTTAGTCCATTTACATTTAGAGTTAATATTGATATGTTAACATCTGTATTTGCCATTGTGTTTGTCTTTCCTTTGATTTTATTTATTTATTCTTTTAATAACTTTTTTTTTTTTTTGGCCTTCTTTCATTGTTATTCGTCCCTCTGAGGTTCTGGCTTTAGGACTCCTTGTAGTATTTTTTGGAGTGGGGGTTTAGTTGCAATGAAATTCCGGAGTTTCTGTTTGTCTGGGAAAGTCCATATTCTTTCTTCAAAGAGGAAGGAGAGCTTTGCGGGATAGAGTATTCTTGGTTGGCATCTGTTTTCTTGGAGTCTGTTGACTATGTCCCTCCACTCTCTCCTTGCCCGTAGTGTTTCTTCGGAGAAGTCTGATGTCAGCCTGATTGGCTTTCCTTTGAATGTTATCTGTTTCTTCCCTCTTGCCAGCTTCATTATTTTTTCCTTGTCCTGGATTCTTGGGAGCTTTACTATTATGTGTCTTGCTGTATTTTTCCTTTCGTCGTGGAAGTTTGGTGTTCTTCTTGCTTCTTGTATATCAATTTTCAGCTCCTCCTTCACATTTGGGAAGTTCTCTTCAATTATCTCTTTGAATATTTTCTCTGTTCCTACTTCTCTCTCCTCTCCTTCTGGTATTCCTATAACTCTTATATTTCCTTTCCTCATGGAGTCAGATAGTTCCCGAAGTCTTTCTTCATTCTTTTTCCTTCGTACTTCTCTTTCCTTTTCTGTTTTGGTTCTTTTTATTTCTGTGTCTTCAAGAGTACTTATTCGTTCTTCCATTTCATCAATTCTGCTTTCATTGCTTTTCCCAGAATTCTTTAGTTCTTCCATTAATTCTTTGATCTCCTGCATTTCTTTTACTTCCCTCTTTAGGGACTCAATTTCATTCTTCTGATCGTTGATTATTTTTCCCTTATCATTGTTTTCCTTTATGACTTCTGTCAGTTTTTTAATCACGGCAATTTTAAATTCTCTTTCTGGAAGGCTCAGAAGTTCTTCCAAGTTACTGTCGTTGCCATCTGGGGGCTGGTTTTCTTTTTGTGGTGTGCTTTTTCTCTGGAGAGTTGCTAGGTTGCGTGTGGTTCTTCTCCTCCCTACTGTCTGTTTTCTAATTTGCCGTATGCATTGGGACACTGTGTTGTTGGATTGGCCGGCATCTTGGGTGGGCTTCTCTGCTCCCCTCTGGTTCCTCCAGGAGTCATCTGTCAGTTTCAAGCAGTCTTTACTGGAGAAAGGTCCCTGTTCTAAAATGCCGATGTGGGGACACACTCCCCTGTGCGCCTGGTCTGCCCCGGCGGTGGGTTCCTGCTCCCCCTCTGGGCTTGGACTGCAGGCCAGAGGGGGTCTGGCGTGGGCGAACTTCCCCCGCTCACCTCTGGCTCCTGAGGAAGCCTTCTGCAGGTAGTCTTTACTGAAGAAATGTCCCTATTCTATAATGGTGATGTGGGACTCACTCCCTGCGCGTCCGGTCTCAGGCACACTCTTCTGCGCGCTTGGTCTGCCCCGGCTGTGGGTGCTCGCTCTCCCTGTGGGCTCAGACTACTTGTTCGGAAGGGGCCCGGCGTGGGCTAACTCCCCAGCTGGCCACTAGCTCCTTCAGGAGCCTGTGCTGGCTTCAAGTCGCTAGGTGGCGCCAGAGATCTCTCCTAGAGCCCTTGGGGAGCTGATTTTCCACCCCGTGGGACAGGGAGCAGAGCAGGGATGGTAGGGTACACCTCAACGGCTTTGGGGTGCTGTGTCTGCCTTGTGCCCCACCGTCGTGGGGAACCCACGCCCCTAATTTCGTGCCCCGGGTCTCAGTTCCAAAGCCCTCAGTTCCAGGACGCGGGCTGTAGCCCAGATCAGTGGCGCGGGAATGGCGCCTTTTGAATCCCGCTCCCCTGCCTGGGCGCCTGGTTCCTGCTCACACGGTGAGGGCCTCCGCGCGTCTCCCCGCAAGCCTAGGTCGCAGGCGCGATCCGCGCCGCTTTCCAGCGCAATCCCGATCCGCGTCTGTTTTTCCAGTGCGCTGCTTTCCGCGCAGGCTTACCGGGCGCCGGGGCTGTGTGCTGGTGCTGGTCTCCTCCTGGGCGGGGTCTCTTTAATGGCGCCGGAGCTCACCGCCGCGGCGGATCCTGCAGGGTTCTCCACAGCTCCCGTTCACGGGGTGTGGTGGCTGCAATAGTTCCTTTCCACTCACAGTCCCGCTTGCTGCGTCCTTTGTTCTTGTGGGCCGTTTTAGTTTGTTGTTTTCCTCCTCTCTGCCGGTCGGAGAGTGCTGCCTCTGTGGGCGGGGGAGGGGAGCAGGGTTCTGCGCTTTCCTCCCTTCTGGTCCTCTTTTATGGCCACTTTCTTCTTCGGGCAGTTTGCTGGAGTCGTCCGTTTATCTTCCGTGTCCCGGTTCTCACTGGGACCTGCCGCTTTTCCTCCCTATTAACTTTTTTTAATGGGAGATCTTACTCGCAGCGTCTCCTCGCCGCCATGTTGCTCCGCCCCCCGATTTGACATATTTCTCATGCTTAGCTTGAAAGTTAGAATCATCTTGAGGAATAAAAGAATTACCTGCAATTAAATGTAGTTCCATTTAAAATTGGTCTCTAAGGGATTCTTATGTTAATTGTGTTGATGTTCTATTCATAACAAGAGAAGACTATTGAACCATGGAAAGCTTTCTAGCAAGAACCCCTGCTGCAGAAAGTGTGCAGTTTCCTGTTTATCTTTAAAGAGAAAAAGTGAAACTTAATTTGTTATAAATTCGCACATGTGTTTTGAATGGGTGAAAATCAGATACAGCTACATTTATATCACAAGAAGATAACTACTTCTAGGACATTTTTATTGAAGGTAAAATGAAAGAGTATTAAAAAAAAACCTATAAACATTTATTGATTACTCACTATGTGCTAAACTTTACCTAAGACTTAGTGGTGAGGAAGTCTGAGTTCCTCTATTCTGGAACTCATGGTCCTAAAACATGACTCTTAAAAGGTAAACTGTAGTAGGTATATTAGAAAGTAAAGAGTATGCTTTGTGTCAGGGCCCAAAGGAAATCACCCCATACTCTTCTATGTTATTTTAGTATGAGAAATAATCAAACAAGTATCAGCCAGATTGATAGAATAAAAATTTAAAAAGAAGACTAATTATAATATGTCTACTTGCTGTATACATGGCAGAAACCCAGCGTATTGGAGTCACTCACCACATGGCTTCAGACACCATCTTAAGTACTTAGCTAAGATAAGGGAGGTGAAAGGCAGGATACAAACATGAAACTACGATAAGTAGTTAGGCAAGAAAAGCACAGTAATCAAAGATATTTAAGTCATTCCTTCACCATTGAAAAGAGATAAGGGAGACTAGCTGTTCCCAGTACAATGAAGTGGACACCTTATAGTGTTTACATGTTAATGTCTTTTTAAAACTACTACCTCCACGATGCCTTCAGAGCCCCTCACATAAAAGCAACCTTTGCCAAAGGTGTATTTTGGAGTGGCAGATTTTTGCTACCATACAATCTCCTAAATATATATAGAGTCTTATATATAGGAAATATATATATTTACATATAGTATACATACATATATACACGTATGTATGTACACACACACACAAGTCAGAAAAGTGGGTCTCTTTTAGTATATTTTTAAGCCAAGAACTGCTCATGTATAGATAATTTAGATTGAAGAGCAAAGTTATGCTAGTTTAGCATAATAACAATACATTATTAAACATATTTAGGAAGATAAATGGTTGCATTTATTTCCTTACCTTTAATATCTAACATGAAAGAGCTTCAGTGTTGTGCTATATCCAACAATGTCTCTATCTAACAATGTGAGCTTGAGGAAAGAAAGAAAATGAAAAGATCACCTTCCATCTCCAGACTTGCACAGCGATTAAACACTGCAAGGAACTTCACCTTGACCTATAAATTTTCTCTCAGATACAGAAGTCTGTTGTAAGACTATTTCCTTGAGCTTTCATTCCCTAATGACACCATTTGTATTTCCTAGAGAGAACATTATTAAAGTATTCCTCAGTATTAAGTGTTATTAATATCTCTACTCTCCTGTTCCCATCTAAACGCATGAACATCTCTGGTGCGTGTTGGGGGTGGAGAGGGTGGGCTGTTGTTTATGAGTCATCATCTCAAGTGTTAAGAATTGCTTATGTGTAAGAGCTTTTTTTTTTATTAATACCTACTTCAAATGTTATCTTCCTTATCTCCAGGCCATTTCCTTGTCTACATGGAGATTTAGAATAATTTCCTTCCTGCATTACATTTTGTTCCTTGAAGATATTTTATAATCGGAGTGTATGTTCCACTCTCTCTGAGGTTTCTTTGTTTCAGGCAAAATACATTAAGTCTCTCTAGTCTAATCTTCTGGATCTTGTGTTATGCCTTTTGTCCCTTGTATATTCTCAGCATGGAGGTAAGAAAGGGGTAATATATTCTAAGTTGGAACTTAGGGATAAAAACCAGGATAGCAGTAGTTTTCCTCATTCTGTTCTACATCTAGAATTCCTTTAACACATTGTAAAGACCTGGAAATTTAAAAATCTAGATGATGCAGTATTATAAAAATAGACCATTGCAATTTCTTGTATGTGCTTTAAATCTCTTATAAAAATTACCAAATTACTACCTCTTTGACTTATGTAATGCTATTATTATAAATGTTTATTTGTCTAATTATATGATATAACAGGATTTACAAATGTTTTGCAAGTCTTTTGTTATCCAAGAGAGACCTTCATTTTAACATTTTTACTTTACTGCTTGTGTTTGTATTTTCTGATTTCGTAGTCTACATCTCTTTTTATTAATGCCATCATGTTTGGATTTGAAATGTCAGTGTTTTCTCTTTAACACCTCTTCTTACAAATATATTTAATATGGATGCATAAAAATTCAATTAGCATATTTTTGCTAAAGAAAAATAAAACAAGAAAAGAGCAAGTTTTAATAGGTTAGTTTAATTTTAAGTGTTATTTAATTATTTATTATATTTCAATGGTTTAAAATTTGGCTTTCCTGTTGTCTATTTGATTTTTAAAAGAAATTGTACTCAAAAAGATTTTTTTATAAATATAGACAATGTTTTTATAAAATGTTGTAGGAAGACAAAGAGCCTAGTATAGTTAAACCAATTTTGAAAACAAGACATAAGATAGAAATAATCACTCTATATAATATTAAAGTTTATTATACATTTACAGTAATCAAGATGGTGTGTCATTAGAAGAAAAATAAACACATAGGTCAATGGAACATAATACAGAATCCAGGAGTAGATCCACAAAAACATACCTAACTGATTTTTTATAAAGTTACAAAGCCAATTAAGTGGAGTAATTAAACATTTATAGATGAAAATGTGAACTTTATCCTAAGAATATACCTTATACAAAAACTAACTAAAAATTATCACAGACTCAAATGTAAAATGCAAAGCTATACTATACAACTTCTAGAAAAAAAAAAAAAACGCAGGGAACTATCTTTAGGATCTCGTTCTAAGAGAAATTCTTAGACTTAGCTCCAAACACATGATTCTAAGAGGAAAAATCAACAGATTAGACCTCATCAAAATTCAAACTTTTTGTTGTGTGAAAGAGTTTCTTAAGAGGATGGAAAATAAGTTATCAAGTGGAAGGAAATATTGCAAACAGGATATCTTACAAAGCACTATTTTCTAGAATATATAAATAACTCTCAAACTCAACAATCAAAAATCCAACAATCCAATTAGAAAATGAGAAAGAAACATAAGACATTTTTCTCAGGAGATTATAAAATTAACAAATAATTACAGTTTAAAATGCTCAACATTATTACTGTCTAGGTAATGCAAATTAAAACCACAATGACTTATTACCACATACCTATCAGCATTGCTAAAATAAAAAACAGTGACATCAAAGGCTTACAAAGACACAGAAAAACTTAACGATTTATATTTTGTTGGTTGGGGATGTTAAATGTCATAGCTGTTTAGAATACAGTTTGGCAATTGCTTTAAAAATATGTAAATACCTTAAAACTCAGTGATGTCTTCCTTGGCATTTATCTCAGATAAGTAAAAATTTATGGTCACACACACAGTGGCCTTTGTAATAGACAAAACTGGAAACAATGTAGATCCTTTCAATAGACTGAAGGATATCTATTAATATCTTTCAATAGATTCAATAGGTTGAACAAACTGTGGAACATCTATATTGTGGAATACTGCATGGCTATAAAAAAGATGAAACTATTGATACATTCAACAACCTGTATGAATATCCAGAGAATTATGCTGAGTGAAAGAAAAATGATACCAAAAAAAGGCTAAATAATTAGTGATCCCATTTCTATAACATTATTTAAATAAAAAAAAAATAGAAGTGGAGAACTGATCATTAGTGGCCAGAAGTTAAGAAAGGAGTACATTTGAGAGAAGTAGATGTGATTATTAAAGGGCAACAAGAGGTGAGCCATTCTCACACATGTGAGGAAGTATCTCATTGTGGTTTTGATTTGCATTTCTTTCATATGACCCAGCAATTCCATTCCTAAGCATCTATCCAAAGGATACAAAAAACTACCTTAAAAGAAAATATATAATCATATTCCATAGGAGTATTTACAATAACCAAACTATGGAAACTACTTAGGTGCCAAAACCATATGAATGGATCACGAAGATGTGATATATGTGCAATGGACTACTACCCAGTGATTAAGAAAGATAAACTCTCACTGTTTGTGACAAAATGGATGGAGCTGTAGGGGATTATACTAATCTAAATAAGTCAGAAGGAGAAGGAGAAATACCAGATGGTGTCACTTGAATGTGGAATATAAAGAAAAAAAATAAAAATAAAAGATCCAGAAAAGTCAAACTAATTACAAATGCTAGTAATCTGAAGGTAGAATGGAGGCTACCAGAGAGGGAGAGGCAAGAACACAGAGGGGAGGAAGCACAACAGACTGTTGTGGAGGACTGTGGATGTTTTGGTGCTGGGTGTAGTGTGGTAACCACTGGAGAAGGAGATCCAGTACTTTTATCTTTTTTAAAAAAAAAGATTTATTTATTTATGCAAATTAGAACTGTGGGACAGAGACAGAGTGCACCAGAGACAGAGTGGGGAGCAGAACAGGCATATTGACTGAAATACACTGCTGAGGGGAGCAGCAGGCAAGACAGAAGAGTTCTGCTATGTCATGTGGGTAGCTCCCTGGCCAGGGATCAAACTCATGTTACAGTGGCTGTGGGTACCTTCATAGGTTGTTCTTAACCTCTTGCACCACCAGAGAGGCCCCCAGATCCTGTACTTCTAAAGCACAAACAACAGTGTTATCTCAACTACCTACCTATCTACTTACCTACCTACATACATACATACATTGATACATACAAAAAAAAACTTCGAAGATAAGTCTAATGGATGAAAAGAAGGCAACATGAGGGAGCTAATTGTTTACAAAAATGTACTGTATCTAAACTGTACCAATATTGAAATTCTGGTTATGAGATTCTACTATACTTTTGCAGAATGTTATCGTTAGGCGGAAAGTCATTTCTTCCAACTACATGTGACTCTATAAATATAACAAAAAACAAAATTTTAACTTAAAAAAAGTAATTTTATTTATCAGCAAATTACAAAGATGAATTCAAGAAAGAGACTCATGAAATTTTTCACTTTTGGTTTCCTCTACAAGGTTTGCGAGGAGCAATAGCATTTGCCTTAGCCATTCGGAACACAGAATCTCAGCCCAAACAAATGATGTTTACCACCACACTACTCCTTGTGTTCTTCACAGTTTGGGTATTTGGAGGAGGAACTACCCCCATGCTGACTTGGCTGCAGATCAGGTGAGTGGTGCTGTTTAACAAAAGAAATATGCTGTTTCATTTCTTGTGTTGCTGACTGGGTCAAGAGTACAATAGCAAGTCTGTGTACTAGCTCTCCTTGGGTTAAGTTGACCTTCTTTCACAAGGTCAAACAATATGACCTGTTACCAACCAAACTGATTTTTCCTAGAATTCTAGAACTCTCAAGGTGATGTCTGTCTACCATCTGTCCCTAGAAATGAGTTTATCTATGAATTCTTCCATTTAATAATACCCATTGGGTACTATGTGACATGTTATGGAGTTTACAGAGTGATTAAATCAAATCTTGTCCTCAAGAGACCCATAGTTCAGTAGAATTTATACAGAAAAAGCTATAATACCAATAAGAATGGAAATTTGTTTAGTTTTCAATCCCTCACAGCACTTAGGATATGACTGTGGACACAGAAAATGCTTAAACACACTTGATTGACCAGTCATATGTTCAGTCAGAGGAATGCCATATACACGTTAGACAATTCTCAAAGGAAATGGGAGTCAAAGCTTCAGTCAGGGGTGCTCCCATAAACAGTGTCTGAAGATGATTGCTATAAATCTAAAATATAAAGATAGTAGATGATTTGACAGAAATGAATAGTGTGTGCCAATAGTGAAAATGCATAAATCTATTAGAAAATGTTGCTGTCTTTATTTGTTTATTTGACTTGTGTCATATTTTTATATGTCCCAGTATACAAAAATACTCTAGGTAAATCACATTTTATTTCTCAAAGCCATACACCTCAATGATCATGCAAGCCCTCTCTGGCCCCCTCCCATCCTCTGTAAGAAAAATCCATACCTACCACATCTGACTGGCAAAGATCCAGCTGACTGGAAAAGAACTTACAAGATTATTTCAGACAAGGACTCTGTTATTCCAGCACCAGTATAGTACCTGCAAGGAGATGATAGAATAAATAATTGCTGTCTGAAAAATTAAGTGAATATAACCACAAGTGTAGATTGTTGTTGTTAAGCATTTACTGATAATTTTCTATACATTTGATAAATAAAGCAAAAATAAGACTCATACCTTTCGAACAAGAAGGATGTCTAAACTAGGTCAAGTGACTATGCTTTAAGCCAAAATCGGGGGGAGGGGGGGAAAGGCCTCTTGGAGTACTGTAAATATTGCTAAACACATAAAGGGCTTTGACCAAAGGTGAATGAAGAGTGTTTTGAAATGCTTGTGGAAGTACTTTCTAGGCATGTAAATATGACCTGCAATTTCTTTCACAGTAGTGGTTTCCTGTAGGCTCCTATGGATGAGTACACATTGCACTAAACTGCAGCAACTGTGAACTATCAGCAAGGTAGTGTGTTCAGGTTGATGGAAAATAAAATTCAATAAGTAGATCCATGCAGGGAAAAAAAAAAAAAACTGGGCTTGGAAAGTCAAAGTTAGAGGATACCAGTCCCCAAAAGAAAAAGAATTGTATACCTATCAGGTAAATTGAATAACAGAAACTAAATTAGTGATGTGAACATTTTCTTAGAGTAATTGAAATATAACTCATTTTCTACCATTATCTTTCTTTCCCCTATAGAGGCTGACCCCAAATAAAAAACTACCCTAAAGTGTTAACTCTCCAATAGTGTTTTCCAAAGACATTCATTGACTTCAAATACATGTCATATAGCTTATTCAGTCTCTTGATATTAGAATCACCAGGGAGAATGGAGTTTGATAATGGGGCTTAAGGCAGATTGAAACAACTATCCAGATTATAGGACAGGGCCTGAAAAAGAAAGATAGTCATGTCAATCATAGCATCCAAGAGGAGGAGCCTGAAGGTCAATTTAGGCCAGTGTTATTTTGGTCTGATGGAGGGTTATCCCCCATAGGAGTTGACTCCAAATGGCATAAATAATTTGGTGACAGACTTGGCCACCAGCTAGGAAGGAAGAGTAGTAAGGGCAGGAAGGTATAGTGTTGTATTTATGGAAAGGAGCTGACAGGATGCCAGTCTGATACGCAAGGTAGAAATGTCAGCTGGGAAATAGCAGGTTGATCTGAAATCTAGGCAGAGAGACCACCCGTGTGGAAATCATTGGGGGAAGCTGAAATATGCGTAGGTATGTGAGTACGCAGGAAGTCAACCCAGACAGACAGAAGACAGGACAACAAAGCCTCATTAAAAGCAATGGTTCTCAAACTTGAGTGTCAGAATCACCTAGAGGGGTCATTAAGCCCCAAAGTTTCTGATTTGGTATGTCTGGGTTAGAGTCCAAGAATCTGTGCTATCACATTCCAGACAATGCTGATGCTGCTGGTTCCAGTATCACACTTGGGAACCAACGGCTGGTTTAAACTTCCTAACCCCAAGTGGAAAAGAAGCTCATAGTAAATAATGTCAGATTTGCCCAGGGTCAGACACACCTACACCTTCAGTTTGAGTTCCTCAGCATCTACAGTGGGGGAAGGCGGGGGCTAACTAGAGGAGAAGGAGCCACTGTGCACTGATTAGTGTGAGGGAAATAGAACATATGAGAATAATATAATAGAACAGGGTCATAAGTTAGTGTATGTACAATTGCAGACACAAATGTGACATAAATTTGGTTATGATACTGTCATATGCTCCACTTTTCTGTCATGGTTTATAATCCCATCAAAGAAATCCTCAATCTTATTATCATTTTTAAATGATAGTTGTCCATCATTTAGACTATATTTAGTCAGACTGCTTGTTTACATGGCAATGTCTCATTAACCAACTTACATCTCAGATTCTTTCAATAAAATACCAGAATGTAAGTAAATTGGAGCTATAATAAAATGACATGAATGGGGAAGCCCAAGGGGCAGAAATGCAAATGTGCATTTCTAAGAATTCAAACATCCTCACTTGACATATAATTTATTTACATACTCTACATTACGTTCTCCTTGATTTTTTATTAATTCTACATTTTTCTTTTAAGTTATTAAGCATGTATTTGAGATGTTTTTATCCCTATAAAATTGTCATGCAAACACAAATTATCACAGTAGAAATAAAATGTTTTATAAGATTTGATATATTAATATGAAATTGCATTTTTATGAAGATAACTTTGAAACACCAATGATCTTATGCTTAGAGAAACACAGACTGATCTTCACATATGAATCAAATTCTTCGTTTTTAAGGCTTGTCATAAGCATATTCAAATTTCTTATCCTACACTGAGTCACTTTCTTTTAAAAATAATAAAATATTTTAATATAGCATTTATAACAAATCACGAGAGCTTTGATTCTCAAAATTCTAGAGAAAAAGAAAAGACTTCTTTACTATTATTTTGGAGGTTTTCATATTAAAAAAAAAAGAAGAATTGTTTCTTGGTTAGACTCTGGATGCTGTAGAATACATTATTAATACTGGTGGTTAGGAAAACCTAACCTCTCTATCTCTAAGACCAACTCTACTGTTAACCAGCAAACAAGATTATCTACCAAATGATCACAGATATTTACAAATAAAAGTCAAAAGCTAACAAGGCAGAACATTCTGGCCATGGTAATTCATTTTGTGTATAAATCCATCCTTAGTTGGAGATAGGACACCACATGGAAATAACGAAGCACATGAGAATGGAGCCCATACCGTAGTGCAAATATTCCTAGGCTCCCCTAATAGACACACTAGACCATGTCCTCAAAATATCTGGGCACTTGGAGCCTCCCTCGTGGCGCAAGGGGTTAAGGACAGCACTATGAAGCAATCTGCAACCTCTGCAGCATAAGTTTGATCCCCAGCCAGCCAGGGAGCTACCCACATGGTGCTACAGACCTCGCCTATCTCGCCTGCTGCTCCCCTCAGAAGTGTATTTCAGTCAGTCTGCCTGTTCTGTTCCCTACTCTGTCTCTGGTGAATCCTCTTACCACCCCCACACCTCTGGCCTGTACCCCAGTTCTTGTATGAATAAATAAATAAATCTTAAAAAAAAAATATCTAGGTACTAGAGCAGAAAACCTTGTAACCAGAGCAATAGAGAACTTGTATTACAGATGGCATTGGACAGTGGTCTCACCAACATGGCTTCTTCAGTTTCCAGAGTTTGGCTTCTAACATCTCAAACAATAAGAGGTAGCTTTTATTGAAGACTTACAGTATGCCAAATGTTAGATAATGAATTGTAAGCACATAACCTCTCTGTGAGTCACCTGGATATTAGTAGCAGCTACCTCCTAGGCTGGGCAAGTCCAGCCCAGCAAAGTGACTCATTGTCATCTGCAGAGCCAGACTCCCACCCTGGGAACCTGAGCCCAGAGCTGGCAGGCCCAAGGAGTACTTTCTTTTGTCACCCTAAATAAGTAAGCTTATCCCTGAGGCCTGCAATCCTGCAATCTACCTTGATTAACAAATCCTCAGGGGGGGGGGAGAGGGGTGTGCTTTTATAAGACAGATCTGAATGAAACAAATACTGGAAATTTTCATCCATCCTCAGTGACTGAGTTGGCTTGCCCAAGCAGTACAGAAATTTTCCTATGCAGGTTTTCTCCTTGGCCCAGCACAGTTAAAGGTAAACAAGTCGAATCCTGGTCCAAAGTAGCTAAGGGGGGTGGGGTAGGGTTTTTTGTCTTCCTCAGTTATATGAATTTATGACCCTCATGATCCCTTTCCCAATCCCATGTAGGATCCCATGTCAGCCTGTTGTCCGCGTCTTCCACAAATTAAACAAAAATTGTACATACCAGCCTGTATTAATTGTAAATAACTGCAAATAACTTTTTGCTAGTGTGATGCCTTCACTATCATTATTTAATTACATTCAAATTCTACTTTGGGTTTATAACCCATCCTCTTTTTTTTTTTTTTTTTTAAATAGAGGCATGTTTTATTTATTTATTTGTTTGTTTGTTTCTTTTGTTTATACATGCACTGGGTACAGTCAGAAGCGCGGGAGGGTGAGAGAATTCACCAGAGCCAGAGCAGGGAGCAGAGCAGGCAGAAGGACCGAAGTACACTGCTGAGGGGAGCAGAGGGCGGCAGGAGAGGTCTGCGCGCCATATGGGACCCTCCTCCGGTGGCCGGGGAGCAGCCGGGGATCGAACCGGCGCCGCAGAGGCTGCGGGCAGCTTCGCAACCCAGCGCTCAACCGCTGCGCCACCGGGGAAGCCCATAACCCATCCTCTTTTTATGATATCTGAGAATGCTTTCTTTATCAAAGTATCTTTAACTACAAAAACTTTTAATAACCACCATCATAGCAATGCACATGAAGGTGAAGAGAGAACTGTCCTTAGTAATATTTTTAAATCTTAAGTGATAGCAGAATTAAATACTTCTGCTTGCATACAGACCTTCTTTATTACTGAGGTGAGAATACATTAATTCAATATAAAATGGAGGTGTAGTATAATTAATTTCCCTCAATATATCATTGTTCTGTTTGGTTTCTTTTCTAGCATCCACAGTCTCATACATGTTTGATAATTTGTTTCATTTATATATTAATATGGCATCGGCACACACACTTTGGGGAGTCCCAACCCCTGCCTCCCGCTTTTAATAGTTGTGGGATCTTAAGCAATAAACTTCATTCCTTATGCCTTAATTTTCTTATATGTAAAATTAGAGTAACAGTAATATCTACCTCTTTAGATTGTTATGAAGATTAAGTGTATAAAGAATTTAGGATACATAATGAGTATATAACAAATGTTGCTGTAACAATTCCCAAATGACCACCTCCTAGCTTTTTCTTATCCAAATACTCATTTACTGCCAATGGCATATACATGCACACACATACACACATATAAATTGTTACTAATTAATTATGTTTGTGAAATCATGGCTTACATATGAGATAGAAAGAAATAGTCTCTAGGGAGCTTAGTTCATTTTATCTAGTAACTAGATTCACCAATTCTACAGGCAGTTTCTATTTCTAGATTCAAAATGATAAACTTCTTAAAGAAAAATGCTCACAAAAAGTTTTCTATTTATCCAACAGCTCAGAAAGATTCCTTCTAAAGCATGTTTCTATTTCCTTAACATAATAATCTTTGCTTGGAATATTTTCATATATTTAATTTGTACCATTTCATTACTTTTTATCAGTTTCATTATTTTGCATTGAGACTGTACCTATTTATATGATTTATATCCATTGTATCAATAAGATCTGAGAAATACTTTCTGTCATAAAATATTGAAAACCAATTTTCTCATTTGAATATAGATTTATACTTTATATTCCTCCTAGCCCCCATTTAAAATTATTCTACCTTCCTTAGTTCTTCTAAAATTATTTCATAAATCCAAATAGTTATTGCTCATATCAATCTAGTTTGACATATTCCATTAGAGATATTGGAACCTAAAGTTGACCTTAAAATAGCCTAGGTTTTATGAGTATTATGAATTACCAGTTCCTAAATTTTAGCAGGTCCTAATACCACCTGGAGGCCTACATGCTTGCTTTCTATGCACAGAATCTTCTGTGTTCCAAAGGTACAGTCTTTCTCTTCACAACTGTCCACTCTAGCCTATGAGATGCATTCTTATTTATCTTCTCCAACATGCTCTTGAGAACATCAAAAGCAATAAGTTCCACCATTTTTTAAGTTTACCAGTGAATCTTCTGCTTTATTGAAGAGGAATTATTAAGCTGTAACATAAAATAGGATCCAATATTGGTAACTTACTTTAAATAATAGATGTGCCTTTACTTTAAGTAATAGATAAAATCTGAAAAAAAAAACTGATTTTAATTAACTGCAATAGATAGAAGTTGTTTTTCAAACAGCTTTGGGAGAGATTCTAGTTCTGGTAAGACAGAGTGAGCGTATTTACACCCCCTCCCATAACTCTTCCACTGAATGTAACTAAAAGCCCGGGACAGAATGCATGTAGCACTTATCTGAGAACTCTTAAAAGTAAACAGTGACAGGCAGATTGGGAAGGGAACATGAATTCAGGATACTATGGAACCAGTGGTGAGTCTCTCTTTTTTTTCTACTGGAATCTCTTGACTGGGACTCTAAAGCATTTCAAAGACCATAACTATGAAACAAAAAAGACAGAAAGAACTGCAAATGAAATTCTCTTGTTTGGGGGTTCAGAAAAGGAGATAGGCAAAGGAAGAGGAAAAGAAACCCTGTGAGTAAGAAGATCAGGAATAATCCTCTCATTTTGCTGTTGTTCGTTTCATTCTCTCTCATCCCAATCAATGAGAGACTCCTTAGATAGCAGTGGTGGTGATGGCAGCAACAGCTGGGCAGATGCCTAAAATTCCAACAAAGATACTGAGGTACTGAGGCCTTGGGGAGCATTCTTGTTCCATCTTTTTTCCCTCTTGGTCCAATCACCACCTGGCTGTGAAAACAGATGCAATGTTATTTAAAAATCATTGGAAATATATGTCCTGATGGGAAAGCTAAAGCTCTAGGCTTTGTGAAGCCAGAAAACGTGAAGGAGATTGTGTAGAGGAAGGAGCTCAAGAAAATGATCCAATAAGGTTGTAAATAATAAGCTTTTGGGCTTATCCTCCAGTTGTGTATGCCTATAGCTGACCCCAAACAGCACACCAAAGACAAACTACAGGAGAGAGCTCCAGAATGAATACTCTCTGGCACAAATGCAAGACAGATCTGAATAGCACTGTAAAGACTTTGAAACTGAACTGATAGTGGAACCACAGGCAATGGAAATCATGTAAGAACTTGACCTCAGTCCTAATATGATTGCTTTTTGATAAAAACAGAATATCAAAATTCTCCATAGAAGAATGCTATGGCATTCAGCATATCCAGGTTTGGAGTCACTTAATATAGTCATATTCAAAATGGCAAGGACAAATCCAAAATCACTCAGCCTATAAAAACAAAAACAAAACAAAACAAAAAAACAGGAGAATGTTACTATCTCATAAGGGAAAAGACAATCAACAGCTATCAATCCCAGGATAGTACAGATATTGAAAGTAACACACCAAGTCGTTAAAACTGCTATTATAACCATGCCCCAAGAAGAAAGAGCAATCACAATGGAAAGAAACAGAAAAATGGAAAAAATCAGTAGAGAAATAGAAGATACAAAAAAATAAATAAATGGAAATTTTAGAACTGAAAATATAATAACCAGAAAAATATGGCTTAACAACAAAATAAAGGATGACAGATGCGGGTCTGTGAACTTGAAAATAGATTATGAGAAATTCCAATCAGTACAAAAGCAAGAACGAATTTTTTCACTATCAAACTTACTCTAAAAAAATAACTAAAAGAATTTCTTCAGAAGGACTATAAATTATATTAGAGAGAAATTTTGAGCTGCAGCAATAAAGGAGAGCAACAGAAACTGTAAATATCTGTTTAAAACAATCGACTATTTTTTTCCTCTAAAAATCTTTACACTGTATATGGTCATTGGGGAAAAAATTTAGCATTGTTTTATGGGGCTGTGATAAAGGGAGAGAATAAAATAATCTGCAAGGTAGTAAGTTTCCTACTTTCCACTTGAAGTGGTAAAATATTATTTCAAAGTAGGCCATGAAAATTTAAGTATTTATATCGCAACTTCTAGGTCAACCAGTAAAAAGTCCAAACAATGAAATATAGTAAAAAAAAATCCAATAGATGATATGAAATATAAAACAAATTCAAATAACTCAGAAGACAGAGAGGAAAATGCTGAAAAAAAAAAAAAAAACAGAAGGAACAAACAGAAAAGCAGGAATAAGATGGTAATTGCTCTAAATCCAAATATATTAATAATTACATTTAAGTGGTATAAGGGCAGCAATTAAAAGAAAGAAATTATCAAAGTGGAAAAGCAAATCTCAAATACATGCTGATAGGTTGTCTATAAGAAAAGAAGTATAGTGATATAGATAGGTTAAATATAATAAAAGGATGAAAAAGTCTTGATCATGTTAACACCAATCAAACTGAAATTAGATTAGCTGTATTTGTGAGACAAAATAGTCTTCAGAGGAGGAAAATTTACCAGGAAAAATAGAATGTTACATAATGTTAGTCTCAATTCACCAAGAAAACATGACTACATAAAAGATGTATACCTCTAACAAAAGAGCCTTAAAACGCATTAAGCAAAAACTGACAAATCTGAAAAGAGAAATATAGGTGAAAACTGCAATACCACCCCATGTATCAGTATTACAAATTGACAGCAAAAACAAGAGGGTAAAAGAACTGAACAATACCATTAACCAACTGAGTTTAATTGCCATTTATAGAACACTCTGCCCCAGAACAGCATAAATACACATTCTTTTCAAGTGCACATAGATACAGTGAAACAGACACGTTTCAAGTCATCAAACTAATCTTACAGACTAAGAGAATTCAGATCATGCAATGTTTGTTCTCTGTCATAGTGGATCTAAACTAGAAATACATAACAAAAAATAAATGGAAAATCCCAAGATCTTTGGAACTTAACACAATTCTAAAAAAAAAAAAAAATAAGGTTCAAAGATAAAACATCAAGGGAATTTAAAAAGTATCTTGTAGTAAAGGAAAAGTGAACACGTAATAAAAGTTGTTCAGAAAGGAACTCATAGCACTAAATGCTCATCTTAGAAGACAAGGAAGTTCTCAGATCAACAACCTAGTCTTCCAGGATTAGAAGACTGAGTAAACTAAACCCAAAGCAAGCTAAAGGAAGGATAATAAGAGATTTGAGTCAAAATCAATGAAAATAGAGGAACAATAAAGAAATCAATAGCCAAAATTACTTCTTTTGAGATCCATAAAATTGATGAATTTCTAGCCTGACAGACAAAAAGAAATAGTCCAAAAATCACTAATACAAAAAATGAAAGTGGAGTATTATGACAGACCTTAGAGACATTAAGGGGATAGTAAGGGGATGCTATGAACAACCTACACATATAATTCAACAAAATGGATAAACTGCATCCAACTGGCAATTTTTGACAAACTGCCAAAATTCATTCAAGGACAAATAGATAAACTTAGTCATCACATATATATTAAAGAAATAGAATTCATAGTTTAAAACATTTAAAAAAAAACTATTGACCCAGATGATTTCAATGGTAAATGCTTCTTTGAAAAAAAATACATCAATTATAAAAAAAATCTCTTCTAAATAATGGAAGAGGGATAAGCATTTTCCAAATCATTTTGAGAGAACAGAATTACACAAATCCCAAAGCCAGACAGCATTACTAGAAAGTAAGACTATAGACCAATGTTTCTCATGGCATTGAGAATCCTCAACAAAATATTAGCAAATCAAATTCACCAACACAACTAAACACAACAAGTAAAAGTGGCAAAATTTCGGGGCCTCCCCTGGTGGCGCAGCGGTTGAGCGCTGGGCTGCGAGGCTGCCCGCAGCCTCTGCAGCACCAGTTCATTCCCCAGCTGCCAGTGAGGGTAACACACACAAAAAAAGGCAAAATTTCAAGACTAGGCCAATATTCAAATATTAAATAATAAAATATATCATTAACATGCTAAAGAACAACATGATCATATCAGTTGATACAGAAAAGTATTTGACAAAAACATTTTTCCTTCATGCTTAAAAAAAATAAGCTTTTGCAAGCTACAGATAGAAAGAAATGTCCTTAAACTGATAATGGACATATATAAAAACCCAAAACTAACATCCTATTTAATGGTGAAGGCTTTCTTCTCAGTCTCTGGACTGAGACAAAGATATTTACTCTTATAATTCTATTCTATGTTGTATTGGTAATCCTCACCAAAGTAATAGGCAAGAAAAATAAATAAGATTCATAGACACTGCAAAGGGAGAAAGAGAATTGCCCAGCTTACAGATAATATAATCATTGATGTAGAAACAAGGAATCTACAAAAAAAAAGAAGCTTCTAGAAACAGTAAGAGTTTAAGATTGAGGATAAAAGATTAGCACTCAAAAATCCAGTGCATTTCCATATCCTTATATTGAACAGTTGGAAGTAGAAATTAATTTTAAAATACTACTTAAATCTAAATATTTTGAATATTTAGGAATAAATCTAAAAAAATTATATATAGTTAAGATATTAACTCCCCATGACTTGATCCATAGATTAATGTAATTTGAATGAAAACCTCAAGTGAATATCTTGTAAATACAGAAAAACTGATTTTGAAATTTACGTAGAAAGGCAAATGACCTAGAATAGCTAAACCATCTTTCAAAAAGAATCAAGTTACAAGTCGCACACTGCTTGATTTTTAAGGCTTACCTTAAAGTTGCCATCACAAAGAAATGTGGCACTGAACAATAGACAGTCCAGAAATAGACCCACACAAAGATGGTCATTGATTTTAACAAAGGTGCAAAGGCAACTCAATAGCAAAGGGATAGTATTTTCAACACATGATGTTGGAGTAATTGGATATATGTGGTAGGCAGAATCCTGAAATGACTTCCAAAAACATTTCCTGCCACTTCTCCCACCTGGTGTACATTCCTTGCACAATCCTAGAAACTACAAATATGATGGATTTTGTTCTTGTGCTTAGGTTACATGGCAGTTCATAGAAGAGGAAATCAGAGACAAAACACAAGAAGCATCTGGTGCACTGTAGCTGCTTAAAGATAGAGGTGGCTCCATGGCAAGGAATGCAGGCAAGCTTCTAGATCCTGAGAGTGTGCCCCTGGTTGGCAGAAGGCCAGCACAGAGAAGGGCCAGTGGGCTACAATCATGAGGAGCTGAATTTGGCCAACTCCAAGAATTAACTTGGAAGCAGATTCTTCCCCAGAAGCTCTAGAAAAGAACCCAGCCCAGCCCGTAAACTTGATTTCAGCCTAGAGCAGAATTCCTGGTCAAACAATGCCAGACCACTGGCCTACAGAGCTGTGAGGCATTGTTTTAATCCTCTAGGTCATGCTAATTTTTTCAACAACAATGGAAACCTACTGCAATGGCCATAGGCCAAACATTGAACTTTGACTTAAACCTCAGACTTTTTATAAAAATAAACTCAAAATGGATCTTACATCCAAATGCAAAATATAAAACCTGGAGAAGAAAACCTAAGAGAAAATCCTGTTGAACTAGGCAAAGATTTTTAGATATTAAACTAAGAGCATCATCCGTAAAAATTAGAGAAATTGGACTTTGTCAAATATATTTTGCTTTGCCAAAAACACTGTTAAGAGAATGAAAATACAAGCTATAGACTTGGAGAAAATACATTGCTGATGGGAATGTAAAATGGTATGCAAATCTGTAAACCATTTTAGCAGTTTCTTCAAAAATTAAATATATGTACTCTGTGACTCAGCATAGCCTCCCCTAGATATTTAGCATAGGGAGTGAAACAGGAATCCTATAGCTTCTACCTCTGAAAAGTAAATGTGTAAAGATTACATGAGAAAATACATGTACTGAGAACTCAGGAAGTAATCCTATTTTACTCACATCTTTTATTAGAAATATCAGATGAATTTTAATAGCATTTCAGCATATGTTGAAATAATTATATTTTTCCTTTAATTTATTGATATGATGAATTATATTAATAGATATCGTGAGATGGAATTATCCTTACGTCCTCAGAATAGCTACTTTTTCCTAAATTTTATATCCATAATGACTGAGATGAGTATGTAGTTTTCTTTCTTTTAGAGGAAAAGGAATGTCTTTCTTAGATTTATATATTATTATTAAGGCTATGCTATATTCATAACATGGACTAAATACTTTTCTATCTTGTTGCATCTGAAATAGTGTAGCATAGAAATGATCTCCTTTAAAGCCTAGTTAGAAGTCAGCTATTAAGCTATCTGGTTCCTAGAATCATTTTAATGGTAGGTCTTTAATCACTTTTCTAGTGTCTCTTATGGCAATTCATGTGTCCAACTATAAAGTTGTCATTTTATAGCTCAAAATGGTCAAATATTGGTAATTTCATATGATTCCACCTAATAGTAAAATGAGTATTCTAGTTTAACCTTTATTACTAATGTGTCCCTTTTGCCTTCTTTTTTTTTTTTTTTAAATGATTTATTTATTTATTTATATAAGCACTGGGTACAGTCAGAAGCGTGGGAGGGTGAGAGAGAATTCACCAGAGCCAGAGCGAGCAGCAGAACAGGCAGATGGTGGCAGGAGATGTCTGAGAGCCATGTGGGACTCTCGCCGGTGGCCGGGGATTGAACCTGCGTTGCAGAGGCTGTGGGGCAGTTTCGCAACCCAGCGCTCAACCGCTGCACCACTGGGGAGGCCCCCCTTTTGCCTTCTTGCTCTGCTCTGCATGGACATATACACATATATTAAACACAAGAGGTATTTTTATTTATTCCTAGATTTTTCATTGAATCATTTCAATGTGAGGGCAGATATCATACATATATCTACAGACAGCATCAGGCATCTTCGAAGTGTAAGGGCATTCTCTTAGAAAACCAAAATATCATCACTGTGCTTACAAAAAATAAAAACAATAGCTTTATCAGTACCTATTCAGATTTCCCCAGCTCTTGTACGAAAAGTATTTTGTAGATGTTTTTGAATTCGGGATACAATCAAGGTTATGTATCGCATTTGGTAAAAACATATTTTAGCCTCTTTAAATTAGTTTCTTCTCCTTTTTTTCCTCCCTGAAACTTTGATGTTTTGAAGTAATCAGATCAGTTATTTTGCACACTATTCCATATTCTGGACTTGTTTATTTCTTCATAGAATCAGTTTATATATTCTTCTTACTGCTATATTTTCTGTAAACTGCAAATTAGGTCAAGGCTTGAAATTCTGGTTGAACATTTTTGGCAAGAATATTCATCGGCGACATTGCAGGCCTGCTAAAGTGTATTTCAGATCGGCAGGCACATGAGGTCACGTTGCCCTGTTATGGTGATGCTATTTGTTCACTTGCAGTTGCAGCCTTCCATGGTACAGGTGTAGTTTTACCTCTGTAATTAATTTTTAATCTTTGTGGTGATGCTTGAGCACTGTACAATATACGAATATACTGTTTCCAACGTACTTCTATCCCAGTCTTAGCAGCATCCATTGAGGATCCTTGCCTGATTCATGGATTGCATTTGACATGATTTTTTTTTATTTCTCTTTGATAGCTGTTTGATAGATAGGTAGATAAGAGTGTTTCTAGTTTGCCAAATGAATACAATATTAAATGCCTTAATTTCTAATTTATCTAATTTTGAGAGTATAATCTATAATTTACCATTAAAATATAAGATTTTCTTGTGATCAAGTAATGACTAATTTGGGCGTATCTTCCATAAACAGGAAAAAGTGTTTATTTGCTATTTTTAAGAAGAAAGTTCTATACATATGTATTAAGTTGAGTTTCTTGATTATGTTCCTCTAATTCCCTATATCCTTCTCTTTATTTTTACTAGATGTCAGATTCTCAAGGAGATATATTAAATTTTTCATGATCGTTATTTTAAGCAATATTTTGCATTCTGATTTTATATATTCCAATATGCATATTTATGTTTTCTTGTGGTGTGTGTGTGTGTGTGTGTGTGTGTGTGTGTGAGAGAGAGAGATAATAGTGAATCTTCACATTTTCCTTTGCATTTGTCTGGTATACCTTTCTCATTCTAGAAATAAAACTTGAAATAGTCTTGTTCTTCTTATATTTTCATGCTCTTCTTCTATACTCTAGTCCTGGTAATGTAGAATTCTTAAATGAAGATTGGAAACAGTATGGAAAAGTCATTTTTATAAGCACTAAGCAGTGGGGTCTCCCTTTCCATTTCATTTTAGTAATGAATGAAGGTGGCTAGCATTGTTTGGAATAGATTTCAGTGTTTTAATCTACATCATTTAATTCCCTGGGGTCCTTAACATCGCTTCAAAAAAAAAGTCTTATTTTTTAATCTATCATAATCTTTTACCTGTTAGTATGCATTTTAAACCTTAATGAAATAGTTTAAGAAAAATTACTCTGTAAAATCCAAAGAGTTGCAATAAAACTCCCATTTTGCATCTACCCTAAAGATCAATTACATAATCCAAATATGAGATTTTAACTGAAGGTTTTAAAAATATGTACTGGATTCTATCCCTTTGAAGAAATTGCTTGAGACAGAGAATTGCCCATTAGAGGCAAAATATGCTTTAATGCAAATTTCACTGTACTCAATACAAAGAGGACTGTTTGGAAGAATATTAGCTCTTCCCCTCTTCTTTCTTCTCCTCCTCCGCCTTCTTCTTAATGGAAGAAGTGAGTCTACCACCCTTCCCAGTGCTAGATCGACAGGATACTATAATTGACCAGTAATAAAGCAGCACGTATGTTTGGAGATGAGCATCTGAAAGTATGCCAATGATTTGGTTGGCTAATTGACTTCTTTTTTTAAATTTATTTTTAATTTTTTAAAATTTTATATATCTTTACATCATTTTTTAAAAAGATTTATTTATGTATTTATACAAGCACTGGGTACAGTCAGAAGTGCGGGAGGGTGAGAGAATTCACCAGAGCCGGAGCAGGGAACAGAACAGGCAGACCAACTGAAATACACTGCTGAGGGGAGCAGCAGGGGTGGCAGGAGAGGTCTGTCACACCATGTGGGACCCTTGCCCGGCGGCCAGGGATCGAACCAGTGCTGCAGAGGCTGCGGGCAGCTTCGCAGCCCAGCACTCAACCCCTGCGCCACCAGGAGAGGCCCTAACATCATTTTTCATTTTTGCACAATGTATGCATCTTCATCTTGGTTATAGTCCCCATAAAATTCCCACCCCCCTTGTTTTGATCCCACTCCCTCTTCCCCCCACTGCAGTGCATCTCTGGTTTATAGTTGCTTGTTGATTTTGATTTTTATTTTACTATAATTAGTCTTTTTCCTGGTCCCTTATTTAGGTTTTCTAGATTCCCGCTATGAGTGAGACCTTCTGGTATTTTTCTTTTTCTTTCTGGTTTATTTCACTGAGCATGATCCCTTCCAGCTCCATCCATGATGCTGCAAATTGCATGAGTTTATCTTTTTCGATTGCTGAGTAATATTCCATTGTGTATATGTACCACATCTTCTTGATCCAGTCATCTAATTTTGGGCATTTGGGTTGTTTCCAAAGCTTAGCTATTGTAAATAGTGCCTCTATAAACATAGGGGTGCAGGTGCCCTTTGCAATTAATGTTTCTGTGTCCTTTGGGTAAATATCTAGGAGTGGAATTGCTGGCTTCTTGATGGCACTGGCCACTTTCCTCTTATTTTCTCCAGAATTCAATTTGTACTGCAGGGACCTCATGTCCCATCAATCCTCCTTGTTTCTCTTTCTCTTCAGGCACAGTACCCACACAAGAGTCTACACCAAGAAAGTTACCATTTTTCTTTAGAAAACGCCAGCTAAGAGATTGGGAATGGGCTTGCTCAGCCACTCTGGGGTGACCACAGCCGTGTTCTTCGCTTATCCCTCTGGTGTGCCAGTCCAGGGCTCTGGCAAGGCACAGCACTGCCTGCAGGCAGACTTTGTCCCTGAGGGGTGTAGTTGACTCTGGTCTAGACATCAAAATAATCTCACCACTTTCTCTGTCACCATAGATCTATTCATTTTTGTACAGAACTCGTCATTTCAGTGGAATTCTCAAGGAAGGGAGAAAATATCTATGTTTGAGAGAGTAATCTTAATTCTATTTTTCATTAACCAAATTCCAGGTATTTAAGCTGGTATTTAATTTTATGAGTACAAACTAATACATATGTATCATATAAAATTAGAAAGCTAAAAAGTTATTCAGAAAAAAAATTTATCTGAAGTCCCTTTATACAGAGATATTTTTTGTTAACACGTTAGTACATATATATATATTTTTGGCTCTCAATATTTTTACAAAATTCAGATACTCTTATTTTTTTCTTAAAAATGTATTTTAAAAATATATTTTTCTCGAGATATAGCTTTAGATTACTTTCTAATTTATTAGGTATCTCTTGAAATTATTCTTCCAAGGACTGGGTAATGAAATTATTATATGAATATACAAAAATTATTAACTTAAAATAGGGTGGTAGTACACTAGACTCAATTTAAAACTAATATAAATTATTCCATGATTATTATATATATATGCATATAAACTTTTTTGTATCTCATTATTTTCTTAGAATAAATTCCTAAAATGGGGTGAGAGAGTCAAAGTACAGCATAATTTATAAAGCTCAGAATATATTTTGATGAATTGCTTTCTAGTAATATTGAGTTAATTTAAATGCCAGCAATGAATTTATTCTTTCTCTGGTGACCTTCCAACCAGTTTCTTATAGTACAGGATTATTTCATGGTTTTGAGGATGCCTAATAGTTTTCTAAAACTTTGTACTGATTCCAGAAGCTCATTTCTTCTGGTATTCAGAAACATAGTCCTTTATCCACATTCTATAAAACATCTTGTGCTCTGGGCTAGTTTTTTTGACATCACTAGTTGGAATATGGGGAAGCCTTTCCAGATACAAAATTTGCCAATGACAGGTCTGTTGATTGCCCCTGACTCCCCTCAGTGCCCATCTGGTTGTTCACCACATTCTTTTCTTGAAGTTATAACAAGCAATTCGTTTTGCAGCATTTATAACCCAGAACCTAGGATCATAGGATCATGTATGTATCACCCTTGAAACTATGTCCTCTGTGAGTTGAATGTTATCTTGTCCTCATTCTTTAGTTTTTAGGCCCTCTGAACAAACACAGCACACTCTACTCTCTTCGCTACCACAGTATTCATGGGACATATACCCCCAGGGTGAAGTGACCATTGTCAATGCCTACCTCTGTCCCCCTTCCCTTCTTTCTTTCACTAACATTCATTCTCCAAATCCTTATTGAGTGTCCACTCTGTGGCAGCTATCAGGTAAAGCATAAATAGAAGAAACAAAGGCCATGCCTTTGTATAACAGATACAAAACCCTCAACTCCTACCTTCCATCTGTGCCATGACTTTTGCTTCAAGTCTTGTGTTTGTTGATTCGTGTACAAATTTAAAACTTTTGGGCAGATTGTAGGGCTAGGAACAAAGTATGTTTTTGATGCCTTGCAGATAGTCAAGGAAGCTTGTTGCTATTCTCAAAATAACTTTGTCAGTCCATGATTATTGACAACTCCCATGAAAATCTAACAGTACCTTGACTGTTACTTAGGGTTTTCAGCGATATTGTACTTGTTTGCCTTTTCGGAGTCTTCTAAAGCATTTTAGCAGGAAGTTCTCAGGGGCACTGTTAGGGCCTGCTAACTGGAAACCATTTTAAACGGAAGTCACACAGAGCATTTTCAAACTATGACTTGCTGTGTTTTCTTTTTGTCAAGGTAAACTTTGAGTCAATGATTTTTTAAAGAATTTTTCTGTTGGCATCAAAAAAGATATAAAACTGGAGGGGTGCATGTATTTTGTAAATTTATTCATGTATATTGATAGTACAGTTTTGATATTTTATTTGTTTGTTTAAATATCTCTGCCTCCAATCATCAACACAAACATTTGGCCAGGAAGTTTTTTCAGTCACTGAGCCAAATCTTCAGTCTGTGTTACTCAGTAGGACACAAAGGTGAAATGAAAATCTGGCCTGTGTTTACATCTTACAATTAACTTCCCATTGGGTTGTTCAATGTGTCCCACAACTTTTAGTGCATGCTGTAAAGATAAATAACAACACCTTAATTCTAATTTTCACCAAGTATATTTGCAGTAAATGGGTCTTGGGGGGCATACAGAGGTGGTTTTACATAGGTGACTCATCACAGAGAAACAGGAAAGCAACTGCTGCTGATGGGGTACTCAGTGCACGTAACTCGGTGAGTTCTTGCTCATAAGCACACACCTCTTCCAAATATGTGTGTGCACAATATGCATGCACACACAGACACACACACCACTGACTCACTCACATACATCTATATCTGAAATACACATTGAAATACATTGACCCTTAAATATCATGAGTGCTAGGAGTACCTACACCTTCAGTTGAAAATCCCAGTATGACTATAGTCTCACAGTTGGCCCTCCATATTTGTGGGTTCAACATCCACAGATTTTACAAACCAACATCCCTGGTTGGCTGAATCCATGCAAAACCCAGAGGATAGAAAAAAAAAATCCTTCTCAGTGGAACTACCCAGTTCAAACCTCTGTTATTCAGGGGTCATCTATATTTTCATTTCCCCCAAACATATCACACTGTCTCCTCAGCACAAGCTTCTTTCTCTTCTGTTATCGGACAGAGTGAGGGGCATCCCCCAGGACCCCTAAACCAGCACGCTAGAAATGCCATCCACGGCATAAAGACAAAACATAATAGAGTGCTTAAGACCTTTAATAGAAAATAAGCTCAATACAATTAGTGCTCAATAGAGAAAAGAGAAGAAAAAGAATATAGCTTCAAATAGTTTCCAAATGAAGCACCCAAAGCTACCCATTCCCTCATTGGTAAATGCCCAGCTAAACAGGATTGGCACTTGTGCCCCCCTCATGGCAGGGGTAAAAGTCTCGGTGTTTTCAAGCTATTGGCAGCCACTCTGGCATGAGTTCGATTCCCAGCCAGGGAGCTACCCACATGGTGCAGCAGACCTCTCCTGTCTCTCCCGCTGCTCCCCTCAGCAGTGTATTTCAGTAGATCCACCTGTTCTGCTCTCCATTCTGTCTCTGGTGAATTCCCTCTCATCCCCTGCACCTCTGGTCTACGCCCCAGTTTTTGTATGCATAAATGTATAAAATAAATCTTTGGGGAAAAAAAAACAGGGTTAGCCCAGAACAGGGCCACTGTGGTCACGAAACTTCCCACAAATCTAAGGCACTTCCCAGTGGGGAACCACAGGAAAGGATAGAAGAGGACAGGCAAGTCTGGAAGGAAAAGAGCAAAATCAAAATATAAGTCAAAATTCAGCCTCCCCACAGGTCTGTCACCCTGGTCTCTGTCTCTTTCATGCATCTCTTTCCATGTCCCCCAGGTCCCTGGTACAGGTCCCAGACTGGGGACCAAGCACAGCTACTTCGCATGTCTCTCTGCTCCACATGTCCTCTAGTCTTCCTCTTTCTCCATTTCTCTCTGCTTCTCTCTCCCTTTCTTTGGCTTCTCATCCTGGCCCAGCTCTACCCTTGCTTGGGTGGGACAGGGAACCTGGAACCCCCTTCCTGTGGACATCACACTTACACTACCAGGACAGCCTTTCTGCCTGATTACCTAGATGAACCCTAATTCTTCGTGCTTCATACTAGAAGGCATCGTCGCCTCTAAGAACTTCCTTGCACCAACAGCATCCTGCTCTCCAACTAGAATAGTCTTTCCTGTTTCACTCTCCCAGCACCATCCAGTGCTTCCCTTCCTTCACTTCACTTCACGCCCCACTTAAGTGTCTGAATGACATCTCTCTGCCTTACAGGGTGAAACGCACAAGGACAAGATCTGAATATTTCCTCTTTGTCTTCCAGTTCTTAACACGATTCTAGGAACACAGGGGCATTCACGGCTTCTGGGGACTGTAAGGTTCCCTGGAACATTCACAGTCCCGCTCCAGTGGACAAGCGCATCCATACCTTCTCTGCTCCCCTCAACCACTGTCACCCCTTCTGTAGCCTTCTATTTCAATGGATGACAAACCCAGGTCACTAAGAGAATAAGAATAATCAGAAGACAACTTCCAGAAATTCTCCTCTATATCCTCTGCCTGAGTGCCCTCACACACCACTTCCATGGTTTCACCGCAACCAACTGACTGCGCTCCCTTGACGACATATTCTTCTGTTTATGTATTCATCATATTCTCTGTCAGTTATTAGAAAACATTACTCCAAAATTTGCCTCTCTTCCCTCTTTCTATCATTTTGCCCTCTTCATTGAATTATTTATAAATACCTACTTTAATTATTTTCATCTTAAAAAAAAATAAAAACCTTTTCTTCCCCACATACCCTCATCCAGTTTATAGTTTCATTTTTTGCTGTCCTTTATACCAAATAACTTTTGTGTAGAAGAAGTGGGGTGTAGGCCAAAGGTGCAGGGGGCGAGAGGATTCACCAGAGACAGAGTGGGGAGCACAACAGGCAGAGCTACTGAAATACACTGCTGAGGAAACCAGCGGGCAAGACAGGGGAGCAGCGGGTGAGGCAGGAGAGGTCTGCTGCACCATATGTGGCTTAGTTCCCCGGCCAGGGATGGAACTCCAGCTGTAATGGTGATAACACTGAGACTTAACACCTAGACCACCAGGGAGGCCCCATATAGCAAATAAGTTTTTATCTAACAGTGTCTACAAATCCTCCCCTCTCAAACTCTCTGGAACCTGTTCTGATCAGGCAGTGGCCCCCACCAATCCACCAAAACTGTCCTTGTTTGTCTTGGTGCCCCCCGCCCTTGTTGCACAATCCAGTGACCATGCCTCACCACTTGTCTTTATTGGACTTTGAACAACCTTGACCTCAATTGATCCTCCCTCTTACTTGAAACACTTTCTTCATTCAGATTCTAGGAACACTCCCCCTAATTTTCCTATTACCTCCCTGGCCACTACCTGGCTAGAGTATAAGTTAGTTTTTGTTTCAGGGGCAATAGCCCTAACACCTCAGTGATTCACAATAACAAACACACATTTCTTGCCCCAGCTACATAAAGACTCGGGGTCAGTATGCCTCTGCTCGGGGTTACTGGTTTTTACTCATCTGCAGCTCAGCTCAGTTTGACTCGGTTTGGCTGCAGGTTGGCTGGGGCTCTGCCTTCTGTTTCTTGCCTAAGACCTAGTGTAAGGAACAGCCCTCTCTGCAGCAAGGCCTGCTCACAGCAAAGGACAGGAGCAAAGTGGCTGAAACTCCCAGAGTCTCTAAAAGCTTCTGCGTGGACATGACACATATCATGTCTGCTCACATTCCATTGTCCAAAATAATCTGTGAGCTGCATTTCCTTTAAGAAAGCAGTAGCACGGATAAATCTTGTCCTTCATCTTAAGCACAAGAGATGGGGTTTCAGTGAGATAATCAAAAAAGCTTGATGCATGCTCAAAGAGGACTGAAAAACCCAGTGCAGCCTGACTCATTCAGAAATCTAAAGCGCCAAAAACTGGCTGAAACAGCAGCAATGCAGTGTGATGCCCAGTTTGGGAAGGTGACACATTTCCACTAGTAAAGTATCAAGAAATTCGTTTCCTATTGTTTGATGTGTATGCTGTGGTAGAGAAAACCTGTGTGCAGTTGTCTTAGAACCTACCCTAGAATGTCACCCAGGGAGGTAAGGAGGCTGTTGCAGAAAAAGCCATGGCTGTACAGTCCGATGTTCAGGATCCTAGGGAGGGATAGCTGGAATGCTTAACCCATGTCGGGTGTCACAGGCTAGAGCCCAAGGGTGAGTGGGCCTCTGAAGGGTCCTCACAAATGCCCACCGAGGCAGTTTTCAACATCTGATCCATCATAGCCAAAGAGAAATACCACCATAAGCATGCCTGGCAAATGAAACCTTTGCCTGTTTACCTACTGTCCTTGTTCTCTTGACTCCCTAAGAGAAACCAACCTGTGGGGTAGGACTGTGGTGGGGAAGAGCAAGAGACAAAGAGAAAGAGGGACCCTCGCAGGAGGCCCAAGTTGGTGGTGGGAACTCATTCTGAATGAAATTCGTATTCCAGTGTGTGACTGAACTTAGCCATTATTCAACTAAGATTTTCTACAATTATGCACTACCAAAGGATCCTTAAAAAAAAAAAAAGGAAAAAGGAAAAGAGAACACTGAGTCTAGTAAAAAGTCTACAGATTCAAGGATAAAGAGAATTCTACAAGCTATTGGAGGAAACATACAGATCATATGCAAAGTATGAAAAACCAGAATTGGTTCAAACTTCTCATAAGTAATACTGAAATCTAGAAGACAATGGAGAAATGCCTTCAACTTTTTATAAAAAAATTATTTCTAAGTGATGATTCTACTCCAGTTACACTATCAATCAAATGGGATGGTAAAATATAAAGATATTTTATGATATTTTATGATATTTTATGATAAAGATATTATCACTCATGTAAGTTCTCAAAAAAAAAAAAAAAGTCTACAGATTCCCTCTGTGTGAAACAGGGACAGAGGCCCATTGCCTTAGAGCTGGAGCTTGGCAACTTTGCTAACTCAGTGTGCCGCCTACAGGCAGCCCCCAGGCCACAGGCAGTGCACAGGGGCCACAGAGGGAGCTCACAGAGGGAGTCTGCAGAAGCAGGGAGTGTGTGTGTGTGTGTGTGTGTGTGTGTGTGTTGGGTGGGAAACATGATCAAGTTGTTTCTTTTACTCTCTGTCAGCCACAGGGGCTGACAGAGGGCTCTAGGCCCTGTGTCATCCCTCTGCCTTGCTTTCTTCTTACTAAGAAGTTGCATCACAACTTCATGGAAACCTGCAACTTCATTGAACATCTTTGACTATGAGCATCTTGGAGGTCAGAGCCTTAGTTTACATTTAGCCAGCCTCACATTTGACCCTGTTTACGCAGAGGAAATCTAGGCATCTGGCCAATTCAGAACCAAAGAACTTGCAGCTGGGGTGTTGAGCTTCATTTCCTTTCCATTTATAAACGCAGTTGGAACGGATTTCACAGTGTTTTCAGGAAGTCAGTAAAAATGTTTAGGTGAAACTACTACTGTTTTATGAAATTTTATCTATTGTTTTGACCTGGATGGTGCTTAAATACAAAAATGAAAAGTTTGGTGTGGCCACGGGGGAGTGCAGGAGCGTTATGTCATTGCACACTTACTCCAAGGCAGGAAACTCTAAGCCAGTGGTCCATTTCCTATGTTTTTAGGCCAGAAATGCAATTGAGTATGTGACTAAGGTAACATGACTCAGGTTAGAAGCTGGGTCTATGGAATCTGTTTCCTGGCCAAGAGAACTACAATTCAAATGTGACTGGAGTTAAGTGGAAAAATAGATACAGACCTTTGCCTTCATTACACTTTTGTTACCTTCAAAGACTGTTGAGAACATAAGATTACACTTAAATATGGTAGTTATTGGAAATGAAGAGAACCTTTGGGAATATTGCCTTCCTCTCCCAGGTCTACCCATGTTTCTTGTCTGACCTTGGATATTGCACCTCTGCCCTTACACTTAAAGGAGAAACTATTGCTTCTTAAAACGCAGCACCAGTCAAATTAAAAAAAAAAAAAAAAGCTGATTTAGACACAGGCTTGAGTAATGTGATCTCTCACCTGTGAATTATTTGTTTATCTAGCTCTTTATATCTTAAAATGGTATCCTTCACAGAAGCACCTGGGGGTCCAAGCAGCACATTAAAGCAGTAATTAAAATAGATAAAACATTACAAAGCAGCAATTAAAAGAGGAGCAAATGAGGTTACATCTTACAACACTGTTATGTTTAAAACTTAAAACATTGCTCCCCTCATCAGTGCAAAGACCCCCCACCCGTGCAAGGAGTGCAGAAGCCTGGGTGGTGACCTGGAGAAATCAGGAATGAAAAACATTTGGGGATACAAATGACTCTAATACTAGCCTCCAAACATCATTTTCCAGCTCCCCCACCTCCACTTGTCCTCTGTTCACCTTAAGGGATGAATTGTTGTACACCATGTTTTCACATATCTATTCAGCCAGAAAAGCTTACAAGGGACTCAAAACCCTCTTTTTAATGCAGGGACTGTAACTGGAGTCCTTCGTCATGGCTTAAATGACAGTTGAGCATGCTTAAGTAGGAAACAAGCAAAGGTTTGTAACCTCAGAGAATATTCTTCCAACTGAAATAGGAAAATACTGGTCCTTCATCCCCAGCTCCCACCCAACTGTACCCCACAGACCCCCAGTTTCCTTTCATGACACCAGGTGCTGTCCCATCCTGGCTGGCACACTTAAGCAAGTCACTTTGTGTCTACTAACTGGCTCACCAGCCCACCTTAGTAAAGGTTATTTAAAACATGTAGGTTTAAAAGTTAGGATTTATAGGGGTAGCAAGCCAGTTATGAAAGTTGACAACGCTGCAATTATCTGGATTTTAAGCATGTGAGAAATTGCTGAGCTTTCTGAACTGAAGCACTGAACATACCTCATCTGTTATATTGAAATGGGAGCACATCTCCACTGAGATGCCCTCTGTAACAGTATAATGAGTCTTTTTAGAAACTGTTCTGTAGCAAGTTCATCTTGTAGTTACTGCAGGAAGTCCATCTTATCCCTGTCTGTGTATTTGGTCTACTTCATACTTAAGGGTAGTGTTTCATTGCACCAACACCTCTTCTTGTACCCCTGGCTCCCTCTCCACCCCCTCCAACCTTTTCCACCCACCCACCCTCTCCCACTCAATCAAGGCCAAATCCCTCAGGATGTTCAAGACTCCAAGCACTTCATACCTCAATCCTCTTGGACAACCTTTTGAGTAATTAATATATTCCATGCTAAATAGGTTCATGGGAAAATAAACAGTCCCTTCTCTCTGCTGTTTGCAGGTATCCACTCTCCATTACTATAATTATTTGCTTACTCTCTGGTCCCTCTATTACTCTGTGAGCTTTCAAAAAGAAGTATTTGTGTCTCTGTTTGCCTTTGGAACCCCAACAAAGGGTCTGTCAGCTGTACACAGTTGTGTTTAGGGGTTAAAGAGCAGTGGACCTGAGTTTTGAACTAGATTTGGATCGTAGATTCACCACCTCCTGTATGAATCTTCTTCTGAGTCTCAATTAACTTGTCTGTAAGTTGAGGATAACATAGCACTTACCTCAGACTCATTTATTCCAAAAATACTTACTGATTGCTCACTGTGGTATTGTTTCTCTATGCTCTTGTGGATAAAGCAGAGAGGAGGAAACACTAAGACCCCATTTTCAGAAGAGTGGATGGCCAGAAAATGATTAAGTATCTTTGACCTTTTATGGTGATGATCTTAGAAAAGCATTGGTGTAAAAGTAAATTGGGGCAAGGGCTACTATGAAGAGGCCTTTCTTTTAGAAAGGAAAACCTCTTAAGAAAATGGCTTTTGATCAGAGACCTAAGAGGATGGGTGGGCAAATGGGTTGAAGAAAAGAAAGAGGGTGAAAGAAAGGAGGGGTGGCATGTAGAAGACCTGCTGCTTTCAGAATATTTTTTATAATGTTTTAATATTTCCTCAAATTTTTTTTAATTAATTAATTTATTTATACAAGCACTGAGTACAGTCAGAAGCATGGGAAGGTGAGAGAATTCACCAGAGCCAGAGCGGGGAACAGAACAGGCAGACTCGACGAAATACACTGCTAAGGGGAGCAGCGGGTGGCAGGAGAGGTCTGCGCGCCATGTGGGACCCTCCCTCTCCAGTGGCCGGGGAGCAAACCAGCACTGCAGAGGCTGTGGGCAGCTTCGCAGCCCAGCGCTCAACCCCTACGCCACCAGGGAAGCCCCTGCTTTCAGAATATTTTAAAGAACATTTCACATATAGCCAAGAGGAATACAGTACTAAAGTGAGTAATTCTGGGAAAGAGGCCCACGGAGATGTTGGCATAGAGAAGACTCTTTCTGCACAGTCCATCCATGTTGGGCACAAAAGATTCACTTCAAAATAGTTTTGTGCAATAAAAAAATGACAAAATTTTCTTTTTTAAAAATGCAGATTTTGGCACACATGAAATTAGCAATTTTGGGTTGTCCTTAATGCTTAAGATATGCACATTTACCTGACAGGATGTCTTTGACTAACCATTGGGTATTTTTATGAAAGTAAAGAGACTGATGGCTGCCAAGAAGCAACTGTGAATATAAACTCTCTAACCCAGTAGGAATGACAGCAGTTTGATGCTAAACTGGTTCATCTGAAGCTTGCCTTATTTACACATGCGCTTCCCACTTTCCGCAGCACAGCTCCACACCCTTGTTTCTGCAGTCTGCAATGCCTTTTAAGGTTTCAAAGAGTAGCTATAATCAGATATTTTACTACAAAGTGGAAAAGGATTTGGGCAGAGAATTGAGAGGGATTCTGACTCATCCCTTTTACTCATGGTGTCAGTTACTGTTGGCCACTTAAACAAAGGATCTAAGAAAATGAAAATAGGATGTGTGAGTCTTAGTGGAAGAGAGGAGAAATGGAAAGATGGAGAAAAATGGAAGAAAAAGTGGATAAACTAATCTCTATTAGCATAGTAAGATCCTGGAGAACGAGCCTGTCTGAAAGGGTGGAATACAAGAATGATAGAATTTTTGCCATCAACAATGGAGCTGGTCTCAGCTCAGTCCGTAGACTGAAATCCCAAGAACAGCACGTTTAAATCTAAATTTTGGACCAATCTCTATAGAATAACAACCCAAAAATTTATGCCTGCCTTATTCTAAAGACTCTTTTACATAAACATATTCAAACAATTTCTATTTTGCCATCAAAGCTCCTTTGGGGGGTTTCAACTCAAAGACCTGTGTGATAATTCTGGAATTTCACATCAGAGAGAGCAAGGGAATCACTCTGTTCAGTAAAGACGTGACCTTGGGAAGCAAAGACTTGGCATGCTCCTCCGGGTTCCCAGAGTTCATTTCACAAATAGCTGCACGTACCCAATGGGGTGTGTCCCCGTGCTGTCAACAATAAACAGGGAACCTTTCTAGAATTCAAGCAGTATTAGCATAGTGGCAATTAAAGAAATCTTTAGAATGCCTTTAGGTCTTTTTGATTTCCTACAGGAAACATTATGAAATTGCTGTGTTTTCAGAGCCTGTAAAACCCTGAGGAGGTCTCCCCTGCTGAGGAAAGTGGCAAACAAAAGTCAAATACAAATATACGCTCTCATCAGCACATGCTCCTCTTGTTTCTTGCACCATTCACTCTGTTAACATCCCTTTCCTACTGTAAGCACAGTTTGAATGTGGCTTAAGTGAGCATGACAACAAGGCAACTTGGGTTGGCCAGTTCTGCTGCCCTGGAAGACCCACAATATTATGGGCAGACTGAATTTGGCACCAAGGTAGCCTCTGAATTCCTGAACCCAGAGTCATTTATGGGCTAAACTGTAAAGCCCAGGTAGATGCAGGTACCAAGGCTTTAGAAGAGCCACTTCTGTCCCCAGTCCCACTGGCTGCTGCTTTTTCCTTGTGGCCATGCCCACTCCCCCCAAACTGCCTCCTCCCCAGGACCCATCACAGACCATTCAGCTCCCACACCTACCCCACCTCAGCCCAGTTTGCTGTGTTTCACTCTCCTGCTCCTTCTTTCCAACCAACTAGTATTTCTTGGATGCTCTGGAAAAGGAGGGAGGAAGGGTATAGAGAAGAATGGCATGTTCCCAAAATCTGGCCCCTGACTGGGGAGATCAAGTTACACTCTGTGAAAGCAATGCGACTCCACAGGTAGGGTGTGGAGGGTAACCAGCAGCGAGGCCCTCCAGCTTCTGGAAGCTAAGACTGCTATTCTTGGCCACATTCTCCTTCCTGCCCCACCTGTCCCACCTTCCACTTGATTTTGAATTGTGGTGATTTCTCTTCCATGAACCTTTCCTGATACCATGGAGAATTGACCCCTCGTTCCCTGTGTCCCCACTGGTCTCTGAAGGTACCATGAGCTTAGCCAGAAGCAGCCCGAAGTGGTGGCTAGGAAGAGAGTCAGAGGCCCAGCTACTAGGGATCTAATTCCAGGTCTCCTTCTTATCTGTATGCTTGAGAAAGATTATTTTGCCTTTCTGTTGTGTTACCTGCAAAATGGGCCAACAGCACCTACCGCACAGGGTTATGGCAGGGATTAGCTGAGTTAACCCATAGAAGAAGTTCTGCATGATGCCTAGTGTGTGAAAACTTCCTACAGTGATTGTTATTGTTGCTGTCAGGACTCCTGCAGGCTGCGCGATTCCCCAGGGTTCGGTCATTGCTCTTCTCCTTCCCTTGCAGCTGTGGTTAGCAGAGTGGCAATCACATGTGTTTAGTGCCGCACCAATTGAGATGATTTTCAATTGCATAAAAGACTGAATCAACAAATGAATGGGCCTTAGTATGGATACAGGAAATAGCATCTTATTGTAGCAATAGGCCTTCTTTCATCCCAGGAGGCCTGAATTCAGCGGATGGTGTGAACTTGGCCAGTCCAAGGAGCCTCTGATTCCACCAAGACTCACATTCCTGAAGACTTGGGGTGGCTTAGAAGGTAGAGGTGCATTGAGCCAGTCACTGCAGTAGCTGCAATCCCCACACATAAGCAAGCACTGGGCAGATGAGTGGACCCCAAGTTCTCTGGGCATTTCAGGCTGAAAGTTCTATTAAAGGGTGTTCTAACTCTTTAGAAGACAGATTCTCCTGTCTGGAGTGAGCCTGGGATATTTGTATTTTAAAAGTTCCCCAGGTATTTGTGAATCTTAACATAGGTTTTGGAATAACTAGGCCAGCCCATTTCTCAGGCTGGAAGGCAGATAGAGCTGCAGAATGAACCATTGGAGTGTCCTTCTTTGAGGTGCACACCTTGTCCTGTCACACCTCACCCATATCCACTCACACACAGTAGAACAGGTTCCTGAAACACAGAAACTTGGACGCTGCAAACTCCACACAAACTCTGCTTGGCGAGAGAAATGAAGAGTCGAGGCCACAAGTGTCTTTGAAGACACCATTCTAAAAATCTTGGACCTTCCCACTGCCTCACCCCCTACCCACCACACATACATGCCAAGCAGCAGAATGAATTACCACCTACGATTGATCCATGCTAGTTATAAACTATTATGGACCTGGTTAATTGTTTTCCCTGTATAAGCACATTTTGCTTCATCCATTTGTCAAACTGAAGGAAGGCTGTTTTATAAAAGGGGATTTAATTAAATGTTTTGTCCCAGCCTGGTCTTTCCTTTCCACATCTGCATTATGCTTGTGTCATATTTTCCCTGGAGGGCAGGAAAACAATTTAGTGGAAATGAAGGATCCATTGATTTACTATTGAAAAAGGAAATGCCAAGCTAACAACTCCCCTCTATAATTTTCCAGTGACCATAAAAGAGAACCCAGCCATTTAACTTAAAGACAGTGTGTTTCCTGGTGCACCTGACTCTTAATATCTTTCTGTACCATTCATTCTGTTATGTTTATAACTTTGCTCTTGATTGAAGTTATTGTGTGGACCCTCTTACGAGCTTTTTTTTCTCCCTGCACAGAATAGTTGTAAAGTTGGCATTTGAGGGATGGAAAAGTTTCTTTCCCCAAGACCCTATCAGTGGAATTATAACATGTATCTCATCATTTAACCATGAATCTCCCCTGTGGATTAAGTTGACCTACTTTGTCCTGTTGAGCTGCCTCAGGCCTCAAATGTTCTTCTAGTAGAGATCAGGCAGGTGTTTCTGGGTTAAAGTCTTAGATCTTTTAGCTCAATGCAGTTTCCCAGTGCCTCAAAGGAAGTGGCATGCGTTAACAGTCTGAGGGATCTGGCTGTGACAGGGCCTCACTAGGTATCTCCTTCCTGCAGCCACTGTGTGTCCTGGAATCTGAGCCTGCAGTCAATGATCTGGTGGTTCTGGGGTTATCTGTTACACCTCGAGGGGAGGAGGCTCACAAGTGAATTGAAGAAGGAATGTGTCCACCAAAAATCAGGAAAATACAATTTACCATAAGAACACAGTGTCTTTGGACAAATGGTCTCACATCTGGAGGCTTTCATGCTCCTGCTAGTGCTAACCATCTGTGATTCTTTCATTCAAAAAGTGGGTATTGAGCACCCGCTAAATGGTAACCACAGTTGCTGGAGCAAGAATGGAGAGCTGAGGTACATCTTGTCCTACTGTCATGGAGTTCAAAGTCTAGTTGGAGAAATAGATTGAATCAAATATGTGCTGATACTCTGGTAAGAGCTTTACATGAATGGCACACCACACCAGGAGGCATAATGCAGAGGGTGGGGGCAGGCCCGCAGAAGGCAGACTGTTGAGTCACTGTAAAAGATGAGTAGCAGCTAACTAGGAGGAAGATGGCTGCAGGCAGCCCACCAGTGGAGCCATGCTAAGACAGAAGTGGCACTCCATTCCCTGTGATGAGCTCTGGGTTTTTCACCAATTGCTCCATTAGGAAACACACCAGCTGACCTCTGCATTAGGGTTGGTCAGTGAGAATGTATTCATACCTAATTAACCATAAATTAAAGTACATGAGAGCAAATATTTTATTTTGCTGTATTAGGCCAAGAATCAGAGCACTGTTTCCCATCTGCACTGTGAAGAAAGCCATGATGAGGACCTCGCTTCTGCTCCCATTTCCACAAATCATCTAACCAAATCGGAAAGGGCTCATTGGGACAGGATAGTAACTCACCTTTCACTTGCTGATAGACTGCACAAGATCTGGCTGAAGCCTTTTTGCATTTATAGCACTTTCCACTTGAAGGCCTCACAATGTTTTGTGAGCACTGACAGGCAACAGAGCCTCATGCTAATACTAAGTGCTCTCATAATAAATTTTCACAGGCCAGGGTCTGACTCATTAGCCAGCTGGGGTGAGGGAGGGGCACCCTGGGGAAGGGATCACACACCAAGCCTGTCAGCTGTAGGACTAGATCTTTTGCCGCCACCCAGTGCTCTTTCCACAAACACAAAGAATAAGCTTCTAGAGAGGCAATGTTGGAGCTGATTGTCAAGAACTTAAAAAGAACAACAGAGAAAGACGAGAGGTAAACAGGAAAAGCATTTCCTGCAGACAAGGCAGTGGGAGAAGAAATATGGATTGGCACTAATCAGTAGATGCTGAAGAAATAAGATGTAGAGGGGATTGTTCTTTCAACCCATGCCCTCAGGCTGGATGGGATAAGCAAGAGGCCAAAGTAGTTGTGATGGAATACTAGCAAGGAAAATTACTGCATTAATACAGAGGCTGGAAAGGAAAATTACTGGAAATTCTTCCATGAGGACTTCTTCAGTTGAGAGGATTTCCAAAATCCAAGAAAACAGAAGCAATAACTCATGAGCATACTTTCAGTGTAAAAGATTCTTTTTAATAAAGTTGGTGTGCAGAGAGGAAGAGAGAGAAGAAAGGACTTCAAATTACAGATGCCCAATAAATTACCCATCTCGTTGTGAGCAAATGCCCAGTCAAGTAAGATCTGCTTGAAGCAAGCCAGGCAAGGTCCAAAAACGTGCCATAAGTCTAAGGTACCTTCTGGCAGAGAACCACAAGAAGGGGGTTAGGCATGTCCCAGAGAGTTGGGACAGAAGGTAAGATGCAAATTTCAAAATTATCCCATCAAGATAAAGGCTGACATTGTCTCTGCCAAGGATGAGAAGCAGCCTCTCGTCTGTCTCTCACCCATGTATCTCTTCTGAGTATCTTTTTCCATTGTCTCTATATGTCTCTCCTCAACATATCTCCTTGCATGTGTCTCTTCTAAGTATCTCCTTCCAGTGGTACCAGAGCACAAGTTGAAGCCAAAAAAGCAAGAGAGCAAGAGCCTCCATGTGTTCAGTTATAAGCCCAGCAAGACAGCTTAGCTCCATCCCTGGTTCCCAGTGGCCCCCTGATCAGGTTCATGGCATGCTGGAAAGTGTAGCCCTTGGCTCCTGAGATCTCATCAACATGGAGACAGAGCGGTACAGTCCATAAAGTTATCAGGGAATGGAGTTCATTCAGGATGCCATTCACTGGCTTAAAGTTTGCTCCTTACTGTTCCTCTATAATAATACTTACTAAAAATCTGTGAAGTATTTACACTGTGAGGTAAACCAAAGAAATATAATTTAACACCTAGTCCATGTCCTCAAATCACTCTCAATATATTCAGAGTTAGAACAGCATCCATGCATCTCCATACCATCATATACTGTGGTTCATGATGAAGACCACCTGACAAAGGGGCGGGAACTTCAAATGAACTTGAGACATTACTAAGTTAAAGAAAACTCTATAGGAGGGTGGGGAGGAAGAGGGTATCATCATATAGTACTACTTTGTGCCATATACTCCATTTTTATCTTGTTGTTGTACCAATTTTGTTTTTTAAAGATTTATTTATTTATGCATACAAGAACTGGGGTGTAGGCCAGAGGTGTGGGAGAGACAGAGTGGGGAACAGAACAGACAGACTGACTGAAATATACTGTTGAGGGGAGCAGCGGGCAATACAGGAGAGGTGCCATATGGGTTAGCTGCCTGGCTGGGGATCGAACTCAGGCTGTAGTGGTGAGACTTAACCCCTAGGCCACCAGCAAGGCCCTGTTGTGCACATTTTAAAGGTAATGAAACTGAAGCCAAGAGATTAAGTGACTTGGTCAAAGTCACATAATTGTAAATGGCAGTGCCACCAGAGCCCTACCCTATGGCCATCTGCAGCATACCACCTTTAGTTAGGGAAAAATGTGATGGGAAGGCATCCTAGATAAAAACTTGGTGTGCAAAGACATGGAGGTTTAGGACATCTAAATTCCAAAACCATTTAAACTCTAAAGTATTGACATACATCTCCCCATGTACACTATTTGCCAACTGATTTTAATAAAGGTTTCTGAGAGACTTCCTTATGCTGCCAGAAATATGCACATGTCCTCAAGATTTGGGGCAGGATAGGACAACATCAAAACATGAATAAATAGAGTATAATGGAATTGCTTTCTGGAGAGTGCTCAGAGTCTAACAGGCTTATTTTTGTGTTGTTCTGTATACCTGCTTCCTGAGGCCTATAGGGTTAAGAGATACCCAACCTTTTATAATATCAGCAGATCTCGATTAATGTGGCAAATGCTATAAATCAAGGGGCAGTGTGAAATTGGACACTAAATGTATTGGACGTTATTATAAAAAGAGAAATTGGATAATTTCTACTCATTTCTATCTGAAAATGAAAAACCGCCAGGGTAATGAATCTCCTTGATCTGCTGAAATGCCTATCGGTTATAAAGTACTTTTCCATCAAAGAGATAAGCAGAGTCTCAACATATAATAAAAATTATTCACCACAATATTTTTAATAAAAATAAAGAAATCTCCATGCTGTTTGTGGGATACACCCATTCCCAAAGGACCTCTTTGAAAAAGCCACAAAATCAAAATCAAGAGACACTCTTGGTGCCCTGATACATTTGAGTAAAGAGTGGAAATCTTTGCAGGCATTACATGAACTGTCCATCCCTCAAAAAAAAAAAAAAATCAAAAGCAAACTTATCAGAAGTGAATCTCATGATCAAGTCCAATTTTATTTGCATGGGAAAGAATGCCAGTCCCAAAGAATGCCAGCCAGCTTATATTTAAATGCTCCTTTTCAGGGCTTCCCGGGTGGCGCAGTGGGTTGAGCGCAGCACAGCGCTGTGAAACTGTCTTCAGCCTCTGCAGCGTGGGTTCGATTCCTGGCCAGCCAGGGAGATTCCCACATGGCGCTGCAGACCTCTCTTGCCCCGCCCGCTGTTCCCCACAGCGGTGCCTTCGGTCTGTCTGCCTGTTCTGCTCCCTGCTGTGTTTCTGGTGAATCCTCTCACCCTCCCATGCCTCTGACCTGTACCCCAGTTCTTGTATAAAAATAAATAAATCTTTTAAAAATCAAAAAAACCCTTCCATTTTAAAAAAAATTTCTCCTTTTCATTGTTAAGTTCAAAGAAAGTTTCTTGGGCTATTACTTCATGCCAAGGGAGCTGGTTGATGATGTTGGTCTGGTCAGATCATGTTGGTTATAGTCAAAAAGATGAGAAGTGCCTTTGTTTATAATAAAATAGCAAGATGCATCAACTGACCTCCATTCTCAGGGGACGACCACTCTTTGAATCCTGATTTCTGGGCAGTCTGTTCAGTATAACTCAATCTTTTTTTCATAAAGTTCTCCAAAACCTGGAGTCATCTATTTCTCTTCTCTGTATGAACAATGAACATGATTATAGAGTCCTCCAGAAATCAGCTTTTAAATTCTTATTGTTCCATTATAAAATAAATATCCTCTGTCTGTTAAGTAGACCAGTCTTGTGGGCTGGGTAAACAATCAACTTGACTGCAAATTCTTTAGTGACCACAATGCTATCTCATTCCTACTACATCTCCAGGAACTGAGAGGATTTGGTGCATAGTAGGTCCTCAGTGTCATCATAGTCTTATGTGAATCAGTTTATTCATATACTCAACAAATATTTTTATGTGAGTACTACTTTGTGTACTTAAAATAAGTGGACAAACAAAAAAAAGACAAAAATCCCTGCCCTCCAGAAGCTTTCATATGAGAGGAAATGAACCATAATCAATTAGCATAGCAAATAGGTAAACTATATAGTATATTAGAAAGTGCTAAGTGCTACAGAAAAATGAGAGTAGAGTAGGAAGAGTGAAATTTGAGTATGGAGGATGACATTGAGTTGCAATTTGAACTCAATTCAGGGTGGTCTAGGTAGATCCAATGAGAAGATGTCTTTTTTTTAAGATTTATTTTTTTATTTTATTTATGCACACAAGAACTGGGGTGTAGGCCCAGAGGTGCAGGGGTGAGAGGATTCACCAGAGACAGAGTGGGGAGCAGAACAGGCAGATTGACTGCAATACACTGCTGAGGGGAGCAGTGGTGAGCCTGGAGAGGTCTGCTGTGCCATGGGGGTAGCTCCCTGGCTGGAGATAGAACTTAGGCTGCAATGGCTGGCAACAGCTTGATAGCACTGAGACTTTAACCCCTGTGCCACCAGGGAGGCCCAGAAAGTGTGTCTTGAGCAAAGATGAAGGAAGGAATAGAGGAAGAGCCTTTAGCAGAGGGAAGAACTTATGCAATGACTGTGAGTTTAGAGTGTACTTAACACATGGCCAGCATGATAAGGGGCCACTGTAGCCAAAGAGTTTGAGGAGAGTCATAGAAACAGAAGTTGAAAATTACTATAATGGGAAAGGAAAGATCACGCAGGGCCTTATCAGCCATTGTAAGTATTCTTTTACTTTGAAAAAATGAGAGTCCCTGGAGAGTTTTGCGAAGAAGAGATCTGCGGTCCGTCTGGTGTCATAAAGAAATCCTGTCTGTTGTCCTGAAAACACACATAGGGGCCAAAGGTGCAGGTGAGGAATCCAGTTAATTGGCCATTAAAAGAATCTGAGCAAATCAACCAGCAGTCATGGGTTTTATGTACTGTTGTTCTGGTACAAATAAGAATGGTACAGGGGGTACAACTAGTTCTTCCAGGAGACGCTCCTCAGGGCTATGACTTTTGAATTGGAGAAAAAGAACTTAGAGGTGGGAGGGAGGTGGCAGGTGGTAGGGAGGGAGTGAGACGAGAAAAGTTTTATGACACCAGGTTGTAGAAGACCTTGAATCGTGGGGTGGTCGTTCGTTGTGAAACCAGGAAAATACCCTTAAACAGGTAGGGCCTTCTTTGCCTCATGTATTGAGAAATCTGGAGGAAACCATACAGAACTAATGCAGAAAATTGGCAATTGTGACTCAGACTTGTGTTTGCTCGTCATGGTGTTGAGTGTCTGCACATGTCCATGTTCTAGGAAGGCAGAAAGGGAAGAAAGCATGTCAGGGCAATTGTCACCCCCTATTTTTAAGCAGGAAAGAAAATCTCCTAGTGCCATTCAACTTCACAGACTTCTGTTTATACATCTTTGGCCCAAGTGAGTCACATGACCATCTCTACCTGGCAGTTAAATGGGCAGAAAGACCGGTGGACCAGGAGTGTCCTCAGTTAGTGGTGCTGCCAAATTTCTCTTTTTTTACTTAATTAATTTTTTTAAACTTTTTTTTTTTATAGAGGCATGTTTTATTTATTTATTTATTTGTTTGTTTGTTTGTTTGTCTGTTTTGTTTATACATGCACTGGGTACAGTCAGAAGTGCGGGAGGGTGAGAGAATTCACCAGAGCCAGAGCGGGGAGCAGAGCAGGCAGAAGGACCGAAGTACACTGCTGAGGGGAGCAGCGGGTGGCAGGAGAGGTCTGCGCACCATGTGGGACCCTCCTCTGGTGGCCAGGGAGCAGCCAGGGATCGAACCGGCGCCGCAGAGGCCGCGGGCAGCTTCGCAACCCAGCGCTCAGCCGCTGCGCCACCAGGGAGGCCCTACTTAATTAATTTTTAAATCGAGGTAACATTGGACTCCCCCATCAGGTATTGCCACCATAGTGCACCCACCACCAAATCACCCAGAGTCCCCCTCCATAGTCCACTGACCACCAGGAACAGCCATGCTTCCTAGAGACCATGAGCTTCCCTGATCTTCCCTGGTCCTGGAGGCAGGCCGTTGGAAGGAGAGCTGGAAGGAGAGCTGCCCAGGGGCCCCTCCCTTGGTCGCCATAGCTCTGCCCTTTCCACAGTGTCCCCCAAGTCCTGCCTTTCCTGCACATCTGTGTGCCTCACTGATTCTGTGGTAGAGCTTGGGCCCCTGTGTGGCCTTTGGGGTCTCTCTGTCTGTGGAGGAAAGGGACACCTGAGTGTACATGTCAGTACAGCGCTGAGACTCTCTCCTCAGAAGAAGCTTCAGTCCTGTTATTCTAACAAACAAAGCATGAAGCCTCAGATACCAGTGGGAGTGGGGTATGAGGGGGAGAGGTCAGACCCTTGACTGGGTGACTGAACCACATTGGGAGTCAGCTGGTGTCGGTTTGGAGAGGTGTTAGGATTAGAGAGTGAGATCTTTGGGTTACCTACCGCTGAGAAAATTTCATCAGAGCTCCCCTTTCAGCGGCACACTTTCCCTAGGAAAGTTTCCCCACGAGACAGACACATTTAGTTATATCCAAAAGGCTAGGTTTATTATAAAAAGGGAAGTCAGGGATGCTTGCAGACACAAGTCAGAAGAAAGAACTGCCCCTGAAAGGGATGGGTTTGTTAAAAGAGAGGCCTGCGTAGACAGAGGCTGGCAGCCTTGGGACGAGCTGCCTCTGCTGCTTTGCAAAAGGGGAAGGTTAGTGAAGAGAAGCACTGCATAGGCACAGGTGAGCAGGAGAGCGGCCTCTTGCCAGTGCAGAAATTGGACTGATAGTCTTCTCTTTGGGAGGGGTTCATTCCTTTGTGGGATTGTTAGCTGATGTTAAATTAATTATTTCTAGGATTGGCACTAAGGATCTTTCAATATTTGGTGTGACTAGGTCAATTTGGAAGAACTGGGGATAGTTTGCTTTTCTATAGCTTGTTTAATGACTATGTTAATCATTCCTACCACAACCTTCAACTCTGGTTTTGTGTGAGCCGGTTTCTGGTCTTATGATGCCTCCCCAAATTTTCTACTCTCAGCCTCGATTTCAGTGGCCACAACCTACTCTTTTCCACCATAGGTGCCCACTGCCCACCTCTCTTCACCCTCATCCCAATCTCTCCGCAGCAGGCTCTGATTAAGTCTAAAGTGTCAATGTTTCATGAGCTGGAAAATGCCTCTTCCCAGGTGCGTGCTCACTGTAATGTGACCCCCCCCCCACAGGTCAGGCCAAGGTATGACAAGGACAGGGCATCGGAGCGTCTGGTTTCTATTTCTAGCTCTACCAGTAACTACTTGGTGAATCAGCACATCTTCGGGTTTCAGTTTCCTCATCTATAACATGACAGATTTGGAGGAGATGACCTCGAAGGCCTGTACAGCCAGATAATGAACACAGGACACTATGTGACTCTCACCTTGGCTAGGGCTTAGCTTCCCTCCTGGGTATAGTTGATACACACTCCGAGGGAGGATCTAGCTCCAGCTGTGGACCCCTTCCTTCCAGAAGTCTGCCTGACTGCCTCTAAAAGTGGGTATCTGAGTGTGGACACCCATGGATAGCAGCTACCCCTTGGTGTCATTCACTACACCTTCAACATGTTTTAGGGATATGTGAGTCACCATGATCCTTCCGGCACCCTGCAGTGTTCGTGCACAGCAAGCACTCAATACATGAAGATCAACTGCTCCGACCAGGCTCAGAAAAGTAGCAGGGATGGACTTCTCCATTTCTTTCCTTGCAAATAGACTCAGGGGGGCCTATGTTTTCTACTTACAGCTGCATTCTCCCCTCCTCCTCTCTCCATAATGTAAAACCAAACCTGCCTTATTCACAGTCATAGTAAGGAGTCCACCTCAAGCCACTAACTCCAAACATTGTCTAAACATCCTCAAACCATCCCCCCATCCCCATAGCTGCCTGATTTACCATTTAATTCCTTTCTCTAGTTTAAAAATACTGCTGCTTTAAATGTCCCATTAATAATAACAACAACTAACTATAACACCTTTTAAAGTTTCCCAAGTGCTCTCATTTATTCTACCCCAGCTCTCTTGGGAAAGGTGGTTTCTCAAGCAGATATCAAGCTGTGGCATCTAAGAGATGAGCTGACAGCCAGCTAAAAGACCCTGGGGGGAAGGACCTGCAAGAGACGTGCTTGAGAGAAATATCAGCTCTAAGTGCCAGTAGTCGGGCAGGGAACAAAGATAAAAGATGAAACATCAGAAGCCAAGACATTTTTCACTAATGTCACATCATTGCCTTGTGCCACTTAAGCACAAAATGGCAGGCTCAGTTGCAGGAACTTTGTCTAGGCCTAAGTTTTCTGGAATGAACATTTTCTACCCACACCTCACCTCGCCCCACATGATACTGTTTCATCACATGATACTTGTCCTCATTCTATTGTAAGTTGATTCAACCCCCATTTTGTGAAAGGATAGGGAACAGGGAAGAAGTACCTCAATTGATAGTTATTAAAGACCATGTACTCTTTCATGTGAGCTACCCCAAAACAGCAGGAAGAAGATGCAAGGATAGCTTTAAAAAGTTGCCTAAATATCTAAACTAAACAACAATAGTTTTAATTATATGGCAAAATATGTTCATTCCTTTCTTTTAAAAAAAATATTTATTTATTTATATTTTATATCACTGTTCTTTTTTTTAAGATTTATTTATTTATGCATTCAAGAACTGGGGTACAGGCCAGAGGTGTGTGGGATGAGAGGATTCACCAGAGACATAGTGGGGAACAGAACAGAAGGATTGACTGAAGTACACTGCTGAGGGAAGCAGAGGGTGAGACAGGAGAGGTCTGCTGTGCCATGTGGGCAGCTCCCTGACTGGGGATCGAACTCATGCTGCAGTGGCTGTGGACAGCTTTGTAGGTTGTGCCTTAACTCCTTGCACCACCAGGGAGGCCCCATCATGGTTCATTTTTTTAAATTAATTTATTTTTTATTATTTTTTTAAATTTTATATTTTTACATCATTTTTCATTTTTGCAAAATGTATGCATTTTCATCTTGGCTATAGTCCCCATACAATTCCCACCACCCTTGTTTTGATCCTACTCCCACCTCCCCCCCTTGTAGTGTGTCTCTGGTTTATAGTAGCTTGTTGATTTTGATTTTTTACTTTATTATAATTAGTCTTTTTCCTGGTCCCTTATTTAGGTTTTCTATATTCCTGCTATGAGTGACACCATCTGGTATTTTGTTCAACATCACTTGTAATCAGGGAAATGCAAATCGAAACTACAATGAGTTATCTTACACCAGTGAAAATGGCACATATTAAAAAACTAGCAACAATAAATGTTGGCGAGGTTGTGGAGAAAAAGGAACTCTCCTGCCCTGCTGGTGGGAGTGCAAACTGGTCCAACCACTGTGGAAATCTGTGTGGAGATTCCTCAACCTGCTAAAGATGGAGCTTCCATATGATCCGGCAATTCCACTCCTAGGTATTTACCCAAAGGACACAGAAACATTAATTGCAAAGGGCAACTGCACCCCTATGTTTATAGCAGCACTATTTACAATAAGTAAGCTATGAAAACAACTCAAATGCCCAAAAATAGATGACTGGATCAAGATGTGGTACATATAAACAATGGAATATTACTCAGTAATCAAAAAAAGATAAACTCATGCAATTTGCAGCAACATGGATGACAGTGGAAGGGATCATGCTCAGCAAAATAAGCCAGAAAGAAAAAGAAAAACATCACTGTTCATTTTTAAACATTTGCTTTTTTTTTCTCAGGCGTAGTTCCTGTAGAATTTCCTCCACTAATTCACCCATGCACCATCATCACAGTACACTGTGCTCCTCCCTCCCGCCTTCCAACCTCTCCCTCCCCTGCAGGATGTCTCTGGTTTTTGTTTTGTTGTGTTGTTTGTATTGTTAATATTTTTCCCCTGACGTCTTATTTGGTTCCTCTATATCCTTCCATTAAGTGAAACCATCCAATATTTTTCTTTTTCCTTCTGGCTTATTTCACTGAGCATAATTCCTTCTATCTCCATCCATGTTGCTGCAAATGGCATGAGTTTATCTTTTTTGATTGCTGAATAATAGTCCATCATGTATATATAGCACATCTTCTTGATCCAGTCATCTATTTTTGGGCATTTTGGTTGTTTCCAGGTTTTACCTATTGTAAATAGGGCTGTAATAAATATAGGGGTACAGGTATTCTTTTGAATCAATGTTTTTGTGTCCTTTGGATAGATCCCTAGGAGTGGAATTGCTGGGTCATATGGTAGCTTGATTTTTAGTAGACTGAGGATAGTGATTCCTTTTCTTCAATCTAGAGTCTGAGACCACAAGAAGGTGGGGGTGACTTCAACAACCTACTGTGTTTGTGAATGTGTTACACAAGCATGAGTTTTGCCATCATTTCCATGGATATTTTGGGACCTTTAACCCACTTCATGTTTTAGCCTGAAAAACAATAAGCAAATGGAGCATTCCCTGGGAATCTGATCAACACTGTCAATAAGGATTTGGAAAAGTTGCTTTTTAAATATTTTTATTTTTACTTTTCATTAATATTTAAAAAAAAATACAGCTTGACTTCCATTTAATAATCACCGTGTTTTGCAGTTACTGGCAGGCTGTAGGGCTGAAAGTGTGGTCTCTGGGGTCAGCTGCCTGAGTGTGAATCCCAGCTCTGCCACTTCTAAGTTAAGCAGCCGTGGCCCCCCACTCAGGCCCTCTGTCCCTCCCATTTTTCTTCTGTAAACTGGGGATTATATATAAACTACCTCAGAGAGTCATTTTGATGATTAGATGAGCTTATATGTGGACAGCGTGTGCAGTACTTAAAACAATTCCTGACAGATAATAATTACTCTAGAAGTGTTAACTCGTATAATTATGACAGTCAGCTATTGTTACACTTAATTTCCATTTCTAGTGCCTTTTTCCAACATGGCACTGTTTATTATCTAAATTACTAGCTTCCCTCAAATAGGTGGTCCAATAAGATGGCCAAAAAACTTTCAATTGGCCTTACACAAAAATAGTTTCTTACCATTGTTGCATGTGCATGTGATGGGAAATGATGCATATGAGCCTACATTGGGATAGAAAAATTTATTTAGGGATAAACAAGAGCAATAGGGAGGGAGGAAGGAGAGAAAATCGCTGTCACATTTCCCAGAAGGGAAGACTCTGAACCCTGAGATGTGTATTTTAAGAAAGGAAACAGATAGGTTTCCACAAGATGCTTCTTATAAACATGGATCTGCCTGGAAATTTCCAGTGACTTAATGGTGAGGGTCCGAAATGTTTCCATACTAGTGACTGAATATAAAAGGGTTGATTAAAATACTTTTTTAGTCTATCTTGAAAGTAAAGTCTCAGCTACGACCTGAGCCAGTAATAGCCAGTAAACAGCTAATTACATTATAACGTGTGTTTTTAATTGTTAATTATAATAAAAGAAGCAACAATCCAACAATAATTTCCCAGTTCGTACATCTGTGAAGTTTAAATGGGAAAATTGCCTCTTGTCTCAGCAAGGATGTAATTGATTCTTGGGCACTTAACGATATAATACCAGTTGCCGCCTGTTCTTTCTTCCTTCAAAGAGCTGACACCATTATGTCACTGATATAAATGGAATCTTGAAGGTGCAACAAAAATTCTCTGCCTTTTGTGGAAATAAAAAAGCTAGTGTGCCCACATATTCAAGTGGGCATCCTGAGATCAAGGTTAGAGTTCAGCCCCAGCTGGAGTTTTTCATTTTTGTCCATGGGGTGGAGTGGAGCCCATTTTGTCATGTTAGCAATGGTCCTTGTGAACCTCTAAAATGTTTTAAAGTAACATTTTAAAAGACTGCCAAATGAGAGAGCAAAGAGGCTTTGTCAGAAGCCATCTGCTCTTATATCAACCAAAGATAACTAGAAAAGAACTCTAGGTTCTTAAAACTGAATTTCCTTAGTGGAGATGGAAAAAGAAATATATGCTTTAAAGATAATTTACAAAGTATTACCCTTACTCCCCACCCCCAGCTCAGTTCCTCATACTGATTCATTGCAGCTTGATATTAAGTGCCCAAAGGGTAAAAAAGGGAACACATTCAAAGAATCAACATCAAAGTGCTATCTATATTTTCTTTGCAAATAGAACACTGATTCATTTCAATTTTTTTAATTTTAATTTTTCTTTGTGTTCTTTTTTCTTCTTTTTAATTTAATTTTTTTAATTAGCCTCTCTTTTTAGTAGATATACTCTAAGCCTTTGTAATAATCAGAGCATATATATTTTAACTGCTTAAGAGATGTCAATGGGATAATCATGTTATCTTCATATGCCTAGGTTATTCCAGCACAATATTTTGACCTCATGTGATGAATATATATAGTTAAAAAGAAGAAAATCTAATATCCATTGGACCCCATATTAAAACTAAGTGTATATCCAAAGATTATAAACTTATCTGTGTTATTTAAATTGTTCTCAGTCTGTGAAATCTATAACCATCACCCTGAATAGTGGAATTGATGATGATATAACAAATATTTTCTAGCTGAATGTATTTCTAAAGCTGCACAAGTCAGAGGAATGTACATATCTTTCTCTCCAACACATACCCTGAGTGGGAATGGGATCACAGAGAAACATGTCTGCTGATGTGGTAAAAATAGCAAATGCACCGATTGTAGACCTTATGATCTTAAGCACTTGTCAGCTCATCTAAATCCACGAAGATACTATGTTGGTGCTTTCCGTATGCTCATTTTACAGACTACAGACTAAGAGAATAAGGCACAGATAATTTAGACCTCAAGTCCCATAGCTAAAAGTGGCAAAGCTGGAATTCAAACCAGAACCTGTAACCCCCTGCATGAAGCACCAATGTTCCTTTAATTATTGTTTTTATTTTGAGGTTTTTAATGTTGGCAAGATAACTTTTTACAGTAAGAAATATCAAAATTTACCTTAGTTGCAAATACAATACAAAGACCCTTTGTTCCTCAATCATTTGAAAGTTCACCCTTTGCTTTATCACCTTGAAATACATTAACATGTAATTCCACCCAACCAGACATCCTCCTACAGAAGCACAATACAACTTCCAAGATCAGAAGTTTAACATTCAAAACGTTACTTCCATCTAGTCCTCACACCCCATTCGAGTTTTCCAATTCACCCAGTAATGTGCTTTAAGGCAAAAGACTGACGTTCAAAATCATGTATTGTGTTAACTTGTCACATCTCATTGTTCCACTTTAATCTGGAGCAGTTCAAGCTTTTGCTGGCTTTCATGACCTTGATTCTTTTGAAGATTACAGGCCAGGTATTTTGCCAGGGTCCCACATTTGGGGAGTGTCTGATATTTCCTCATGATTAGATTACAGTTTTGCATCTTTAGCAGGAATGTCATAGATGCCAAGTTCCTTTCATGAGGCCATCAGGGCACACACGGCTTGGATTGTCCCATTGTTGCTGATCTTCACTTTGGTCATTTAATTAAGATGGTGTCAACCAGATTTCTCCACAGCAAAATTACTTTTTACCCTCCATAATTAATAAGTGTTTCGTGGGGAGGTACTTTGAAGATACTGTTCTTACCAACTTTCTAAGTCAGTCATTAATTTATTTACATCATTAAGGACTTGTGTTTTTTATATTATTCAATGGATTATCACTATAATTTATTTTGAAGTTTAAATTGTCTTTAATGTGCCTATTGCAAGCCTCTTCAATCTGTCTGTTTTTTTAAAGACATATCCCCCTTATTTGTGCTAACACAACAGTTTTCAGGATTATTTTGTACCCTCCCTGTTCCAGCCCTGGCATCAACAGTTCTCCAAGAATCCCTTACACCTTTTACTAAAGAATGATATTTAGAAATCAAGATGTGGTGTTAAGTGTCAGCCTTGCTGCTTCAAGTCTGGCCCTCTAGGAGGAAAGAAATTGGGAGAGAGTGTGTGTGTGTGTGTGTGTATATTTAGAAAGACAAAGTTATATATATGATCATTTCTATGCCTGCATATAGCTATACATATATATACATATATGAGTTCACACCAATATCTTCAATTCTTGTCCAACACCATTCAGTTTTTCCCTTTCCATATTTATAACCCACTTCTCTGACATCAAAATAATCTAGCAGCCCATGCTCTCAGACTTTCTTCCATATTGTTTACCCCACAGTCTTACAGAAAAATTGGAAAACAGCCAACCACCTGAAACTGAGTTTCAGTTCCTGGGCCTCCTTTCCAGTAGCTATATGACCTTGAGCAGGTCTCATAAACGCTCTGATGTGCCTTTCTTCACTGGTAAGACAATGACCATAATATCTGCTTCAAGAAGGCAAAGCAGAGCAAAGGGTTTGGGGGCAGATTGTCTGACACTCATGTGACTTTGAACTTGGGACTCAACTCTTCTGAATTTGTTTCCTCTTCTTTAAAATATGAATAAAACTATCAGCAAGCTCCCAAGTGGTTCTAATATTTGATGTATGCAGAACTGCTTGGTGCAGTGCCTGGTAGATAGAAATAATGGATACATAATTTTCTTTCCACCTTTTCCCTCACCTCAATGTTAAGTAACATTACTAATAAAAATAATTACAACTGTGACTATACCAAATAGAAAATCTAACACAAGTTAAATGACCATGTACTTTCTTAAGTAGTGTCCAGTGATAAATTTCCGAAACAGCAATGAGTATAAGTTGTATTTTTATGGCATTTCAAGGTGAGATAGCACTAGGAAGGGTAGACACCCGCTCCAACAATAAGGGAAATTTTTAAGAAAAATTTTCCAGAGTTTTAACTATCCCATTTAGCTCTGAGTGATAATGATGACTTTGTTTGATCGAATGCCTATTACACTAGGAAATTTACAAACACATTTTTAATCCTTACAACATCCCTGCAAGGAGGATATTTCTTTCTCCATTTTACAAATTAGAAAACAACAATTTGGAAAGTTGAAGTGTCTTCCCCAGGACTGCAGGCAGTAACTGGACAGGCCCAGATTGGCTCCAATGTGTGAGGGGCTCCAGACTTAACTCTTTTGGTTTAACCCATTACCTGTTATGATACACACCCCCAGGATATCACCACATCCAGTTGGCTTATGGCACTCTGGCCATGTCCTATATGGTCAAAGAGACAAATTGAAGTTGCTGAAAATGAGCCCGAACATCACCACCAGGTCCCACCATTCCATACTCCCTAGGTCCAGAAAACACAAGGATGCAGGGACAGGAGACCGGGCAGTTTGCTGTCAGGGTGTTTCTCCAAAGGTGAGTTGGCATCTTCTCTGGAATAAAACAAAACAAAACTCTCACTGAGGTTGAAATAAATTGAGCATCATCCACCTCTTCTTTCTCTTTACATGGCTCATTTTCCATAGTCTCTTGTATCTATGGGGTTTACCTGTAACCTTTGTTGTACTGTCCCTGTTTGTGTGATCCCAGCTAGAAACAGTTTTGAGGGAGTGAGGAAGCATCATGGTCATCTTTATCTCACTTGTACTAAATAAGTTAGGTCTTTTAAATATATATTGATTGGCTGTATAGGTGACATTGGCACTCTTTATCCTTAATGATGAAGGGAGATAAATTCAACATGATAGAAAGGTAAGGAGATGTCACAGTTAGAGGTAGATAGTTTCTGCAATGAATTTTCTCAGAAAGTGAATATTTTAGAGAGACATCAGTGTTAAACTTATTTTCAAGTGTACAATAGAGACGCAAAGCAGTACTGAACTCGGGCTGCCTGGGATGAATCTTGGATATGAAATGTACTGTGTGACCTCATGCAAGTTCCTTAAGCTCTCTGGGCCCTTCCTGTAAAATGAGGTTGTTGCAAAAGTTAAGTGAGTTCATATAGGTAAAGCACTTAAGACAGTGCCTGGCACACACTAAGTACTTTGTAAGTAAGAGGCTTCATTATCATCTGGTGCCTTTGTTACTCTGGCAGAGTTTAAGACCGCAATACAGTAATGAAAAGAAAATACAGTACCCAAAGTCACATAAATGAAGAAAATGAGTTCTTTATCCAAAGCAATCCACAAATTAAATTAGCATAAGCTGGTAATTTACACATGTAGTCTCAGGAGAAAGGGACAGCAAATGAAAATGAAGCTGCTACAAGGTGAGAAGGCTCTAATATGTTTCTCTTCATCATTAACATAATGTGCTTGGGGAAGAAATTGGCACAGTCATTGTGTAGAAAAGCAAATTTTCGTGCACAGTGGGCACACACCCTTGCAAATGAGGACAATTGATCAGAAAACAACTCCATGCCTCTCCCTGCCAGCACCTGGGCTGTTGGATGCTGGAAGAAATTCACACAATTAAGTCTCTGTTTTCACTTTAAATTCCTGATCTCAAGGCTCAAATTAGCACTAAATATTGCTCAGTAAGCTTACTAGGTTTCTTTTTTTTAAAAGATTTATTTATGCATATAAGAACTGGGGTACAGGCCAAAGGTGCAGGGGGTGAGAGGATTCACCAGAGACATAGTGGGGAACAGAACAGGCAGACTGACTGACTGAAGTACACTTCTGAAGGGAGCAGCGGACGATTCAGGAGAGATCTCCTGCACCATGTAGGGTGCTCCCTGGCCAGGGATTGAACTCGTGCGGCAGAGGCTGCAAATGCTTCATAGGTTGCGTCTTAACCCCTTGAGCCACCAGGGAGGCCCAGCTTACTAAGTTTCTCTAGAGGGCTCAATTCCTGCCCCCCCTCAAACATCTCATCCATTCCTTCTGCATCACCACAAGCCCCACACACTGCCCTTCTACACTGTCCATCAGTGGGTGACCTTGTTTCAAACGTCAGTGAAAAAGCAGATGCCTCCCGGGCCTCCCCGGTGGCGCAGCGGTTGAGCGCTGGGTGGCGAAGCTGCCCACAGCCTCTGCAGTGCTGGTTCGATCCCCGGCTGCTCCCCGGCCAACGGAGGAGGGTCCCACATGGCGTGCAGACCTCTTCTGCCGCCCCCTGCTCCCCTCAGCAGTGTACTTCGGTCCTTCTGCCTGCTCTGCTCCCCACTCTGACTCTGGTGAATTCTCTCACCTTCCTGCGCTTCTGACTGTACCCAGTGCTTGTATAAATAAATAAATAAATCTTTAAAAAAAAAAAAAGAAAGAAAGAAAGAAAGAAAAAGCAGATGCCAGCAGGCATGGACCCTCTCACCTTCCACTACCAAAATTGCCATCCTGACTTCACTTGTTCCCATCTTCTTCTGATGCAATCAAGAAGCACTTTGCTTTTGAAGCAAGTGCCCAGGCCTGAGCTGCACAGGTGTCCAGTCCACGAATTGCCTTTGGTCCCTTGCTGATGACCTCAAGGAAGAGGAGCAGCCAAAAGTAATAAGAGCCAAAGTTGAGTGTACTAAGATTGTTTATATGTATTAACTCTCTTGATTCTTCACAACAAAACTACAAGATAGATGGTATTATTAGCCTCATGTTACAGATAAGAAAGTGAAGGCACAGAGAGATTAAATAACCTGCCATAGTTCAGACTAGGGATGAGCCCAGGCATCTGGCTGCAGAAGCAATTCTTAACCCTAGGCAGCCTCGCTGTGAAGACTGGGTAGCAGATGTGGGAAGGAGAGATAATAAATCACAAATTTTCATGTCAGCCTTTGGATGTTCAGAACACACCCAACTGTTGGTCTACTTCCTTCTGGGGGTTTTGAGTGGGAAATAGCTGAATAGAATGGCAGGCTGGGGAGCACCAGGGGTGCCTGTAGTGAGGAGCCTTGCGCTGGAGGGTGAGAACAGAACCCTGCTGCTTCTTTATCTGAGGGTCTCCCATTGTCCTAACCTCTGATGCTGCCACCATCACATAAAACCAGGATGTGCTTTCCCCAAAGTTAGGGACTCTCTGAGCCTAGGAGGTAAATGATCCACAGGTCAGTGGCATGGGAGAGCCCTTGAGGAGAGATCTTAGTCTGCTTGAGCTGCTTTAACAATGCAGACTGGGTGACACCAACCATAGAAATGTATTTCTCATAGTTCTGGAGACTGAGAAGTCCTAGACCAAAGCCCCAGCAGGTTCAGTGACTGATGAGAACGTTTCCCTTGCTTCATGCCACTGTCTTCAGAATTTGTGCTTGCATGGCCTTTCCTCGGTGGGCTCCTCTTCTTGTAAGGCCACCAATCCATGGGGTTGGGACCTCACCTTAAGTCCTTATTTAACTTTAATTACATCCAAAATATCTTATCTTCAAATACAATCACACTGGGGGGTTAAAACTTCAACATGTGAACTGAGGAGGCAGGTTGGGGTGGTGTGAGATACAATTCCGTCCAGCAAGGAATATTAAAGAGTTTGTTACCACAGCTACCACTGCCCCAAGCAAACAGGGCAAACACTTGGGAAAAAACTTCTGACCCAGTAGAAGACTTGGCCTTCTCCTCTTTAAGGCAGCCCCTTCACTGAGATCTGGGCTCTGCTCTCTCACTTCTTGAGTCCTCCGACCCGCAGCACCCTCCTCCCTCTTGGCTGCACCATCTCCCTTTAGAGTGCATGGCTAACATCAGCTCTCGGTGTGTTCTCCTATGGCCCATTCTGCCGCGTCTTCTTCCCCTCCCCTAGCTGCCTTCAGCAGGGCTACAAGACTCGGAATAAACCCGAGCAAGATGGCATTTAGACTCTTCAATCTAGTTTCTATAAAGAAATGGCTTGATAGCTAGGCTGCCTGTCTGATATATAGAGAGATCAATGTAGATAAACATGCAGATGATGGAGAGATGGAGAAAGATTTACCTGATATATATGTGCATGCACATGTTATACACGTGTTCCACATATACCTACGCACACAGTACAAAGGTACATATACATACACACACATACACACACACATATATACTACTCACGTAAACACTGACGTCTATACAAATCTACACAAGCACACACCAATATACACACATACAATAAAGACATTATACCTTCACATACACAAGCACATAAACAAATTGTACACACATATAAACATACATGTACAACACATACTCATATACCTAAACACATACATATTTTGCCTTGAGAGGGTTGTGAAGAGGAAAAGAGGAATTGGAATGCTGTAGTAAAAACAAATGGTGGCAAGGCCAGAAAGAAGAGAAGATCATCCTGAATCTCTACTTTTCTACTAACTGTTCTATTTTCAGCATATTTTTCAAGAACCTGCTAGGTGTCTGGCCCTGGCGAGGCACTGGCCCTTGCCTTTAAATGGCCCATTAAAAGCGACAGCATGCTTAATGGGACTCTTAAAGGGGGCAGTAGGCATTCTTCTCCGGGAAGAACTGTGTATATGCTCACCCAGGGAGAGCTGCTTGGATCGTGCTAGCACACCTTCACAATAAGCACACACACACTCGGTTAACTATACTGGTCTCTGAATTTTAGTGCCTTCAATATGGCTTCCAGTACAAGAACAAGAAAATGACATTAGGAGACCAGCTATTCTAAGGGGCCCTCTGAGAGAGAAATGATTGGGCGAGGTCAAGACCAGACTATGATATACCCAAAGGCCTTTTCTTTACTTCCAAGTCACACAAAGGTCTGGTGGTAGGTGGAGGATTCTCTGGAAAGTGTTGGTCTTCCCCTCCGCTGCCTGCCCTCCTCCCACACACCAACTGCACAGGGAGAGTTTCTCTCTGTGAGGCAGGAATCTGCATTCAGAGGAGGGGGACCGGGTTCTGAACAAGCATCTCCCAACTCTGCTTTCCGGGAACTTCTTCTTCCTCCTTGACTAATCTTTCTATCTCTCAATACATTGTATCTTTTTTTTTTTTTTAATAAATTTTATTGTTATATTCCCCATACAATTGCAATCCCCCCATTCTGACCCCAATCCCTCCCCTCCCACCCCCGCCCCCCTAAAAGTGTCTCTGGTTCATAGTTTTTTGTTGATTTTGATTTTCACTTTCTTATAGTTATTCATTTTCCTGGTCCCTTATTTAAGTTTTCTAGATTCCTGCTATGAGTGAGACCATCCGGCATTTTTCTTTTTCTTTTTGGCTTATTTCGCTGAGCATGATCCCTTCCAGCGCCATCCATGTTGCTGCAAATTGCATGTGTTTATCTTTTTTGAATGCTGAGTAATATTCCATGGTATATATGTACCACTTCTTCTTGATCCAGTCATCTATTTTTGGGCATTTGGGCTGTTTCCAAAGCTTAGCTATTGTAAACAGTGCTGCTATAAACATAGGGGTGCAGGTGCTCTTTGGAATTGATGTTTCTGTGTCCTTTGGGTAAATACCTAGGAGTGGAATTGCTGGATCCTATGGAAGCTCTATGTTTAGTAGGTCCAGAAATCCCCATACAGCTTTCCACAGTGGTTGGACCAGTTTGCACTCCCACCAACAGTGCAGAAGAGTTCCTTTTTCTCCACACCCTCGCCAACATTTGTTGTTGCTAGTTTTTTTAATATGTGCCATTCTCACTGGTGTAAGATGGTATCTCATGGTAGTTTTGATTTGCATTTCCCTGATGACAAGTGATGTTGAACATTTTTTCATATGCCTGTTGGCCATTTGCATTTCCTCTTCAGAGAAGTTTCTTTTAAGCTCTTCTGCCCATTTTTTGACTGGATTATTTTCTTTGTTGTTGTTGAGTCTCATCAGCTCTTTGCAGATTTTTGTGATCAGTCCTTTATCATTAGTGTTGGGTGCAAAAATGTTCTCCCAGTTGGTGGAGTTTCTCTTTGTTTTTGTTATTGTCTCTTTTGCTGTGCAGAAGCTCTTTAATTTGATGTAGTCCCAGCTGTTTATCTTTGCCTTCACTATCACTGCTTTGGGTGATGTGTCTGTAAAGATGTCTTTGATGTGCAAATCACGTAGTGTTTCGCCTATATTTCCTTCTATATATTTTATGGTTTCAGGTCTTATGTCTAGTTCTTTAATCCATTTTGAGCTGATTTTTGTGTATGGTGTGAGGTGGTGGTCAAGCTTCATTCTTTTGCATGTAGCAACCCAGTTTTCCCAGCACCATTTATTGAACAAACTTTCTTTGCTCCAATGTATATTCTTTGCTCCTTTGTCAAAGATTAGTTGACCATAAATCTGTGGGTTTATTTCTGGATTTTCTATTCGATTCCATTGGTCTGTATGTCTGTTCTTGTTCCAATACCATGCAGTTTTGATGATTATGGCTTTGTAGTATAGTTTGAAGTCTGGAAGTCTGATGCCTCCATTCCCTTCTTTTTTTTTTTCAGGAGAGCTTTGGCTATTTGGGGTTTTTGGTGATTCCATATGAATTTCATCAATAATTGTTCTATTTCTTTGAAGAATGACATTGAAATTTTGATTGGAATAGCATTGAATCTGTATATTGCTTTTGGTAGGATGGCCATTTTAATAATGTTTATTCTTCCAATCCATGAGCAGGGGATGTCTCTACATTTCTTTGTGTCTTCTTCTATTTCTTTTAACAGTGTTTTATAGTTTTCTTTGTATAGGTCCTTTACCTCTTTTGTTAGATTTATTCCCAAATATTTGATTTTTTTTGTTTCAATAACAAAAGGGATGGTCTTTTTGATTTCTTCTTCTTCAGATTTATTGTTTGTGTATAGGAAGGCTACTGACTTTTGCGTGTTGATTTTGTATCCTGCCACTTTACTGAACTGATTGATGAGTTGAATTAGCTTTTCTGTGGAGTTTTTGGGGTTCTCTATGTATAATATCATATCGTCTGCAAATAGTGATAGTTTGACTTCTTCTTTTCCTATTTGGATTCCTTGGATGTCTTTCTCTTGTCTTATTGCCCTGGCTAGGACTTCCAGTATTATATTGAAAAGCAATGGTGAGAGTGGACATCCTTGTCTTGTTCCAGATCTTAATGGAATTGCTTTCAGCTTTTCACCATTGAGAATGATACTGGCTGTTGGCTTGTCATAGATGGCCTTTATGATGTTGAGGTATGTTCCTTGTATCCCCAGAATTTCAAGGGCTTTTATCATGAATGGGTGTTGCACTTTGTCGAAAGCTTTCTCAGCATCTATTGATATTATCATATGGTTTTTATATTTCTTTTTGTTGATGTGTTGGATAACGTTGATTGATTTTCGGATGTTAAACCATCCTTGTGCCCCTGGAATGAATCCAACTTGGTCGTGGTGAATTATCTTATGGATACATTGTTGGATTCTGATAGCTAAAATTTTATTAAGGATTTTTGCATCAGTGTTCATTAGGGAGATTGGCCTGTAGTTTTCCTTTTTTGTGTTGTCCTTGTTCGGTTTTGGTATTAGTGTAATGTTGGCTTCATAAAACGTGTTTGGTATTGTCCCTTCCTTCTCAATTTTTTGGAAGAGTTTGTGAAGGATAGGCACTAATTCGTCTCTGAATGTTTGGTAGAATTCATTTGTAAATCCATCAGGTCCTGGGCTTTTGTTTTTGGGGAGGTTTTTTATTACCATTTCAATTTCGCTAATTGTAATTGGTCTGTTTAGGTGTTCTATTTCTTCTTTATCTAGCTTTGGGTGATTGTAGAGTTGTAGGAATTTGTCCATCTCCTCTAGATTGTTAAACTTGTTTCCATATAACTGTTCATAGTAGTTACTGATTATTCTTTTGATTTCTGCTGTGTCCGTTGTGATTTCTCCTCTTTCATTGATGATCCTGTTTATTTGTGCTTTCTCCCTTTTTTCCTTTGTGAGCCTGGCTAGGGGTTTGTCTATTTTATTGATTTTTTCAAAAAACCAGCTCTTGGTTTCATTGATCTTTTGGATTGTTTTTTAGTTTCAATTTCATTTATTTCTGCTTTGGTTTTTATTATTTCTTTTCTTCTACTGGTTTTGGGGTTTTTTGTTGTTCTTTTTCTAGATCTTTGAGCTTCGAGATGAGGTTGTTTCTTTGCGTTCTTTCTTGTTTCTTGATGTGAGCTTCTATTGCTATATATTTTCCTCTTATTACTGCTTTTGCTGCATCCCATACATTTAGGATATTAGTGTCCTCCTTGTCGTTCAATTCAAAAAATTTTTTAATTTCTTCTTTGATCTCCTCATTAGTCCAATGGTCTTCCAGTAGTGTGGTTTTTAATCTCCATGAGGTAGGAAAGTTCCTTGCCTTCTTTTTATGGTTTATTTCTAGTTTGATGCCTTCATGGTCAGAAAAGATGGTTGATATGATTTCAATCTTGGTGTATCTGTTGATGTTTGTCTTGTGCCCCAGTATGTGATCGATCCTGGAGAATGATCCGTGTGCGCTTGAGAAAAATGTGTACTCCGTTTTTTTGGGGTTTAGTGTTCTATAGATGTCTGTTAAGCCTAATTGCTCTAGGTCCTTATTTAGAGCTTTGGTTTCTTTACTTATTTTTTGTCTTGTTGATCTATCCATTGTTGATAGTGGTGTGTTGAAGTCTCCCACTACGTATGTGTTTTTTCTGATGTCTGTTTTCAGAGAGGACAACAGTTGTCTGATATATTTTGGTGCTCCTTCATTTGGTGAGTATATGTTAATGAGTGTTATTTCTTCTTGAAGTATTGTCCCCTTGATCATAATGTAGTGACCATTGGGGTCTCTTTTTATCTTTTTGAGTTTGAAATCTGTTTTATCTGATATAATACATTGTATCTTTTCAGACTTTCTGAAGTGTCAGAGGCACTTCCACCTCAGAGTTCATCTTTTTAACTATTCATTTGTGATGAATTTTCACAAAGCACAGGCCTCTGGGATGGCATTTCTTGATAACCTCACACTTCCAAGCAAGTGAGGAGGAAGCTCTGGGGGAAACCCAGTGGCAACAATTGACCACTGTCCCTGTGATGCCACGTCCCATGACTCCCTGTACTATCACCCCTCCATGAGGTGGCAGCAGATAACTGGAAGCCCCTTCTGTGGGAATTGGGTGCTTTTCTGAGGGTGAAAGTCTGCAAAGTGATGCTGAAGACTTTGGCTTCTCTGTTAAACCCAAGCCGAGCCCTGGGCTGCATCTCCCTCTTGTAGCAAGAAAAGCACAGGACTAGTCCAAGGTGTCCATTTTAACTATTTCCCTTTGTCATTTCAATACTGCAAATATCAGGCACTTATTTCATACAAGACACAGCAGAAAGTGACAAGGTTAAATAGACCTGGAATCGTGCCCTCACATTTTTAGGGTTTGGGGCACAGCAAGGCAGTTATACAGCTCATCTAACACAAGGCTGGTTGTTTAAGTGCTGCCACTCTTTGGGGACCAAACAAGAGCTACAGGGCACTGAGGAGGAAGGCATTCATCCCAGCTGAGGATTCCTGTAAAAGGTGGCATCTGAATTAGAGAAGAGAAGGATGCTGAACTCTAAACAAGGAAAGTGGTGGGCCTCCCAAATGAAGGGGATGTGTACACCAACACAGAAGGGGGGCTTGGAGATAGTGAGGAGTCTAGTCTGACAAAAAACACAGAGCATGTGCCTTTTTCTGCAGTATCCAGCCAGGCAGTTTCAGCCCAAAGCACTTAGAGCCTGGCCTTTGTGCTATGGGGAACAGGCAGCTACTGAAGGAGCCAGGGCTATCATGCCTGTCCTTCAAGAAGATGACTTGGAATCTGAGAGGGTGAATGTCAGCTCAAAAGCATGACACTGTTCCCTATCCTTGTCAATATCTTCTCCGGAGTCAGCAAGAGTGAGATTAGAGGTACACTCCAGAGGATGCATCCAGGGGAGGAAATGTTGGAGACTCCTGACTCCACTCAGGCATCCATTCCTGGGGCGCAACAGCAGAAGAGTAGCCTCACAGTGAAGACCTTGGATTCTGTGGCTCCCTGAAGCCCATGTGGCAGATGTCTGCCTGAACCTTAGAAGGAGGCTATGTGTCTCCTGACTCTAGGTATGAAATCCAATTCCTACCCTCTTGGACTTATATGGGACTTTCGTGGTGGGCCAACTGGCCCCAGCCTGTTCTTTGGAGAGAAGATTCAATCAGCACCTCTGCAGAAGATAAAAATTTACTACTTGCTGGCTATCAGCCACAAAAACAGACAAGACAGGTCTCCTGACCCCTGCTCTGTTGTGCTGATGGGATACCCCAATAGTCTGAACTGTAGAGATTTTGACAGAGCACACAAAAATGAGTTGGCAATGAAAAAGCAATGAAAACCTAAACCCATTTCATTGGACTCTAACCAGAGCGAGAAAGACTAGGCTGAGCAAGCAGAGCTGGCAACTTCATTTATAGTTCAGCTCATGGAAGAGAGAGAAAGGACATTAATAAAAGCAATTAGAACAAAGATAATTAGAGCACAAAAATGGATTTCTGGAACTAAGAATGATATTTATGAATTTTACAAGTTCAGTAAAAAAAATATGAAAAATATGAGAATATTCACTGCTCAGAATAGAGCTCATGTTCTGGAAGATCAAGTTAAAGAGCTAGCCTCCCAAGTAAAATCCTGTGGAAAAAGTGAAAAGAAGACAAATCCAGAGGATCTGTCATGTTAACAATGGGAACTCTAGAAGATGTAAAATATCAGTTATGTGGAAAGTAAGAAGTAAATGATAGAGACAATTTTCTTCAATTATTTGCTTAATTTTTTTTGTGGTCATTCATATTAAAAGGACAACTAGATGTAAAATATATACATATATAAATAAATAAAAGTTATATATAAAAAAGAAGTCAACTAGAGAGGATCTATTAAGAGAAGAGAGGGAAAAAAAACTTGAGACACACTCTAATGGAGTTTCTGCATTTAAAGATGGGGGAAATCCTACGCACCTGAAAAAGAACAGGTTTCTTACTCATCACCTGAAATAGCAGAAGCTAAAGATCACTGAACTAACACCTACAGAAGTAAAGAATTATTATTAATAAAAATACATTATGGTACCAGCCTATGTATCACTCATCTGAAAGGGCAAAAGAAAGAATAAAACTATAAACTCTCTTCTCTAATTATAATCCAATAATATTGTAAATCAACAACAGAGGATTACAAAAAAAAGCTACTTGAGACTTAAGAAACATTCTTTTAATTATATTTTGTATAATGGGCAAGTCATTGTTAAAATAAAACATTATCTAGATCATTAAAAAAAAACCCATTTCAGGGCCTCCCCTGGTGGCACAGGTGGTTGAGTGCAGTGCTGTGAAGCTGTCCACAGCCTCTGCAGCACCAGTTCGATCCCAGCCAGCCGGCGAGGGTCCCACGTGGTGCAGCAGACCTCTCCTGTCTCTCCCACTGCTCCCCTCAGCAGTGTATTTCGTCAGCCTTCCTGTTCTGTTCCCCGTTCTTCTTCTGGTGAATTATCTCACCCTCTCAAGAATCTGGCTTATACCCCGGTTCTTGTATGGATAAATAAATAAATCTTTAAAAAAAAATTTCACACCAAAGAGTATAGGTCAGAGCTAAAGTTGTAGTTAAAAGAAAATGTATGTTGCAAATGCTTTTAGTATATTAGAAAAATTTAAAATATGGAAATTAAAATTACAAATACAGAAATTAGCAAGGAATAGCAAAATATAAAATAAGACAATTCTGGTAGCAATACCCTTGGATAATGGGTGGGAATAATTCTGCAGAAAAGTGATAATGTCTTGAAATATAGATGCAGCAGGATGGATAAGAAGACCTAGAGTCAGAAGCTGTTCTGTAAGTAGAGTGATCCTTGGTTTTGGCATCTAGAGGTGGAGAACTGGAAATGAAAGAAGTCAGATATAACTTTTTGACTTTCAGAATGGGTCACTGGATGGAGGTGACATTACTAATATGACAGAAAGCAGAAGGAGCAAAAGTGTAAGAGGGAAGACACCGAGGTCAGTTTCAAATACATGGAATTTGAGGCACCTGCTAATGGGCAAGGCATGTATTAGATGCTACCTGTACTCACTATCAATCTGAATTTGCCCCTGCAGAGCCCAGATTCTTTTGTACCCATCCAGGATTGTACTTAGCATATCAAGAGAAATAAAAGTATATATTTTATTATAATCGAATGCTAGAAATGCCTAGCCCAACCTCAGGAGTGAGAGAGTAGGCTCCCTCCTCTCCAAACATCTGGGTTACAATTCAGGACTATCCTTAAAGATGGGCAGTGCAGAGTGGATGGCAAGCAGGCCAGCATCTCCTCAGAGGGACTGCATCATTCATTTCAAGCACCTACTGAGGAAACAAGTAAACTTAATGAAAGAGAACTGTCCCTAAAGCAATTAAACACAAACACGTGGTTGTACCTCAAAAAATCATTAAATATGACTTTAGAGTACGTCAGCTCAATGTATGTTTTCTTTGTCCTTCTCCCCTTGCCCAACCAGCCCAGAACCCTAACAACTCATCATTAAGAAATCTAGATCTTGGTGATCAAAAGAATGTCTGGACAAGATCTCTTAATATTCAGATAACTCTTTCAAGTAAATCTGGTAACAAACATCTGGCTTCCATCCAAGTCAATTTTCCTGTGTAGCTTCTAGGAAAAGCAGCAAGTGAATGATAATATGCACTTGGAATTTAAAAACAAAAAAGAGCCAGGCAGAGAACATCCTGGAGAGAATCTCTTCTATCCTCTGCCTCCACTTAGGCCAGCTTGATTTTTTTCTTTGATGTGAAAGTTTCGCTTCAGGCAAAGTATATTTGCTTAATCCTCTACCACTGATTTGTGCCATGTTAACTTAGTCCTTGGTGAGAAGGTTTAAACTGTGAATGAAACGGGAACTTTGAGTACCGGCTACTGATTTTAATCGAACCTCTGTTTGAGCCTATGAAACAAAGATCTGAGACACTAAGTTACTATTTGAGACTCGCAGGGATGCTCACAACACAGAGACCTCAGAGTGGTCCTTATGCCATGAATATGCACCTGAGAACACATGTACAGTTCTCTGAGAAGCATTCACCCCAGTTCAAGACATGGAAGGTCAGATAACAATTTTATGTCCATTATTTTTCAATCAAAACAAATAGAAGGATGTCACACTGGAGGTTACAAATGAAACCTCCAGAGTTTTACATTGAGTTTAGACCATTAGAAGTAACTGAATATGGACATAGTGACCTGACCTCACATCCAGATGAACCCAATTCATGATCAAGGAAAATAAAGGCACAAACAACCAAAGTAGTTATGAGAACAACTGATACATCACTAGAGAAAACTGGTATTCCTGAGTCCAGAATTAACCAGACTCATTTGTGGGGAATTATTAAAATACATCTATGGGGGCATTGTTTTTTCTTTTTCTTTTTTTCTTTTGTAAAGTCAGTCTTCATTTCTCCTGATGGATGATGCTCATTAACATTCAAAAAATGATAGCAAAATGGCCTGATTCTTTCTTTTTTTTTTTTTAAGTTGCACCCATCTCTGCAAGGTTAATAGAAGTACAAATTTGGAAATTCAGGCAGGGTTTTCTTTCCCTTCTATGTGCTAAAATTATTTCCCCATATGGTACTGATTTTTTTTTCTCTTTGCATTAACTGAAAATAAGCTTCTAATAATATTCCAGACAGGGGGTCTTTCATTATAGACTTCCAGATTTGAAGGCATGAAGCATGTGATGTGGAGAATTTCACGTGGTTTAGAAAAGGTCCAGATACCTGGAAGAAACTGCTTAGGGCAGTTTCACTGCCTGAGCAGAGTTGTTTTAGAGTTGTTTATTGAAGATTTGGCTACCATTGTGGGGCTCTCTAAACATCTTTGCATTTTCTTTGATGACATCTTACATATAAATTCAATGCAGTGCTGATATTGTCATCAGCATCATTCCTGAACAAGGCTTATTATCATGATTAGCTGTGTGTCATCTCATTCATCATTGAACACCCTTACTCTGTTCTAAAGCAGGGACAGACTTTAGCTCTTTAACTAAAGACTTTAGTTCCCTGATGTGGTTCAAAAACCAAAAGTATCCAGATCACCTGAGACCTTGGGGAGAATCTGACCCCACCCAAATCTACTGCTATGGACTGAATGTGTCACCTTCTGCCCCAAATTCATATCTTGAAATCCTAAACCCCAATGTGATTGTATTTTGAGGTAGGATTTTTTGGTAATTAAGGTTCAAGGTTTTCATAATGGTGGGGACCTGAACCTATTGGATTCATGTCCTTATAAGAAGATAGACCAGAGAGCTTACTCACTCTCTCCATACTCGCACAAAGATCCCATTTTACTTTTTTTTAAGATTTATTTATTTATGCATACAAGAGCTGGGGTACAAGCCAGAGATGCGAGGGGTGAGAGGATACACCAGAGACAGAGTGGGAGCAGAACTGGTGGTTCTACTGAAGCACACTGCTGAGGGGAGCAGCGGGTGAGTCAGGAGAGGTCTGCTGTACCATGTTGGTAGCTCCCTGGCAGGGGATCAAACTCCTGCTGCAGTGGCTGCAGGTAGCTTCATAGTTCTTTGTCTTACCCCCTTGTGCCACCAGGGAGGCCCCAAGATCCCATTTTAGAAAACATGGATATTTTGCCATCTATAGAAAGTGATCAATAAATACTTATTTTCCCTTCACTTCTCCTTGATATCAGTAATACTCTGTGAGATAGATGTGTAGTCACACATGATCAAAGGGAAAATGTGTCTTTTTCAGAAAGACCATTACAAATAGAAATTGGCATCTAAGGTCACAAGTGTCAAGAAATACATATTAACTATGGCTGGTACCAGAAAAATCCAGATCCACTTCTGGAGTGGGAGGGAGGAAGAATGTCACCATGCCCATACCTCTTCCCTACCACATTTATTGGGAAGGTTCTGTCAGACTCACTATCTATTTTTGTATAATAAATGAGTTAATGATTTTCATATTTTTTAATGTTTGGAGAAACATTTTTTTTAAATGGATTTATTTATTTATTTATACAAGCACTGGGTACAGTCAGAAGCGCGGGAGGGTGAGAGAATTCACCAGAGCCAGAGCGGGGAGCAGAGCAGGCAGAGTGACGAAATACACTGCTGAGGGGAGCAGCGGGCGGCAGGAGAGGTCTGCGCGCCATGTGGGACCCTCGCCAGCGGCCGGGGATCGAACCAGAGCTGCAGAGGCCGTGGGTAGCTTCACATCCCAGCGCTCAACCGCTGTGCCACCAGGGGAGGCCCAAGATGGAACTTCTTGACATGAGAAAGCTATAGGAAATTAACATTTTAGTGCTTGTAATAAAGTATTATTGAAACACAGACATGTTCATTTGTTTACATAATATGTCCATGGTATAGTTGTACTGTAATATATATATATATATATATATATATATATATATATATATATATATATGGTTTAGGATATAGCCTAAACCATTTCCTACTAGCCAGCCCTTTACAGGAAAAAAACATTTACTGACTGCTATCCTAGGGGAATAGGAATGAAGAAAGAGGGGACAAAACAGCCTCGTTTTTTCTAGAGGGATTTTTGGACTGTTAATAATATTCTGTAGTGAACATAATAATGCTTTTAGTTTGGGTTTTACTTTATACTCCCGCTGGATTTTTTTAATGTTAAGAGCAATTCCCAGGAATAGACTTTTGGCACCAAACAATATATGACTTTTACGTATTGCCTAATAATTCTCCAAAACAGTAGTAGCAAGTCTTAATATCACTGACAGTTTTACCATGTCTTTTCTGAATGCTATGAAGTATCTTCCTAAAGTCAGATGTACCTGACTGAGTCGACCACTTATTTCCTTCACACTAATAAAGCCCAAGATGAAGAACCTCCTTGGCTTCCCGTTCCTTCTTTATCATCACTCTTCTGCTTTCCTTGTCAGTACTGAATGCAAAACAGCAATTCATCTTGTTGCTTTCATTTTTTTCTAAGTAATGGTAATGAAATGTCATTGGGGAAAACCAAGAAATAATCAGATACTCTGTGTTCAGCAAAACACTTAAACTTACAACAAACATCTAGAACACTCAAGAACCAAAACGTAGACCACCAAGATGTTGCCTTCTCTGGATCGGTCTGTGTTAATATTAAAGTCTCTATTTTACTTGGAAGTTTGTATGATAGTCCCAGAATATAATTTTTCCAAATCCCTTTAATTTGTGCATAAATTGTTCTTTATCACCTTTTCAATTAAGATTATTTTCCCTTAACTGTGTTTTTACTCACACACACACATACACACACACACAGTGCTAATCCTCTATTTATAATTTTTCTGTCAAATCACATCTATTTTTCCATTAAACACAATCTACTCATGCATCCTGCCTCTACAGAGATGATCAATACCAAACAGAAAATGGGAAGAAGCAGACATTTACTGAGCACTTGCTTTTTTTTTTTTCCTAGGAAATATGCTAAGTTCCTTTTCTTCATCACAAAATTTGATGTTAACTCTGCAGAGCAAGTTCTATTACCCTCTTTTATAGATGAAGCTAGGATTCATATAAAGGATATTTCTTGTCCATGGTCACACAGCTAAAAAGAGTGGGACCAAAATCCAAGTCCTACTTCTGAATCCATATAACATATCTTTGTACCTGTAGTGTGATACATATGATTACTGGAGTATCTCAGAGGGTACAATGATGAAGTTTAAATTTCTTTAAGTTTTACATTTATGCTTAACCCCTAGTGTACCAGGGAAAATAGTCATCACCACTGACCACCTAAATTCAATGTACCTTTACTTTTTATGTTTTAAGATAATTTACAAATAATTTTGAGAATAAAATAATAGTGAAAGGAAACTTTATTCAAAATTTTAGTAAGAATATATGCCTATCAAACACAATTTATTGTTATGTATTCTCTTTATCTACTTATCTATATCAATATTGAAAAGAGAATGAAAAAGAAATCTGAAATGGGCATTATCTTCGGAGTGCCATTAATTGCCCATCAAATTTCATGCATGCACCTGGAACATATTCAATTTGTAAATACTTATTTGAGATTTCCTATAACACTTGAGATTTCTTATAACACTTGCATCATCAAAATAAAAAAAAACTTAAGTTTTCTTGGAACTTTTGATTATTCGTAATTTTGTTGAAGGGGAGGCCATATTTTTAATTCCACATTACAAAATATGTCTGTTTTAGATTTTCAAACAGGAATTAGGATAATGTTGAATTGTTTTAAGTTTCTTCCACTCATCCTTGTATACATACCTGATTCAGCATTTGTCCACTTGCAAATCATATCAAGTAATTTTGGCACCAAAACATCATAAAAGATTAAAGCATAGTGACTTTTAGAAGCCTGGGATGGTCCAAGTTCTTGTTGAAAAATGATACACAAAGGTCTTCCTGTTCAATAAGAAACAGACAAGAATGCTATATTTCCTTTCTTTTCATCAGACTATTATTGGTCAGCCATTCCTGAATTTAAAACAATTCATCTAGGATACTCTTATCTGAAGAGTTATGGTCTAAGGCTTTGCTAATATAATCAATTTGACCATCATCCTTATAGAGTATTGCTGTCTCTTTGCATTTGTCTTCTCATTTGTCTAATAATTATGAAATATCTTTCTTCATAAATTCTATTCTTTTTCCCATTATGAATGAGAAATGAAAAATTCTGAATTCTCAGTTGTGTCCATTAAAAGCTAAAAGTAGACTACAAAGAGAGTGCCTGCTATCTTATACCTTTTGACAGGTAATGCAACATTTTGGACACTATAATATGAAAACTGAAGTATGGTCAAATGATGATGACTTGTGTCACTATTGTATCTAGCTGATCCTATCAGTCTTCCTGGTTTTTCTTAATTTTATATTTTAACATCAATGAGCATAAAAAGCCATGATGACACAGCTACCACAAAACAGCAAATTTTTTCAAGATATAGGAAACATAATACTAAAATTTTATAACTCAAACTTTTTAAAGGGTCAAGTGCTAATTGGAAGAAAAGAATTATTTTCCTTTTTAAGTAAGATTTTTCTTGTACTTTGCCATACTTTTTGGAAAAGAATAAGAAAAAGTCATAAAATAGCAATACTTAAAAATAGAGCTAGTCAAAAAATAAAATTAGGTCCATTGAATCCTTATGGCATAGTGAGGGTTAAGGAGCCTTGAAATATTTAGTTAGCATATCAAACCATAAATCCATAGATGTTATTTCTTAAGGTAAAACAGTTTATAAAATATCAATGATCAGAAATTCCAAAATGGAATAGATGTCATCCAAATTTTCAGACAAGTACTAAACTAATAAACTAGCAAACACCAGCAGGACCAACATGTTTTGAAGGTGGGAAAAGGAACTAATCAGAACCCAAAATCATATATTATATAATGTTTGATTTTGACAAAAATTTATGAGATATAGAAACAGGATAGAGTGACCCTTATGTAGGAAAATCACAACAAAAACTAAGCAATAAAAACTTCATTGAGGAGACTCCAATGAAGGAGACAAAAACTCCAAGGCAGATATTACAAATATGTTCAAAGAAATTCTCACAACCATGTTTAAAGAATTAAAGAAAATTCAATGATAATAATGCAAAGAAAGGTAATATCAATAATGATATTAAAACAATATTAAAAATTGGAAATTCTGGAAATATTTAATCTGAAAAAAGAATCAGCAAATTTGATGGCGGATCATCAGAAATTATACAATATGATGAGCTGAAGAAAAGGAAATGAACAGATCATCTGAGACACCACTAAGCACACCAACAGCCATGTATGTAAGATTACCAGGAAAAGGGAAGGAAAAAGGGAGAAATAATATCCAAAGAAGTAACGATTGAAAACTACCCAAATATGATGAAAAATACTAATCTGTACAGTTAATGAACTCCCATAGAAAAGACAAAAAGAGAGCCATAATTAGGCATATTACAGTAGGAAGGTTGAAAGTCAAAGATAAAGAGAAAATCTTGAAATAAGTAAGTCAAAAATGATTAATACCATAGAAGACAACACCAATAACATTAATAGCTGACTCCTTATCAGAAACAATGGAGCCCAAAAGAAAGTGAGTAACATATTAAAAGTTCTTCAAGAAAAAACGGTTAGCCAGGAACCCCATATCCAGCAAAACTAATTTCAGATGGAAAAAAAAATACATTCTAAAATAAACAAAGACTGAGAGAATCAGTAGCTAGCAAAACTTGCCTTACAAAAAATACTCATGGAATTCTAATCTGAAAGGAAATGACACTAAACTATGAGCTAATTTACATGAAAAACAAAAATTGCTGACAAAAGAAATTGTGTATTAGCTATAAAAGACAGCATAACTACATATTTATTTTCCTTCTTTTAATTCATTAAAAAATCAATATAAAGCAAAGTATAAAATTGAAATGCAAGGTCTGTATCATATAATGGTAGATATTTGCCTATATCAGCACAAAGGAGAAATGAAGGAAAGGTTATAAGATGTAACTTGAGTTCACAGGAAGAATGAAGAGTACCAGAAATGCTAAATAAGATTAACATAAAAGTTTCATGAATATATTTTCTGTTTTCTTAGTTTCTTAAAAATATATAAGATTATATAAAGCAACAATTATAGCACTACATTGTTGTATTTGTAACATGTTGATGTGATTTATATTATAGTAATAGCACAAAGAGGGGGTAAAGGAAGGAGTAGACCAAATTTTTTGTATTTCTCTGGAATTAAGTTAGTATAAATCTAGATTCTGAGAAGTATATTGTAATCCTTAGAGCATCCAACAAGAAAATAACTCAAAAAAGTATTTAAGTCAATTTAGAGGAATTAAAATGGTGCCAAGAAATATCCATTTAAAACAAAAGGAATCAAAATCAACAAACAACTATGAACCAGAGACACTCTTGGGGTGGGTGGGGATTGGGGTCAAAATCAGGGTTGCAATTGTATGGGGAATATAAAAATTAAAAAATTAAAAAATAATAAAACAAAAGGAAATAATAAAGGAAGAACAGAGGAATAAGAAAATACCTGAATCATAGAGAAAATAAATAGCAAGATGACAAAATGAAATCTGACTATATCAATAATAGCATTAAATATGAATGAACTAAACAATCTAATCAAAAAGCAGAGATTTTCAGGGTAGACTTTTAAAAAAAAAGCAAGATTCAACAATATCCAAATATACAAATGGACTAAGAAGCAAGGCTAGGAGAAGATATACCATATATAAAGAGTAGCTTATATACTTGAGCTAACTCAAGAATTGGAACAATCTACTATAGCATATAAAATGAACTGTAACACACACAAATGTTACTAAATATACTTGTATAATGATAAGAAGGGTCAATTCATTAAGAAGCTATATCTTCTATATATCTATCTAAACTGTATAAACACATATTTGTACTTAATAAGGTCCCAAAACACATGAAGCAAAACTGATGGAAGAAAAAATCATTTAAAAAAAAAATCAAAGAAATAATGGTTCAAATGGCTTCCAGTTATGTTTAAGTCACAAATATGTCATCATGAATTATTAGGGTTTGAGAAATACCATGTCATATCACACTAGTCATAGTGTTCTCAAATTTCAAATTCATCCTGCATTGTTAATGGCATCTCAGGCATTAAGTGTCTTCACTAATGTCTTCATTTTCTTCTCCTGAAAGTCCATTCTCATTGAAGGATATAAAGTTTTACACTCTTTTATATAATTTCTCATTATTCATTTGTTTAGTTAAGATGGATAGCATACAAAATTGAAAGAAAACAATTCAAATTTAAAAACTGGTGAAAGTCTTGGTTCTATTATTTACTTACTGTAAATTCATCTCTGTGGGATTTGGCTTTTTATCTTTAAAATGATGTGGTAGGATGAGTTGGTCTGAGGTCCCTTTCACTAACAGTTCTGAGCTGGTGAGAACACTTTTCACCAAATTCAGTATGGTTAAGAGGAGCCAGAGTGCTAGGTCTGAGCTGATAAGATCCACCTCATTTCTTCAAGATGGTACACTTTCATTTTCTAGAAAGACCTCTGAGAACTCTTAACATCTCTACAGAATCCAGTTGTTTACTCTGGAGCATTTAATAACATTTTCATTCCTCATGTTTAGGTCCTTCTGTGACTTGGTGCTGTAGTCTGCATCCCTAGCATCTGCAGTTGCAAGATATCACGACTTTTGTATGAATTCCCTGAGAAAAGCTGATTCAGTCTAGGACTGGGAGCCATTCAGGTCAGGTTGGGCATGCATATTCAGGCCCTTTAGAGAAACAGTTAAAAATACAATATTAACTTTAAAACTGGGAACAAAACTCAGCCTTTGCATGATGTGGAGAGGGCACCTTAATTGCCTCACCTAGTTCCAAGCCTGATTTCACCCAGAGATTATGATTTCTTTGCAACATAATTAAGAAAGAGAATGTATTATCCAGATTGAGACTGCAAGCAGAAAAAGAATATCTTGTTAAAAGTTTTTTAAATATCTCTTTGGACTTTTCTCCCAAAGACTCAGCAGAGAATACATAACTCCTGCATGAAATGCCCAGAGACAGTGTGCCTAGTGTGCTGTCCTTTTAACTGAACACTGGATTTTGATTTTTTCCCCAGGTTTGTCATTGATTCCAGCGGCACATTTTTTTACACTTAATATTTGTGAAGTCATGGTGTCTTATAACCAAAAGTGTCAGAAAGACAATTAACAGCATCTTTCTTTTAGAAGTACATAAAATAATAGTGTCTTATAAGTGATAGTATCTTCAATTTGATGAAATTCAGCTTAAATATTTTGCGGCTGTGTGTGGATTTAACACGTTTTTCACACCCATCACTGTATCTTGTATGCATGATATATCCTTCACCAGGATTTTATAATGAATGAAGGAATGACAGAGGAAGGAAGGAAGAAGTGAAGGTATGAATGAAAGAATCCACCCATCCTAGCTGGTTTACTTTTAAAGCACTAATAGTGTAGTGCCAGTAAAAATATCAGATCCTATTCAATAGCTGTTTAAACTGTCATCATGATCTTCTGGAATGATAGACTGAAAAAGGCTGCATATTGCATTAGCCATGAGCATTCACTTAACTCTCATTATTTCATTTTCTGCCAAATTGGTGCTAATTCTGTTCCCATGTGGTGCACTTTCCCTAGTCTTTGTGATAATTTGAAACCCTGCTTGACACAGAATTTTACCCACTCCTTTCTCTTCCTGTTTCTCATCTGCCCTAAGACAATTTCTTTCTAATGGCATTTTCATTAACTCTCCACTCACTTTCCTCATTTTAACCCTTTGATTCTGAAATGAAAATCAATTTTCAAGGTAATTCTAGCATTAAGTGTAAGTTCTTTTCCTTTTAAACAATTGATTTCAACAGTCACAACCACAAACATGTGTCTCAATGTCATTATTAATAACACCTGGTTTGACTACAGAAAAATATTTTTCTAATGATTTACTTCAATCCCTTTCAGTAAGAAATTAAAGTTTTTTTTTTCTCTTTTGATGAGTCATGCAATAGTTTCCTAGCTTACCAATCATCTCTTCCTGTCAATTTCTCTTAAAATGAAGATATTTATTCATTTTAGCAAAAAAAAAAAAAAAAAGATAATGCAATATCAAGATTGCTATTTCTGATTTAACTTTCTTTGGGGAATAGAGAAGATAATTTTTCATGAAAAAAAGAGTAAATGTGTCACAAAGCAAAGTATGAATTATTAATAGTATCATGTGGCCTTACAAAGTGTTAACTTGCTCAAAGGGGAATAAAATTTCAATTGTTTATTTGTAGAGATTATGGATCACATTCTACTTCCAATTGTGGGCTTAAATGGTGGTTTAGGCAACCATTATTTATCCCAAAGTTGTTTTAATTTCAGTTTTAGTGATTTATTAGTGTTAGCGAACCAATCTTCTTTAGCTATTTTTTCATGTTTCAAGTCCACATGGTTAATAATTCCGTGCCGTCTGCAGGATGTTGGTGATGGATGGCCAGGAGCAACAGATGTACTGGCACAAAATTATTCTAGAACCCAGTTACAAGTGCTTTTTAATGGCTAACTTAAAGACATGGGTTATAAATCTCTCTTTTTTATTTTTAATTACGAAAATACGTGATGCTACAATAATAACCAGATCCTCTTCCCAACCTCTGTATGCTTTAAGTAATGTATGAATATTACCTAGTGCATGGTCTAGCACTCCCTAAGCACATGGTAAGTTAGCTGCTCCTCTTCCCTGTCTCCACCTGCCTTTTCACCCTGTGACTCTCTTACTTCTATGCTCCATGCTGCCTTCTCTCACTATCTCAGTGCCCTAGGATCCTTGGGATTTGTTCTCACCTCCCAGGAATATATCTGTGCTGCTCATTTATATCTTATAAATACAAATGCAAGTTTTATCTCTCCCAAGTCTTTGCCTCTAGGTATAGTTGTCAATGGGGAATGCAGTGTTATTCAGCTATAAGGAATTTCAGGCTTTGAAGTTAGAAAAGGTCAGAGGCATCCCTGGTGGCGCAAGGGGTTAAGCACAGCACTGTGAAGCCATCCGCAGCCTCTGTATCATGAGTTCTATGCCCAGCCCTTGCCAGGGAGCAACCAACATGGTGCAGCAGACCTCTCCTGTCTCACCCACTGCTCCCCTCAGCAGTGTATTTCAGTCAGTCTGCCTGTTCTGTTCCCAACTCTGTCTTTGGTGAATCCTCTCATCCCCCGCAACTCTGGCCTGTACCCCAGCTCTTGTATGCATATATAAATAAAATCTTTTTTAAAAAAAAAAGTTAGAAAATGTCCGATTGAGAAGGTAACCTCAAAATATCTTGTAGACAAACTGCATTATTAACAGGTAAAGCCACTGGAATGGAGGATGCAGAACCAATCCTTGGAAATTTGCCTTTTGCATCAGTTGTGCTATAGGTAAACACTCAGTTTTGCAGTTTTGTTATTCCTCCGCTTGTTTCTAGGACATCATCTTGCATCAATGTCTCCTGGCCATTGTTACTTTGGCAATGTCAAATTTTCTCTTGGATTAATGCATCGAGAATTTTTTGGTTCCCTAAATGTATCTTTCATGTATTTCTCTCCTCATTGTCAACATTCATTCTTGATTTTTGATTTTTTTTCAAGATTTATTTTATTTGTGCATAGAAGAAGTGGGGTGTGGGCCAGAGGTGCAGGGGGTGAGAGGATTCACCAGAGACAGAATGGGAAGCAGAATAGGGGGATCTACTGAAATACACTGCTAAGGGGAGCAGTCGGCAAGATAGGAAAGGTCTGTTGCATCATATGTGTGTTAGATCCCTGCCTGGGAATCGAACTTAGGCTGTCATGGTGGGCCTCTGCAGTGTTAGTGCTTAGACTCAGCCCTTAGGCCACCAAGGAGTCCATAGATTATTTTTTTCATTGAGGAGTGGGAGGCTATATTGAGAAACCACATTTCCATCCAGGCTCCTTCCTGCTAAAATCTGAGCATATCAAAGAACAGCAGGTGAAGAGTTGCTCTGAGAAGGCTCTTCAGAATCACATTGCACACATAGTATGGTCTTCAATGGAGGCCTGGAACTAGATTGCAGTTCTGCCTGGACCTCCTTAGCACTTCGAATGGCTCAGAGTGAGAAAAGGAGATACACTTCTAATTCGTCTTATGAGTGTGTTTGTTTGCCTACAAAGTAAACACAATTGTTTTCCAGATCTTAAATTTTCCTCTTCTTGCACTGACAGTCTAGGATTTATTTTCAACTCCTTTTAGTTTCACATCAATATATAAAACAGATTCCTATAACCACTTTATATTCAGTAATAAAAGTCTCTTTCTTTCCTCATATAACATCTTCAGTCTAACATTGAGAAGACACCCCACCTGGTAACACACTAGACTTTAAACAAGCAAATCCACTAGAAAGGACAGTTTTTCTGGGCATGTGCACTTGGCTCTGATAAATCCCTAATTGCCCAGGCAGAGCATCCAGAGTGAAGCCTTAGGGAAGAAGAGCCAGATGCCTTGATAGCTATTACATCTGTCTTCCCACCGAAGGGTGTCAGTGTGCTTTCAGTTTAGGTCAAAAGAAATTCGCCTGCACATTCTGTCTCAATCCAGTTTTGAACTGACTCTTATCTGTAGACTGAAATTAGCTTTCATCTTGGCAGAACCAATCACTCCGAAGTCAGAGGAAGTTAGCCAAACCTAAAGAACAGGATGTAGAATGCATTTGTGTCTGTGACATGGACTTGTTTGTTGATGTTTATTTTTCAAAGAACATGATGTTTTCAGCATACTTATACATCCCCAGAGGCATTTCTACATTGTCAGACATTATAAACACTAACCCCGTGGCTCCTCTAAGCATCCAGAGCACATCTACTCTTCTCAATCTTTACACTGTAAATAAGCCTCTAGTGGAACCAGAAGTCACAGGAAAAATTGACAGCAAGATCAGATGAGGAAGGGAAAAACATAGCTGTCACGCTGGAGATATTGACAGCTAAATCTTTGTTGGGTGGGCTAAGTAGCAAAGACAAGCCCAACAACAAGCACCAAAATAAAATCATCAACGATAGCTTCTGAGCACTTTCTAGGGACCTGAGCTGAGCCATTCACAGGCGTTATCTCAAAACAACCCCGTGGAATAATTATTCATATTCCATTTTACAGTTAAGTTGTCTCAAGTAAGTGGTGGGACCAGCTAGTACCGGGGGTCTAACCCCTAGTGGTTACGTCATATGCCTTTGCTTAGCTGTTACCTAGCATTTCAGCACCTGCTTTAGTCTGATCTGCCTGCCAATGTACCATGGATCTGTTCCCACCCCAAGAAAAACAAATGCCATGCAGACAGCCTCAAGTGCCAGTCCAGGAGTGACATGTGAAACTCTTGCAATTTGCTAATCAGATAAGTGCTAGAACTGAGGAAATGTAACTTGAGAGCATACAGGAGATCAGCCTTTGCCAGTGTGTCCATGTACTGGTGGAGACCCACAGGGACAGCTCATGTCAGCATGTCACATACTTCATGTCCCCAAAGGAGGACCTCCCCCTCTTCCTCCACTCTATTGGCAGGGAACTTGCCATTTTATCAGTCCCCCAATTCATAATCACAGTTGTCTTTGGGTGTGATCTGTCATCCTTTGCTTGAAAGCATCCAAAACTGGGAAGCTGTTGCTCTTCTTGATTCTGCATCCACATTTACTCTATTTGGGAAACTCATGTGATACTGTCCTTGCAGTGCATATTAATCCACACCAAAATGTTACTACATCTATCACCACAACCATCATCCAGAAAATGCTCTCCCTTCTCTCCAAGATTATGGTAAATTACTCTCCTGAGCCTCTCTGTAATCCTTCTTAGATAAGATGCCCAAATTATCTACAGATATTGAACATGACCCTTCTCCAGCTTCCATGAATATTCCCATTTATCTTGACATTGAAACACCCATTATCCTTCCCTTATTCCTTGACATTACTGTCTCATCTCAACCTCTATTTCAGAGAAACAGATAGTCAAAACCCAAGGTAACAGGCCTATTTTTCTTGCACTGATAGGAATGTACAATGCTGATCTTGCCTCACTCATGGTGGAAATGCCCATACCCTGCTGACTAAACTTCAGTCCCATCTTATAATAGGCTCTTTCTAGGGGGAAATTCCCATGCCTTCTTCTCCCGTGGTATGGTTAGTGGCAGGGGTAAAGCATTCAGGGTCCTGAGCAGAAACTCAGTGTGATTCCCAAGTTCTCCCCTCCACCTCCACAGTCAGTGCCAGCACCCCCCCACCCCACCCCCCGCCACACACACACACACACACACACACACATCTCAAGTTTAGCTCTACCCCCACAGCCTTAGTTTAGACTCAAAGGGACTCCTGGCTGGACTGTTACTGTTAAGTGACCTCCCTGTCTCCAGTTTCTTAATAACAAATATAGGCTGCTAGTGACTTTTCTAGAACACAAATCTAATTACTTCAACTCCTCTTGTCTACCAGAAACAAACAAAAGACTACTTTCTTAAACATTACATGCAAGATTCTCATAATTTAGCCTCAAGTTACTTTCTAATCTCATTCAAATCAACTCTGTTCACCTCAACTTGAATAACCCTAGTAGTTACCTTGTTCCTAACCTGCTTTGGTCTCTTAAAGAATCCAGAGAGGAAGAGAATGGGAGAGGAGTGAGATTAAAGAGGGAAGGAAGCAAAATGGACCATGATGGTGGACTATGGGTGAGTTGGTGGCAGATCACGAAGGTGGCAACCTTGGCAGGGGGAGTCCAATACCTCCAAAATGTTAACAATAATGTCAGCCAATGTTACCTCAATTTTTTTTTTTAAATAGAGTTCTATGTCTTTGCCCATGTTGCATCCTTAGACTGTAATATATGCCCCTCATCTCCTTTTCAGCTACCACCAAACATTTCCTCATAGTTGTGTGGGTTTGAGGCTATTGATGGTACTGCTACTGGCCAGGAATGCCTGAGGCATTTGAATTCTTCCAGCAGCCTTCACAAACATTTCCACTGCAACAGCTGCCCTTGTGGATTGTGTTATAATCACAAGATGCACTTTAGCAAAAAAAAACATCAAGGAACTCTGAGGAACAAGCTTTACTTCACACAGGTCCTGAAGGATACTTAGCATACTCAAGGCCACATAGCTAGGTTGTGGATAGAGAGCTAGAGATCCTGGACCTATCATTATTAGGGTCCTAAAATGGAGTGTCTAGGTTTCTGAGGGCTCACTCCTTAGTGATTAAAGTATCAGTGACAGGGAGTTTAGGGAACAGCAAGGGAAGAGCAAGGTCACTAAAATGGGCAGTTATCTAACATTACCCAGGACTCTCTACAAGATAATATGGCTAGGAGCAGCCTAATTCCTTACCAGGTTGTTTTGCTAATAGCTGTGTCATACAGCTGGCAATGTTTATTCAAGATAGATGTCTTTTGAAATGGATGCCTCAGCAATCAAAAGCTTAATGTCAGGCACTTGCACTACAATGAAGAAGCTTAATGTCAAGTACTTAACACCAAATTAATTTTCAATACCCAGCTCCTCTGTGATATCTACCCAACCCCTCTATAGCCCATCTTGGTTGAGCTCTTGTGTGTTCTCATGACTTTGTGTTTAATGTTTATCTCATCATATTATAGTTCTTTGCATCCAATGTCTTAGGTTGTTATTGGCAAGAATTCTGTTACTGACCTTTATATCCTAACATCATCATTTATAGCGTATCTACTCTTGGCTTTGACCAATATTGTATTTATCATTCAATTTAGGATACATCAATTTCTCCCCAATACTAATAACACCCATAACAATAAGAGCATCAGCCAATGTTTCACACATTGTGAACATTTAGCACTCTTAATAGGTATTTGCTCATTTCATCCTTAGATTAACCCATATCACATATATATACTTAGCCCCATTTATAGTTGAGAAAACTGAGTGTTAGAGAAGTTAAGTAATTTGTCCCAGTTACAAATGTAATAAATGATGGAAAGGAGGTTTGAGCCCTTGCAGCCTGGCTGCGGGTCCCAACTCTTCATTAACCACTGAGCCACACAGTGAAATAACAAAATGAGCCATGGTGAATTTTCCCACTTACTTTAGTTTATTTTCTTACTTCCCCAAAGAAAACTTAAAATACTCTAATGGTGAATTGTATTAGATTAATTTCAGTCCTACACAAGCTCCACTTATATTTATTCAAATCATATGGGGTGAGGGTGGGGCAGCCCCTCTGTGACATTCTCATGGGACACAGTAGTCTCCAAACCTTGGAGGGTGTTTTCCAGACTCCCGCATTGTCCTGCTGAATTTATGCCCTCAATACCCCGTTGCTCTTCCTTTACTGAAGGTGTCATTTTTTACTCAGCCATTACATACAGTGCATTGAAGAAATACTGATCTCCTCCCCATTACCCAGGCCCTGTGAACAGGGCACTCAAAAGAACCACAGTCCCCTGTGCTCCTCTCTCCCTCCCTCTCACCCCTCTCCCTCCTCCTCCCCTGCAGCATGTCTCTGATTTATAATTGTCTGTTTTTGCTTTGTTGTGTTCTGTACTGTTATTATTATTTTTTTTACACTGATGTCTTATTTGGTTCCCCTCTATTCCTGCTATAAGTGAAACCATCCGGTATTTTTCTTTTTCCTTCTGGCTTATTTCACTGAGCATCATTCCCTCTAGCTCCATCCATGTTGCTGCAAATGACATGAGTTTATCTTTTTTGATTGCTGAATAATATTCCATGGTGTATATATACATCTTCTTGATCATCTTCTTGATCCAGTCATCTATTTGTGGGCATTTGGGTTGTTTCCAGGTTTTACCTATTGTTAACAGTGCTGCAATAAAAACAGGTGTACAGGTGCTCTTTTGAATCACTATTTTTGTGTCTTTTGGGTAGATCCCTAGGAGTGGAATTGCCAGATTATATGGTAGCTCCATTTTTAGTAGACTGAGGAACCTCCAGACAGCTTTCCACAATAGTTGGACCAGTTTGCACTCCCACCAGCAATGTGTGCATGGGTGCCTTGGGGAAGGAGATTCTATGGGGACTCAATCTGAGGGGGTGGGAGGAAGAAAATATTGTCTAAAAAATGTAAAAAAAACGATAAATGTTAAAAGAAAAAAAAGAACCAAAGTCATACCTTAGACTATTGGAATTCAAACAATAAGACTTAGCCCTAGTAATAGTTCATGACCTTTCCAAAGGTGCTAAGTAATAGGGATCAGAATGGATTTTGTTGGCTTTAATAGCAAAAGTGAGCCTTTTGTTAGTAATTTAGCCAACCTGGAGTATTCTATTTGGCTGGTAGATATGGGAGCTCCTGGAGATTTTAATGTCAATATAACACACCAAAGAATGAAGGCATGGCAGAAAGAGCAGAGCATTGTGGTGCAGAGTTGTCTTCTGCTCTGAAAATGGAGCTGAGTTCTTTCTGTAAATGATAAAACTGGAGTGGGATGCTGAAGGACCCACCTGGGAATAGGAGCAAAGCTTCCATTTAAATACCTGCACCAGACAGGCTTGCTTAAAATTAAAAAGGTGCACCAAGAAATCACAGCATCATTTAAAATTTTACCTAGCATTCTCAGTTGCTTTTTAATCTTTACTGGTTCTTCAATTCTCTATGTTTTTACACTTATTCATATATACATTTAGAAATATTCAGTGACTATCAGGTTGCTCATCCCCCCCCCACCCAAACCCACCTCACCCCAATGACTTCCCTTCTTAAGACTATCTGCACCATTGTAGTGATTGGTCCCCCACTTGCTCCTCTTTCTGAGTACTATGCTATTTTTTCTTCACCCTCCTTCTCCTTCTGTTCAGTTCTACTCTTTCCCTCTGCTCCCTTTGCTCTTCAGACACCTTACTTGTTTGTTGCCCTCTCACCCCACAAGCTTACCAGCAAATTATAAATAAATCCAGCCTGGGAAGTGTGGCCCTCCTGAAATAGAAGTGATGCAGCCTTCTGAAACTGGAGTCACTGCTGCACGCTGGCTACTCCTTATAGCTCCACTGGAGCTTCTCCTGTATGTTCAAGAGTCACCCACTGCAGAACTAGGAACTAGGAGGGTTTGTCCCTGAAACCGGCAAGGAGTGAATATGGAAGGACTGAATTCTGATCCCACTGATTTTTTTATAAGTTGCTTTCTTAATTACTTTATATATTTTTTACATCATTTTTTATTTTTGTACTATGTATGCATTTTCATCTTGGTTATGGTCCCTGTAAAATTCCCACCACCCATTCACCCATGAACTATCACCATGGTCCCTTGTGCTCTTCCCACCCTTGTTTTGATCCTACTCCCTTCTTCCCTTGGTAGTGTGTCTCTGGTTTATAGTTGCTTGTTGATTTTGACTTTTACTTTATTATAATTATTTTTTTTCCTGATCCCTTATTTGGATCCTCTACATTCCTGCTATAAGTGAGACTATCCGGTATTTTTATTTTTCTTTTTGGCTTATTTCACTAAGCGTAATCCCTTCCAGTGCTATCCATGTTGCTGCAATTGTCATGAGTTTATCCTTTTGATTGCTGAGTAATATTCAATTGTGTATATGTGCCACATATTCTAACCTCTATTTTGGGGCATTTAGGTTGTTTCTATAGCTTACCTGTTGTAAATAGTGCTCCTATAAACATAGGGGTGCAGGTGTCCTTTTGGATTAATGTTTCTGTGTCCTTTCCGTAGATATCTAGGATCATAGGGAAGTTCTATTTTTAGCAGATTGAGGAACCTCCACATAGCTTTCCATAGTGGTTGGGCCAGTTTGCACTCCCAATAGTGATGTGGTAGAGTTTCTTTTTCTCCACATTCTAGCCAACATCTGTTGTTTTTCCCACTGGTGTAAGATGGTATCTCATTGTGGTTTTGATTTGCATTTCCCTGATTACAAGTGACGTTGAACATTTTTTCATATGCCTGTTGGTCATTTGCATTTCCTCTTTGGAGAAGTTTCTTTTTAGCTCTTCTGCCCATTTTTTGACTGGGTTGTTTACTTTGTTTTTGTTGAGACTCATCAGCCTTTTGTAGATTTTTGTCATCAGTCCTTTATCATTAGTATTGTGTGCAAAAATTTTCTCCCAAACAGTGATCCTACTGATTTTTTAAAAGGAATGATGTTCATAAAAATAATAACATTGACAATAACCTCAAACATTTCTTGATCCTCACCCTGGGACACAGGTTCTGTTAATGTCCTGTTATGCTAATAAGGAAACTGAGGAACACTGAGTGATACGGGTCACATACCAGTGCCAAGTTTTTTTATCAACTGGGTTTTCCTGACCTCTCAACAACTCCAAGGTAGTCCTGAGTCCTGGGATTCCGTTTTTTTAATCCTGGTTCTTCATTTCTCTATATTTGCCGAAATGTTCTTGTGCTGTGTGGTTGTTCATCCCAACCTGGCATATCGTACAGAGCATGGGCTAGCCTGCACCGCTAGAACTGACACAGGCTGCAGGGTCACCCTAGCCAGAACAGGGCCATCACAGGTGTCGCCAAACTGGTTCTTTCTGGGAGCATAGACAGAGGTAAAAATGTGCCTACTTGCAATCCAAGTCAGTAAAAACATGTGATGGTTATATGATACCAGTCAGGGAAACAAGATGGTTGATACCAATGATCAGGAGGGAAGGGGCATGGTGGGAAGCTCAAGAAGGCAGAGCCTGACAGCTGTCCAGTGCAGGAAGCATGACTCACACCACCTGGTAGAGTTCGGAGAGAGAGGGCTCAGTCTCCTGGAGAGACACTGATAGATTGGGCATAGTCAGAGCTCAGGGATTGTATTGGGCACTGAGGTTCAGAACAAATGACCAAAGTTCGGGGCCAGTTACCAGCCCTGGAACCCTGTGATGAGCAGGAAGGGTAGCAGTTGACACTGCAGAAAAAATGTTAAAGAACCTGGATATCATGTAAGGGGCTTGGACTTCAACCCATATACCTGTGATCTCACCTGAGGAGCTGCTGCATGCACATGTGGCGCCATAAACTGGGGTGACATCATGCCTTTTTTATAATAATCTCTGGTCATCCCTAACCTCTAATAAGCCTTTAAGAACCCATATATAAATTATCTTTTATGCATAAAAGCTAGTAGATTCAAGGTTAACGTTAATGAATGTCACTTTCACACTCAGACTTGCTTTCATGAACAGCAAAGTAAGAGATACAGAAGCAGCTGCCAAGTTTGCTTAACCCTGGGGATCCTGCGTGAATGCACCATGCATGCTGATATCAGTCTATGATTCAAATTGAGAAAAAGCAGAAAATTGCCTTCAGAGACAACAGTGACTTGGTCTGGGGTGTTCAGGGGTGAGGCAGGAAACAACTGCATGTTATTGTAAGCTTTTTGATAATATTTGGATTTTATTATTTTATTGAGTCTTTGTGTGCTAAAAACTTGAAAAGAAAAAAATCTATTAAATTTGACTATCAGTTTATCAGTGCCAAGTGAATTAAAAGGGTGAGGTGCATAAGGGTAATAGGCTAACATATTGTTGCAGGCAGAAAATAAAGGCATTCGATTGGCAGATACAAGGATTTTAAAAAGAAAATGAATAGTAGTCGGGGACCATTTAATGTGGGCCTGAAGAGATTCAGACACTTCTCAGAAATCATTATAACACAGCAAGTCTTTGACTTTATGAGGCCAGTGGTGATACTGAGATCGCCAATAAAGGTCTGAGTATCCCCATCACACTGTTTAGGGAGGCGAGAAGTCAGGTAATATATTTTAGCAAGATTTCTATCAAAAGGAGCTAAAATCACAAGTGAAAGAAAGTATCTATCATAGCACTTAAATTATAACAAATTGTTTTAGATTTTTCTAATTAAACCTGCCAAACCACACTCAGGGGAACAGGTCTGTTTTATTGACCAGTTTTATTTCCAGGAGAGAAATTACTTAAACAGAGTTTCTTTTACACACAATACTTGAAATGTTTAGGATGCTAGCAAAGGAACACGCCTGACCCCAGGAGCATGACCTCCCAGAAAGTGGGAGGAGGGAGGAGGTTTGTCTTGTACCCAAGACTCTCAGGCCTCCAAGATACTTTCACTGAGGCCCACATAAAACTGAGGAATTCAGTCCTCATCTCCATCTGGCTGCCAGAATAATTGAAACTAGAAATGCCTGCTTTGATTGTTGCTGGGGAGGTAGGCTGAAATTTTAGTGGAGAACTTCAGAACTGCACCAGCTAGACACACTGGGTATTTGGTGACATTTGATTTCTATTGTCCCTAGTTTTCTAGACAGGGAAGCAGAAGAAGATCAGTGCAGCAGCAAACCTTTGGGACCCTCATTCAATGCATGAGGTAGCCCTGGGAGAGGGGCATCTGGGCTTTCCCAGTCAGAAAGCCTCCTAAGGGGCTCTGAGCATCAGGCAGAGAACTCAGATCCACCAAGGGTCCTCACCTACACACTTGGGCCCCACTATGCACATGGGGCTGAATTCAGGTCAAAAGCACCCCAAGATCACGGCCTGGACCCTGTCAGTCGGGGACCTTAACACCCCTCTATTTTTTCTTCTCCACTCTCCCCTCCCACCTCCTCCCGCTGGATCTCCCTTCCCTTCCCAGTCTTCTCACCCCATCAGCCACTTCTCTCTTGCTCTCCACCTCCTTCCCCTCTCTCTCTTTTTCTCTTTCCTCCTCCCTCCTCCTCTCGCCCTGACCCCCTTTTCCTCCCTCCAACTTCAATGAAACAGATCAAATAGGCTTTTCTACTCTAAGAGAATCAAAGGTTAGTCCCCTCTACAGGCCCTTCCCAATTATCTGAAAGCCAAAAGTTCAACATACAAGAAATAGCTACTCATTTCACCCCCTGGCTTAGAGAGAAGGGGCTACTCAAGCCCAGAGGACACTAGCTTTTGAAGAATCAGAGGTATTTTAAACCAGCGATCTCTCCACAGTTGCTGCTTCCCCTTCACAGGCTAACATATCTGCCTGACAGGCAGCCCTACCCTGGCTTCCCTTCCCCCACCTAGAGGACAGAACTGCAAAAGTGTTTATAGAGATAGGCATTGAAGAAAAAACCCTAAAGTTCTGGGAATTGTGGCTCTAAACTTCTGCTGGTGCTTACTGGGGCTTCTGAGCCCTGAACTATCCCTCCCCAAACAGCCTCCCCACTGGCCCCAACCACCACCCACAGCCAAGGCCCGCCCTCTGCAATGGAGGAAGTAAAACACCAGGGCCCCTGACTTCCTCTGGTCCTTTCAAGACCCTGGGAAAAGCCCCAGCTTGGTGTTCCCATGATCCTCTATTTTCACAAGATTTGCAAAGTGAATATATTTTAACTATAGTAGGGCTCTACTGCTGCTTCTATCCATGACAGCTTCCCCTCTATCATGTTTCTCTATTCACATGGCCCTGATGTGGTTGTGGGCATTTGGAGGGACTAGACTTATGGGAAGCTGAACTGGGAATGCATTTGGTGGGACACGTTTGTGTGGTTACAGTCAATTCTGTGCAAGGGCAAATAACTGTCAGGCATCCTGGAGTGGGAGTGCCTCACGGGAAAGAGCCATGGGCCCACAGGGCTGAACGGAAGATGAACACGTCCTGTGTGCCTGGCATCAGAAAGTCTGGGTAATGGAGGAAAAACAAGGTCTTAAATGCAGCAAGCCAGAAATTAGTGTGTGGATAATTCTTTTACTCAGGAGGTGTGTAAAATTCAGAGTGGAAGATTCCATTCTCATTGATGCCCCATCAAAATGGAAATTCAGGAAAGTATCCAGCCATGCAGCATTGTTCATGAGAACTGCATTAAAGGTGGTTTACCAGGAATCTCGTGTTTGCAGAGCATTAACCTGCAACAGTGCTGCACACGAGCTAGCATGTCTGCGGAGAAGGCGTGTTGTAATGCCCCCAACTCTCCCAACCATCAATAATTTGATGAACTTTGCTAGAGGAAAGACTATGCTATCCTCCTATTCTCTCTAATGCAAACTCATCATATAAAGAGAATATCGAAGTATGCAGGCGAAATTGACAAAGGAAATATTTCTTTTAGAGCTGTGCCAGGCAGTTAGTTAATGAGAATATTACATGTATTTTCTGAATTTTAAATTTTTCATCACATGTGCCAGATTTTCAATGTATGTATATGTTGTCATTTATTTTCTAAGGAGTCACTTTCATATCTAATTTTCTATTTGTATTTTTGCTTTAATTTCTTAAAGAGAGTTTCCCAGTTGTCTAAACCTTAAGCCCCATAAACCTGGGTCCTCCACTCCTTCATGAGCATCTGGACAAAGGATGAGCTTTCTCCATCTTGGGGGCCTGCTGCAGCCCAGGCCCTACATCCCCAAAGTAGTTAGGTCAGTGAGTCCTGGGTAGCAAGCAGCTTTCCTTCCAGGATCCCTGTTTTGAAACCTGTGGAAGTCTTTTTCCTGAGAGCTCTTGTCCCAGGTTTTTAAGTCCCTGCTTTTGCGGGAAAGCCAGTGGTGAGAAGCAGCTACCAGTGCGCCGTCTGGCCAGAGGTGCTGCTGCCCAGTTGTGCAAGTTCTCATTTTGCCAGAAGTCTATTTGATGTTTTTTGATTCAGGAGGAGCTTGGCTGGTTTTCTGGCAAAGCTTCCCTCTGATTCTGATTGTGTGCGGTTCACAAGATCTGCCACACAAGAACGTCTGGTCATCCGCAGCAAGACCCTTACCACTTTTCCGTTTCCTTTAACAGGGTTGGTGTGGACCTAGAGGAAGATATGAAGGTGGAGCCCTCCTCACACCAGGCAAGTCAAAAAACAATGCACAGAAAAATTTGAGGTGTTTTCTTCTATGGAATGTTCCATCCTTATCCAGCATGTAGCTAGCCAAGGGTCTCTAAATGAGGCTGCCTCCACAGATAAAACAAAGGAAATGACTACAAAATATATGGGAATTCAGAATGTCAGTAATCTTTGCATGAGTTTTAGAGCACTTAGAACTGCATGCACTTGCACGCTTTCTGTGGCAACAAGAAGTCTAGAAGCTCTGCACAGTAGGATCAAGAGTATGGCTCTTGGAATCAAGGCAATTGGATTTGACTCCCTGTGCAGAGACCTGCTAACTAGCTAGGTAATCTCGGTGAAGTTTACTCAATGCATGTCCAATGCATGTTAGACACAAAACAAATGGACCTGTTTCTCCAGTGTGGTTTCTCATTAATCAGGCCTAGGAGTGCAGAAATATGAAAGATTTGCAGAAGCACAGTAAAACTGTCTAGATGATTCAATCCTGACTTAGCTGAGCAACCATTATCTGTTCCCTCGAGTAAAAGAAGTATATTCTCAAATTCTGGACTGGAACCTCACATCAAAATGGAATCTGTCTTGGCAATTTTGCATTAGTCATGTTTAACTCAGTACTTAAACAATTGTGTGGAAATGTTATACCATTTGCTGAAATTGCTGGTAGATGACATGCTAGTAGGATACCATGATAAATAAGTGATAGTACTTAATGAATTGTGTTATAATCATACCTGCATTAAAAGAGGATCTGTCTCTTTTTTATTATGTGTTTTTTTCCTATACTGCCATTAATGAAGCACAGCTGGTTAGTGCCACCAGGCCAGATGCTTTGACTTTCCTGGTTACAGAGACAGAAAGATGGGAGGATCCTGAGCTCTGCAAAAAACGCTGAAAATTAAGTTGGTGACAATTCTAGCTCACATGGACTTTGAATTTTCTTGTCAGCTGTGTTCCACAGCCAGTCTGGTGCTATTTTCACAGGCTCCATTGCCCAAGGAACAGACCTAGCTGCAGGACTGCGCTAGCAGGGGGGCCATTGCACTGGGATTGGGGCCAGCTGGCGACCTTCCAAAGCAGATCAAAGCCCCCTCCTAGCCATGGTGGGCGCTAATGAATAGTGAGTGAGGTCTGGTGGTGGCTGATTTTTAAAAACTATTTTCATCTCACCTGGGTCAACTGATTCATTTTCCTTCAAGAAAAACTTTTATCTAAAGTTTGTACTTCACCTTTTTGCTTTAAAAGAGACAAAATTCATCAAAGAATATTCTTCATCTTCCTCTAATGCCCTAATACTTTACAATAGCATGTAATTCTTGGTAAGATTACCTCCCAGCCTAACTCCTTCTTTTTACAACATAAATGTATTTATTTTACTTCATTCACACTATTTTCAATGCAGTGATAACTCTTACTGGAGATACTTAAAGCAGTAGGAAGTACTTTTTGGTAAAGAAATAAGGTACAATATAGCCCAGTGACAACTATGTTGTTATTTGGATTTGGGGCAAGATTTTTATCTTTTTGAGTCTCACTTCCCCTATTTGTAATATTTGAATGACAATATTTTCTTCTGCAAGTTGCTGTGACAATCGAGTGGAATTGTATTTATGAAAACTGCCTAACAATTTAGTTAAACCCGTATCATTTTATGGAGGATAAAGAGTACTTACACATATATCTAAATAGTAAAATTTTTAAAGAATTCTAAAATTTAGTAAAGAAAAATTAATAGTAGCAGAAAGTAAAACCCAGAAGGATTAACAAGAATCATGAATGAGAAGATCATAAATTGCATATACCTGCTATAATCAACTACAGGTCAATTTTCTGGTAGCCAAAAGGAGAAATACATGAAATGATCAGTAATCTGCCAGCTTATGACAATTATACCAGATTATTACATTCTCCTCAAACGGTACAAGACTCTCGGTCACTATATTTTAAAAGAAATATCTTACTTTGGGTTTTCTGGAGAGGACACAAAAAGAGTTATCTAAATATAAAGTAGCCTCATCGTTTACATTGTCCCTACTAAACTTCTGATACTTAACATTGGTAATTTTTTTAAAGAAGTGTTCTGAAGTGTCCTTACTCATGATCCTCATTGTCAATGTGTTTATACTTGCTCCTTTTCCCAAACCTACTTACATTTCTAACTCTTGTAGCTCTAGGTGACCAGAAGTAATAAATATCAATAATGCAGAAGACCACATATTTTTATTCTTCCAAAATGCACTGTTCAGCTTTTAAGAGTATTCTAGGTCATGGTTTTCAGGGAGTTGGCAAGTAAGTCTTTCCTCATCTTACTCATATGCTTCATATTTTATAGACACTTCATTGTCTCCCTTCTTAGTGCTGATCTTTCTGCTGGAGAAATCCTAATCCTTTTAATCTCCCTCTGCTCAGTTATTGAAGTTGCCCTTCTTGGCCTTCTCAGCTCTATTCTGACTTTCTTAAGTTGCAGTGACCAGAACTGATCTACCCAGGTTACACATAAGATTAAGTGACAACCAAAAAGAATTTCAATGAATTGTCTACTGACAGCATACATAAAATTGGAAGTTAACAGTAAGAAAGCATATAGAGAAGCAAGCAGTGTTAAAAAGTAAATTTTTTAGGGCCTCCCTCGTGGCGCAAGGGGTTGAGACACAACCTATGAAGCTGACTGCAGCCGCTGCAGCACAAGTTTGATCCCCGGCCAGGGAGCAACCCACATAGTGCAGCAGACCTCTCCTGACTCGCCCGCTGCTCCCCTCAGCGGTGTATCTCAGTCATTCCGCCTGTTCTGTTCCCCACTCTGTCTCTGGTGAATCCTCACCCTCCACACCTCTGGCCTGTACCCCCATTCTTGTATGCATAAATAAATAAATCTTTAAAAAATAAATTTTTTAGAAAAGATGAAAATTAATAGTAATCATCATAACACTTGTCAGGATAGAGATGGGAAAAAATAAATTTTTTAAAAAACTTCCATTACTTTCCATGGAAAGTACTTCCATTACTTTCAAGTTCCAACTCTTCAAGTTTTTTCCTTTATCAAATGTAGAATTATCAATAAATTATTAAATTCAAACTCCACCATGGCCAATGATCTGGCCCTTCTCTCTCTCTCTCTCCCATTTCATCTTCATCAGCTCCCACCTTGCTCAGTCAGCTAGCCCTGCAGTGGGAGGGTCACTTTCTTGAAGCTTGTGGGGGGCACCACAATCCACTGTGACTCCAGGGCCTCCAAGCTTACATTACCCTTTGGGTGGACAAGATCCCACTTAGTTTTATGGAACATTCACACATCTGATCAAACACCACTTCCTCATAGAGATTGGCCTCACCAGCTGATAACCTCTACTCTGTTCTCCATCCTCTTACCTGCCTTATTGTTATTGTTCCTGAACTTAGAATATGTAGTTGTTGACATTTTCCTTATCTATGTCCCCAGTGGAGTATAAGCATTGTAGGGCAAAGAATTTGAATTGATTTACTGAAGGATTACTGAATCCTTCTCACACCAAATTAGTGCCTGCTGTGGGTGGGTGCCAATAATTACCTGCTGTATAAACCAATGCCTGGATGAATGAAAGGATGCATGCAGGCCAACCAGTAGAAATTCTGGAATCAAATTGCCTGGATTCGAATTCTACCTGTGACTACTATATGTCTTTGGGAAAATTATTTAATTTCTCTGTACACAATTTGCTAAAATGTATACTAGATACTAATAACAGTATCTAAGACAAATGAGTCATCTTGGAAATTAGAGTGAATACTGATTAGTACTGTCAAGAACAATGGTTGGTACTCAAAAAATATTGGGCTGATCCAGATAAAATAGCAAAAAGAAAAAAAGAGACACAGAAGTGGCAGTCCTTCTTCAGTAGCAGGACTTTTCTGTTAAAGGATTAAAGTGGGTGTGGAGGTAGGATGTCAGCAACTCTGCAATGGCCTACTTCCAAGTACATGGATTCAATTACAAGGAACACTTCATATGGGAGGGTGTCTGCAAGCTATTTATTTACTTATTTTTACATCGCTGTTCATTTTTGTACAATGTTTGATTTCTCCTTTCCGGTGTTGTCTCCATAAAATTCCCACCACTGAGACACCCGTGAACCATTACCATAGACTCTGTGTTCTTCCCTTCTGTTTTGATCCTCCCCACTCCCGCTTGAAAGCTTTTTAAAAACATATATATATATATATATTTGAGAAGTATAATATATATATATTTGAGAAGTATAAAATGCACAACTTAAATACTTGTCGTTTCTCAAAGTATCACATTTGCAATAGTATAAGTATTGAAGTTTTAATACCTACACTTGAAACATGTTTTCTAAAGCTTCTGGATCTGGTTACAAGTAAGAGTGTGATATCATTCACACTCTAAAGGTGTTACAAGGCAAAAAGAAAAATTGTGACATTGCCAGTTAGTCACAACTACAACTTTATTTTTTTCAAAGAAAGAAATTGCTTGAAAATATGCATATAGCACTGCATATGTTTATTTATGCTTTTAAGAGTATATAATCAGTAATTGCTGTAACTGTGCAACTTTTAGCTTTTGGTAAAGAAGAATAATGCCTTTTTTTTAATAGTTGTCTAGGGCACAGATGACTCTATTTGATAATGCAAACCCAGTTTAGTTAGTACAAACCAAGTGAAAACACACAATCTGCCTAAGAATTAGGGTTATGTTTTCTATTCTGAAATAGCAACTGATGCTGACGATAAGCAAAGAAGTGTCCAATGAAAACAGAGAGCTCATTGACCCACAGCTTGGAAAGTACCAAAAATGCCACTGAAGGCAAGTGGCAGCTTTGTGGACTCTGTGGTTTTTCACTTCCTACTAGAATCCTGTTGTTCTTGTACTTGACACTAAAAATAACAATCATTTCAAAGTGCGGAGAAAATCTGAAATGTATCTGCTCAAACAATGAGGATCATGAGTAAGGACACTTCAGAACACTTCTTTAAAAAAATTACCAATGTTAAGTATCAGAAGTTTAGTAGGGACAATGTAAACGATGAGGCTACTTTATATTTAGATAACTCTTTTTGTGTCCTCTCCAGAAAACCCAAAGTAAGATATTTCTTTTAAAATATAGTGACCGAGAGTCTTGTACTGTTTGAGGAGAATGTAATAATCTGGTATAATTGTCATAAACTGGCAGATTACTGATCATTTCATGTATTTCTCCTTTTGGCTACCAGAAAATTGACCTGTAGTTGATTATAGCAGGTATATGCAATCTTATGATCTTCTCATTCATGATTCTTGTTAATCCTTCTGGGTTTTACTTTCTGCTACTATTAATTTTTCTTTACTAAATTTTAGAATTCTTTAAAAATTTTACTATTTAGATATATGTGTAAGTACTCTTTATCCTCCATAAAATGATACGGGTTTAACTAAATTGTTAGGCAGTTTTCATAAATACAATTCCACTCGATTGTCACAGCAACTTGCAGAAGAAAATATTGTCATTCAAATATTACAAATAGGGGAAGTGAGACTCAAAAAGATAAAAATCTTGCCCCAAATCCAAATAACAACATAGTTGTCACTGGGCTATATTGTACCTTATTTCTTTACCAAAAAGTACTTCCTACTGCTTTAAGTATCTCCAGTAAGAGTTATCACTGCATTGAAAATAGTGTGAATGAAGTAAAATAAATACATTTATGTTGTAAAAAGAAGGAGTTAGGCTGAGAGGTAATCTTACCAAGAATTACATGCTATTGTAAAGTATTAGGGCATTAGAGGAAGATGAAGAATATTCTTTGATGAATTTTGTCTCTTTTAAAGCAAAAAGGTGAAGTACAAACTTTAGATAAAAGTTTTTCTTGAAGGAAAATGAATCAGTTGACCCAGGTGAGATGAAAATAGTTTTTAAAAATCAGCCACCACCAGACCTCACTCACTATTCATTAGCGCCCACCATGGCTAGGAGGGGGCTTTGATCTGCTTTGGAAGGTCGCCAGCTGGCCCCAATCCCAGGGCACTGGCCCCCCTGCTAGCGCAGTCCTGCAGCTAGGTCTGTTCCTTGGGCAATGGAACCTGTGAAAATACCCTCTCCTCACCTAACTTTTTACTGTTTGGGACTAAATTTCATATATTGGGTTGTCAAAAAATTCATGATGCTTTTCTGCTTGAAAAACATGGAAAAAAAAAATGTCATGACTTTTCCGACAACCCAATGTTTCTCTTACCTGCACATACTACAATTACATGTTCCAGAAAATAGAAATAATAATGTGGGTTAGGAAATAGAGGAAGACATCAGCTAAAACTAGGTGCTACAATTAGTGAACATTAGTGAACATTTTCCTTGTGACTCTTTTTGAATATTTTAATAAACTTATGGAAAACATAATAATGATTCCAACAAATATATTCCCTAGATTTAATAATTACCAACATTTTCCCATACTTGCCCTTAATGCTGTTAGAGTTTGTTTAATGGATTGTAAGTTCCATGCTACACCCCTACAAATATTTCAGAAATGGAATGCTAGACTCTAAAATTGATCTGACCCAGATGAGGGTTTTTATGTTACATTATAACTAATAGTATTTTGAAAAAAATAAAATGAGTATTTCAGAGCAAATATACATTTACCCTTGAACAACATTGAATTAACTTTGGTTATTCTTACTTATGGCATATACATCCAAAAACACATCCTCTCCCCACTAACTTTTTACTGTTTGGGACTAAATTTCATATATTGGGTTGTCAGAAAAGTCATGATGCCTTTCTGCTTGAGAAACATAGAAAAAATACGTCGTGACTTTTCCAACAACCCAATGTTTCTCTTACCTGCACATACTACAATTACATGTTCCAGAAAGTAGAAATAATAATGCGGGTTAGGAAGTAGAAGAAGACATCAGCTACAACTAGGTGCTACAATTAGTGAACATTAGGTACCATGAATATAATCACATTTTTGCCTAATCAAGACACACTTTTGATGATGAAAATGAATTTAAAATAACTAAAGTGACTTTCCCAAAGAACAAGCCAGTGATGTGCTAACTCAATTCTAAGCCAAAAGCTATTTCATCCTCACTCTCCCTTCATACTACCCCCTCCGAGGGTAATTATCCAATCTATAAATATTGTCTACTTTCTTCTGCTTAAGTTGATGTTTGAATATCACTTTCTCTTATTGCTCCTTGCTAATATAACTTCTGATTTCTACCAATAATCTCAAGCATATTTCTCATTTTAAGAGGCTAGAGCATATTCCTCACCATCTACTTTGATTATCTCAATGTGGAATCCTTCCCATCCCCATGCCCAGTGACCTGTGTCCAGTGTCTAGGAAGAATTTTCCCTACTACAATATATCATCCTTTCTATAGTATAGCAAGCTCTATTGCCTTTCATTAGGAGGAGGCCTAACTGTATTATTTTCTGTTACTTCTGCCCAGAAGACTTGAATCAGTTACCAATCTAAAAGTCTTGTTCTTGCACATGTCTAAGGGAAAAACTTTATAGACAAGACAAAGGTCCTGAGGCAGGAACATGCCCAGCCCATGTAAGAAATAGCAAGGAGGCCAGTATAGCCTCCTACTGTTCAAGATTTTCTCTCTATATTTTTTTCAACATTTTGACACTTATATGTGAGTAACTGATGGAGGATGGGATAGGATATTAATCTGTTAGAGACCTAGGCAAGAGCCAGATTGTATCAGTTATCTATTGCCACATTAATAATATATAACAACAGCCACAAAATCTCAAAAACATACAAAAATAAACATTTATTGTCTCACACATCTGTGGGGTTAAGCTGCTTTGGCTTGGACTTGTTCATGTAACTGTGATGGGCAACAAATTGGCTAGACAACTGTTGATCTTAGCCAGGCTTGTGCACATGGCAGGGATTGGATGGTCATTTGCTGATCTAGGATAGCTTCAGTTGGGATGACTTGAATTACTGAGCCATGTTCCACTTGATTCTTATCTTCATGCTGGAATCCGTGAGCTACACTGGGGATGGCTTTCTTCTGGAAATGAAATAGAACAAGAATAGGGCTTCCCTGGTGACGCAGGCAGGTAAGCACAGCACAGTGGAGCTGTCTGCAGCCTCTGCAACATGGGTTTGATCCCAGGGGGCCAGGGAGATACCTGCATGGTACAGCAGACCTCTCCTGTCTCACCCGCTGCTCCCCTCAGCAGTGTATTTCAGTCAGTCTGCCTGTTCTGTTCCCTGCTCTGTCTCTGGTGAATCCATTCACCTTCCCACACATCTGGCCTGTCCCCCAGTTCTTGTAAAAAAAAAAAAAAAAGAATATAAGCAAAACTATGCAAAATTTCTTCAGATCTTACTTCATAACTGATACACTGGCACTTCTGCTACATTCTATTGACAAAAATAATTACACAGCCATTTCATAAAATATGTGTAAATAGGCAACTCTTGTGAAAAAACTGCAAAGTAACATAGCAAAGTCCATGGATATAAGGAGGAATGAAAAATTGGAAGTTGTAATGCAATTAATATATTACATAGCTCATTTGAGCCAAGGCAGAGAGCTTGAACCTTCTATAATCTATAAGATTTCAAACTTCTGAAAAATATTGAGTCATATTTTCGGGTTCTAATAAATCTATCTTGATGAATATTGTACGTGTAATTTAAAAGAAAAAAGTATATACTTGCAACTATTTGAAAATACTCCAAACTATAGCAGAATGTAATTGGTGTACTTTTCAAAAAGTGTCAGTTATGTCAAGTTGAATTTGTCCACTTAGTTTGTCAGTCAGTGATAAAATTGGCAACTATAACTGTGTATTTCCCTATTTCTGTCTTTATTTCTGCCAGATATGGGTTCATGTATTTTAAAATCTTTCACTGGATGTAGAATTCTGGGTTGAAAATTGTTTTCTTTCTACACTTTGAAAATGGAGTTCTATTGTTTTCTGGTCTCCATTGTTTACTCCTTTTTTTTTTAATTTCCCTGAACATAATGTATCATTTTTCTGGGGTTCCTTTTAAGATTTTCTCTCTCTATTATTTTCAACATTTTGACACTTATATGTGAAGTTTTTTTCCTTTGTATTTATCCTTATTTAGGCTCGTTAAGTTTTTTTGGATCATTAGGTTGATATTTCTTATCAAATTTGAGAAATATTCAACTATCATTTTTTCTAACTTTTTCTTATTATTTCATATCTTTTTTATATCATTGTTCATTTTTATACAATGTATGCTTTATCATCAAACTTTTTATTTTTTTGTTAGCCATGTTTCTATTACTCTCTTTATAGCCCTCCAGTCATATATGTTATTCTGATTTAGGCATTATTCTAAATCATGTTTTCTCTATTTTCTACAAATTAGATCTTTTTTTTTGTCCTTCTGCAACTTTCTGTGAAGTGCCCAATTTATCCTTAAGATAATCCAGTGAATTTTTCATTCTGCATAGTATACTTTTCAGTTCTACAATTCTCATTTTGTGCTTTTTTTTTTATATTTTACTTTTCTGAAACCCTATCTGAGCTCTCACTGCATCCACCTTTTTCTTTAAATTCTCCAATATATTTTTAATAACTGTTTTGAAGTCTTTATTAATTCCAACACTGAGTCATATTAAGATCAGTTTCAATATATTGACTTTTTTTTTTGCGTGTATCTCATATTTTCCATTTCTGCTATGTCTAAGAGTTTTTCAACCTATGCTGGACATTACAATATATGAAATCTGTATTATGTTATTATTATATAAAGAATGTGGGATTTTACTCAGTCACAGTTAAAATATTAATAGTCTTGGTTTAATACTAGCTTAGACTAATTTTACAATCAATTTTAGAGAATGATCTTTATTTAGAAAATTGTCCTTACCCCCAAAAATGTGCTTTTTCTGGGGTCTCAAATCAAAAGTTATTTTGACTGGGTCAAGCTTCAATATTACTTTGTACTGTGTGCACTTAAGCTTTCCATTTATTTTTCAACTTTACAATAGCTTTCTACAGACCATGTGAACCTCATCTCACTTGCACAAGTCAATCTTTATCCAAGGACCTGAAAGAATTATCTATACAGATAATTGGGTAACCCTCTCTACCAAGTTCCTTCCTCTGTGATACACTGCCTTAAAATTCCAGCCACTTCAGCAATACACAAACTTCATTCTTTAGTTTCTCAATTCAGTGAGACTGCTGCTGCCTGCTTGTACCCTACCTCTTTAAACTACAATTGAGAAAGGATCTCAAAAAATCGAGGAGAACAGAAAATCGAGGAGGATAAAAAACTCACCTTATTAGTTCCCTTCTTTCAAGGATCACAGTCCTTTTCAGTTTGTTATCTGATACCTAAATCTTAGCATATATAAGATGCCTTTTCCATTATGGTGTGTGTGGGGGTGTGTGTGTAAGAGTTAGCACACTTACTAAATTATGACATAAATTAAATGTTAGTTAAGAAGCAGACACCTGCTGCTATTATGAAGCAAGTACAGTGATATGGTATGAACTTCCTTCTGCCTGTAAATTGATCCATCATTTTATGTATTTGTATTCACTTTTCAATTTGTAACATGGCATGCTGATCTAAGATAATTTTTGATATACTCTTAAGGAAAGAAATATGTTGTTTATACCACAAATATGTTACTTTTATGAATATGCTCTGTGCACTATAAAGAGCTTTGTCTCATCATTTTATTATCTTGTCTCAACTCCCACTCCAAGGTCTTTCACATATAGAACTTATGATCTCAAGGTATAGTTATATTAGCATTCTATTTTAATATAACAATGTGGTGCAAAAATTAGTGGCTTAAAACAGGAAACATGTATTATTTCATAGTTTCTATAGGTCAGGAATTTGAAGGAAACGTACTTGAGTGTTTATGATTCAGGGCCACTCATGAAGTTGCAGGCAGAATGTCAACCAGAGCTACAGTCATCTGAAGGCTTGACTGGAGCTGGAGGATTCATTTCTCTGTGGGGAGAACATCTCAGCTCCTTGCTGGCTATTGGCAGGCAAATTCAGTGCTTCACTAGATGGATCTCTTCATAAATTTGTGAATATCCTCAAAATAGGACAACTGAGTTCCTTGAGAGCAAATAGTCTAAGAGAGACAGGAAGAGGAAGTCACAATGCCTTTTTAAGATCTAATCTTGGATATGACACTTCTGCCCCCTCCTGTTGATTTAAAATGAGTCACTAAATACAACCCACACTCAGTAGGAAAGGAAATTAGACTTCATCTTTTACAGAAGGAGGCATCCAAGAATTTGTGGATGTATGTTTTTTTTTTTAAATTACCACATATTATGTTATAGTTACCTGAATTATTTTATCCTGAATTATCTACTACACAAATTTATTTGAACCAGGTCTTTTCTTTGCCTTCAAGGCATGATTTGAGCCTATCTGGTAATAAATCAGTGACATCTGCATGTCCTCTTAACAGTCTTAACCATCTTTGACTAGTTGTCACCTTCATGTTTTTCTCTATAAACATGAATTTTCTAACTATGCTATCTTGGCAACATTTATGAATTTATCATGGCATGGGAAAGGTGAGAATATTTGTATAAGCTACTTTCTATTTGGAGGTTAAGAATTAATAATTTACCTTTAAAATGTACATTTTGGAAAAAATTATTAACCTTCAATTATATTATGTTTCCTTACAGAATCCAAGTCTTTCTCTGTAGGTTACAGAATCTTTCACCTCCGTGGTAATAAGAAAATGAAGGCAATAAACTTAAAATTCTTGTACAAATACATTTCAAATTGAGGGGAGATAGTAGAATGGAAGTACTGCTCTAACACTGTATTCATGTGTACTACCTAAAACTATTCTGAAACCCATAAAGAGCTCTACAGATTTGTTTTGAAAATCATTTATCTTTGTTATTATTCTGTGCAACTTCCACTGACATTAATATTGAATATGAAATCTTGAGAAATAGAAAGGAAAAATCTGTCTCTCTTAATCCATTGAATCCTCCTGAAATGAGGAGCAATCCCATAAGATTATCCCATAGCAGAGTTCATGCAGTTTACTTAGCAAAGTGCCCACATTTAAATATTAATAGAGGAATGTATTTACATTTGCTTCGTTCTTTTTCATTAAAGTTAATAGAACAAACAATCCCTTCTTGCTTCAGTGTCTGGTTTTCAGAGATTTCTGGCCAGAGGCTATGTTTTCTCTCAGGGGTATAAATAAACATTTAAAACAAAAAGAATGCTGTCATAATTTTCTTATTTTTTCCCCCTCCGGGATGGTGCTAAGGTTGAAGGGTCATTGAACAACTACTCACTCTTTATTGTACTCAGTAACTTTCCAACCTCTGGTTTAGTCCCTTATTTAAGGAAGGAAAAGAAAGAAATCAAATGTCCCAATAATTTTTATATTTTCCCAGAAAAAGAGGAGAATGAAGCATCCAGGAACTGGTTCTTAGAAGTATCAAGGGCAAAAGTAGCTGAGACTTAATACTTTTGAATCTCTAGTTCCCATTTAAAGCTGTGAAATAAGAGACTCAGTTGGTAAGAGTACTGTTATTACTAAGTGAAAGAGAGTCAGAACTCAAATCTGGGTTTTCAGTTTCTAGATTAAGTGCTCGCTCCAAAATGTACACATCTTCCCCTCTTAGATAAAAGGTTTGAGAAGAGAAGAAATATTGCTAGTGATAAAGAAAATATCACTAAGTTTCAGGTTCTATTTTGATGACTGTTCACATCCATTGTCTTTGGGTTGTGAGCCAATCTCTGCTTCAAAATAATCCAAGTTAATTGATTCTACTTGCTGTCTTCGGCATATCTGCCACCTACCCCAAAGGGCTTGCCCTTTTTACTGCTTCATCATCTGAGGGAGGATGATGACTTCCCTGTTCCAGGGTGACTGCAAAGGCTGGCCTTCCCCTACACATTTATCTTCAACCCCCACTGAACAAGCAGAGCACACAGTAGACTAACTCATTTATTTCTACTCATTTATTGATGGCCTTTCATAACCAAGTTATTAAGTCATCAATAACTTCAGAGAAATAAATGAATGGATCCAAAACTGGGCCAACAGATATTTCAGATACACACTGAAATTTTTATCTAGGATCAGCAGAAAAGTCAATGCTTGGTCATCAGTGGTATTTCCCTCATGTGGGAAAACATGTTCCATGTTTTATTTTAATTGGAACCCAGTTTATTTCTCTACAAAGTAGTGAACTAAATAGTATCTCAGTATCCCAAATAAAATAAAGATTACATGGGTCAAAATATTACATTATTCTAAAATGCCGTCTAATGTGCATAATTCTTATCAGATGACACAAGAAATATCCCTGAAAGGTTTGCCAGAAACAGAGGATAAGCTCTTTCAGGAGTGCTGGTGAGTTCTGATGTAGTCCTTCAGAGAAAAAAAAAAATAATAAAATAAAGGCAAAGGGAAAAAGGAAAGAAAGGAAGGGAGAATATATAAGACCTCGGGAAGCCCTTGAAACCAGTAATTCAGAGTCTAAAGAAATTCCTAGTAGTGACACTAGGTTTCAATAAGGGTACTTTAAAAAAATTATTATTTTTTAATTAATTTTTTACATCATTGTTCATTTTTAAACAATGTTTGCTTCCCCCTCAGGTGTAGTCCCCATAGAGTTTCCTTCACCAATGCACCCATGCATCACCTCAGTCCCCTGTGCGCCTCCATACCTCCCTCTGATCCCTCTCCCCACTCCTCCCCTCCTATATGTCTTTGATTTATAATTGTCTGTTTTTGCTTTGTTGTGTTTTGTACTGTTATTATTTTTTTACACTGATGGCTTATTTGGAATAGGGGCACTTTTTAAGCCATCCACAGTTCACCCAGCTGAGGAGAACCATGTATTTTGATTCTGTTATAGAGTATATGTGGTTGGTCTATCTCAGCTCATGAGCACCCCCAGGGTCCTGACATCTCCTTTCTGTTCAGTTACTCCTTTGTCCTAGATTTCTGCCCACTTGTATCCCAAAGTCCCAAGCAGAAAGGAATCGTGGCTGCTGAGGGGCTCCAAGTGTGCTTGGGAAGATTTCCGTGCACCAGTTGCCTCAACTTCATCATTTTTAAAATAGGAGTAATAATAGAACATGCCTCATCAAATGGTTATAGGAATTAAGAGTTAATATATGAAAAGCAACTTGAAATATTGCCTGACACATGATATATGCTCAAGAGGTTATTGTTGTTGTCAATAATAAAAATATAGCATTTTCCATATGATTAGAACCTCAGACACCAGCCAGTTCAGTTTCTTTGATTTATTTAACAGACAAGGATACTGCAGCCCAAGTAGCCAGCTATACAATGTCTGTGCTTCCCAAATTTTCTTTCCTTTTTTTTTTTTTTTAAGGTAACTGGTTTACAACATGGGTTGTGTTATAGAGATATCAGATCTCCCCCTTCAGGGGTTGTTCCCATACCATACCTGCCCCTAAACTACCCATACTCTACCAACATAGTTCATTGCTTCCCAAAATGTAATGATTGAGTGAAATATTATCTTTGGAATTATGTAATATTATGTATTACATAATTATGTAATATTATCTTTGGAATCAAATCCTGTTCTGTTGCTTGCTAGCTGTGTAACTTTGAGCTTATCTCTGCCCTTCTCTAAACTTCCCTTCTCACCTATAAAGTATGTGTAATGCAACCTAGCTTGGTGGGTTTTTGTGAAAACTGGAAAATAATAACTGAAGAATTAATGACAGGATAATATGACTAGCACCCTGTCTAGGAATTAATTGCCTATGCATGATGATGGACACGATTATGTAAATCTTTGTTGCAGTTAAAGAAAAGAAAAAGGGGCATAGGCCTGGTGGGGAGGGAAGAGAGAAATCCCCATTTTTGGCCTAGAAATTTTCAAAATTTAGCATGAAATGTTTTACTTAGATGGCTAAAGCTCAATAGACTGTGCTTCTTGCAAAATAGTAAAGAAAACACTGCATGCAACAGTATTTGCAAATCTGACATCTTTGTTGGGACAGAAACAACTAAAAAAAAGATGTAGGCAAGAGTAGAAATTGAACTAGATACCTGGTTTCCTTTATAAGGGAATATGAAAAATAAATCAAGCTCTAACAAGGCATGGCACTCCAGGTCTATCAGAAAACAGATCTGTGGAGCTCTAGTGTCCACAAACAGATCATAGAGGGCTCGCCATGGGGCTTGGGATTGGGGAATGAATTCTATGGCCACATCAGTTTGAGAAACACTTTCCCCTTGAAGAATTACAATACTCATCTATAAATGAAAGACTATGAGATGTCATGTACATAATAAATCTATTTAATACTGTCAAAGCCATTCTCTCCTGAATGATTGGCACAGAATTCCCATCAATATCATGTAGACCAATGGCAGACGACTGTTTGGGAACACTGGGAAACCATGCAAGATCTTAATCCAACCAATAAGAAGGGCTGCCAGTTTGGGCTTCTAATCTTACTGTGTATATCTGTTTCAAACATTTTGGACATTTTAAAGATAAATGGCTGCCTAGAAATGGACCACATTTTATTTTCTTGTATTCCCAACTCATTTGGAGGGATGGCACTGCAGCATCTGCTGGTACACTTTTTTCACAGAGTAGGATGTAGACCTTTGTGTTCAGCTATTTATCATTAATCACCAATGAAATCAGCTGGGAATGAGCCAAAAAGTAAATAAAGTAAAAGCAAATCAGCTCAGGTTCATCCAAGGATTAATGGGGAGCAGCCAGTGGATTGCCATGTCTGTGTGTGGCATCATCTCCTCCAAACGTTCACATTATCACTGGGCTGGGATACAATTTGGGATGGAAACCGTGGGCCCAAACAAAGCAATGAAATGCACATTAAGTATAAATGCTTTTAATGATGGAGATAATTATAACTGATTAAAGTCTGGAATTCTCCTTTCTTAATATGCAAAAAGAGATATACAAAATAAGTAATAATGCTCCTGGATCTCCTTTTGCCCAAAGTGGAGTATTCATTATCTGTGCTGTCTCTGAAGTTCACAAAACTTTTTCACCTTCTTTCTTTTTCTCACATTTTCATTCTCCTCTCTCACATGAACACTCATCAAACACTTTCTCTTTTGTCCTTCTTAATTCCTTTCCAATTCTCCTTCCCACTGTGGTCCTTTTGAAAAAAGAAATGAGACAAGCACATTCAATTATTACAGGCTTCCTACCAGGAATATCTGTTTTAAAACTCTGAAGAATCAAAGCAGGAAGCTATCAAACATTAACCAGAGCCTCAATAGCCACCTATCCAACAGAGAATGAATGAAAATTCATTTAACAATTATTAGACATTCATCATACCTTTAGTCTTGACCTTTTGGTAAATTATAAATAAATATCACCCAAATTGGACAGAAGTAAACTGCCACATTCCCATGACAGTGATCTAACAGAAACATTATTTTTTATTGATGTCAAAAAGTCACATTCCCTAGCTACTTAATAAAGTAGGGATTATTAAGAAAGGTAAATATTGAATTATGGAACAAGACTCTCATCCACAGGGTAAGACCTACGAGATAATTTGTTTGGCAGCTGCTTTACTATAGAAATGCCTTTAATCTAGAAAGTTTTTCTCTGGTGTGGTTAAATTTAATTTGGTTTGACTTGTATTTTTATATTGAAAATATATTAATATATTTTATGTATTAATTTTGGTATTATCGATCAATAATTCATGTTGATTATTTATCCAGTGCCTTTTTCTATTGTCTTTCCCCAGGAAGCAAATAACATGGACAAAAGCAAGACAAGAGTAGAGAGTGCATGGCTCTTCAGAATATGGTATGGCTTTGACCACAAATATCCTTTGATAATGATGCATTCCCAGATCCCGCTGCAGGACAGAGATTAACTTCGAGCCCTTAATCATTGAGGTGTGTGCGGTTGCTCATCAAGAAACACAGAAAGGTAAAGTGAGTTCACAGCCAAACTTACCAAAAAGAATGATTTTAAGAAATTAAAAACTGTAGATTCTAAGTGTTACAAAGAGCTAAAGTGAGTCGAATAAATTTGCTATATTCATGGCAGCTTAATATTTTAAAAAAATCATATGATAAAATCATATAGGCCTGAAGGGCCCATCTCTTTTATTTATTTATTTTTACTGTTCTTCCCTCTGTAAAGATCTTATTTGTGGTCACGCTGGCCAAGGTGACCCAGACAAAGTTCCATCACCCTTGTCCCAGAAATCATCCATGTGCTTTTGTTTCACATTGCAAAAACTAAGTGTGTGTGTTTGTGTATGTGTGTGTGTGTGTGTGTTGGGTGTGGGGGGAAAGGAAATGAGTGGCCAAGGAAAAGAATGAGTCTGGTTGCCACATTATAAAATAATGCGACTTTGTGTTCCAGGCAGATTTGAGTAAGATTTTCCCAGTGAAGGGCAATTTAAAAATTCTAGCAATCAGTGTAAACATAGTGGCTTAGATATACCTTGCAGTGTGATTCACAGGGCTGAGAAGTCAGGCCTGAAGGGCTTTGCCATTGTGAGTTGCAGTAAGTGGTCCATCTCTAATCCTAAGCAAAAGCACCTGAGAAGAAAGGAAAGCATTGCGCTGAAAATTGAATGTGTTGGGTCATTGTAGTTAGTTTTTCACAGTCTCAAATCCCTCTCCTTTCAGGGAGAAAATGCCAGTCACTGGGTAATTTTAAAGCACCTAAGCCTTGATTAAAACCACAACAGATCAGTTGGAGAGGAAAAATTAAGAACAGGGGAAAGAAATTCGAAGAATAAGATAAAGGAGCGAGAAACATGGGAGGGGAAGAGGAAGCAAGAGAAATACAGGAAATTCATGGTAGGAAGGAAAGGAAAACAAATTAGAGGAATAGAGTGGAAATTTTTAAAAATTAAGAAAGAAGGAGAGTCAATTGAAGATTGCAGGGGAAGCAAAAAAAAAAAAAACAAGACAAGATTGAGCAGTACTGCAAATCCGAACTTTCTAAGGATTAATTGCAAGATGGAGATGTGGAAAGGAGGGGTTTTTGAGGCTATTGATTTGTTTTTCTACAGCTTTGCTCTCTATGAACAGATATCTTGTCTTGCTCAATCTTGAGCTTTTATGGACAATGTCAATTGCCACCACATTAAAAGCAGTCCATCTTTGCTTGTAACTACTTCTTGAAGGTTCTGGTATCTTGTTTAATTCTCCATAGCCCTTCTGAGTAATTTAAGGAAGTTGGTTCTTAGCAGGTTATGTTGGTTTATGTTCCTGGTTGGTTTCTCTCCTTGAAACACAACTCCCCCTGCCAGTGCTTAGTATAGCTGATAATCAAATATGTAGCAAGTTATAAAAATATGACCAAGGAGTACACATAAAGGCTGCTTAGTTATGATAAAAAGTACGGTGAGAAAATAGTAAATCCAAAATGAAATAAAAGATATTTTTGTTCAAATTCTGTCAGTGCTGTGAGGAATGCTTTATAACAGAGAAAAGAGTAAAGCAGAAAAATAATTTGGAGACAAGCATGTGAAAGTGGGAACCCACCCAAATACTTTTTTACATCATTTTTCATTTTTAAACAATGTTTGCTTCCCCCACTCCTTCAGGTGTAGTCCCCATAGAGGTTCCTTCCCCAATGCACCCGTGCACCATCACCTCAGTCCCCTGTGCTTCTCCCTCCCTCCCTCTCACCCCTCTCCCTCCTCCTCCCCTGCAGTATGTCTCTGATTTATAATGTCTTTTTTTGCTTTGTTGTGTTTTGTACTGTTATTATTTTTTTACACTGATGTCTTATTTGGTTTCCCTATATACCTGCTACAAGTGAAACCATCCCATATTTTTCTTTTTCCTTCTAGCTTAGAGCAATGACACCAATTCAGATGAAGTCATAGTTTTTGTCTCACTTTTCACTTGGGGTTTATTTCCATATAATTATGGACAGACTAGGCAAAAAATGAAGCAAATTTACACTTAGAGCAATATCTCTTCTCATAGTAATTTGTTCTCCTGTGCATTCATTCTAGAAATTACAGTGCTACCATCACTGCACAAATACATTTTCACTTAGACAACAAAGTTTTTATGTCCTAGTTATGCTCTGAATTTATACTCAGAGAATAGCAGGCCAATCAGTTTACACATTTTGACCTCTTAACATATCTATATTTTTAGAGACAAATTATCAGCTTGACATTTATGTTCATTCTGTTGTCCACCTGGAAACCCAGACGATGGACCCCATGAACCTTATAGGTAGCCTATGCCAGTCACCATCCAGGTAGGGGTGATCTCCAACCCTGGGGGTAGGTTGCCTAGGCCAAAAAAAAAAAAAAAAAAAGAACACCACTTTGGAGCTACTCAAGTTTCATTTCAGTAAAATTGCATCTTGCAAATGAGGTATCATAAAGATTTACTGACAAAAGAAAAAAAAGAATAAGTAACCATTCATATGCACCTGCATCAGTCAGGTTTCTGCACACAAACAGAAACAGACTAGTAGGAATATGTGCACATGTGTAGATAGAGTTGGAGAGGGGGGAATGGGAGGTAGAGATATATATCATATACATCTACATACATGTAGACACAGATATAAATATATATATATATATTTATAGATTTATTTTAAGCAACAGACTTATGCAAGAATGGGGCAAGTCTAAAGTGTGTAGGGCAGGCTCTTAGTCTAGAAACTCTCAGCCAAGGGCATCAAACTAACTAAGCACCATCAAATTGATGCTGCAATTTGAGGCAGAATTCCTTTTTCCTCATAGAAAACTCAGTTTTTCTCATTAAGCTCTCCAACTATTCAATAAGATCCACCCCCGTTATCGAAGATCATCTCCTTTCCTTAAAGATTATATATGTTAACCAGATCTATAAAATACCTAGATTAAGAGTTGATTGAAAATCAGGTAACCTAGCCAACTTGGCAGCTAAAATTAGCCATCACAGTACTCAATTCCCATTCAATTTATGCCCAATCTTCAGACCCAAGAATTAGAAAACCCTCTTAATTCCCCATTGTCATCAATAGAACAAGTCACTGTTGTTCACATAGTTTCATATACTTGCTCATGGCATAAGTAGGACACATATACATTTCCACTAGAGAATTTCCCAAAATTTCAGGAAGATCAAAATAAAACCTAACCTTTGGTGTAGACAAACAACAGCCAAGTACTGTATTGAATGCTTTAGTTTTATAATTTCATTTCCCCTCCACAGCTCTGTAGGAGTTGGGATTGCCTAGAGGTATAATTCAGCAAGAATGGCCTGCCCTCTACACAGCCTCTGCTCAAACAACCCATGCTTCCCTGTTTGAGAGTTGTTTTGAGTCTGTTGCCAAAATTGACGATAATTAAGATTTCATTATGATTCACTGTGGGCAGATACTCTGAGTTACACAGTGCAAAGAAGAAATTGAGAAGGGGTAGATCAGAATGGAGACCATGTGCTGAGGACTGATCATTTGCAACCAGTACATGATTTCAGTTAGTCCTTATAACTGCCCTTTTTAATGCATTTAATGTTTACCATCACCCTCTTTAAGGTAGAAGAAATAAAGCCTCAGAGACTTAAATAACTTTCATAAGGTTCCATGTCAATTCCATGATTCAAGTCCAGCTTGAATTCAAGCCCAGCTGTGTCAATTCCATGATTCAAGCTCAGCTCTGTCTCACACTAAAGCCCATAAATTAATGAACTTTATCATAAATGTTTATGAATCCCATACTCTATATAAAATCCCCTATCTCTGTAGGTTCATAAACTCACCATTAAGGCAATGAATAATCATGAGTGCTTACATTATGTGGAAAAGAGCTTACATCTAAAACATCTGCTGGTAATACATGGGGTGATAAGGTTTGGGAGCCTGGTTGGTGACCCTAAAATACCACCATAAACAAGTTCCCAAATTTGTGAGTCAGGTTCTCAACTTCTCATGGGCAGAGTTAAATATGCCAAAAACTTCAAAAATGATTTAGCCTCAGGGAGATGGATATAATCTAGCCAACCTCAAAGGAGGCACAGCAAATTCCTAAATCTTCTTATTCCCTCCAAGAGTGGAATGTCCTTTCCTAACCATGAGTAGGGTCAAGTCTCAATCTGGTCCCTAAAGTCTCTGCAGCCTGCTGGCCTGCTCTTACCATCAAGCTCCCTCTGCTCCAGCCACCCCCGGCTCCCTGAGCCCCAGCAGCATAATCCTGCCTGCAGGTCTTCATGCTGGCTCTTCCCTCTGCTAGGGATGCTCTTCCCACCTCCTTTACCTCTTTCACTCAATGGTCAGCGAGATCTTCCTGGTTCCATATTGCAAGTAGCAGGCCCAACAGAAGCACTCCTTCGCTCCTTCCTGCCTTCATTTTTCACCATAACACGTATCATCATCTGACACAATATGTACTTTATTGGTATTAATAGTGACATCTTATGCCTTCCAGGCACAGGAATTCTTTTATTCATTGGTGTGTGTGCAAGGCATAGAACAGTACCTGACACAGTGGGTACTCAATAAATACATTTTGAATGAATGAGAGAGTGAAGCAAGCAAGCAAGCTATAGTTTCCAGGGCACCTTCATTCTAGATATTCCATACCAGGAAAATGCAATAATCTAAGGGTTGCTCAGTGTCTCTGAAAGGAGAGCAAAATGGAGTGGGTAATCTTAATTTTTTTTTTTGTCTGCACAAACACAAAGTTCTATGTATGTTTGTGTTTTTTTTCTTTTTTTTCTTTTCAATTGAATGCATACATTGCACACAAAAAAATAATCTTAGTGTTTTTATCTCATGTAGTCATCCTCTGCACCAGTCTGGGTGTCCAGTGTCCCTGTTTCTCGGAGAGACAGCCACCACAGATGACTTGAAGCCTTGTTGCCTCACTGATCTCCTTCCTGTGGTTGGTCCACCCTTCCTTAGACCTAATCCGTACCCCTATATGGTATATTTAGGCTTAACTCTGGCCTGGAAGCCATTCTCTGTGTGGGTGATTTTTAATATATCTATCTCCCCAATTGTGTGTTGATTTTATTGGCAACATGAAACTCAAATTGTACAGCCGCCTATCACCCTCACCAACAATCTCCAATAATGAGGTGGTTAGAAGAAGAAATTGATGCCCTCTGATTCCGATTTTAAGATATCAGATAAAATTATTTGCTTTGATTCACTGTGCCACAGCTGGTATAGAATCTTACATAGCCTTATTCATAGGTGACTAATGATCCCGCTGGACTGCTTCCTAAAGTTTCCTTCGATTCTATCATTTATAATCTCTCTCTTCTAAGCATGTGTGTTTATTAGTCTTACAAATGTAAATGACACAGGATATTTTTATTTTAATTTTATTTTCCAAAATAAAAAGGGCCACCCAGAATCACTTCTAGCACATCCTGTATGCCATCAGGTGGAAATAAGGAGTCACCGTGTGCTTGCTCCTTAAGTGTAGAGAGAGTGCAAAGATAACAATGGATTGGCAAGTTGACATAGCTACAGAATTACACAATCCCACGTGGATGGAGAATTCCTTCCCATCACTGGTTTGCAGTGAAGGGTACGTGGAGGCATTGCCAACATAATGAAAGGCCATGGTGGTACATGTGGGTGCCAAAGCCCTGGAGTTTTCCCTTAAAGAGTCTGGAAGGAAAAGTGGCAGATACCAGCCCCACTCTGTACTAAATTGTGACAAGCTGGGGCTGCATTCCAGGATCATTCAAAATGACACTAGGCACCAAGTATTTAACAGATTTAAATGTAATAATACTGCAACTTTTATAAAGGGGGAAGGGAACCCTTCCTCTCATAAATCCTGACAGAATTCATTATATCCCACATAGTCATGCTTATTTTAAATTATAGGTATGAATATTGTGAGCAGCAATTTCCATTTTAAATGATGATCGTTGGATTGCAGTTTTTTCTTATTCTGACTATCTGAAGCATTCATAAATTATTTATTGGGGTAGTACTGTGGCCTTGTGAATGACTTCACTTTACTTCACAAAAAACTGTCAGAGCAGTAAGGAATGTTCATCCTGTGATTGCATTTTCTAAATGAGTTTACTGGACCAAAGGATGGAAAAGTCACATCCGTGGTGACTATTGGACTTCAGCAGCATTCACAATCAAAGAGCAGGCTGTGTCCACCTAAGGAAACAAAGAAATTAGGCCCCTGGTTTAGATGGTCCATCCACTGACTTCTGTTTGCATGAGTATGTGTGCAATGCTATTGTGCTAAGTATGCCAAACATACTGAACTGATAGTTTTATGAAATAGCATTTTCGGTTACTCATCAAAAGCATCACCATTCTCGGGGTAGGGTGTGTTTTACTCTCAATAACAAGAAGGATGAATAACAGACGATGCAAGTGAGATATTCTTCACTCAAAAAATTCCTTATTGGGGTCATACTGTGTGCCAGACAATATACTAGGTACTAAGGGCCCCAGCCACAACCAGTAGGCATGGTTGATCCTCAGGAAGTCTTGCTTACATGCTGACTGAATTGAATCATGACCCCAAGTCTCCTTGAAATGACAGGTGATTCTTAGCATTGGAAAATATAAAATTGGCATCACAGAATTTAATAGAGGGAATCTTTGGGGGAGCCTCAGTTAAAATCATTTGTAACCTTTACTTGCTAAATGTAATCAGACAACTCCACAAGTGACTTTGGAAAGCACCACAACTTTCCAGGTTTTATCTATTGTAAATAGTGCTGCAATAAACATAGGTGTACAGGCGTTCTTTTGAATCCATGCTTTTGTATCCTTTGGGTAGATCCCTAAGAGTGGAATTGCTGGGTCATATGGTAGCTCCATTTTTAGTAGACTGAGGAACCTCCAGACAGCTTTCCATAGTGGTTGGACTGGTTTGCACTCCCACCAGCAATGTAGGAGAGTTCCTTTTTCCCCACATCCTCGCCAACATTTGTTGTTGCTTGTTTTTTGATATGTGCCATTCTTACGGTGTAAGGTGGTATCTCAGTGTGGTTTTGATTTGCATTTCCCTGATTATAAGGGATGCTGAACATTTTTCATATGCCTGTTGGACATTTGCATTTCCTTTTTGGAGCTACCCAAAATTAGATGACTGGATCAAGAATATGTGGCATATATACACAATGGAATATTATTCAGCAATCAAAAAAGATAAACTCATGTCATTCGCAGCAATGTGGATGAAACTAGAAGGAATTATGCTCAGTGAAATAAGCCAAAAGGAAAAAGAAAAATATCAGATGGTTTCACTTATAGCAGGAATATAGGGAAACCAAATAAGACGTCGGTGTAAAAAAATAATGACAGTACAAAACACAACATAGAAAAAATGGACAATTATAAATCAGAGACATCCTGCAGGGGAGGAGGAGGGAGAGGGATCAGAGGGAGGATGGGAGAAGCACAAGGGACTGAGGTGATGGTGCACAGGTTTATTGGTGAAGGAAACTCTATGGGGACTACACCTGAAGGGGTAGGGGGAAGCAAATATTGTTTAAAAATGAACAATGATGTAAAAAAATAAAAATAAAAATGAGAGATTTAAAAAAATTAAATTAAATTAATTTTTTTAAAAAGAAAACACCAAAATTACAAAATATTTGAAACAAACATAAGGAATCAGTTTTCTCAAGATTCTCTCTAAATTCATGCCAAGGTGCATGTGGCATTTTAATGGCTTCCCCCAAGAAGCCGAGAGGGAGGAGCCAAGCTTGCATTTGGTGGAAGTGCAGCTCCTGCTCCCAGTCAGGTGGTTAATTCTTTGGGTATTCACTTGACTTTGGGTCATCCTTGTCATCACAGGTGTTTGTGTAGAAAGATCTCGTAACTAGCTCTTAGTGCTTAATTGAAATGAAATTAAACTTCACTAAATGAAGCCACTAGCTTCCTGGATCTTTGTGATTGCATGACTTTTGGTTAAGAATCCATGCAGTGGGTTGTTAACTGTACTTGGAAACATGAGCTATGATTTGTTCAGGCCAGAACTCAGGTCTTCCATGACTTCTTGTCCCATATGGTGGGAATAATATATATTTTCCTCTGTTTTGGTTAAATCTATCAGAAAAGTTGACTAGTTATTAAAATAGCTTCCTACTACTGGCAGCAAGATATTCACTCATTTCTCAAAGCAAAGCCTGTATAAACCAATTGAAAAGTGCAGGTTTTTCAAGATCCTGTGGCCCAAACATATCCCAGTATTCATCGCTGGGCTAAAGCTCTTCTGAGCCCTGGCAAGTGAGGACAAGTACAACGTTGTCAATTTTTGCCTGAACATGTTGGGATCCCCCACTGTGAATATAAAAATTTAGGGACGAAAGATGATAATTGAGTTCTCTACAAGAACCCTAGGATTCTACATGAGCTTTCACATCCTCGATTTGTTTTGTCTTTTCCCCTGTAAAAATTTTAATAATTTTCTATTACATTAAAATGCTCTCATTTTATCTTTATTTTAAGCAACTGATATAAAAATCTAGATTTATGCAGATAAGAAATCAGAAGGTAACACCTCCTCTAGAATAGTTTCATAAGATAAATTCCTTTAAATTCAATTAAAAAGCATTTACTGAGTGCTTTCTCACTGTAAAGCACTGTGTTACACCCTTATTTCTTTATTTATTCATTTATTTATCACACATGCATTAACAGCCTACTACGTGCCAAGCACTGTCCTGAGCAACAGAGATCAGCATCGACAAATTCTCATAGAACTTAATTCCCAAGGTGGGTCTGTTTTAGATTTCTGATTTACAGAGGTCTTTTCAGTAATGAATCATGCTTGGTTTCTTGGAACTCAAGGGGCCTCAGTTCTTGTCTCAGTAAGGAAAGAATTCAACAGCGAGATCAGAGTTAGGCAAAAATAAAAGCAAGAGATTTATTGACAGATGAAGAGGACAGGAAAGATCTCTGAGCAGAGAAAGGTCCCAGGTGGGTAGCCACTGAAGGGTAAGAAACAGATGTTTATTTGGGTATACTTGGCAAGGAGTAGGGGTTCGCCAATTGGGTGTCTAGGTGTGTGTCTCTTGCTCATTTGTAGAGGCTCATGGGGTCTCCTAGGTTACTAAGGCCCACTGAGTTTTCTCACATTACCTGGCATGTCTTCCCGGAACCAAATTTGGTCCACTGCTTTGGTATTGTTTTGAGTTTTCTGAACATTCAGTTTTTACTGGACTGGGGGCACCCTGACTCCAACCGATTGTTCCTCATTCATTTTGATAAATGGTCATGGGGCACCTGGGCTTGGAGCACTGTGATCCTAGCTGACTGCCTATACCCATTTCCTAACTTCCTCATTCAGTATTATGGCTGTGATATCAGGAATGATGCATTTAGGCATTTCCCTACTTTGGTTTAATCAAATAGAGGAAAATCTAGTTCATTGGTAAGGATTCATTGATTTGCTATTGCAGCCTGTACTAACTGTGTGATTTTAGGAAAGTTCTTGGCCCTCTCTGTGCCTCAGTCTCTCAGTTGCAAAATGAGGATAGTGGAAGCCACTACCACACTGGTGTATTTTGAGGCTTAAATGAGTTAATGCAAAGCACTTAGACAAGTGCTTAATGATGTTAGCTTTGTTATTATCATGATGATCTACGGATGCCTAGACCATGTATTCTAGTTATGTTTATTGTCATTTATTACCTCTGAGTGACCGAAACATCCATTATTTGGTGTTCATGTAATAATTTTTTGTTGCAACAGCTATATTTTATGACCATAAGAAAGTCTTCAGTATCCATAAACAGAAGGTTCCATTTAAACAACAAATCAGACATAATTCTTCTCATCTGACTGTGAGCAAATGAATGTTCCTGGAAGTTGGGCAGTTCTTTTGTGTACCCTGTTCTGCACATGAGATTGTTTCATTCCATGATTTTTCTAAGTTTTAGCCCATCATGCCATAGTTATTTTTCCTGTAAATTATACCACAGATAACATTTTTGGTTTGATAGAGAAATGCAATAATTTTTCTTTCTACAATGGAAGCACTACAAGCCTTTGCTGACAATTATTCCTCTTGTACCTTCCTGTGATAAAGTTTTCAATGACATATTTTGGGTGAAGATGTCATGTTTTGTCATTAGCAATATGATGTTATAGTTGAAGATTTCTAGGTTGGTATTGAATCATTTGATTAAAAAAGAAGAAAAATTTTAAGAGCACTTGTATCTAATGTCTCCAGTTATGCTTTTAGCCTTATTTCTTTCCTGTGCAAAAACAGAGTATTTTACCTATTTGGTAACAATCTCTCAACTGTAGGAGCCAAGGCATTTACAGACTGCCAACAAATTCTCGAGCTATAGGAGACATGTTGGCAGCTAAGCCATAGTTGCCAGCCTCACATATTCTCACCTGCCAGGGAGATATGTGGTGAACCATAGCAGAGAGCCCTTGTCTGCATATGGAGCCATGGTAAACTCAGCACAAAAGAAATGGGCCAATGTGGTCCTGTCCTCATTCAAGTTCACATCCCATAGTAGTTGGTGATGACATTGTCTCCACAGATGTCAAGCCAGTTCATAAATAAGAATGGGCAAACAGATATAAGTGTGCTGGTGGTTAGTGGAAGAAGAGGTTGTTGGAGAAATAAATTCTGTTCTTCTAGTCATGGAGGTGGTGAGATTTCCTAACATGAAATCAAATAATAGAAGGGAGAGACAGCATTCTGAGCATAGGAGAAAACACAGGGGAAAGTCCTAATGACACATATGGCGTGAATAGTTGAAAGACAGCCTGAATAAATCTGCCTGCAAGGTGCAGAAATGGAAGAAAGAAAAGAAAGGAGGTAGTCTCCAGAGAATGCTGGAGTCAGCCTTTGAAGCAAAGACTGAAACTCTTATTCCCTATGCCTAGTGTAATCAGAATTCTCTTTTTTTGGTACTAATTTTATATATATTTTTGGTGACTCAGATAGCGAAAGAGCAATGTGTCACAAGCTAAAGGGCCTTTAAGTTTCCTTTCTGTCACAAATCGGTATGACAGTCATTTATCAGGTAACTACACATTTAATGCTTTCAGAATTGGGTTTAGTTTTAATAATTCTTGCCCCTGGAAGGGGGAGGATGGTGGGAGAAAGCGCGTCCTATAGCTTCTTCTAAAGCCACAGAGATAAATAAGAAATGGTTGACTTCAAGATGCCAGCCTCCTAATGAGGTAGAGATGCAGTCGTCAATCACGATGAAACTATAAAATTATGAGTAAGGGGTGTGATGAAAGCTGAAGATGGGTGTAGCCAACTAACCAGCTTTGGAGGCTCAGGGATAGCATATTAAAGTAACTTTGGAGTCAGGTAGGGGAAAAGTAAGAATCTGTCACGAGTTGGACTGGGGATGGGAAGGACTTGGGGTAATGAAATGGGGTTCAGGAAAAGACACAAATAATATGAGGTGTTTGAGAAATGATGACAGATTCACTGTGACAGGATTGGTAGGAAGTGAAACTAGAGAATTACCTTGTGGACAGATTGGCCAGGACCTCATTTGTCATGGTCAAGAAAATGGATTTCATCTTATTGACAGCAGGAGAAGCACACAGCACTTTAAGAATAGAATCAAATAGTCCAGTTTGTTGTAATGAAGAGAGCAGGCATCTGGAAGGTCATATGCTGGGGAGAAGGCTGAACTTAAAATGATCCTGAACAGTTGCTCCCAAAACCCCCTACCTGCTTTCTCACAGTTCTGAATGAGAACAGAATTGCTTTCCTTCTTCAAAAGATATTTCAGAGCAAATATTTGTTTCAAGTCATAAATGTGTTAAAATGTAAATACCTCATTTAATTAAGAGATTGACTCTTCAATGTCCACTAATGATGCAGTGATGGAATTGTTAAGATCTATTCTGGTTCAAAACTCAACTCAATCTGTCAGCTCAGCCTCTGGTATTTTAGTTTCCTATCCAGGGTTAGAAACGGGAGAATCTCTGATAGATGTTTTAATTGACCTAACAGAAAATGTTGAATTAAAATTCACTTTAAATGAAAAAACCACTTTTTATTCCATTACTGGCCAGGCAACCTACCCAGGCCACGCTCCACCTCTGGGGACAGCTCTTCTCCAATGGGAACTGATGGATTTTGAAAGGTGGGGAAGCACAAGAGAGTAAAGTTTTTTGAGAGGAAACAGACACATCCTCAACCCATTGCCTTCGCATCCCTGGAAGCCATTTCCTTGGATTTCCTTGAAATCTGCCACTGTGTTAGTTTTCACTGACCTGTTGCCTGTAAACACGGTCAGAGCTATTTCCGGTTTGTGCATACAGGCTGCTAGGCCAACTTGTCCCTAATCCTTTATCATGTGTTTAGCAACTGGAACAGGCCATAACTTCTCTGTCCCTGTCCTCGCTATTCTTTCCCAGCAACCACAAATATCTCTGTGCACATTCCTCACTTCCTGCAGGCACATGTCATGCTTAGATGTCTGAGAACAGCGTGCCCACAGAGGTCAGGAGAGGTGGCTACCGCAGGTCAGCTGTATGCACCGTAGGCTCCAGGTGCTGGAGGAAGAGAGGAACCTACTCACAAGCAAGTAACCCACAGGTACCTCCAGCAGCACAGGCTCAGAATTGTGGTCTGAGCTTGACTAATTCCTTTCCCTTTTACTCTTAGTCTGAAGTCCTCAGGCCTTCTCTGAACTGAAACGTTCAGAAGATGAACATTATGATAATTGGTAATTGTACAAGCACTTTGCAAACATCAAGTGCTTCATAAAGTTGAAATGATACTAAATTCAGTGACAGGTTTATAGGCCTGAGGGCCCTCACACTCACTATGGCAGATATAAACAAAGAATTTTATTACATTTTTATTATTTTTAAATTCTAGCTGATTTCCTGCCACATTCAGGAACATAATAGACACCTCAGTCTCCTCTTTTTCTACAAATAAGCCGTATTGAGAAACCTTCCCCCCCAGATCTCTGCTGCCCACAAATCCTACTCTTCTAAAGATTCCTCTCTGTGACATGGACATATCCCACCCCTCCATCAAATAGCCCTTTAAGAATCCTGTCTTGGCACGTTCTCACCTATACATAGAATCTAAAATGTCAGACTCATAAAAGAAGAGGGGTTAAGGGGCTGGAGGTGGAGGAAATGGGGAGGTTTTCAAAGTATAGGAAGTTTCAGTTATGCAGATCATGTTCTGAAAGTCTAACATATAGCCTGGTAACTAGCCTATATGTTAATAATAGTAACTAGGCTATAGGTTAATAACACTGTATTGTATACTTGAAAATTGTTAAGTCAGTCATCTGGAGAGCTCATCACACACACACACACACACACAAAAAAAATACAACTATGGGAGGTGATGTATGTTAGCTTACTTGTGGTCATAATTTCACAAAGTATATGTACATGATAATATCATGTACATTTTAAAATATGTATCATTCTTATTTTTTCAATAGTACCTCATAAAACTGGGGGAGGGAAGGAAAAATCCCTGTCCTTGACCTTTCAGCAAGTAGAAGCTGGTGCTCTCAGGCTGAGGCCCTTCCTTCCTGGCCTGGCCATTGTGAGAACTCTTTGTGTTCCTGTAAGGAACTACAAATTAAAATCCCTGGTGAACACATCTTTCTTTCTAGCTCTGTCTTTTGCAAATCTTTGAAAATGTCACTAAGGTCATTTAGAAAAGACAGATGAGATTTAAGCCAGAGTTTTCCAAACTGCTGATCAGGACTCATTAGTAGTTCTCAGAATGAATTTAGTGGGCTCCTAACCAGCACCTTTTAATAAATGACAATAGAGTAGAGAAAATATGACACCACATTGCAAAATTACAATTAAATGATAATTATGAAGCTTTAGAGATGTGTGTGTGTGTGTGTGTGGTTGTGTATATACTTGTTTGTGATATAAAATATGCATCTTAAGGGGGTCCATGATCAAAAAACTTTAAAGCCTGATCTATGCTGGCCTGAAATCCTTACCCAGGAATTCTCATACTTCTCATTTAATTGCTTTAAGTGCCAATAAAGTTTGACAAGGAGCTGTAAGAGCTCAGAGGAGAGAAAGTTATCAACGCTGATGGGTTATTTTGGAAGAGTTCATGTCATAGATAGACTTGAGGTATGTTATGAAAATTTGAGAAAAAGGTAGAGTTTAACAAAACATATGAAAAGAGGAAAGGCCTTGAAAGGCCAGATATAGGTGAGAGAAAAGCAATACAGTCCATGGAACAGAGCAACAAATGTTCGATCTGGCTGTAGATTCACCTCAGTTCTCTGGCTGTGAAACCTCAGCTTCTGGGCCTGCTCAGATTATAGATACTCTATCTCAGTCTTATTTATTTATTTGGGTTGCTTTTTGTTTTGCTTTGTGGAATAGTAAAGTTACATGTGGGTTTTTTTGTATTTTTTATTGGGGTAACATTGGTTTGTAGCACTGTCTATGATTCAGAAGTATAGCTTCACCCCTCTTCAGATGTATGTTTCTACACCACACCTACCGCCAAGGCACCCAGAGTCCTCCACCACAGTCCATTAGGGCTTATTTAATCCTCATCATCCCCTCCCCTCTCTGGGAGCCCCAACTGTAAGACCAGAGAGCCACTCTTTTTCACTCTATAAAATGAGTATAATCATATCTTACCCCAGAAACTACAATTTCAATTGGAATAAATGAAATTTAATAAGTGGTAATTGAAACCACTCTGAAAATTAGGAAGGACTCCACAAACCAGAGATATTCATGTTACATTTTTTCAGGCAAAGCAAAGATCTCAAGTAAAGGTGAGAAGGTGGAAAATTATCACACGTGCCTGGGATAAAGTAAGAATGATAGCTTGGCATCTATAAGGCAGGCTATGAAAGAAGGAACTAAAGAGCTGCGTGTAGGGAATCTGTAAAGATTTCAAGTACCGAGTGAAGTTGTCTAATTCAGTAGATATGGGGAATCGGATGATTTGTAGACAGGAGTGACACAATCTTGTTTTAGAAAGATTGATCTAACCACATTGATTAGGGAGAAGTCACAGGGCCTAAGTGATGGTAGCTGCAATGGGAGCAGAAAAGAAAGGTACAGGTGCTAGAAAATCTGGTCCCAAATCAATAGGTGGTTCCATGGTCCCAAATCAATAGACTCGATGCTGCATGACTGGGGGTGCTGGGACTGCAGAGAGGTGCAGCTATAAGGAAGTAGGCTCAGGTGACTGGTGTCTCTAGTACTTGTGATTGTAGATCAGCTTGTGCCAGTCACAGAAACAGGGGAGGCATGAAGACTTCTCTTTGGGGGAGAAGACAAGAGGTTATGTATGTATGAACCTGTGTATACGAGCCTGCTCCATAGGACTCTTGCTGAGTTTGTTCTTTGGGACAAACAAGTCTCTCCTTTAATCTTTCCTCTCAAATGAAGTCTTCTAGACTTTTGAGTGAACTTGTTTTTTTCTTGTGAGCTGCCTTCTCTTTGGGAGATGCTCCACAATTAATACCCTAATCAAAAAGAGGCAGAATACTTATTTTAGTATTTTGTGAAAATTCAGTCTTATTTTCTTGCCTTCTTAGGCACTGCTTAAATTAATTATGATGACAGCACCAGTACTGTATCATACCAAGTCAAGTTCAAACTCATTAACCTGAAGCAGCATGGAGCAGGAGTCAAATAGCTAGGCTTAGATCTGTGGCATTTATTAGCTGTGTGATGATGGGGGAGCTACTTGAAATCACTAAATCTTGATTTCCTAATCTGGAAAATGGGGATATGATTATTATAATAATAATAATAATAATAATAATACCTATCTTTCAGGGTTGTTGTAGGATTCACAATATTAAATTCAACAGTAAAGGGCTGCTATTATTATTATTGTTTAAGGACATGAACTGATATACTCCACTGTCCTCCTTAACCATTCTCTGTAGCTTTTCCTAGATCCATGGGACAGGCTTACTCAGATTCCATCCAAGAGAGGACCAATCAGGGATGACCTGGTAGTACCTGCCTCTGCAGGAGCAAAAAGTTTAGCCCTGCCCCAGTCTCTCAGTTGGATACCTATAGGCTCTGGCAAAAATATAATACTTTGTTCCAGCTCAACAGTGTCCTTACATTGGAGCAAACCCACAGAAGTCAGGCTATATGTGTGCCACTTCCCAAGAGGCAGGGGCAGAGAGTTGGGAGTAAGGCAGGCTGGGTCCCCAGAGCTGGAGTCAGCAGAGACCTGAGGTGCCTGGCTTCCTCCTCCCATGAGATCAGGAGAATTGTTGGAGGTCCCACCTGGCCATGAAAATAAGCAATCAAATTTTCTATCGTAAAATATGATTGTGAGCATTACATTCAAGAAATTACTTAAGTGAATAGAATGTTTGTGAGAAAAGTCAGGTATTCTTCAGCTAAACCAGAAATCATGTTCAAAGAACATGCTGGTGGGCCCCGGGGTCACAGAGTACAAGAATATGAGTCACATCCTTGTTGGGCACCAGCTTTGCTGGTCATGTGAACTTGAGCCAAACACTCCAAGCCTTAGTTGCCCCATCTGTAAAACAAATGGAATTCCCCTTTCTGTTCTTTAACAATAAGGAGAGTAACTCCCCTAACACCAAGCAGTCTCTTAAAAGCTTGAGAATCCCCAAGGCCTTGAAAATTCACAGTTCCTACATGGTATTCTCAATGTTTTTTAATAGCCTTGGTGATTAGAGTTCATTTTTCAGTCAATTATGTCTATTTGTGCCTTCAACCAAAACCACACATTACAATGTAAGTGCTTATAACAAATTTGTCTTCAATCATTTGAAGCCAAACAAAAGTCACATTTATAAAAAATAGTATATATTTGTCCACAGTTTTGTGTGACTAATAGAAAGAGATGTCTCCGTTACACATGTGGAATCTTTTCCAGAAATACAGGCCACTTGTGACGCTTTTATCTTTACAAATTTAACAAAGTGGTATAGACCTGCTTGATGGAGTTTTCTTTGGCTCCCAGGAAGTAAATAATTGACATACTACCTTCCTATTGTTCAGTTCTGGGATGCACACATAGAAGTGAAAGAAAGAAATGGCATAAAGTCCAACATGCTGCCTTTCATAGATGCTTGCCTTCTCGACCAGCTCCTGGCCTGGCCTGATTTTACTCATTTCTGATAGAAACAAAGGAAGCAAGGTCACATTGCTGCCGACACACCATGGACTCCTCTGTTTTTTATAAGACCCCTTAAATTGTCACCTTAGAAATATTTTTTCTGGCTAAAACCCCTTCATCCTCTTGGCTTTGGATAATTCCTTCAACATAGAGTTAGAAATCACTGGTCAGTCATAGATGATCTATAAAATGCATCTCAAGCATTTGGAAGAGAGATGGTAAAGCTTGTTAATATGTCTTAAATAAAATGACTGTGGACTTGGTGGTCTTTTTGTTTTAGCACAGAGCAGGAGGCAGTCCTTTCTCTTTACCGAAGGGGAAACTGAGGAGCAGTGAGGTTGAAAATAAAACCCAGGTCATCAGACACCCCCATGCAGGGCTCTTTTCCCTACCTTATGCTTTATAACTGGATGTAGAGTTTATTGTTCTCTGGCTTAACTGAAAATGCTTACATTTTCTTATAACTAATTTGCTTTGTAGAAATTTTTGTTGTTTTGTTTTTTAAAGATTTATTTATTTATTTATACAAGAACCAGGGTACAGGCCAGATGTGCAGGAGGGTGAGAGGATTCACCAGAGACAGCAGGGAACAGAACAGGCAGACTGATGAAATACACTGCTGAGGGGAGCAGCAGGCGCGACAGGAGAGGTCTGCTGTGCCATGTGGGACCCTCGCCTGCCGGCCGGGATGGAACAAACACTGCAGAGGCTACGGACAGCTTCACAGCGCGGCGCTCAACCGCCTGTGCCACTGGGGGAGGCCCCATAGGAATTTTTGAATTTCATTTTTGCTCCTTTATCTATTCACATTGAGTCATCTTCTTGACTTCCCCTTTTATCTTTCACCCTACTCTATTTGTTAGCATAAATAGAACTATTCCTGCTCTTTTCCCACACTGCCATCTGATTAAACCATACATAAAGCCCCATCTCTATTAAAACCTCTGAATGGTCAACTGCCCTGCTTTCAAAAGTTCCCATGACAGTATGAAGCCAAACTCAGTGATGAAATGGACCCTGGTAGCTCCTTGCTGAGAAGAATGTGATGCATCATCGTAGACATGCCCATCCTGAGTTCTGAACATACATGGGTGTCTCTCACCAGCTCCTAAATTGTGAGATGCTTCTTATTTATTTGAGGGTTAGTTGGTGAGAAGAAAATTCCATTTCCTTTCATTTGCTTTTCCAAAATAATTAGTCATTTTCCTTTCTGGAAAATAGAAAAATTAGCCTTGCCCTTGGCTCTGATATTGCATATTATTTGGTGGAGGAAATTGACAGTAATCATCTGGGGGGGAAAAATGGTGAATTTTGAATATAAAGGTCATTCTCACTATTTTTTTCTTGTTTTCTAAAAGTTAGTGTGTTCTTTCCTTGTTCATTTCACCGCAAGAGTCTAATAAAACAATAAAATATAAAAAGGCCACATGGCACAAGAAAGGCAAGGAGACTTTAGGGTGATTTCTTAAAAGTTTATCTTTCACAACATCAAGTATCAGTTTTCTCTAATGATTAGATAAGTAATCATTTTATGGAGAATTAAGTCAGGTTTCCCTTTAAATAAATGGTTTTCACTCACTCTCTGTTGTTTCCCCTCATCTGGATACAGTTCTCTCTACACGGTGATG